>NW_028262290.1:19957857-20618928 GCF_047370975.1 Nipponia nippon | reverse complement strand
TATATTTCCCTCAAGATCTTCCTGTTTAATTAAAGATAAGGATTTGCAGATGCAGTGGTAAATGAAAACCATTGGAACAGATTTTAAGTTTTGTTACATTGATGTAAATTGACAATAGTAACTTTACTGAATAAAACCATCCCAACTTTGTGAAAAATGTACCAATAAGACCAGAACACCTTTTGCCTCTGGCTCTCAATTTTAGGTGTTGTAACAAACGATTGTCTAATTATAGCAAACAAGGCATGCTGTTAACCTTTCCACATCTCTTTAAGTAGCTTCATTGGTATACTGAAACCATACTTTGAAATTGTAGGTAAATGTTTTTTTGTTAAAGGGTTTTCTAATCCTTGCAGTGACAAGACAATTATCAGATTCTCTATAGTATGAGATCTTTCAAAATGTTTCAAGTTGTTTGATGAACTGACTTGTCTTTCCATGAGCAGCTACTATTTCATACGAAAATGAGAGAAGAGGTAGAATTTTCTCTGTTCAAATGAAATCTCCATCAAACCAAAAATCATTTAAAAATCCTTCCTGAATGATGCTTTCTGGTGAGCTTTACCAAAACCATATTGGAATAATGGATAAAAAATTATGTGCTGGGATTCATAAATCTATGGCAATGATAAAAACGTTGTGTCTAACATCTACATAGAGCTAAAAAAATGTCATTAGCAAACAGTATTAAAGCACTACTGCACATCTCATTTTAGTCCTTGTCACTGATTTGCATTACTGAGAAGGGTATGTGGTGAACAAGCTGTCAGTTTTGCTTTCCTTCTAATTCAGGATCTTTGTTTCTCCCCATTGAAAGTTTGATTTGCTTGATGTCTCCATAAAGAAGCTGGAGCACTTTCCTAGGACATTCTTCTTGCAGCCTGCAGTTGTAATTGCCACGCTGTACATACAGAAAAGTATTTTACTGTACTTTTTTAAAGTATGCTTACAATACAAGGTAAGGCTTACTTCAAAATGAAGATGTGTCTAATTTTTACATTTTCTGCACTATTTAACAAAGTTAATTGATGCTGTCAATAGCTCTAGCAGAGCGTAATGCTAATGCTTTGGAATGCAGCATTCTGAGCTCGTTTTTCAGTTTTAGGGTGTTTTCCAACTTGTAACGGTGTATTGCAAAGAAAAACAATACAATAAAAATAGATAGTTATTGTAGCCAGCATCAACAAGTAAGTTTCCAATTTTTTTGGACCTAAGTGTCTATTTAATTTTATCCTAGCCAAATGAATTGGTCCTTCATTCTCCAAATTCTGAGAAATGTAAAGATCTACATGAGAATGAGGTCATTGTGATAATGTACATTACCAGTAGACCTGGCCTAATGTGAGAAAAGTCTGAGCATATGAAGAAAACAGGCCAAGGCCAGGACTGAAAGCCTGGGTGCGAAAACATTTTCATTAGCAATACAAATATAGTCTCACTGTCTATTAGCTGTTTCTCCATTGAAAAATCAGGACACTATCTGATTTTAGTGATAACAGCACATCTTCAGCTGCTGTAAATCTGTTGTTAAGTCTAATTATTAAAACCAGATGAGGATTTAGTTGCATACCCTGTTCTTTTCAAATGCTCAGAAATTAAATGTCTGTAATAATCATTACTTCTTGCACTTCAGAACTTGGGGTGAATTTAGTTCTCAGGAAAGCAAAGTAAAAGACAGTTCTGGCTCATATTTAGGACTGGTGCAGGTGTCATGCTATCTTTATCTCAGTCTCTCTCCAACTCTGACTTGTATTGACCCGCTGGTTAAAATAAACTCTAGCAAATTAAAAGGTGAGTCTGAAATGTTGGCAATAACTAAAGACAATAATGATACTATTGCATATTACAACACATTATTTAATGCTTCTTTGGATGTTTTTGGTGAAAACATGAGATAAATGGTCTCTTCATTTCCAGCTATATATAAAACGCTTATTGTCCAAAGCAGTTCATAAGCTGAACTATCCCTCAGTGGATGTCTTTTAGCCATTGCTGACTGTTACATCCCCCCATCCAAGTAGGTCAACCCACTTGCCCCTAAGTGGTTCCTGGGATATTCAGGATTCCTTAGTAAAAATCAGTTGTTCTGAATTCTAAATAAGGTCTTACCAAATAAATATCTGTTTCCAGAAAGAGCATACCAAAACATTAGTCGGTAAAACAACAGGTACTATTTACAGTAGTCAGACCAATATACTAATTTGGGAAAGATTAAATCAGTTAAAGTAAATGTATCCTTTATACTTCAATGTGTTTATCATGTTGCAACCAATAGGGACAGCATGAGATCATGAACCATTAAAAAAGTGACTCTCAAATCCGGAACATGTATACATAGCTGTAGTTGTGAATACAGAATGAAAGCAACGTGGCAACTTTAAGCTATGCGATATAATTTGTTAGCATCCTCTGAAATCCAGACAGGTAGCCCCACTGCTGACCATAATGAGAATACAGGAGATTTACTTTCCTTGTCAAGGAGTTAGTCAGAGGTACCAGGGCAAGTGAGGGTTTCAGATGTCGTAGACATAAACCACTTGCAAAAAGGTTTTAGACGTCACTCCCAGCTGCTCAGGAAAGCCAAGGGGGTTAATGTGCTTTTTTGACTGCTACTAATGCAAATTTAGTATGTTTTCTGATTACATATGTCCATAAGAATTTTGAATATCTCCATCCCATGACATAATCAAGAAGCTGAATAAATGGCTGCAAGAGCAGCTCCTTGTAGCCGGAATTAAAGACCAGACAGAAGAGGAGAGGTCTTATGCAGGTGAAAGTTAATTCCAAAAAATGTGAGTCACCTGTCTGGAAATGAGGGTAATGATTTGAAGTGTAAATCTAATTTTAGTTCTCTGTGATTGCATCTCAGAAATACTGGGCACCTTCTAAGCAAATTATGGGTTTTCTCAATTGTGAATTAGCAAAAGAATAACTGTTTGGTCTCCCGGTGAATTTTAATCCTCTGAGATTTTTTCTTACTACCTTAAACCAGTTCATCCTAAATATTTGTGTAGAATATTCATCCCTTAAAAAAAAAAAAAAAAAAAAAAAAAAAAAGGTTTATCAGATCTGTGTGTATTAGGAAACATCCAAAAATACAAACAGCTCTCTCAAAAAAAGACACACTAAAAGGGAAAGGAAGCTAAATTTCCTTGTGCCAGCCAAACAGAACTAACACTGTTTCTTTGATCTTGGGAATGTCGTTTCTCATTCCCTTACCAGAGAACCCACTACCCCGCTTCCTTATGAAAACTAAAGAATTGGTCACCCTTAAAGCTAATGCCATCCTGTTCCTTTGCCAGCCTTCATGGAGAGGCCAGGAAGGGTGGTCTTATCCCCCTCACCCCCCAAAAGCCAGTTAGTTATTTCTTATCTTAACAGATCTGACTTTCGAGGGTAGGCATGCATGTTTCCTGCTGGCGCGGGCTGTACCAAGGGGATTTTCTTTAGATCCTAGTGTCTGTGGGTATACGCCAGTCATCCAGCCCTTACTCTGACTGAGATCCAGGACATTTCTGCCTTGGTACTGAGCCTGAAGGTCCCTGCAGCCCTACTTAATTCTGTGGTCCCAAAAAGTGATTTAGATTTGCTCTGAAGTCAAATCAGAATCCCATAATGGAAACTTAAGCAAACAGCTATCATTATAGCAAGGAACAACAATTTTTTTTCCTAAAACAAACCAGCTTTCTGGTAACACTACACAAAGATAACAAAAACCTTAAGAAAACAAGGCTCATCCAGATTTTATTGAAGTCATATAACAGCAGAAGAAGATGACCTTTTTTTTTTTGCCTTTTTTTTCTTCTCTCAGCTCTTCCCTGAAGCTGTTCTTTGCTGGATCAAATACTTTAGCAGCAATAATAACCACTCAACTGAACTCTTTGACCACTTGTATCTGCCCCATGTCACAGCTCCCATTTCAGGTGTGCCAACATGGTTGTCTAAGTCCATGCTGTGATCTTGGACATCAACTGGGTGTTGCTTTCTGGTTTTGTTTTAAACAGGGGGAAAGAGGATTTTTAGCTATATATCTGATAGTAAAGTTTAAGTCAGGGAAAATGCATGGGCTATTTTGTTGATACTTCTGAGAGAAATGTATGTTGGCTTGATCCCAAAATGAGATTCTCATTTTTATTGGGTGCTTCTTTTCCTTTGGCTTCCTGGCTACATTTTACTAGTTAATACAAAATCAAGTGCTGCTTTTATTTTCAGTAGGACCAGGGCTTTACCTCAAGTACAAATCACTGAGACAGAATACTAGGAAACCTTTGGAAGACACGGTTAGATCTGAAACTTCCTGATGGAGTATCAGAAGCCTGAGGAGGGAAAAATGAATTTAAGAAAAAGACAGAGTGCTATTAGATTTCAAGTATTTGTTACCTCCTGAAAATCAAACCAATAAGATAATTTTGTCCATATATGTCACAGGCCTTTCATACACTAGAACAAGACTAAATACAGACCAGCACTTTAACTCAGAGCTGAATCGCTGCAGTATTTTCAGTACAATCTTGAAACACTTCAGTGTAGCAGAAGCAAAAATACTCTGAGCCTTTGAAAGCCAGGGGCCATTCCCTCAGATGAGGTGACAGTAATAAACCCAAGTCTGGCTTTCAACCCTGCCTCAAATAATGAGCAAAATCAAGCAATAGGTCACCTCAAATGCTTTCCAGAACTAAACCGGGGAGATATGTTGTAAATCTACAGCAAATGTAGAGAATTTTACTGTTTTATTATCAATGACAGCTTATAAAATGGAATAGTATTGTTATAATAGTACAATATAATAGTTTATGGTTGAAAGATTAAAAGCAATATCTTTTCCCCTCATTTTTGACAGTAACACCTAATTCCATTAGGAGCAGCTCTATGTGGCTATTTTTATCTTTCTTGATAACTGCAAAATCAGCTTTTTTTCCTTGACAACTAAGCCTTTTTGAACTTCATAACTAGAATAAAATGTTGTTGAGTGAATTTTATGCATGTGCATGCAGTTAAATTCACATTCAGATATTCTTTCTAGGAGAAACTTCTTTTTCTCAGATAGGGGTGCAAAATGAACTGTTACTTACAGAAATTTAGATTTTTAAGAATGCTTAAAGGATGTAAATACATATTGCCCTCATAATTTCAACAGGAAATCTCAAAGCCAGCCAATCATCTTAAGTTTAGGGAAAAAAAAGCAGGGATACACTTCCTTCAAAAACTGTTGTCTTGTGCCCCAGCAGAACTACTTTGATATGAAAGTGTTTTGCTTTTTATCATATGTTCAGGTAAAGAAAGTTGTACTGCTCACAGGAACCAATTCCATGCAGATAACTGAAAACCTTATGTTGTTTTCAATCAGTTTGGATTACGTCTGTAGTTGCTAATAGTTGAACACCATGGGTTCTTAAGTATCCGTAACTGTGTGTGTCGTAAGGAACAATTAAAGCAATATCTGATGATTTTGCTTAAGAAAACTGAGCTTGGCTGCCATTTCATTCTTGTCTTAGTATCATTCCCCATAACACTTTGTAATATCCTATGAAGTATTGTAAGTTATATGGACTTTTTATATAAAATATTTTAAAATATTTCAAGGTAAGAGAGGATATATAGTGCAGATAAGTTAGAGAAAATAACTTAAGATCTTGAACTCAAACGTTATTTGTGTCTTAACAGAAATGTATGGCTCCATAATTTGGCAACGCCAGTGACATGCAGATGAGTAAGAGGCTGTCAAGCTCAGTAAGTGAAATGTAAGTTTTGCTGCAGCTGTACCAGCAACAGTTCACAGTCATTCACAAAGTATAATCAAAGGCCACTACGAATTAGGAGAAGGAAGCATTGTAAGACAAAACTGCACATAAGTGGCTTAAATACATGTCACATAAAAAAACACCAGTTTGAGGGATTACAACTTTTTACATGGTTTCAATACTGTTTCCCACTAATCGCTCTATGAAACATCAATAAAATCTAAAGAAAAAACTGACTTACTGCTAGTAAAAATAATACATAATGAGCTGTTAAACTTCAAAGTAAAAGTGAAGCTATATAGGAAGATAGCATGTTCCCTCTTATCTTCATTATTGTAACAGATGTTTCATGGGACATTGGATAGTGTTCAAGTGAATAAATAATTAAATATATTATTTTTTATTTAATGTTTATTTAATGTTTATTTAATGTTTTTACCTTTCTGTTTTAATTCATAAAATGGTAGGGAAAAAACTGTTTAGATCCTTTTTTCTATGGTCTGTTTCTCAAGCATATTTTGATATTTTTACAATTGCAGTTCTTATAAATTTTAAAATTGACCAATATGCACAGTTGGAACCAAAGATAAAAATAAAAATAAAATAACTCTTTGGAGTTAAATTTGAGTTAAAAAAGCCTATGGTTGTGGTCATGAAGAAGAAGTGTCTAAGATAATGTAGTACACACAAACTACTTTATATAAACAAAAGTATTTGTCACAGAATTTAAAAACTAGCTTAATGTGGACTGAGAATATAGTTCCTTAGTCTAAGCTATTTTATTTGAGGATGTAATCCTCAAATCTCTCAAATCCAATGTTACAATCAAGTAGATTTTAAAAATATGCAGGATTAATTAAAAAAATATTAAAATATTAAACTGTGCTTAAAACCAAGGTTTTAGCACAATTCTTTTATGAAGGCTTTCTAAGGGTTTCTTCATTTAAGAGTAATTGCCAACCAAAATGTCTTTGGCCTTATCCAGTTAAAAACAAATACTTAACACAGAGTATGCAGTTTAGCCAGATAAAGCACAACCAAGAGAACATTGGTATGAAATAATTCTTCTTTTTAAAAAAACAACCCTTCAGTTAGGATTTTGGCCCTAATCCTGTCCTCAT
Source organism: Nipponia nippon (assembly GCF_047370975.1). Lineage (NCBI taxonomy): Eukaryota > Metazoa > Chordata > Aves > Pelecaniformes > Threskiornithidae > Nipponia > Nipponia nippon. Next base: position 20,612,066 of record NW_028262290.1, on the reverse strand, counting down.
TAAAACCAGTGGCAAATATCCCATTGCTTTTAATATAAAAAAGACTAACGTCTTTATGACATTCTGGTAATACTGGAAAAGAAAGTAATCTCCCTAGAATCTCTCTGACTGATAAAAAGGACAAGACATGCACAGCACTTGTCTTATTATGCTCAGAAACAGTCCTGGTTCTCAGTGAAAAAAAACCAAATCAACATGTCTGGCATGGGCTGAGAGCCCAGTATTTCCCCTGCAGTGAAACCAGGACCTAGAGAAGGTGAGAGATCTTGGGGATCTTTTTATCCTAGTGAGCTTGAACTAACTGTCCAGTAACAATTACAGGCTTCATAAGCAAAGACTGGGTGACAGAGGTCGTCTCTACGATGCCCAATAGTAGAAAATTTCCTGATTTTTAACTGTTCTTCCAAAGTATCTTAAAACGTGGCAAGAGGGCTAAAGACCTAGGAATTTAAAGCCAGAAGGATGTAGGCCAAAGGACCTGACAGACTACTCTCTTTATTGCCTGTTGAATAGGGATTAAAGCAAGTTCCCGGTGGAGGAAGCACCTTTGGGCTGGACTTTGGAGGAGCAGTGAGGGGGGTGCGAGCACAGCCGAGCTCATGCCCTCCCTGCTCTCTGCTAACCTGACACAGGCTAGCCCTGGCCAGGAAGCCATCCAGCGGTGCCTGACTGCTCTGTTTCCAGTTTCTCAGCTGGAAAAATTGGGTCAGATTTAATGGCCCATTAATGCAACCTCTGGGTTTGCAGAGGAGAGCTGGGTCACATCTGGCTAATGCTGACCATGGAAAAACTGAGTGGCACCCACCTGTGCAGGGCATGCCCTTTCCCTCCCGCGACACCCAATGGTAGCTGAAACAAATTGAATAATCTTTCACTTTATAAATAAAACAAATGAATGCAAGGAGAAAGAAAGGAAACAGCCCAGTGGTTTTTGGTTTTGCCTTGGACCATGGACAATCTTAGCCAAAACCATATTGACTCATGTAAGTGAAATGTAATATAAATTGTTGTAATGTGAAATGTAATATAAATTTGAAATTGTTTCTTGTAAAGAGTAAGCAAGTGTATTAATACCAATTTTAAGATGAGTTTACATTCAAACTATGCCTTTAGGAAAAGTAAACATGTTTCCCACTCTGTTTTAAAGTGTTGATGAATTATTGTTTTGATACAGATGAGAGAAAATCCCATATAGTTTTGGACTAAGTTGGGGATACTCTTGAAATCTGCCTTTATTATACAGAAAAGCTTGTGAAAATATTTCAGCTTGACCACTTCTCCATGAAAATGACAGTGTGTAAATCTACACTTGTAGCCAAGAGGGAGAATGTTATAAATGAGCTCTGACAATGTGACTTGAAAACTGAAATGTCCAGACATGAGTCTGTACATGTTGTTTAATCCCTGAGTTTATAGCATTAGTCTTAGCTGGTAATAAAAAAGTTGTCTAATATCCTTCTTGACTGATCAAGTCCTTGTGGTAAAGTACACAGATATGAGGTTATGTGGAAGAACTTCTCAGAATCATCATAAATCAAATACCCTGAAACTGGTTGAGAAGTAGGTAACTTGAGCTTTTTTACTACCACGCTTAATTCTGGTTATGTTTAATTCAGAAGCTCTACATGCCTAGAACAAGCTTAATAAAGGATGCCAAATAAATGATCTTTGCGATCATTTGAAAGGGGCAATTTTATTTTTATTGTGGATAGGCAACCTAATAGAACAAATAGGAAAATAAATGGAAGCAGTAACTTTTACAAAAAAGCTGTATTGTCACACGTGCAGAATTTATTTTAATTATTTAGCTGAAATAAATGTAATTCTAAAAGCCAAATGAGCTGTTTGCCAAAGCAGGATGAGGTGATATAGTCAACTTAAAAGGCAGAGCTTTTATAAAGCTGTTGCTTATAAAAAAAAAAAAAACTCTAAAAAATTTAAACTGATGTTTGCTTTGAAATAAAAACAACCTTCTTTTAACTATACATTGTCCTTTTTTACCTTTTTTTAGTGTTAGTAGACACTGAAATATATTTTTGTTGTTATCTTGGTAATTTCTGGTTTATATTCACAGACATGGGATGTGCCATGACACATAGGAAGTTATTAGCATGAGCCACCCATATCAGAGTTTGACAGTGACTCCCCAAAGCCCACTAATCCACTTTGATAACCACTGCTGTTCCAGCCACTCCTATTATATCAAATTCAAACTTGTTCACATGAGCAAATTAATCAGGTTTTAACCATCCCATAGAAATTGGTGTCTCTGACAGAATTACTTCTCTACAGTAAAGTTTTCAGGGTAATGATTTCAGTGTGCCAGAGACTTCCAGTAAAGTCTGAGGAAAAGAGGCCACTGAAGTCAATAAGCCCTGAATTAGCGCCTTTGGATTTGGTTCCTCTCTTATCCCAAGGGTAAAATAACAGTACTTCAAAATAAATAAGTGGAAGTCATCTTTTAAATTAGAACAAAGGGTCAGGACAAATTATCTTTACTTCTCCTGTAATGAGTATATAAAGTTTGCTCAGAGCTCTACTGCAGGAGTAAAGATTAATGGACAAAAATTCTGCCTTATTTGTCCTAAGATACAAGCAAATGTGTGCAGTCATTGTGATCTCCTCCATGTCAGCTCTTTGTGTCTTAATCAGTCTAAAATTTCTTGGTCTTATGACAGAAATTTTGTCTCTATGCCAGCAAAAGAGAGAAAGGGGCATCAAAAATGTTGATATCTAGAACTAACTTACATTTTCTTATATCCACTGCTGTCCAGAGAATGTTGCTGTGTGCTCAAGAAAACACATAAGGCCCTAAGGCTGAAGGAAATCAGTTGGCCACAGTAAAATAAGAAACAAAAATCTAGCCATTTACCTGCATATTAGTCTATCTTCTCTCTTCTCCCATCACATACGATGTGTAACTCAAGTTTGCAAACTGTGATAAATGAAACACCTTGTCAGCAGAGCCAGCCTGGACAGCAGATGGGAGCAGGTTCTCCTCTCAGCGCAGGCAGTGGCCTGTCTGTCTGTTTGTGGCAGGGACTGCCTTCTCCTGTGCTCAGCTGCAACAGACTTTCCTCTTCTCCAATCTCATCCTGAGGTGCTGAAGAGGAAGGATGTTTCGTCAGACTTCCTTTCCCCAGCATTTTCCCTCAGCCTCTGGTAGATGAGGAAGGCCCTATGTCCACATCAACTTGGCATAAGCATTGCCAGGGGACATAGATGGGTTGAGGATCTGAGATGCACATGGAAGGCCAAACACCTTGGTCTGGGGTGGCTGGTGTATGAGACAGAGATGCACAAAATCAGACCAGACAGGAGAGACTGTGGGCAGCGGAGATAGTATCTCAAGGTTTGGCACCTGGGCTTGGAGAGGGGTGTATATCTGGGGGCTGTGCAGACTCAGGGGACACCTTGTGGCTCAAAGAGCAAGCTGTGAGCCTGCGAGTTAGTTGCATATATTAAGGATGCTGGTAGGGTCAGCCTGGGGGAGGTGGCAGCTTAAGTGGCAAACTTCATTTAACAGTAACCTCATCTGCATAGAAATAGCTTGAGCCCGTTCTCACAACCCACCCCTTCTCATGGATTTCCCACTTGGAAATTCTACTTTTTCCTGCACAGCTCAAGGCCTGATAGAAGTACCTGCCATACTGCTAGTAGCCTCAAATAGAAATATTTAGTTTATGTGGGCATCTTAAAAGAGTAGAAGGCTTTTAAATTTAATAATTAAATGCAGCTGCATTGACCACACAAGGAAAGAATGCAAATGACTTGCCATCAACATGGATTATTACTATATTAGCAGTCCTAATGACAGAAACAGTGGTTTCTGTAGCAAGAGGCCTAAAAGGTCATGACTCCTATTCATACAGAACATTCCTGTAATTAACATGGGAAGTTGTGTTCAGAGAATGCTTAGAAATACAATTTTGACATATTTCTCCCAGAAAATCCCCATGAAAAGTGTTAATCTTAAACATTGTCAGCTATCCATCCTGGAACAGTTGGTCTTCATTAACTTATAGAGGTGTTGGTCTTCATACTGGCCAGTAAGCATCTGGTGTTTGTGTGTTTAACCAGGGTCTTGCAAAACCTTGACTTGAATATTAAGATGGAAGAGAGAAAGGTCTGTATGTTTGTTAAGACATTAATTTTGAATGACATTTCCATGTGTCTAATATCCTTTCTCCACTGCGATGATGACTGAGCTCTGACCCAATAGAATTCTCTTGGTGGGTCTTAGATCGAGCACTCTAGAAGGAAAAATAAAAACCTAAATACATGTATTTTGGCTAATTTGATTTATTCTGTCCATGTCATTGTTTGTGTGAAATATTTGTGTCCAGATACAACTTTTCTCTGCTGTAGGAGCATGCTTTTCAGAATTTTTGTATTATGTATACACATGTACTACTTATTACATATCCCTATATAATATTTATGCATATATATTTGTGTATCATTATTGATAATCTCTATTTGACAGTCCCATGAAAATGGTTCCCCAATTCTGTTCTGTTTTCTGTGCAGCTTTTTGAAAAAAATGGCACCAATTTTCTCGCTGTCTGCAAATCTACCACGTGATTTTGATACCTCTCTTGATTTTGTGTTCCCTACATAGTCCATGTTAACTAATAACCTATTTAACTTTAGTAATATATAATGTATGAGAAGAATCTGAATCAGAGCAGATTCAAATAAGTGAGTTCACTCCTCTGCCCTAGAGCTTCTAAGTCTCTATCAGCACAGGGAAATGTGCTAGAAATGCTTGCTTTGGGTTTTCAAAGGTTTTATTTTCTTCTGCAGCCATACGAGTTAGAGACTTCTGTCTTGAAAATGGAAGATGAGATAATAATGTAAAAGATGTAAAATAATTGCCAGGTGTTTCCAGCTTTTCCTTATGCCTATCCCAATTTTTGGACAACATTGCTTTACTTCCACAGAACCAACAAAACCAGAAGGAGTATAGCCATATACTGCCTCTTGGATTTACTGAGGAAGATCATGGGAACAGATTGTGGGATTAGGAGACAGGCACTTGCTATAAACAAGACTGCTAAAAAATATAGGCAATTGCGGTAACATATTTTGGGGCTGGATTGAAAGTGGATTTTTTTCTCTGTCTGGCCATAGTACAGGCATATGAAAGAGTAACATATGGAGATCAACCACTGCTTTCAGAGCAAAACTCTCTGAATTCAAATACCCTCTTTAAATCCAGAGCTTGTCCTTCTGGGTGCAGAGTACAAAATATTGATAAGCAAGCATGACAAAACTGAATAATACCCACTGATTTAGTAAATCATTTTGATGGGGAAAAAATTAGGACATCAATTTCTGAAAAAGGTAAAAAATGGTTCAGAAGCTTAGAATTAAATTTAAAATAAAATATTACATTATGCTGTTGATACTTCCTTTAAAATCCAGAGGCTTTGGTGAGGGAGTAACTTCTGGGTGTCAACAGACAGCAGTATGAAAACTGTATGTTTGACTAGTGATGTTTTGTCTCCCAATATCAATGAAAAGGATGTTTTTGGGAAGGCTAACAATTTGGATTTTAACTACTGATTTCTTTACTTCTGTGTTTTTCTCTCTCTTTTTTTTTTCTTTTTTTTCCTGTTTGATGTCTTTCCTGATAACATTCTGTGTGGTTACAAGTTTTTCCCCAGATGAACTTTCTCCTTGGAGCTGTGCTCTCAATGGCAAACAAAAATGACAAGTTCCATGGCTGAACTTGTATTCTGGCATATTTTTGTCTTTCTATAAAGCAAATATCTTTCTCCTACCTTTTTGGATGATTCTGCCCCTTTCTTGGTAGTCCAACATAGGTATTTAAGAGCCTGGCCTTCCTCAGCTCCATATATCAAGGAACTCTGGTAATAATTGAGTACTAGATTCCATACAAACGGAGGATTCATGCTCTCCTTTTTTTTTTTTTTTTTTTTTTTTTTTTTTTTAATTTGAGATGGATTCTATGCTTCCATTAAGAACATAAATGATTACTTGCCTCCACCTGGACGTGATGACAGTCTCCCAAATGCCACCATCTTCAAACTATGTGAATGGGCTACAGAATTGCCTTTGAAGGTCTGAGGTAGACCACTAATAATCTAACCACAATTTAAAATCCAGTTAGTAGCCAACGAGATATAATTAACACAACATTAGCACTGAGCTTCACAATACTCTTTAGAGCCATTTTTTCACAGAAGACTGTCGCTTGGATTCACATGTCCTTCTAAGAGTTCTTATCTCTATTTCTTTAATTCAAAGTACTGGAAGTAATTGCTTTAGTAAAGTTGTACATTAGGTGCTATATTTGGAAATGCAAAATCTCAACCAGACTTAAGATTGCAACAATAAGTCTTAGGTTTTTCTTATGCTTTAGTGGACACATTTAAAGATGTGAGTATTTAAAGCTGTCAGAATTTCAGAAACTGAGTTCAGGATTCACAACTTAAAAACTAATTGCATAAATATTGTCACTGTATAATATGGTTGTGACTCTTAATTTTTGGAAGGCTTAGAGGCACCAGGGAGATATGTTATGAAATGTGGTGCTGATATAAAGACAATGCCCTTGATTTTGCAATTCTTTGTTTTTGTATTGGGTGTTTTTTCAGAAAGCTGTATTACCCAAACTGTTTTGTAATATGAGGATCTCAGCTTTAATTTACAAAAAGAGCAGTTCTGACCCAAGTTTGCAAATTTTTTTTTTAATTTGCAAAAAGAGCAGTTATGACCCAAGTACTATCCAGAGCTTCAAAACAATGAAAATCAAATTTAAAAGATCTCAGGTTGTTGGGGTTTTTTTGTCTACTGAAGTTTGGGGACATGACTAATTATATTTGAATGCCAGCTTGGGCTTGCAGTACTGGAGATGGACTAAGGCAACATGTGGTTTTGAGACACACTGAGGTCTTTGTTGGGCAGAAATCTTACCTAGTTTTGTTTCAATGTGTGTGGTTTCAGATGGCTGCAAATGCCTTAGAAAACATTATACATAAAGTTTACAAAGTGAAAAATAAACAAGATGTTCTGCAGATGTGAATGGTACTTTAAAGATTGCTTTCCAGCAATTTAAAATTGAGTTTATCGGTCATAGTGTGACAGAAGTTCCATTAGTGGTTGAGAAAATTATATTCTATTTAATATATCAGCATTTTTCCTTCATTTACAATATAATTACAGGGCACTGAGAGGTCAGAAAACATGCATGACAAGAAAAGTACTTCTTTTGGCTGATAATGCATTAATTTGACAGGGCATGTATTTTTTCTTGCTCCTTCATTGCAGTGATTCATCTTCCTTGGTGATTAAAAAAAATGTAACTTTCTATTTTAGTGGTACTGAAGATGATTCTATTCTAACAGACAGAGTGTCAGGAGTAAATAGCTTTGGCCGATGTGGAAAATACATCACTTGCAAAGAATTCTAAGCAGAGATGTTGATAAATATGTCACTATTTGGCCTTCTTTCCAACACCTGTCCAGAGATTAAGTAGAATGTAGTTTGTGCTTTGTCACTTACACTACAGATGAGTTTGGCCTTCGAGTGTAACTCAATAACCTTAAAATACACAGTAGATAAACACTAAATACCAGGCTATCAACAATTTTATTCTTAAATGGATTACGAGATGACAGGATGCCAATATGATAATCAAGCCATCACTAAGGCTGGTTACTTTATTTCTAAAGTAACACCTGGATGTATTTAAAAGCTATTATTCTCTCTTCTGTCATGTCTAGTAATTTTTTTAGGTCTCAGTTGAGTAATAGTGCTTCTCGCACCTCATCTCCTAGGTAGCTATTAGAAGTATGCCACTTTCAATTGCCAGATGTTCCTGTCATCAGTCTGACCCTGCAAAAAAAATTTAACCCAAAAGCTGCCCCTTGTGATTTCTTCATTTTCCTGTACAGTAGAAATGAGAGAGAGTGATGAGTGGTTTATGGGTCAGAACATATGAAGACTGTCAATTTATGACTACCACTTTCATTTGAAATTTGCAGCCTGTCCTGGAGTTGTTGGGTATGCCTTTAGCATTTTGCAAAACTATGCATGGATAGGTCTTAATTCTGCTCCAGCTCAGACTCTGTAGGAAGGGCTCATGTTTTAACACAGAAACCCAATCCAGGATCCTTTGCTAGTTGCCAGATCTCCCTGTATTCTCAGTACAGGACAGTAAGTGCAGTTACACAGTCCTAGTCCAAGCTAGGAGCCCAACTAACTGCTCCTATTATGAGTTGTTCTGGACCTCCCATCTTTGCATTAAAAACCTACACCAGTGAAGTTGTGTAGAAGTGACTGAGGTTAAAATCTACCCCAATCTTTAGCTGTGTTAAAAAGGTCAGGCAAAAAACAATCAGTGATAACCTAAACGTTCATTTATGTTATCCAGAGGCTCCCTGTCTCCCTCTTTTTCTCCCTACAACCCACTCTCCTTTCGTATATGGGTAACTGCCATACATATACATATGCATATATATTTGTATGTATGTACAAAGGGAGGTTTCCATGTTTCTGTTTATGAACAATGTGTCTAGGTCCTTTGAAATCAGCAGAAAGCCTGTCTTTAACTATGACATGTGTTTGACCAGATCTCACCTGCAATGTTCTCATTGTTCTAAATAAGGAAACGCTTCATTTTGAATATCCTGATTCCATTTTACAGGGATGTGTGCAGCAAACAGACACATCGTATTGCTTTCTGGGTGGATTTTTGTGATGCTATTATGAGATTTGCACCTATTTCTTGTCTAGCACTGAATAAATTGGCAGCTTTTGGTTCATTAGACCCTCTGGCGGTTCAGTTCTGCTTTCTTCTTACTCCAGACTGTAGCTCTCAGACATGTTAATATTCTACCCTAATTGGGGGTAGTTGCTTCAGTGTTAATTGCAGTCGATGGAGCTCTAGCAGCTGAACATCTGCTCTCAGGTATTTTAGAAAATAGCTGTAAAAAATAACATTAATTCTCAAAAGCATAAAATAGGTCTGAAAAATAGTCAGAAAAGAAGAGTTTTAAAGGATGACTTAATTTGTACCATAAGTACTGGATTTTGGAGTCTAGTTGTAAGAAGTCAGCTTATCTCATGGAGTAGCATAGACCAGGACTGGACGTTGCCCAGAAATTTGGCTAACCTCCATAACTGTCAGAAATCTTGTGATGTTTTTAAAGGAATTGTCAAGAAAACAGATATTGCCTGCTTTTAGTTACACAGCTTCACTCTTATCCATACAGCTTAATGCACACACATACAGACATTTCGATTTGAGAAGATTTCAGTGACAGAAAAAGCACTTCCATTGAAATGTATCACAACCCTTTAGACATAATTCTAAAGTTAAGCATTTTACAGGCTATAATAGGTACACTGGACTGAGGAACAAAACTTCTGCGTAATATGGATCTTCATATAGAAATTATAATCAAAAGATATATGTGGTGCTCAAAATAGTAAAATATCCATGAATTTTTTTATTCTTATTTTCTGGTACAACAAAAAATAATGAAAATGTTTGTAGTTTACCATGTGACTTAGAAGAAGCCTCTTCAAAAGATAATAAAATTATTCCAGGTAACATGTTTTAGTAGCTTCAGGACTCAATATGTGATTTTCTGTATTCTTAATTCTAAAATTAAGTACAAGGTAAAGAGGTGCTTTGCATAGCAATTTTACTGCAACATGCAGACACATGCCTTGTTTAGCCCAATAAGTACAAAGTTACATAAAACTGTTCTCTTTCTGGAAGAACAAAGTAATCTTAGGAAGTGTGTTTCTAGGTTAAAAATACTGTTGCTTGTTCTTGAAATGAAAATGAGAAAAAAAGGTAGTAGGTCTACTGCTGAAATGCTTATAAGGGATGGAGCCCAAGACATTTGACTAGATCTGTCGCCACTTCTCTGTACCCAGACTTCAGACAGATTTGATACTGGTGAAATCTGCATAGCAGTTGCAGGTTGCTTTGTGTGACATTCCTGTAGCTAGGTATATTAAAAATATAGACATACAGACATATAGACAAACTCTGTGTGCATTTTCTGTCCTTACTGAATTAGAGGTCAGGAAGAATCAACATCTATAGAAACCCCTTATAGCAGGTATGCAGAGCTGATGTAAAGACAAAGGGATGTTTTATATCCTGGCACTGCATGTTGTGCTAGTGGCTAAGACTATTTGCATGCTCAAAGTCTTGAATGTTTCTCAGACTGACAGCTTGAATAGTGAAGAGTTCCTTATAAAAGTCTAGAACTGACATCAACATTGAACATACACATTTCAAAAATATTTACATATCAATGTCAGTCCTTAAGAAATGAACAAATCATTTATCATCTCATTGCAAGAGATTCTGTACTTGTGTGAGAGCGCCTTACTTTCCTTTCATAAAACAGAGCAAACAGAGACCTCTTGGTTTTTTGTAGCAATGGGGAAAGAGTGACTTGGGAGGGTGTTCAAATAGGGCAGTGATGAGATGTAGGGAATTAACATCTCACAGAGCACACTGGGCACGAGAGAGTTTTGGGACTATATAAAAGACAGTGGATATTCTATTGCATGTAGGATTTTATTCTTTTCTTTCCTCACTGTAGTATTAATTTACTATCTGATTATTGCCTTCAGGGCACCTAGCATATAATGTGCAAACAAGAGAATGTGACATTTTTGAAGAAACAGATATATAAAGTTCTCAAGACCGCAAAAGTGGACACTTTGCTTGTCTCAGAAAGGAGACCTTGATGTTGATTCTTCCTGACCTCTAATTCAGTAAGGACAGAAAATGTACTCAGAGTTTGTCTATATGTCTGTATGTCTATATTTTTTACATACCTAGCTACAGGAATGTCACACAAAGCAATCTGCAACTGCTATCATGGAGAAGACCTCATGCTTTCCTGGCATCCACAGTCTTTCTCCTCAGACAAAGATACTTCTTTCCAGTATGTTAATCTTCAGTACAAAACTGGCTTCAGATGTGCTAAATTGCTATCGTCAATGCACATATTAATTTTCTTTTTGTAGTGGCTACTGCCAGATCCATGACCTATTTTTTTTCTCCTGCAGATGTGCTGTTCTGGCTAGTTTCTGCAATAATTTTTATTTTTTTGGCACCTGCATACTCATGATTGTCAATCTGGCCTTTTCTTAGGGCATGTGTTCTACAGTTGAATAATTCATTGGTATAGATGTAGCTGACAATTACATTATTGCTTCCTTTGTAATTTTAAGTGCAACATTATCTGCCTTGGGATTTTTATTCAAAAGATTCAAAACATATGATTGCAATTTTCAACAATGAATTCTTTTGAACATCTCCAGTTCAGGTTATCATCATCTCTTGAGATGATTTTGTACAAATAAAACAATGATGAATACAGCTGATCATGTGATTTAATGTACATTATTTATCTGTTGCCATTACTGCTTTTGTAGGTGTTTAATTTTAATCCTGCCTCCTAATCCTCACTTCATCTGGCTTTTTATTATTACTATTTGATGTTTTCCATCCATAACCACTCAACAAAAGATTTTCTTAAAAAGAAAATCAAGTGCTCTTAACAAGTGTAAGAATGTTAGTACAAGTATTGCTACATATATGTAAAAAACAGGAAAGTGCAAGAAATACCTTTTCATACCCACATTCCTGTTTGCAAAGAAACATGGTTGTGCCATCTGCTGCCAATGTCTATTACCAACTAGTTGCAACCTACACAATATACTAGGCACAAATTAGGCAGCTGAGGAAAAGGAATTAAAATAGATGTTTTCCTGCTCTCAGTGTTCAGATGCTGATGAGAATGATGCAGTTGATAGCGCTGCTAGTGACTGTTTTTATTGATGAAGTAACATTATTTTTGGCATTTGTGCTTTCTCTGAGATTAACATTCATGCATTTGAGCGTGCATCTCCATGCCACTGGGAGAGCTCACCCAGCCTGTTGGCATGCCCTGCTCCTGAGGGGCAGGAGGGCAGCTCTCTCCTGAGTGTCCTGCACCCCCTCTGCCAAGGCACAAACCACTGTTCAACTCTATGTGATAAGGAGATGCTAAGCCATGTGATGGGAGGTGTTTATGTTGGCTATACAACTGCAAAGCCCTTCCCCTCCATCTCCCTCCTACTTCTGTGGTTAGTGGGTCTTTCCACACTCCTCTTAAGTACCAGTCTCAGAATGAAGTCCTTTTACAGGTGGTTTAAAACCACTAAAAATGACAGAAGATATAATTTCTGTGCATTGAAACATGATGATATGTTCCAGATTCACATTCTGAGATAGTACTTCATGGCAAAACTTCCATCATGTAATGGCACCGTGTCCCTGTTTCTAGCACCACACGTCAGTAGATAACAGGTGTTTCAATCTGTAGTGATATTTGTGGTTATGAAACCAGTCACTACAGCAGGACAGATTTCTCCTAACCTTATATCTCACACTAAGACAATTCTGAAGAGAAGTTTTCACACCTGAAAGGAAGGGAGGGATATAAATTGCCTCCGGCAAACAGGGGTTAGTCAACATATTTTAAACGAGAGGGCTGCAGCATGACATATAAAAAAAGCTCTCTGTGTGTCTGTCATAGGAACTGTCATTCTCTGTCAGTTATAGTTATTTTCAGGGTTATACAAGTGTTGATCCTGAAAATACATTATGAGAGGTGAAAGTGTCAACAGCTTCTTGTGTTTGGCCCTAGATACCACATGGACTTGTGCTGGCTATTTCTTTACTCCTTCAAGTACTGATGTTTGCTTCTATCTATATGCTCAGCAAGACATGAAGAGAAGTCAGATCCCAAAAGGGAAAGGAACATGACTGTCAGCTTCAGAAATACTCCTGCAGTGAATTCAGCTGTCCTTCCTTCTCACAAAAGCATGCTGCATTTCTCTTTGTCATGCTTTAGCAGCGTGCTAAGCAGCAAGACTGTCCGTATAATTTGAAACACAACAAAGTGATTCAATAGTTCTTGAGATTGTTCACACTGTAACTAGTGTAACTTGTCACATCCTTACCAGGTATAGTTTTTTATGAGGATATTTTTGTCATTGCTTTTCTTATTGGTCCAATTATCTGGAATCATCCTATTGTCCAAAGGTTTGGTCAGGATTAAGGCTGTAATGTGGTGAGTACTGTACAGGCACAGAATAATCTGTGTATCTGACTATTTACATGATCTTAATGACTCTTTCTGAAAACTGAATTCCTGACCTGGAGCACTTTCTTTCTAAAAGTAAATATAAAATACTAAGTAAATGTAAAATCCTAGGTCTTCTAATGTCAAACATCTAAATTTCAAGATCTTGACATTGTAAAATTGTATAGTGTGTCTTCTTTAGAACACTGGGAGTCCATTTTACATGCACAAGGTATTCTTATGTTTTCCCTTATCTACTTTGTTTCCAGAACAAAGTATTTTCATTTTTTTCTTTTGTTTTTTGAATATTTCAGATTCTTATTTTTATGTTCTCAACACAGCAACTGTTGAATAAAGATTAAAGGGCTATTTGTAGGATGTATAGCATGTCCTCCTTTTCTACTAGGCCAAGAAGTGTTATTCAAAGAAATGTCTGTACTGAGGAAGGGGGTGTGATGGTGTCATTCTTGCTGCAGAGTGCTCTATAGATCTCAAATAGTCTTAGCTGTTTGGTCAGGGCAGAGCATAAAAACGTCATAAAGTGAGCTTTACAGTGGCTGTCACCTCAAATAAAAATGGAGAGGTGGTATCTTGAAACCGTAAAGTATTAGAAAAGGCCATGCTGCCACCGAAGTATTGTGGTATAGGACAGGAACTGACAAGAAATGTTGCAACCCAACATTTTGGTGTCATAACTTGAAAAAGAAGCAGGACATTTCCTACATGCACAAACTTAAATTTGAAATTTTATTCTGTCACCTGTCTTTATGTGACGTAATGCTACAGGTCCTGATTTTGCAACTTTCAAAGCAGATCCCCATGCATATAGGAGTGCAGGTGGTTCTTGCTGGAACTCCAGGGGGATGGAGTCAGCTCTTTATACAGATCAGCTGAGGTTCAAAATGCTACTTGACAGCAGCATCCATTTCAGTGAGACTCTCAAGAGCGAATCAGCTGGAAATGCAGTATCAAATACTAATATTTCTTTAGAGTCACTTTATATTCTAAAATATCGGACCTTGAAGAGCTCCTATTGCCATCATTCTACCATGTTATTGAAAAATTGGCAAGCTAAATTATCGTGAAGCTCTTTATTTGCTTTTTTTTAAAAAACAAATAAGTTTTATTTATCTATCTATCTATCTATCTATCTATCCATCTATCATTTCATTGACTTCTTTTTTTCCTTTGTCTTACATATGTGGCTTTGATTTATTGCCTTTCCTCTTAAAAGTAAAGAAGTATTTCCCTGATCACATTTAAGTCTCCATTTATCAATACAATATAAATGTCTTCTTGACATTTTTATTTTATTTTTAGTGGGATATAGTTTATAGCTTTTAATTTATTCTTCTTGATCTTTTTCATGCTTCTTAATCAACATAGTTTCATAGTGAATGTCAGTGTCTTTCTTGTCATATAGCTTTTGATGTGTTTGATTTTTCACATTTGTTATCTGTTTAATCTATTTTTTTGCTTCTCAAATGTTTTATAGGCACTACACCAATGCTGAGACTGTATTTGGGTTGGCTTAGAAGTTCCTTGTAATTTAAAATTCCACTGGTAAATCTCTGGGAGGAGACTGGCTTGGGCTTTCACATCCAAGAAATGTAATCCATACTGCCTTTCTGCAGGTTTACTATCTCAATGATGTATGGCATTTGACATAATTTCTTTAAAGAGTCTGAGAAATTTCTTGGATTTGAATACATGATGTAACTCTAGTTTTGGTTCACATGTTTGTCAGCATTTCTTTTTGTATTTTACCTCCAGTGGCTAAGACATCTTACCTGAAGCCATCATTCACTGCTTAGTTTGGAATCAGTCCATAAATAAGCTCAGGGTCACTTGAATGTTGGCCCAGACTCAGCCTGGGTTTTCCAAAAGTGCAAGTGAGCAGAGTGCACTGTTTAGAGAAACAGACTGAAGCTGTGAATCTTTTTTCCCAGAATCCAGAAGCCTTGTAAAGTCTAGGATTCTCTAGCTGTTTCTTCTTTGCTTGACGCATTATAGTTTAACAACAAAAAGGCAGCTGTTAATCACTGTTATGCTCCTGGCCTACCTTGAGCCATTTTCCATTGAGTAGTCTGATATGCAAACACAACCTGTTTTATCAAGCACTTGCAAATGTAGACTTCTTGTCCATTCAGTGTTACATCCAGTACACCATAGTGCCTCTGCAAGTGCATGAATATGGGTGAAATGCCTGAAACTTAATGTTAGTCACAAAGTCTTGATTTTAAAATATTTTGGGTATTTGGGTATCTTCAGAAGTCTATGAGAAAAGCAGATGACTACTACCTCTGAAAACCTGCCATTTACCTTCAGGTTTGAATCATTGACCTTTAGCAGACATTAAATCCTTAATTTCAGTAGAAGGAAATGATACAAATGTTATGTTGAATAGTTAATTCTTATATTTTATGTTTATTTACTTCTATTTTCTCTGCTCACTCTGCTAGGATCCATTTTCTTACTTTTCTTTCAGAACAATACATTTAAAATTGTTGAGACCACAAAAAAGCTCCATAAATAACTTGAGCCATCAGATTAGCAAATGCATTTCTAGTTTAGGCTTTGCTCAAATAAGAGAGGTGATCTCTCTACTCTCTCACTTTTTTCTTCCTGATCTTTCCCATTACTCAATTAATTGACAGTAAAGTAATTCTCTCTTTTCTCTCTCTGTAAATAATTTTCACAGCAATATGTTCTTGGTATACAAACCATGCAGAGGGTATCTCTTTCCCTAGTTCTGAAGGTGTTTTAAATGATGTTGCAGTCCAGAAGTACTTCTTAGGACTGCTAAATAAAAAATGTTGCCAGATACTGCTCCCACGCACTGAAACTCCATCATACATACCACTAAATTTGCAAGAGTGGTCTCCAGCACAGTCACAGCTGCAACCAACAAGTCCCAGGCACAGTTTAAGACTCAGCTCAGGTCAGGAGCTATTCTCAGTGGGCAGTTTGGATGTCGTCTAACATATTTTGAAGGGAAACAGAGTTTAGTATGGACAGGGGTTATTTCATGCCAGCTGGTCCAGTATACGTTTACTCTGCAGAAACAGCTGTGTTAGGAAAGTACTAAGGCATACTAGAGGCTGTTTCTAGTGGAAAACAAGCTTTTTCTCAAGTTACACATTTTATTCCTATTTTAGAGATATTAATATTTTGAAAATGCTCCTTTCTGTTCTCTGATATCTGACTTATGGTCTATGTTTTGTTATCGTGGAGCAATTGTCTGCAAGTAAACAAATAAAGAGAACATATTCATACATGCATGCCAATTAATTGCAGGTGAGATATTACAGCACTCACAGGACCAGAAATTTGTCTCACTTATAGAGAAATAGTTAAACAAATGATGGGGAGAAAGACTGGAGGTATCCACCTTTCTGTATATATAAAGGAGCCCAATAAAGCTGTGGTAATTAATAGCTGCACTTCCACCTCTTGCAGCTGTATTTGTGACACAGAGTTGCTTTAGTCTTTGTGGAGTGTGGAGTATATATCACCATGTAATGCAACATGAAAACTTATTCTATTTCATTATAATTTTTTACTGTGACAATTTAAATAGAAACAGATTTGAGTCACTATGCATTGCTCTCTAAAGAATGGTGTTAGTGATCTTCATTACATTCTGAGAAACAAGCATTACGTGGATGATACTATGGCTGGATGGCTGAATAGTAGCAAAATCCTGATTATATTACTGTATGTCAATACGTCAAGGTTAAAACTGAACTTTAATGAATTTTTTGCACAGCAACTTCAATATTTTGTACATAATATTTAATATATATTAAACTTATATAAAATTATTAACTTTATATTAATTATATAATATTTAATCTTATATTTAGCAATTTTATATTGAAGACTGAAATTCAACAGAATTCTAAAGCTATGCCATTGCAGTTACAAAAGCACTGGCACTATAAAAACTTATATTCGAAGTTCAGCTCCCATGGAGTAATACACAACACTTACTTTGAACTAGTTTTAACTGCAGAATTATTTACAGCACCTTCATGAACCTACAGGCTTCTCCTGGATCACTGCTGCCAAACTATTTTATGATTGTGAAAGCTGTGATTGTAAAAAGTTAAGGATGTTATATTACATTGTCTGGCATTACCCATGATTGTCACTGCTCATGTCTCGGCTTACGTGTTTGGAATAACATCGACGCAAATAATCCATGAAGACAAAACAGGAGATGATCACATTTGCTTCAGAAACACCTATAAATATTGGGAGCAGCATATTTGCAGAGACAGAAGCATCTGTGTTGTATGAGTCACGCAACACAGTTTTTCATCTGTGGACCAGGACTCAACCTGCACGCTCACCCCAAATCTGTAATGGCTCTCAAGAAAGCAGCAAACCTGAGCCAGCCAGAACAAATGGTATAGTCCTTCATGGTCTGTGACATTACTGTTATTTATGTTACAGGAACACTAAAAATGAGATGTCTGGTTACTTGTCTTGATTTTCATATCTTAATCTGATACCCAAATAAGAGATGAATAAGGTGTTAATAACTTATTATTTAATGGAAATTAAAGGCAAAATCGAGACATTTCTCATGATATGGCATCAAGAAATTGCCAGAACAAGGCATTAAGTTTGCAGTACTGGCTAGGATTCATACCAAAGTTGAAACTTTTCTAAGTGTTATTTTCTACTCATCATTTTATAACAATGATTTATGCACTGCCATTGTCACCTCCTCTTTGTCACCACCTCCCTTATTCTCATCAGCAGAGCTGCAGCTGACACTGTCAGTGACATCAGATCAAGCACCAGCGTCAATGTTGCTCGCCTGTCATTCTGGAAGACTACTGTGGTCAGTAATCAGAAATAACATTTATACCAAAGGCCATTTCTGCTGCAATAACCATGTTCCTGCCAACTGTTCTCATCTGAGAAAGAAACCAAAAAATGTTATTTGACAACAGGTCACATTTCACCTTGCTAGAAAGGGGAATCTTCCTGATAAAGAGAAACAACTTAGGTGGCAGATTGCCAGGGAGTTATCCTTAAGGTAATGGGGAAATTGAATTCTTCAACAGACATTTAGAAAATTAGTTATAAATGGGTAAGCTGGGAGATGAACAGCCATAACTCTTTACTGCACACTTCCTCTAAGCCTGCAGAGCTAAGTACCATAGACGAGTTCCAAAGCTGATTGTTGATTTACTGAACAGGAAAGAGAAATAAATAAATAAATGAAGTCGGCGTATAGATGCCTATGCTGCCAAGATCGCAGGTGCCAACATGACTGAATGGAAACCCAACAGCCAAACAGGAAAAGGAAAAAAAAAAAAAAAGCAGAAAATAATTAAAAAAACAACAACCCTCAATGTCCTGAAATGTTATGTGTGGCTCATTAGGAGAATCTGAAAACCTGGAATTCTGTGGAAAGGGGAATCAATGTTGGAGTCAAGTTTTGAGATAGCTGGTGAAAAGCTGCTGTACTGACTGTTTAAGTAATGGTCTGGTCTTATGTTCACCCAAAAGAGGAACAGAATAATTTTGGGACACTCACAGCAATGAAAACATTTACCTCATCATCCTGACTACAAGTGACCCAACAGCAGATTGGGTTTAACAGATCTGACAAAGTACCATGCGAATGGATTAGCAATTGTTATATATACTACTGCATATTTCACAAAACTTTTTAATCCTAACCATAGTTGCCTGTCCCCTTATTACAGACTAGATGCTTCCTGATTTCAAAACACAAGAGGTTTGCTAACATGGGCAATGTGTCAGAGTATCTGTGCTCAACTGTAGAGGACATTGCTGATATTTCATCATACTTAACACAAAGGAGACCTGATTCTGGATGTATGAGGCATCTTAATGAGTATTCTTAACTACTGTTGTTACTACCTTGTGCTACCCTACCATTTTTCCTTGCGTGATGGACTTGATTTTAATTTAGTGTTTCTTTCTTAACTGTACAGCTTCATACTTTCTCAGCTATTCTGGCTTCACATTGCTACTGGATTTGAAGGAGGGAAAGGGAATATCTTTCCTCTCCTATCACCCAGCAAATATTTGTCTTTGCTCTTACCGCTGTGGGCAGTGCACGAAGGGAAGTAGCCTGTGGCATTTTCTGGCTGTACAATGCAACACTAACTCAAAGTCAATGAAAAACCATTAATGCGTAGTTCCTTCAGAGCTTTCTTTAGGCATAACTTCGTAATAAGGTCCCACATATTCATCTGGGAGGAAAACTAATTTTACGTACTAGTTATTTCTATTCTATTCCATATTTCTTTATTTCTAACACTCATATTTGAATGACAAGAGACTAATTTTAGGCAAATGACCTAGTTATGTCCATAATTTTTTTCTTTTAATGGAATGAAACAGTGGCTGGTTTTTGTGCCCAGCTATATTACAAAAGAATCAGAAAGTTTTAAACAGTAACTTTATTGAAAACACTCTTAGAAAGAGAAATCCATTGGGTTTTGACTGTTGAAAGCTAAATGATTTAGTAATTTTACTTTAAAACAAGATTGTGTTCAGAATCCAGAGTTAATTTCACTCTCTCAGGGTTGAAAGCTAAGCACCTAATAAAAATTTTCTGTGGAACAGGCCAGGTAGCAGGTAATTTCACCTTGTGGTAGCACAAAATTCTGAAATAATTATCTAACTCTAAAAACTAGAAACTAAAGCAGTTTTCAGCAGTGGTTGTGTATTATGTAATATTTTCTAAGTTTTAATTTCTTATAATTAAATCATTTGACACTTGTTTGAATCCAACATAGAAAAGAATACTTAATTCAAGTGAAGGTACCATAACATATATCAGTAATTTTATTGCCATACAAACATAAAAATGATAAAAATGAGTCTTCTTTTCCTAGACTTAAGATTTCCTGTTGTGCCGCCTTATTTCACCCTCAGTGGGAATGGCAGGTTACTTGCTAATGTATCATACAGCCCCTTTTCTTTTGTTTCTTTCTCTAGTGATTTTTCAAAATATAGCCTAGCCTGCACCTTTGTTCTTTCTCTTATGCCATATTAACTTTGTCCTTTTTTCCTTTATAAACAAGCAATACATAACTTAGTATTTAAAAGAAAAACAAAACATTGATATGTCTTAGCTCTGTTTGTACTTAACTTCAAGAGTCTGTACTCTTAATGCAATAGTGGCCCAGCACAGATCCAAGGTTGCTCCCGAGTTGTCCCGTGACCTGAATCTTTCCCATGTCAGAAATGCTATTTTCTAATTCTGATTTACAAGAGATATTTTTCTATCCTGATAAATAGTAACTTGTATTTGTTACTTCCACTCTGGACCCATCGAAACATCTAGGACCGCAGTGATTCTGCTACTTAAAAAGACTTGGTGCATAAAAATATGCACTGGAGAGTAAGAGCTGCTCTCTTACATACTGTAGAAGGGATGTAGGTGTAAACAATAACTGTGAGAATTTTTAAATAGGAAAGAGGTGGTTTGCAAAAGAGCCAAATACAATAAATGTTGAGGTACAAATGTCAAGGTACAAAATTTATGTAAGGGAAAAAGGTATTTGGACGATATTATAGCTGAAGACCTTGTGGGAAAGACATAGATAGTTTTGTCCTCCAAACTTTGTGGAGGAAATCCTGACAAATATTTCAGATGAAAGTTTTAAGATAGTCTGCAGCTATTCCCCAAAGTCTTATATAAGCCTTACTAGGTTAGGTAAAGAATTAAGACTTATTCAACTGTTGCCAGTTATCATCTTAGTATAATTGATTCAGTGTGGGAACCAAGCTCATATCTCATCTTATCAATAGCTGAAGTAACTCCAAGCTGTTTGGCCTTTCAAGTATCTCAAGCACACAATCATTTAAGAACTCTTACAACAGCTATCCCTTTCTGCATAACCTTTTTCTCCTTAATAACAGAGATTACTGAAAAAGATGCCATTGAACAGAAAGTGAATTTTTAAGGCATGTAAACTTTCAATTGTTTGAAAAAAATTATGAATTGATATAGCAGCTGCAATTTTTTGTAAAGGTAGATCCAATGCTCTGTTGAAAAATGTAAGAAAAACTGTGTTAATACATTTCAAAAATGTACAAATAATATAGTATTTTGTTGTTTATTGAATATCATAATACCCTTAAGAGGAAATTAATAACTTCTATTACTGGAGCGGCTTATTATGGACAGTAGTTCAGAAGAAAAAAATTTTAAAATAATAAATATACTAAAAAGGTGTCTGGTTACAAATATGTACATTTTTATTAAACATATAATAACTGTAAAATGTTACCTTTATGTATGGGATGAAACTGACAGTAACAGACATTTTATGTATTTTCCCTACTCTCATGATGTGTGATCTAGCTAATGATTGTTATTTTAAAAAGAATTTGCATGTATCTTGTGAGATGACCCTGGAACAAGCTGCTAACTATTTTGTTTTTATGAAATCAGACATGAAGTATACTTGCTATTTTCTTCTGCTGTAAGACAGTCCACATCCATTTGTTTCTAGTATTTTATCCAGACTAATTTAAGGACTTTATGTAAGAGAACATGAATTAGTAATAGTGCTTCTATCACTAAATCTTGTGCAATGTGTTTTTCTTAATTTTAATTTTAATTTACTTGTCTTGCTTAATGATTTTTTTTTTTTTATAACCCCGTTTTCTGTGCAAATCTCCATGTTCTCTCCTCCCTTGGAGTTCACACCTGCAAATAGTTATGCACAGCAGTAAGTGTCTATTCTGGTTAGCGTGCGTTTCAGATGACTACAATACGATGGACTTCTAATACTCCATAAAACAGCGATAAAACTCCTACTGACTTCAGAAGTACTAAACATTAGGCAATATGTAGTATTTCTACATGAAACTGTATTCAGTAAGTTGAAGATCTGTGTCATGAATGCCTGTCCTTAAAAGCTGAAGGTGCTCAAAAAGAATGTATTTGGTGGTCAGGGACTTGGATTGCTTCTATTTAAATCAAAGGTCCTTGATAACAGAACCCTTGTAAGCATCACTTTTATATAACACGGAGCAGTGACAAGATGTTATGACTTTATATTTTAATCTACAGTAGTTTCTGGAAACCAGACTTGTTTGTTTCTGGCTGGGATCCAAGTGACCAGGGCTCGGCCCCAGGATGTGCCACAAAGTGCCTCTGTGGTATCTATCAAGTGGTTCAGTCGTTCCGTGGCTCAGTTCTCCACCTATAAATGTCATCAACAAAGACATTTCCATCTATTTTCTGTGCTGCCTGTTAATTCTGGAAGGTTTTTTTGGAAAAATCTATCCCTTGTTTTACTTAGGTACCTTGTCAAGAATAATGTAGCACAGTTGTAGACTGAGGACTCTACATACTACTGTACTCCATAACACTAACAATAATATGAATATTTTGTTGGGTTTCTTTTGGCACACTATTCTTGCTAAGATTTAAAAGTCAGTTTATCACTCAGACCAACTGTGGTTCAAAGATCATCACCCTAAAGTCCCACTGGTCAGCAGGGAGATAACTGTGGCCAAGAAGGAAAAAAAAGAAGAAATAGGAAACTCTTAGCCTGTGTCTTTTAAAAAAAACCAGGAAACTATATTTTTTTTCCCCAAAAAGGGTCACAACTCATTTTTATTCTTCAGTTAAAAAAACAGACATAAAAATATGCATTCCCATCTCACAAAAAACCCACAAACAGTGATTTTCACATAAGAGCAAAGGAATTCTGCACAGCAGTCTATGCACTAGTCTCCCAGGTTCTATGTACATAAAATTTCTGGAATGAAGCATATAGTAAAGCACACTAGTTGAAGTTTTCCATATTGTATAGCTGAATTGACTTCCATACAATCATTCAGGAAGTCTGCAGGTCAAGTCCTGCTGATCTAAACACTGGACATCTTTGAAAATTTTGTACACAATTCATAGAAGATAAGCAGTAAGGCATGAAAGGTGGGAGAGAAAGAAATGAACATCTTTATGATAGAAACTTTGGATGCTTAACAAAGTGTCTCCTAACCACCATCTTCAAATGTATACAAGTCAGCCCAGAGGATCAATGATTTTCATACAGAATTTTCTGTCTGCCAATGCCTATAATTCCCCATGTGTGGTTAAATTTGGAAATAGGGATCTAGTAATTGTTCATGCTTTGAATAAAGACATTACTGAGTAATAAAATCTTTATAAACATTACTTAATCACCAATAAAATAGACCAATGACATAATGTTATAATTTACATTTTAAATTTTAAAAAAATGGCAAAAATGTAGTTTTTTATTTAACATATGGTTAGCTTGGGTGGGCAGGTGCGGTCCAATCTTGTTAAACCAAAAATACTATACCTTTGGGTTTACTCAATAGCAAGAAAAGTAGAGCAAAGCATTAAAGGACTGATTGATGAAGGTAGTTGACATGAGCTTATGCAGTATAATAACTACTCATATCTTGGGAATGTGCCCCTCTGCAAAGGGATGTATAAAGGTATTATATGAGTGAGGTTATAAATTGAGAGTGAAAGTGGTGCATTGGCTTTGCATTGGCTACCTGCACATGGGTGAATGCTTAACAGGTACATGTGGGCTAGGACCATTGCCCCTTAGTTCCATGTTACATTTGGTGACTGAACATAGCTAGGTGATGCTGGAGAGCAATTTGCTTCTCAGCGGCTCAGTCACTCTCTAGAGGCACTCCTGTCACTTCCCTTTCTCTTCTTATTGTCCAAACACAAGAGGTTCTTGCCTCTAACTTTTGTGCCTCAGGTGCCTAAAGTTAGATGGAGTTAATATAAGGTGACAGTGACTAAAATTCCACTTCTGAATTTAAAAAAAGGAAATCACTTGCAATAGTATTTTTCTTTTAGTTTAGATTGAACTCTTTAACCATATAATGTTAAAGCCAGTTTCTTATAAGTTATAATCCAATTCCTGTTTCATTTAAATTGATGTAAAGTTGGAGAGGAAAAATGACATGAGTAGGTCTTTTGTCAGAAAAATGGAAAAATTACCTTTTTTTCAGAGCCCTTCTGTCATTGTAATTAGGTGGAAGAAGAGGTAGTCATCTGGAAAAAAAATAACACTTTACCAAAGCTTCCCTTCAGCTTTGGAGCCTGTCAGATTCCCTATTTCCCACCAGATAGAAGCTAAAACTACTCCCGTCTCTTTTTTTTTTTTTTTTTTTTTTTTTAAAGTGGACAATAAGGGAAAGATTTGTTTTCCTAAATCTCAGAAGATCACCTGAAATACTGACTGAAGACAGATGCAAGTTAGTGTCCTTCATGTTTTCAGTTTTGACTCTCAAAGAAAGGACACGTAATCTTCAGTTAAATAAGGAATTTCTTCAGCATCAAAAGATGTGTTAGGGAGTTTGCAAGACCTGTTTAAGAATTTAAGTTTCCCATGTGCAGGGAGTTTTTAGTATCAAAACTAAATGCTTTAGCATGGAAGAGATGGATCCATCCTACACAATATGGACAGATATGTAACATTTCCTTTGGAAGAACATTTTAAAACATTTCATTCTAGAAAAATTAGAACTGTTTTTTTTTTCAAAAATATCTCTTTGGAGCTTCATAAACTCTCCAGCTGCCGAGCAGCAGGGCTCCAACAGAATAAGGCAGCTTCGGGAATCTTCACAACTTCAGCCTGCAAAGTTGTGGCAAAGGCAAAGATGTGACCTTGGAACATTTAGGAGCCCATCTCTAATCCTTCAAAAGATTTTTCAAGGTAATCAGGTGAATATGTGCCACTAGACAGTTCATGCTGCCCTAGTTTTCATAGTCCAGTGGAACTGATATATTCATATTCCAATACATATTTTCTGACAGGAAAGTCTTCAATCAAAAATGTAAGTAGAATTTAAAGGAAGTCAAGTACCCTTCAGTCATCTCCTTCACAGTCAGAAAGACATCATCCCAGATTTTAATACTCTTAAAATAGATACAATTTACAAATAAATTCTCTTACCTCCACATCTTTGTCTTCCTTTCCTGTTTTCTATATAAAAAAAAAAGTGCACAACATAAATTGATTCCCTGTTTATTTTAAATAAAAATTATCCATTATCAATTTAGTGTCAGTCAGAAAAAAATAATCTTTTATGACCTATCACACTCTAGCAGTTACAATGGCTGCATTTTTATGTTAGAATTCACAGTCTTAAACATCAGAAGTTTATTGTGAAGTGCTGGCACAATCTTGACACTTTTTTTTTAAATACTTAATGCTAAATTCACTTAAGCCTTTGCATGACAGTAGCATCTGGAGAGTTTTTCTGTTTGTTAAGTAGCTAGGATGACTAGTTTTCCACTTCTGGAAAATGTTACTTTCAGGGAGGTAAAAGATTTACAATTAGGGAAAAAGAAGCCAAGAATTACAGTATTATTAGCGTGACATTTCTGTCTGAGAGTCCTAATTGCCAGACACAGAAATGCTGGCTCACAGACCACATCAAAACAAATGAGAAAATATCATTAAATGTAAGTTTGGAACCTTCATTTTCCTCTGTAATGTCGTATATTTCTACCAATCTGACAATGTGAGGGTGTCACGGAGTGTAAGCAGTACTTGCCAGAGTAGGAACAGGTGGCCTTAAATTCAACAGGAAAAACAAGAATTCAGCTGTCTAACTAAATCTGCATGAATTTAACAACTGCTAAGGGAAAGAAGAAACAATTAAAAGGAAAATGCAGTAAAAAAATGTATTTGCCAAATGTTTAGTGTCTGGCCCTGGACCCAGGCCCACTAGGACATGCCCTCTGCAGGCTGGGGCACTCTGCAGTAAGGCCCTTATCTGCTATCTGGAATGTTTCTGGATTTTATCCAACAGTTTCTTAATACCAAATTTGTAAAAAATCCAGGAAATCTTAAGCCAGCCATTTCTGAGCAATATATTTTTTCATTAAAACATAAAGTGGCTAGCCCTAGGCAAATGGGAAGATAAATGCCTGAATGTAAACCAATGCCCTGTGCTGCAGCAACATGGGATGCTGCAAACCAGGCAATTTCAGTGCTGTTGTACAAAAACCCACAGTAGCTATTTAGGAATATGAAGGCAAAACAAACAAAATAGCAGA
Organism: Nipponia nippon; assembly: GCF_047370975.1. Lineage (NCBI taxonomy): Eukaryota > Metazoa > Chordata > Aves > Pelecaniformes > Threskiornithidae > Nipponia > Nipponia nippon. The sequence continues at coordinate 20,585,867 of NW_028262290.1, read as the reverse complement.
AGCAAATGCTTGAGTTGCTTTTGAGTCATGGGATTTAAAAAATAATAATAAAGTGATAAGAGGAATGTAATAGTGCAAATTTCTCCACTGTCCTGCAAAAAACAGGTCCACCTGCTGCTGCAGACAACCTCTGCCAGAGCAACACACAAGTCTTCATAGAAATAAAATCCTGAAATAAATCCTCTCTCCCCCCACTCCAAAGTGGGAAGGGTTTTCTTGTTCTCTTAGACCTTGTTTAAGTTATTCATACGAAACTGACACGTAAGACACAGGAGCTAAGAAAAACTCTCACCTTCCTGAAGGAGAGGATGGAGGCCACCTCAGTTTCTGAGGACGTCTCAGATGGCATTCTGTACCTCTGCTTAGGCAACTAAACTGTGTCTTTACAGAGGGAAGCAAATCCAGATGAACCTTGGGTATCCATATGTAGGTAGCTGTGTATCCACTGTGTAACTCAGAATTATGGTCTGTGGACATCTAGTCAATAGAGTCAGCAGTGCCTAGAGAGGTACTCAGCCGATCAGCCAGTGGTTTCTGCTTCCAAGTGCCTTGACTTCCCCAGGATCTAAGGACTCCGCTTGCTTGATCCCCATTGATCTCCAGCAGTAATCTGTCTCCTGTGGAAATGTTTACATGTAAACACCTGAAGATGACATCCCTCGATCTCGTACAGAATCTACCCTTATTTTCAGACCCTACTGGATTCCTTTATTCTTGTCTTTCATGCATACTTCAAAGATGTGTGTGTAGCCCTCTAGCTAGTGAGATCCTTGGTGATGGGCTGCTGTTCAATTCTACACTGACCAGGAGAGAATGAGGACAATGGTGCCGGTTTTGAAGGCAAAAGGATTTGACTGTGCAATACTATAACTCTTCTATTGTATATATAGTTAAAGGGCCCTACTGCTGTTATCTTATAGACAGTGGATTAGCTGATGAGACTGCCTGTGATAGCAAAGAGCTGGCCCTCACCACCCAGCTAGTTTTATGGCCTAAATGCAATAAATGCTCACACTAATTCCACCATGCTTTCCCAGAATACAGCCAGGCACAATTTACAAATGTAGTCTTGAATTTTATTATTTACTAAAAAAAATCTGTTAAAACAGTTCACCCCCTTTTCCTGGACAATGAATTTCAGAAGCTGAAACTGCCCTGAAAAATTCAAATTAGAGGTTGGACATAAATTATAAACGTGAGATCAGGACTGAACTGGGTAATTTGAATCACTTGCTTACAGATCAGTTAATAATTTTCACACACTTTTCATTGAAAACAACAACCTTGTGGCTGCACAGGCGGGTTCAGTAATTCTGCTGTCATGAGTACAATTATAAAATAAACACAAGGGACTAAATGAGAGTGAGAGAATGAATTTGCCAGCTGGAAGCCTTAGCAAAATTATATTCCATGACCTCAGGAACCATTCAGTACAATTGAACCTTGTCTATCTTTGGCAATATATTCACAATAAATGTAATTGACTGTTCCTCTCTGAACTTTGGGACTATATGGAACTGATCTCGTCTATGAAGATTAGATGTTCAGTAAAGTCTTTGCTTATGTGAGGTCTTTATTACCCTGTGGCTAATGCGTAGGCTGCAGTATGGTTTAGAAATATTTTACATATTTTGTTATCAAGATTTTAGCTGGTATGGCTATTGTGGTGACATTCTCTCTCTCTCCCCCCTCTCTCTTTTTATTCCTTGTTCTTCCATCTGATTTTCTTATGCATATATCTTTCAATGTACATGGTTCTTTTGTGTTTTTTTTAAATCATTGGGTTTTTAAAATTCATATATTCTGATGTTAATTGGATAATCTTTGCTATCAGTGACTTTACAAAGTACAGTCCACTCCCTCTGCAAAAAGGTTCTTTTTCAAGTTTTCTTTGGATTAAGGCATTTACAAAGCAGAAACTAGGTGACAGACAAAAGCAATAAGAAAATAAAAGCTTTCTGTATATAATTCCCTTTCAACTAAACAAACCCATTCCCCAAAACAATCCTGAAGATCAAGCCAACAGAGTGTCAGTTTTCCTTCAGGTGTTGGATACCTCTCCATCAGCAAGCAGAGCAAAGTGATAGCAATGGTTATGCATAAACAGGGAAATATTTCTGGATATGCACAGTACCTGCATTTGGGGAGGAGGAATGGTAGATTGGTGTGAACCAGCACATAGTCCAGGGCCAACTCATCTGTGGCTGAAGGAGTCCTGGCTCTGTTTTGTCTGAAAAAAGTCCAGTTCAAGTGCTCCAAGATCACTCTGTTATATAAACCAGAAAATTATTAAGTGGGTACAATCAGGAGATTATCTTCAAGAGTGCAATCATAAAGCAGATTTGTTTGGGGTGTCCGTGTACCTCTAGTCATTATTTGTTTTTCCTGTGGTTCAGGGTGCCACAGTCTGTGCACCGCAGTGGATCTAGCTATAGTATGCAACACAGCATAGCACTGAAAACCAAGAGGGTGGGCTTTTAAGATCGACACTATACAAACTATATGGAAGCATCCATCTGGATAAGGGAGCAAGAAGACACAAATAGCTACTACAGCAGAGCTATCCTAGAAAGTTTCCTTTCATATAGGCCCTTCAACAAAATGTAGTTGATGTAAACACACTGGAAAGAAAATATTAATGTATAGTACCAAAATGCTCAAACTTGGATGAGTTTAAAGAGTCCAATTTTTCAGCAATGCTGATCACTCTCAAATTCATTAACACTATTTGCAATTCCATGCATTAACACTATTTACAATTCCATATGTTTCCCAAGTTTTGCTTTTTGCATATAAATCTAAAAATAACAACTGTTCCCTAATACACATTATATATATATATATATGTGAATATAAACCCTGGTTTTTTTTAGAAAAAGAGACAGTTTACATCTAGCCTCTGGCCTTTGTATTATAAATATATGTAAAACTCCATTTATATGTCACTGAGGGGTTTCAGTTAAAGTACTATCAAATTTTACATTTAGATGCAATTTTCGTTTAAAGTGTAACTCAAAGGCTTAGCAGTATTTAAGAGAGACCCAGGAGAATTAACAATAAGTTATGTTACGTTAATTTTTGCATGGTATCTTAAAGATGGACATTTGACTATTTAGATAAGCCAACAAATTCAATATCTGTCACTTGCCTCCATATGCAGTAACTTCCTCCATCCCACAGGAAGTGAAACAAATCTTACAATATTTCAATTTGATTCAAAAAACACTTCTTTTATTTTGGCTTCCCAAATAGTAAAATGAATTTTAATACAGTAATTTGTTATCCAAGGAAGAAAGTACAGCAAGGGACTGAAGCACGCCTCCCATGAAGCAAAGTGGCATAGAAGCCACAGTCTCACTTAGGCCTGAGTTCATCCCACTAACTGTATGGCCTTAACTGAGTGTCCTAAGCAGTCATCACACAGTCCCATGGAATTTTATTTAATTGGTAAGAAGAGAGAATTCACCTCTAGAGACCAATTTAGATGGTGTGTGGGCTGCAAGTGCAAAGCAAAGGGTTTTGTGACTGATGGGTCTAAGGAAGTGAACTGCTTCTGCATCTGCACCAGCTGCAACTTTCCCAGGGCTGATGCTTTCCAGCATAAGTAAATTGCATTGCTGTAACCAAAATGGGACATGCTGAAGGAATGAGTTATCATTGCTGGCGTTGAATCAGAGAAGATAGGATGCAATCCTGAAGCCAGTGGGAGATAGTAGCAAGCATTTCTTGCAAACCCTGAAATATAAGAACATTATTACTGTCATAAATCATCTACAATATTTCTCAGCACTTTGTCAGCTAAATATCTACAATAGGTCACACAAATGTAAAGAAAACTTAGAATCATCAACTATATAGCTAGTATCCTATTGATTTGTTTCTAAAACTTGTTCCCAAGAATTTACTGAATTTGAGATGTTTATATCTACCTTTTTTTTGGATTTCATAAAAGAATTTCCCAAAACTTTTGACTTCCATCTTTGGAATGTTAAAATTGCTCTATTTCTCTGAAGTTATTTTCAATTTCAACTGAATATAAAGTACTAAAGCTACGATGAATTACAGCCTTCATTTCAGAGCTAGAGATATCCACGGAATATGTTAGTCTTGTAGAGCTTTTCTATTCTCTGATGCTCTACTATTTATAGAAATGCTAGTGCTCGGCCTCCTTTCAGCTGCTTAAATGGAGGCAACAAATCACATAGACCACCTGGCCTTCAACTGCTGCTCCAGAACAATACAGGTCTCGTGTAGGGCCTGCCTCCTGTTCACCAGTGACACCTCGTTCAGCTACCTTAGGATGTCTCAAATGGCACCAGGAGCCTTTGTTTAGGCAAGTGAATTGAGTCTTTTCTTATACAATCATAGTGTGTCAGGGAGAAAAAATAAGAAATGTTTGTCATTCTAGGAATCTTTTTCGATTGATCTTAAAATATCTCCTGAGAATTAGTCTTTTTCACTGAGGGTTAGTTTTTCTATGGTTATGTGTCCTCTTGTAAGGCCAAGCAGCCTTTGAGAACCGTAGCCTTGGTAAGGGTTCATTTTCTACACTACATAACAGCAGGAGGAAAATGTCTTTGTTCTTAACAGAGGACTAATAATGACATGATTTGCAAGGAACTGAAGAAAAGGACAGTTTAAAAATGGCAAACCATGAGATGCACATTGCCCCAAGTAATTTGCATGCAGTTTTACATACCACAGCTATTGAAGCATATGGGTATTGGGACTGACTCCAGGTGTTTTCACATCCTTTAGAAGAATGTAAAGTCTTAAAGCAAATCTATTTTTCATGTTAGGCCAGATCCCAGATGTAGGCTGTCCTTTTACATTAGTGTAACTCCAGTGATGTCAATGGAGCTGCCCCAACTCCCGCATCATGCTGACCCAGTTCCCCCAGATGAGGTTCTTGATGATTGTCTCTACATTCCAGGTTCTTTCCAGCTACTGCATTGCATGGTTTATAAGTAATTCATCTTTATTTTAGGGCTTTTAAAATTAATGGATTTTTATAAATCTTACAAAGCCCTTCAAAATTGGAGAATGCTTGAACTTGCTGCTTAGTCAGTGCCAGTCCTTTGCTTGTGTTGAATTTAACATGGCAGGTGACATGCTCGTTCTTTATTTACTTCATTACAGCTTTATGTTGGAATGGAATCAGTACGTGAAAAATCTGAAGATGATACTATAGTATAATATAATAGTCATGATGATTATATAATTAAATTAAAAATATATGTGAACTTTTCTAGTGACACTTTAAATTATTCCTGTTATATTCTCTCTGCATTTTTGGTAAAAGTACAAGTCAGTTCTTCTAAATTTATTCATATAAATTTGTCAATCTGTACTTGAGTGTCCAAAAATTATTTGGCTCATGTGTCAGTTGAACATGTTGGTCCTAATGACGAGGGTATTCTCAAGATACTTCAACTCTCCCAGCTGATGTCAGCCAACAGGCACATAGGTCAGCCAGAAAGCTGTTTAAGGATGTACATAGAAAAAGCAACAACAGGGAAAAAATAAACACAAAGAACATCATGGGCCATATGCCTTCCAGTTAAAGGAAGATTCCCCTATGGGAAAAAAAAAGAAGACTTTAAGTATAAAAATAATTATACTGTTCCTTTTGAGACCACTTTCATACCAACCAATGTAACAAAGAGATGTTGTGACATTGGATTAAAAACCTTTTGTCACCAAAGTAGTGGTTGCCTCAACCAGTTCAAGCAATTATCCCAATTTATCCAGTGGCTCCGTCCAAGAAAGAGATCATTTTAAATGCTTTTACTTCTACCAGGCTGCCTACAACTCTTGCGGCTTCAGTGCTGAGAGAGATTTAAAGGAAATGAAAACCAAAAGAGGCCTTCTTCAGTATGTTGGTTATTGTCTTGCCAAATCAGCTGTCTGTGTACAGAGCCAGCCTCTGTATCACTTGTGGCCTTTCCTTGGCTTCTGCTCAGAGAGCTCAGGAACTGTTTGTTGTTTAATAGAGCCCTCAGAGATTATTCTTGGAAAGAGTTATTTCTGTAAACCAGAATACATTGAAAATTCTTTTACAAAGTCTTGAAATAGGAGTAATTGGATGCACTCTTCTCCTACTAAATATTCACTGGGAAACAGCAAACCAAATTTGAGGTCTACACCCCCAGATTTTTGTTTGTCATTCAGCAATTTACCACACTCAGAGACATTGCTTGCTGTCTATGCAAAGACTTCTCAAGTGAATCGATGCTGTCATCACAATGCGAAGGTTACTCACTGTCTTGCAGAATTAGGCCAATGATAGAGGGCAAATTTCTGTGTCACAAATAGTAGCATTGGCAACTTAACAAGAATTTGTGTTTGAGACACTGCATGGACATACATGTAAACATGCATGTTTACAATTACTGTATGTCTGGGAGTCCTGCATTAGAAATATTTCCTTGTTGCTTATGTAAGATAAAAATTTAAAGAAAATCACTTTTTAAAAAATAAAAAAACAAACCCTGAAATATATTGTATAGAATGTGAAATAATTTGTTTGACCTGAAAATAAATGTGTTTGGTGATTTATCTTTGGAATGTAATTTTTAAATAGCTGTCATTATCAAAATGCAAATGAAAAACTGAAATGTTTTCCCAAATATCAATGTTTTCTGAATTTTCCCCTTCTTTGGCTGAATTTATTCTCCCAGAATCAACCCCAAATTAAGGAATCATTTGCATCTTTCCAATGGCATCTTTATGACTGTTGTGGTTTAACCCCAGCTGGCAACCAAGCACCTCGCAGCTGCTTGCTCACTCCCCCCTGGTGGGATGGGGGAGGGAATCAGAAGAGTGAAAGTGAGAAAACTGGTGGATTGAGATAAAGACAGTTTAATAGGTAAAGCAAAGGCTGTGCACACAAGCAAAGCGAAACAAGGAATTCATTCACTACTTCCCATTGGCAGGCAGGTGTTCAGACACCTCCAGGAAAGCAGGGCTCCATCACACGCAACAGTTACTTGGGAAGACAAATGCCATCACTCCGAACATCCCCCCTTCTTTCATCTTCAAGCTTTATATGCTGAGCATGACATCGTATGGTATGGAATAGCCCTTTGGTCAGTTGGGGTCAGCTGTCCTGGCTGTGTCCCCTCCCAGCTTCTTGTGCACCCCCAGCCAGCTCGCTGGTGGGGTGGTGTGAGAAGCAGAAAAGGCCTTGACTCTGTGTAAGCACTGCTCAGGAATAACTAAAACATCCCTGTATTATCAACACTGTTTCCAGCACAGATCCCAAACATAGCCCCATACTAGCTACTATGAAAAAAATTAACTCTATCCCAGCCAAAACTAACACAATGACAAGCAACTTTGTGCTGAAGAAAAATTAAATGCCAGCACTACTAGTCTGTGTCCACTAAATCAATAGCAGAGTTTTATGACTTTCTGTCTTGCTCTCAAAGAATAAATGCAGGCAATCTATTAAGATTACACTCATACTTATATCAATAATTTCATTATTTAATTCTTACTAATGCTTGGCACTTTAGTGAGCTGACAGTTAGAGAAAGAGCCATATCTCCATACCTACAACAGGGCATAGCTCAGAGTTGGCTCCGAGTGAATTAGCTGGGGTATTGAAACTAGCACAGCTGTATTAATTACTCAGTTACGCTCACCTCTGAGTGTCTGTGGTACTACGTCGTGCATATAGACATACTCTAGTGTCCATAATAGAGATTTTCAAAAGCCTGGCCGATTGTTTCTTGTTGTAAAGATGCCAACAGAATGCCTAGGAGTCAAACATTGCAGCCCTGAGCCTTACCCTTTGTGGATTCATCCCTTTAAGTTGTCCTGATAAGTTGTCATAAAGTTATGGCAAGTTGTCATAACAAGTCCAGGGCAAGGGATGAGGGGGATACCCCAACGAGTAAAATGATCAGAAGTGATGTAAGGTATCAGATTGCTCGACGATGGAAAGTTTTTGTATTCTTGATCTTTTTCTCTTGCAAGACAATGAGATACACATGGAATAAAACATGACTTAGCAGAAGCACTGGTAACAGAACCAAAACTTTTAAACTTAGTTAAAATTATGAATGAAAACAGAATTCAGTAGATCAGCTTTGTCTGAACTTACAGACTAGGAAATACAGTATTATTTAGATATAATTTTGTATTTTTTTTGTAATTTTAGCAGAAATGAAATACTCACAGGAAAAATCAATATTAAGTATTATTTTTTAGTGGAGTTCAAAAACACATATTCAGTGAATGTGTGGTCCATTGATCTTTAATTGAATAATGTTCCAGCAAGTTTGTTGAAACAATCAAGTTTCACAATTTCAAAAGTAAATCCTCTAAGTATGGCTAAATGAAGTTCGATTTTCACATCTTATTTTCATTCTCAGACACTCATCTGATCATTGTCAAATATCTCCAAAACACTCTTTGGTCACAACCTTCTCTTTTGAATGTAAGTCCAAGACATACTACAGTGTCTGACAGGACTTTTTGAGGGTGTTTGATTCTCAGTTTCATTTATAATGCTTAAAAATGATACTAACCAGCTTTATAATTCTGCATTTTTTGATGATCCATTCTATTTCATTTTCTAAAATATACTGCATGAAATATTAACTTTATTATTTTGACCCAGTCTGAATTTGTCCTGAGTCCTGGAAAATGTTCAGCTGAAGCTACCAGGACACTTCAGAACACTCTGGAAAAAGAAAACTTATTTCCCCATAAATGTCAGTAAAGGCATTTCAGAATAACAAAACAAACATGATTTAAGTATTCTGAGGTCTTATTTGTTCATATCGCTCAAAAGATTCCTCAGTTGCTCTGTCTATTTGTGAACAACTATCATGAAAATATACTGAAACCACTGGGAAAATAGGCATAAATGCCTTCAGAGGCCATGCAACAGATGGAGTGATGCTGGATCAAAGGAATATGAACACTTTCCCCCAATTTCTCACCAGCTGAGACTCTTTCAGTTTCAAGGGGACTTATGTCTTTTGGGCAGAGTATTGACTTCTTGCCCTTACTGTTAGGGGACCCATAGGATGGTTCTTAGTCCATTTTATTTACTAGTGTAGACATAGCCATAAAATCTAGGATTTGATGTCAGAGTAGTGGGGACTGGATCTGGCAGGAGCTGGGAAACGCAGCAGTGTGAAGGAGCGAGGAACCCAAGTGCAGCTGAAAGCCCAACAGATCCGCTTCAGCAAGCAAAGAAACATGAAGCTAGTAAAATTACAGCTTGTGAGAGGAAAAGAGAGCTGGAGTAGTTACAGAGTGAGGTACTCCCTTATTCCTTCCTCTCTTTTTCTCCTTGGATCTTGTGGCTCCTTTGGGAAAGACAGAGGGTATGAAAGTTAGAAAGGAACCTATAATTTGATCTATGGGTTATTTGGCCCCTATCCATGCCCAAGCCTGAACTGCTGAGAAGCCTGATATGGCAACTTCAACTTGAAATCTGCCATCAAAAGCCATCCCTGAGCCCCCACCTCCTCATCATTGCTACCTATCATGCAGTCTACATGGAGAAACTTTAACAATAACACAGTAGTCCTGTTGGTGGCAAACGCTGAATAAACACAATCCTCTGCCAATATAATCATTCCCAGTTTTCTTACTTCATGGGCCCCACCTCCTTTCAGCACCAGCGGTTCCTCTTGCCTCACTGGCACAAGCAAGCTCTTTGTGCCATCTCAAGCTCATTTTCCCGTGGGCCTTTTAGGTGGGATTCCCAAGACAGTTAAAACCAATGCCTTGTTCACATAGATGGCAATATAAACCCTGAATTAGACCATACCTCTGTGGCTTCAATGTAGTATAAATATATTCTAATGATTTATCATGCATTTACTTTTCCATTTCACATAAATAAAGCAGAACATTTGTGAAGCATGCTCTGTCAATGTTAATATAAAATCCAGATGTCCATTTTGTCAGCCTACTGCCTTATACTGGATGTTTGAATACTATAATTTGCTGCTGATTGGTGAGGTATTTAAGGGAACAACATGTGTGTGCATGAGAGTGTATGCTGCATTGCAGCTGCTGCCGCTAGTGCCCTGGATTCAAGAGATGCACAAGTGAATGATTTCGTCTCAAGAATAAAAAATAACCTGTTGTTTTCATTGGTATTTCACAGAACTGTGAACATATCAACTTAAAAGATGTAAACAAGTGGTCATACATGAATATGCTACTGCTATTTATTCTTTAAACAGCCACATGGGGATTTACTTTCATGTTTCACCAAGTACTGCTGGACTGAGATAAAGAAGTGTACTCTTCGCAGTCCTTGCCTCTTCTGCCAGCTGTCTCCAGGCATTGGAGCAACTCCTGTTGTTGTACATGTTTGCAACAGGATTAAAGTTTCATCAGGGTGGCATATAGCCTAAATTAGACCATTCTAAGCAAGAGCAAATTTGCCCTAAGTCTCCTGTGCTGACATTAAGTTGTACATTTTGTGAGTAAATTATGTTACTCATTTTTCATGTAATGGTCCAGTTCTGATGACTTTTCCTTGGAGACGCTAATGCTGTTGATATTTCAAATGACATTTTTCCTGTTGGGTAGAAATGAAAGCTATTTACCATGCAGTTTCCAAATGATTCATTCTCAAGAATGAAGAATTGCTCTCAAGGGTGCTGGCTGCACAGTAGCCACCAAGGCCTGTGCCAGTAAGTACAACTTCTCTGCTGAATTGGAGGTGCCAACTATGGCAACTTAAAATTAGCTTTAGATGGCAGTTGTGTAAAGGGGCTATTCTGCCATGCTCTGTGCTTACCACAAACACATGACCCTCACACAGAGTGTGCTAAGCACAAACTGGGTACTGCAGTCAAATATTCCTCCATTCCTATTTGGAAGTTATGCTGGAGCAACTTGGTCTTGGTCTCAGAGGAAATATTTATTCAGCAGTACACCATATGAGGAAAGTTATGCAATATCTTATATCTTAAGATACATTGTTAATGCTCTGCCAAATTCCAATCTTAGATATGTGCGGAAAAACTCATATTGCATCAACTGAATTAGTCAAAACTAATTGGTAGAAATGGTGGTAGGCTTTAGCACATCGATGTCAAATAGATTTGCACATATATATATGAAGAGAGGAATAAATTTGCAAATACAGGGCCAAATTGAAGATTTCCCACTGATTTTTCTGGGCTTTGTTTCACACTGTAAAGTAATTTCGGGGTCAAATGACATATACTTAGCCACAGCTGCATAAGGGAGAATACATCTGCTGCTCTAACAAGCTTTGTTGAAAGTAGGTAACAAGTTTTTGCTTTTGCCACATAAAAAGTTTTCCTGAAACAACTTTGCCAAAGTGCTACGTAGCTCCAAAGCTATATCCGCTCCAGTTAAGCCAATACTGTTACCCTGTATTTAAGTCAGTGCTAGTGAGTGCAGATTATACCTTAAAAAGATTACTTACATGAGTAAAAGGAGCAGGATTCTTCTCTTTCCTTTAGAAATGGAATTGGAATTGAAACTTTGCTTTTAAAAAGTAAGTAACTTTCTGTAAAAGTATTCTAGTAACTTTGTATAAAAGTATTCCAGAATCCATCTGAAATAACTTACAAGAACTGAATATACATTTTATTTCTAATAAAATTAGAAATATTTTAAATTGAATTTTTTCCCTGGTTTTGCAAATTTGTATTTAAATTTCTGATTAACAGCATTTGAAAAAATCTTGTCTATGACTGGATTTGGAAATTTTTTAGTGCATATACATGTGTGGGAGAGAGGTCATATTAGAGAAGCTTAGAGCTTACCTTGTTATTTCATCAGCTCATTGTTCAACAGTAGTCAGAAAAGCAAATCAAATGTTGGAAAGAAACAGAGCAGAAAACAAGAATTAAAAACTTTCTACCACTGTACAATTCTATGGGGCTCTTACAGCTTGAATTCTGACTGCATTTATGTTGCCTCCATTGCAAAGAGAATACAATAGCAGAGGAAAGAGGAGGAGGAGGTCAAGAAGAGGAGGCAAGAAGAATGATTAAAGGTTGGGAAGTTTCTGTACAATGAATGAAGAAGGAACTTCTACTGCAAAGCAAGAGATAAAGGAAGGAACATATAGTCCATTAAAATAATGAGTGATGTAGAGCAGGGAATGATTGTTCCCTTTCCTGCACAAGATGATGCTAAAATAAGAATATCTTTAGCCTGGAACTCTGGAAATATTAAAAGTTCAAATGCTTTAAAACACATGATTGGACAAAATATTGGGGGAAAATCTATAGTCATTCAATAAAAGACATTGCCGCTGAATGAAAAAGTTCCTGAGCAATATTCATGGAAATCACCCCTAAATTCTGGTCCTGCTTTTACCCTTTGTCTTAGACTACAACTGCTATATAGGGGTTCTTCTACAGAAAAACAGAATATAGGGGCAAGTTTGGTTTGGCCTGATACAAGCTTTCCTATGTTCTCTTTTGGAGACTGCCACCCAGTTGAAGTTGCAGCCTGTAAATATCAATTGTCCAGGGGAGGGAGAATGGCTGTAGTCTTCATAGAAAATGACAAACTGCTAGATCACCATTGCAGTGTCAATTTGGTTTAAAATGAAAAGTTGAAAGCACAAAAGAAAGGCAAGAATAAAATAACACAGAAGGTTTAATAAGACAGACTTAGAAATCTTTATTTAAAAGATAGCGTTTTGAAAGGATAAAACTTTATCTTGTTACTCCTCATTTTTCAATCTCTGCAACAGGATTAAACAGTACATGTGGGATTATTACATTTTTTACTTTACTCGTAATTCACCAAGCAATAATGCTATGTCCCAAGTTTGCAACGCTTGCTGATCTCAGGAAAGATTACTCGTTGTAAGGACTGTCTGTGCAATGTTTTGGTCAATGTGGCTGAACACCCTCTTCTGTGCTGAGAGCACACAAAACACGAGCAAGGTACCACCCACAGCTGCTTATAAATGCCTTTTAATAAACCCTGTGGACTGGAGGTCTGTGATTCTGCGCTCAGTGCGCTGAATAGGACAGCTGCCATCACTTCAGTGGAAGTTCATGTGGGATTTAAGTTGTTGTGGACTTCCAGCTCTTAGTTTCTTTTCTCCAGCAGAGGCTGTAGGTCACTGTCCCTTGCTGGCATGATCTTTAGAGGCCTGGAGGTTGTTTCAGCTTTAGAGGGACTGCATGAAATAGTGCTGTGCATCATCTGGGGCAATATGGGAAAGATGCATTTACTCGAAACAGAACGGCTGCCAACCTGTCAGGTTTGACCCTTTTTAATATCTGATTACCTACACACCTCAGCAAATACCTTTGAGGAGCATTAGTTGAGATACATTTGCAAAAACAACAGTTACGCAGTTTTTCCAGCTCTAGAGATTCAAAGTACCACACAGGAGAGTACAGTATGATTTTGAGACATTGAAGAACTAATCCATTTGTGTTTTCTTTATATATTATTCCCTACATTTTCCAAGTGTAGTTGAATCAGTCCTTTCAGATTCCAGCATAAGAGTACTAGTGTCAACATGATAACCTATTAGCCAAAATTGTTCTCTCGAGTTTGATTAAAAAACGGTGGTTAGGGAACTTCCCTCTCATCCCTTCACTGGTTATAAGCTCAGTATAAATTCAGCCTTTTGACTCCAATTAGAGGTTTGAGATTTCTTGGGAACAGATGACATATTTATAACTCAGTATGTTCGTCTCATCCATCTGTTCTCTCTTGGCAGGTTGTAAATTATTAGGACACATACTGCCTTGTCTATATCTTTGTGCAGAAGAGAACAGGGTGGGAACAGTTTCCTGCTCTAATTGGTATTTAGGTTCTTCCGTTGTGTGAAAGTTATGCAATAATAACCCATGGCTGGCTTTTTGATCTTCTCTAAACACATTTATTTCTGTCCTCACTGAGGGTCACTTCATCAGTGGAGAGTCATAGTAAAAAGAAACAAACACTTCTGCAGACTGGAGCAATGTCAGACATAAAGTATCAGATTCTCTGAAAACTGGCAGGTTCCAAAACCATGTGGTTGTAAAGGTGAGGGAAAGTACAGAACCTGATTGGTCCTGAAGTGCATTTAGTGACAGTGCCATCCTCAGTAAGTGATTTAGTGGGAAAATAAATTGTTAAGCTTGTACATATAATTCCAATCACAAACTCAATCCCTGTAGGAATAGCCATCAAGCCAAAAAATGTATCTTTTTCATGAAACCAAAATTTGTTTCAGTGTAACGTATGTCACTTTTAACTGCTGTAGTTTATGTGAACCCACTGCTGGAATTAATTTTCTTTGAGAATTCTCCATTTATCAAATTTCTTTTACAAACTATAGTTATGTGGCTGGCTTTGGTGGTGTGGCCAGTCTGAAGTTTAAAAGCAAACCTGAGGGAATAGCAAAGGTGTAGAATGATTGTGCTGTAAATGCTGCTCTAACTGCAAAGTCTGAGAAAGCCAAAATAGCAATACAGCTTTTATGGAAATCAACCAAAAAATTAAAGAATGCACTAACCACCCTAGGAAAGATTATTAAAGAGTCAAGGGATGATATTGTTGACAAGGCATCAAGCCAAACAATATTTGTCCAAAGCTGATAAGGAAAGAGGGGTTAGAAATTGGAGAAGCTTAAGCAGATATTTTTACGATTTCGCTTAGTACAAGCAAGATCTCCAAGGACTGGGCCATGGTTAGCATAACCCCATTATTAAAAAAGTGGTCTAGAGATTTACTTAGAAATTATATATCAATGCATTTAGCCTCATATGGGACAAATGTGTTTCACAAGATCAAATAAAGATACCCTTGAAAAAATCGACAGCCTGAGAACAGCCACATGCTCTCAGGAAGTGGAGATCATGCTTGAGCTGGTTGGAATTCCTGGCAGATATTATTACTGCAGAGGTGTGGGGTGATTTGCTAGAGTAGCAAACAAAAAACACAGAATTTGCACTGTGGTTATTCAGATATTTTAATCATATAAACATCCTAGAACTTTAAATTGATGTGGATGAATGTTCTTTGCTTCAAGCATGGGTGAAATTGGTTAATGAAATTAAAGATGTTTCTTAAACTCTTTAGCCTTAAGATTTTTAAGCCATTATCAGACTTAAACTTTGCAGTTAGGATTCCTGGGATATTGTAGGATTGGACACAATGAGAAAAAAAAATAAAAGCATTTGTGAATACTCCTGTTTCTGCACTATTAAGACCAAGAGAAGTAGAAGAGAAACATGAGGCAAAAAGTACTTTAAAACATTTTAAAGTTTCTCTAAACTGTATTCTGCCACCTGGAAGAGCCAGCAGAGGAGCAGAGGGATGGTGTAGTTCACTACAGTAAATGGAACTTTAACTTGGTTTGCTTAGTTTGTGAACACGGGCAATGTTTAGTACAAGCTTAGCAATGTTTGGCAATGCTCTTGTGTAAGTATGGTTAATGCTAGAATCACTCTGAGATTAATGGTTTTGGTTTTATTTTAGTGCACCAAACCACAGCTCACCTGCTGGGATCCACTGATTTCTTTTTGGCTGCCAGTGGTGAAACATATTCAGGTAATTTGGAAAAATGTGATATTAGAAGAGCACATATAGAGCGGAGCCAGCTTCAGAGAATACTGGAATTATGGCTCCAAGAAGAACTTCAGGAACCATAAACTTTGCAACTTGGATGACTGTTGAGATTTCATTATCACCACAAAATTCCCAGATTGCACGGATTAGACAGAAGAGTTAGCAAAATGAACAACTATCAAATGAAAGCTTTCCAACAGACCTTAAGGAAAGAGCTTTAACCATCAAATCAGATTAAGAGTAAATTATTTTATGAGTGACATGGGATTACAATAAGTTAAAGTAATAGTTGGAATCTCAAAATAAATATATCCCAAGTTATTCTATAAAGTTCAAGAACTCTTTATGTTTTGAAAATACTAGAGATTATTACTCTAGGAGTGACAAATACATGTAATGGGAAGATTTTAACTTGTATATCCTAAAAAATTTTGGTTTTGAAAGGAAAAAAAATACAAAAAGGCAATCTACAAATAGTGGTTGCCTCTTCAATATTTATTTCAAACTCTCACAGTGAAGCCTTTACTGAAAATTAAGTTGCTGTTCTCACTTAAAGAAAATGTGACAACAGACCATGAAATCTCCCTTGCCTTTACATAAAAAAATAAAATTTGTGTTACAACATGCAAGAGAAGTGAAGATTTCAGAAGAAGATTTTTTCTTCTTCTCTAACTGTTATCAAGAGATCTTCAGCAAAATTAATCCTATCTCTGTCTCCCAGATTTTTTAGGCTTCTTTGAATCAAGTGTCTCCCACACATCTCTGCCAAATGGCTACTAGTCTTACCAGGGAAAACAAGTGACTGAGAGGCGAGGAGCATTTCTGCTCTCTTCTCGATGGTGCAGACTGGGTTTGGTGTGTGCCAGTAGAGGGGAATGAGAGCAGCACTATCCCTGAGGCTTTGGTGAAGGTTTCAGACGAATGGTGCAGCTGCTGTGGAAATCTTCCTACTCAGCATTGGGCTTAATCTTAGTCACTGTGAAATCTCACTGAGGCTCACTCTCCCTGAAGAAGCCACAAAATCTAGGGGTACACTCCTATGTTCAACAGCTATTTTGCTAAGGTTTTAGAGCTGAAATTGTGATTGCTAATGATTCTTATTTTTGATTGAGTCACTGAAATGTTCCCCAGATTTTCGATTTAGCACTATATTTGTTTTCTTGGCCTTGGATATATTGAAACAGTTAAGCTTTCTAGAAGTAGATGTTAGTCCAGATAGAATTGAAACCAGATTTCTGAGGCAAGGAGTCTAAAGTAACAAATTATTGACACATTTCATTACTTCCACTGCAGTCTAAAATATTGGACAAATAAGCAATATAAATTCACAGCTTAGATAGCTTTTGGAACAATGGGAGGCCATGAATTCTTTATGGTCAAACATGATGTCTAATCACTCAAGTAACACCACTTTGCTTAAAACTGCAGATGTAATTTTTGGATTAGATTTTATATTAGGGTTTTTTTGATGACCAAAATTTGGATGATTATTTTGTTATATGAATTATCCTGTGTTACAATCTGACATCTATTGTTGTGGGATGGAAATCTACAGAAAACTTGGCTTCAGTCATGCTGCTCTACTAGCTTAATTGTTATTTAGAACAAAAAATGGCAATGTCAACTGATCAAAGTCTTCTCAAAACTCAAATGAATTCCTTGGATACTCTAGAGATTTGTATCCACATTGGATCATATTATCTACAATTCTTGCAATAACTGTTTTATGTCTGTCTATAAACACAGAGCAGATGCATGTTCCTGCTTCTCTTAACGCCCTCATGTATCCAGCATCAGGAGTGGCTGGCTTAACATGCAGTCCATTTACATAGCTTTCTGTCTCCAGCAGATTTCATACTTCTTTATTAACCCATTTAAGAGCTGGTCTTATGTTTGACCTAAAGTGAGAAATCCAGTGCATTGTCTAGTCTAGACAATACATAACACCACAACTTTGTATTGTAGAATGAATCTGCTTTTTTCATTGAATGAAGGGGCAGGCTTTCAGGAGGCTATGGTGAGATTTGTACTTTCCCTGATTATGACAAATTTCATTTCCATGTGGGCTGACTGATTGAAGGTGTCTTTGGAATCAGGCCAGAGGCATAAGCAAAAGGGGGTATACAGCAAGAAAGACTTCCTGCACCACCTAGAAGTGGAAGAGGATTCCTGCTACTTTTCATAGTTTTCCATGTCATCTTCTTGAGAGCCTCAGGATGCAGAATAGGAAGTTGATTACACTTTTATGGCTTGCATAAATTTTGATTGCTTTCAAATTGTGCATTATTTTTGAAGGAGCTTGAGGAAAAAGGTGTTTTTCTTTTGGGTGTAACTGAAAAAGATACACAACAAAAAATACTTCATTTTACCATGAAATTATGTACAAGACACTTGATCACAGTAAGGAATACTTCCTCTGCTCAGCTTATCACTTCTACCTTTATGCAATCATGATTCTAGTAGAGCTGTATTAGTTGTTATGTTTGCATTACAGAGCCACTAAAGTAGGGATACACATTCAGATGCTTAATCATGCCTTTATGTTACCTAAAATATACAGGGAAGGTGCAGAATATGCAAATTTTCCCACTTTATTTTCAGAAACCCAATAATTATTCCTTCTTATTTATATTTAATTGTTGATTTCCTTAGTGGGATTTGGGGGTGGAAAGGGAGGAGTCAATAAAAAAGCAGAATTCTTCCACCATAATACCAAAATATGTGGACCTTTCATTGGAAACCCAAACACTTCATTTTGAGGTTTTCAGTGAAACCACAAATATTTCTAAAAAGAAATCCCCCTGCCCTGAATATTTCTGTTTAATAGCAAATCTTGCATGAAAATCCTTGTTTTGTAGAAATAGACCAGCATGTTTTTGATGTTTGGTTGTAGTGGAAAGAATTTTCAGTTCCAATTTTTTAAAGCATCATGGTTAATCACATCATTCACCTTTTTTAGACTTGGAAACTTTACAAACCAAATCCAGAATAAGTGTCAGATACATCAGTCCTTTATATAGTAATATACTTCATGGTAGCTTAGAAATTTTATATATATTTTGCCAGGGCCTGTGAATTATAAAACCATAAATTGCCTCAAAAGAAATACTTTGGAGAAAGCTAATCAATGTAGGCTACTAACATTCCAGGTGTTAGCATCAACCAAACTAAACAACAATTCAGCTACCATAACAAGGAATAAAGGATAAGAAGGAATGTTCTTCAAAACTTAGTACAAAGCTACATTTGAACACAAAAAATACTCATGGATTCTGCAGCCATACTCTTCTTTTCACAGAAATTATTTGCAATACAGAGAAATTACTAGAGATAAAAAAAATAACATATAAGTTTCAACTGTGGGGTATGAATCCATTTCTATTTTATGTCCTACTTAATGTATATATGCTGAGTATTGCCAAACCAATAAACATTCACTTCACAAAAGTTTGATTCTCTTTTTTTCTCTACGTAACAAGCTGCCCAGAAAAAAATAGGCAAATAAGACAAGGCAGCCTGACACAATGGAAGAGGATTCTGCTGATATGAGTTCTGACACTCAGGAATTAAAGAAAGCTAATTTCTCTTGTTTCATTTTATCCTATGTGAAAGGAAATAGTTTTTAAGAGTCACGACAAAAAATAATGTTATTCAGCTAAGGGATGAAGCAGTTAAGAAATAACTGAAGTTAGAATTATTTAGCACCATCTCCTGAGAGACAGTTTGTATATACTGTCACATGTATTTTCTGTACGCAGAGACATGCATGAGAAATATGTTTGCATGTAGGAGACCGCTGCCTGAATATGGTATTACTTATTGTAGGCCACCCACAACAATGCTGCATTGAAGTAACTCTTCACCACCAGCAATGATTCAGTTAACCTTTGATTAAACACAGGAATTTAAACTATGAAAAGGTCTGAAACCTGACACAATCCTTTGACACCTTGGTGTCTGTCATTAAAGATGATCTTGCATTAGGTACTGATTTCTGAAAATAGAATTAAACTACTTTGGTTTTCGATCTTAACCCTTCCATATTACAAATGTAACCCTGCTGTGTTAGGAGACTTCCTGAATTACTGCGTCTCCTTTCAAGTCTGTGTGTTTGTGAAGGAGCTTTGGGGAGAGCACAGGGGCCAGCAAACACAAACTGAGCAACCCAGTCACCAGCAAATGAATTGACTGTCTGGGTTGTAGTGATCGGTGGACCACAAAAAAACCCGCAGTACTTCAAAGTCTGGTCATGCCCCATCCTTCCTTTGCTTTTTTACACTTCATGTAGTGTGAGACATTGAATCAGAAAGACCGACAAAATGTTGTTTGTTGGGGTTTTTTTTGTTTTTCATCTTTTCCTTGTCTGAGCATCATCAATTCCATGGAACTATTTTAACTTCATCTCTGTGGAGATTTCTGCATCTTTTGCTGTGGTTTCTGGCATGTAAGGCCTCCTTGTGATGGAGGCCCTCGGATGATCTGAGAGGCCCTCAGCCTCAGATATGCTTTTACTCCATTTTAACTACTAAATTTTTTCCCCTCTTCCTCACCTCTGTTTATCCAGGTTACTAAGAAAACCTCAGTGGGAATCTCCTGATATTTCCTCAACCTGCTGTTCTTTTCCTCTGTGCTTTGTATTAAACACTGGCAAACAGTGACATGGTTTCATTTTGCAGTGGTTATGTCTCACCTGGATATGCAAAATAAAATAAAGAAGTCAGAGGAGCACAACTCAGCAGCAGATTTCCCCTGGAAAATAATGTGTGAGGATGCAAAGTTCATAGCCTATGAAATATGAGAAAGTCTTTGGATTTATACTGTTTTTGAGAAATTGCCCATCAGTTTTTTGGGTAGGTTGTGCACTGCAGCTGAGCTGGAATAAGTAGTGTCCTGGCTGAGAATAGCCCAGGCATGGACTGTCCTGCAGAGACAGCTCTTACACCCCTAATCACCAGCAACATTGCTGGAGAGGAGGACATCACCCCACAAGGGGACTGATCTTAGAGGTACAGCAACAGTCCAGTCTGAGCAAACAAAGCAAACCCTGGCCGACAGCAGAAGACTTCTCTTGAAGCTAAACATGAATCTTGACCAGACTCCACAGGGGACAGTGCCCTCCCCAACCCTCTCCAAGCCACCCCGACACCCCTGGATGCTGGAGTGCCTACCAGTCTTTCCAAGGCACTGGCAAACAGTTACATTACTTTTAGAGAGAAAACTTTTTTCTTTTTTCCCAGCAGAAGCTTGTCAGTCTCCCTTGTCAGCCTGTAGTCTCTTGGCACTGCATATAGGATGTTCTTATTCCCCAGCTACTCACAGCAAACTGAAGGGAAAAAAAAAGGAAAGAAGAGGCTTTATGCTGTTTTCTTTCAGCTCCATGATGTATGGGCATGGAGCCCATGAGGGACAGTTTGGTCCTTGACGAGTCTTCAAGTGGCACCTACTTCGCTTTGTCCCAAGGGGCTGGAGTGCAGCTGCAGTTTCCTAAAATTAAAGCCCATCTTGCATGTCTCTAGCTAAATTACTGGTTCCTCTTCACAGGTGTCATATGAAGGAACAGGCAAAATGTTTCAAAATTATTAGTTACAACAGGGATGTTGAAAGTTACAGTGTGCATGGAACTGTTTTAGGATCATGCCCATAATAACATTTTTAAAGCATTTCCACACACACTTTCTAAGAGAAAAAAAGAAAAAAAGAAAAAAAGAAAGACAGCCTAAGGAACCTTCAGTTTAAAGCTGATCAATGCAAAAAAGGAAAGATGACAAGAGTGGAAAAGACTCCCTCAGGGATGTGGCCTTTATGGAAGGAGGAGGGTGAAATCTTACCCTTGTCAGTGAAGCTTGTTTCACAGTACCAAAGAGGACATTGCATTTTGGCAGGGTCCTGCTGGCTGAGTGTAAGTGCTGTTTACTGTATAATTGTTGTTTCTGACAACAATGTGCAGAGCACTAACTGGAGATAAATACTTTGGGATGCATACAGTAACCTGATTATTTCCTGCTGGAATACCAAGTTTATCCCTTCCATGACACTAATTCACTCACTGAGCACTAAAGAGTTCTCTTACATATTAGATGTTTGATAATCCATTCAGTGTTTTGACATACTTAGTATGTGGCTGTTCATGTTCTTTCCTGGATAACAATTTAGTATCGTGATTTGCAGATGCCAGCAGGAGAGTCAGACAGGTGCATGCATAAACAGAGTTTCTCCATGTGCCCATTGATGATGCAGGAACCTGGTGGACTCCAAAATCCTTGTCTTCCCTGCCTTGCTATTTTGTGTAAAAGCCTCGTTGAGTGTTGTTTCTGACAAAGAGAATACAGAAAGAAATAATGCCAACTAGTCTTTTCTGACTTCATTTTTGTGGAGAAAGGAGAATGTTTCATTTTGTTTTGTTCTGTTTTAATTTACATTATGTTCCAGATTAAAGGCCACAAATTCAGGATCCATTTTGATAGACATTGAACCTGCCCCAAAGTTCTAGGAGCTATAAACTGTATCAAGAGATGCAGTGTTAAAACCTGCAGAAAGGGTATGGCCAAGTGGATAATTCAGTCCCTGTTGAAGCAGCTTGACTCTCCATGCAATCAATCACAAATTTTAGTATTTAAAAAGGCTTTACATTGACTTTATTATCTAGCTTCCCTTGCCCTTAGTAGGAGTAGGATTGCTGTGCATTAGGATATTCATTTTCTCTTATTCACTAGGTGTGACATGGTCTGAAACTGCTGGCTCCTGGATGTGCCCTTAAAAGGGTAGGCAATTGGAGAATATCCCATTTAAGAAATCTGTGGCATTAGGTGCAAAGCTGAGCTCTCCACACGAGTGGCACTAAGACTTTCTATAAGGCAACAAACAGACACGTAGAACCATGTCCTCAAAATATTTCAGTGTCTAACTTGTAAGTGGAAATGTTTAACTAGACATAAGCATTTGAAATAATGATGCTGATTTGGAACCCTTTAGATATATATTAGTGATCCCGAGAAGAGTTGTTTGAGTTAGTGTGGGACGTGGTGCCTGAGCTCATTCATGGTCAGAGCTTCATCTGACATGAAGAAGATGAAGAGCTGGAGGAAGGTCATTAGTCTTATTTTCACCATGGGGCCCCAAGCTCCCCAGTCACGTGCAGAGCAGATGAGAACTGAACTGAAGTCCCAGGGCACAGCTGCCATGAGAAATGGCCTTTCAGCCATTAAAACTCCATTCAAAACACTGCTTTTTCTGATGGTACATACTCATTTCTTTACATCCAAGGTGCTCAAATTGAAATCTTCACTGTGTGCATAACAGAGTGCCAGCTCCTCCCTGCTGTACATGGGCATCATGTAAACCTGGATGTGGAGTTGGAGCACCTCCTGGGCAGCCATGAGCAAAGCAGTGTTTGTCCATCATGCTTGTGGTCTGTGGGCAACCAAATTGCTTCTCGTTTTGTTTCATCTGCATTAAGTTTTGTTTGTTCAGAGCTTCTGAGTTCATGGCTTTTGAAACTCAAAGTGGACAAAAAGGCACAAACAACTGGATTTCTCGAGCTTTCTAAATATTGATTCATTTCTGGTTTCTGTAAGAAAATGACATGGAGTCCTACTAATATCTAAGGTTATCTGTGGCCTTGTGACCTGTGAATCGTAACCTCAGTGCAACTCTGGTTCGAACACTAGAAAGTGAAAGGTCAGAGAAACAAGATAGTTTATGTATGGCAACAGGATTAGCAGCTTGGGCTGCTCTGAAGATATTAATTTGAACCATCTTATGGCAAATATCACTCAGGTGTACTTATGAGAGAAAAGGAACTCTTGAACTCTTGAAAAGACACAATATTTTTTGTATTGCTAAATATGATTCCAGAGTAAATAAAGGCACCAAAATGAGCTGATTAGTCGGGGAGTTAAAAATATAAAATTATAAGTATATGCTTTCATTTCCCAATGAATTATTCCTCATGAGTCAAAAACCCTATTGCAATGTGATTCTTGGACTATGCAATAAAACCAGTATGTGAGAGAATAATTAAAGACTTTCAGGATAATGCATTATGCATAAGTTGGCTAAATTTAGGTTGGAAGAACAAACTGAATTCTTACATTTACAACTGCTGAGCATTTGTCTTGAAGACTGTTTTAATGTGTTTTTTTAAAATATACTTTAGTTCCCGTCTTGAAGTATAACTTTTCTTCTTTCTTAGGCTTCCTGATGTGTGTATGCTCCATATATGTATCTCTGGTCTAGTCAAATTGTAGTAAAAGCAACATGACTTTTGAGAATAGTTTTGTGTGATTCACCTTTCTCCATCACCTATGGTTTTTGGAGAAACATTTTTCTCTGTGAATATCATTATTTTTCTTAGGGAAGGTCTATACTGCTATAAAACCAATGTATTTTTAATCCATTTGGGGTAAACTGAAATCAGTGGGAGATCAGTACTTTTAAAACTGAAAGCACGCACCTAAATACAGACTTAACTTTGACTATCTATGCCATTTTTATTAGTTCCTTTCATTTCCTTTTTTTAGATCTTTCATTCAACATTTAGTCGGTTCTGGCAACAAACTGATTTTTGGAAAAGCTTCTTTTCAAACCATAGGTGGCAGCAGACAGCAGAAACTTCAGAAATAAGGGCTCCTCTGCATCTCCCAGTGAGCTGAGATGGCAGAATAGCTTGCTTTGTTGTAGGATGGGTTCTCTATTGTTTTCTCCCCACATCCAGGGCCTGTTTAAACTATGTGTTTTACATATTTATATTATACTTAATTGTAATGAAAATAGAAGCATTTTTCCTTTTTTTTTTTTTCCCTGAGTTACTTACATGTGTAAAATGTTAACCTGAAAAGGTTAAAGTCACCTTATAAATCTCCTTCAATTTCCTGCATTATCCATTGGCTAGCAGCAGTATCATTTAATCTATTTCAGATTATATCAAACTGGGGCAATTTCTCTGATCCGGTCTTTGGGCTGTGGGGCAGCTCACAGTGGCCAGAAAGGAGATTCAAGAGATGCTGTGTTACATGGATTTGCACAAGTCACACTATGGAAAAGAAGAAGTGACAGAGCTGCTGGCTCCTGCCTAAACCTCTGTTAATAAACGCGTAGTCACAGTGACAGAGGTAAATTTTCCATGTCTTCCTTTTACACTGTTGGGTACTCAAAACTGGTCTTGCCTATAAATTTATTTTACAACACAAAGTCCAATGTAGTTATTATTGTCTTTTCACAAAGCCTTGAAAGCTTTAAACAAACACCAAAGCTTTAGTAACATGCTAAAGGCGAGTGAGTGCATCAGTCCTCTGTGAGTGACACTAGACACATCTCCACGATGTGTTCAGGGAACTGCCTGTCTCGTCCTGTGGTAAAACTAGCATTAATTTCTTGATCTAATAAACAAAATAAACTAGTGGAATAGCCTTTGGCTAATGAGGCCATACTTCTTAAAAAACAGTGGCACCTAGTTTTATCATCTTTGGTTTGTGACCAGGCAGTCTAAAGCCAGTACCTTCACTCCACAGGGACTGCTTCACTGTACGCACAACCTGGAGATGTGCAGAGACATCACCTTGTGAGAAACTGCCATCACCGTGGCTCCTAGGCTGTGCTCCTCTCCACTTTTGGGACAGGGAGCTATTCCAGGAGAAATGAGTAGGAGGGAGGCAGGGGGGGCTGATCACTCCCCCATTGCCTGGACTAGGGTACAGATAGCTCTGACGTGGCTTTCAGCCAGAATGATTTGGGCAGCTGCTGGTCAGTGAGCAGGAGTGGGCCAGGATTTGTGGGACCCAGGACCTGCACTGCTCCAAGGAATCACAGAATCATAAGAATGGTTTAGGTTGGAAGGGACCTTAAAGATCATCTGCTTCCAACTCCCCTGCCATGGTCAGGGACACCTTCCACTAGACCAGGTTGCTCAAAGCACCATCCAACCTGGCCTTGATACAGGGATGGAGCATCTACCACCTCTCTGGGCAACCTGTTCAAGCACCTCACCACCCTTGTAGTGAAGAAGGTTCCATATTCCCTGGAAGGACTGAATGAAACCCCTCAAAAAGGACAGTATTGGTGCATGGCAGTGTGTTACTCACTCCGCATGAAGGCAGAGCAGAAGGTTGGAGACAAGAACCACTGCATGAGTCTAGGAGGAAAATTTTGCCGGGGGGGTTTGCAGAACAAACAGCACTAAGTGAAGCTATCGAAGAGAGATTAAATAGTCATCTCTGGTGGATGAAAGACGAACTCCAAAGCAGAAGCTTTTAAATGAAAATAAAAAAAAGAAAGAAAGAAAAAAGGAGAAATAAAAAAGAAACGTTTACTTCAAAAAGAAGAAGAGCAAAACATTTATCAGGAGTTCTGCTCCATTACTCAAAAGAAAACAAACCAGTGGTTCGACAATGCAGCTTGAATGAGATCAGGTCTGAGATTTGTAGTTTCCTTTAGAGCAGACAACGATTCTAAGTATAAGCATGAGAGAGCTGCAAAAGGATGCACATCCACATCTTTTAGTGGAAGAATAAATATTATCCGAAGTTGATTTATCTACTAGTGGATTCTTGTCTCATGCTAAAAGCATGAACTGTTTCTCAGACAGCATGTTACCAAAAATTCCTCTAAGAAGGGACTGCTTTTTAAGTATTGCTTTAGATTTTACCAAATGTCAAGGTATCTCCATTGCGTTGTAAATATTAAATAAAAGCAGAAACTAAAATAGTGGTGCTCTTCCTCTTAGGCTTTGGAAAATTAATTGGATACTAATTCTCCTCTAATAAATACATTAACAGATTCCTCTGCCTAATTCTTCTTCATCTTCATCCCTTTCCTGTACTTTCATCTTTGTCATTTCTCCATACTCTTTTTGTCAGACTGACTTCCTTCTTTTGCTGGCCTTGCTCTCAGCTTCCTAATCGTAGCCTTTTGAATTCTTATCTGTATTATCCTATAACAGCCATTTTCTCACTCTTCCCCAACTCTTTCTTACCTCTCTCAGTGTATCAAGATTCTCCAATTTTACCTTTCCTTGTTTCAGAGTATTTTCCCCTCCTTTTCCTACTGGGCTGAAGCAGATGCCTACGAGTTACACTTCTGGGGTCCTATTAGCGCTCCTAGAGTGCTGACCTGGCAAAGCATCCATTTTCTGTTTAAGTAGAAGGAAGGTCCTCTGTGAGCATTTGTTCCTATTTTTCCCTCCATGGCCCTGCAGAGCAAATGACCAGCAAGAAAGGTTCCTTCCCCATGGTTTGGTGGGCACTGACTTTGCTCTCCCCATAGGTGATGTTGTGGTTGTGAACATAAGCATCTGCAGGTCTTTGGTCTTCTGTTAAATGTAGTGCTTGCCTTCCTGTGACTACTTTGAGGCAATAGGAGGCAAGCACTGCCAGCAGTTTAAAAGGAGGCAGAGGGGCACTCTTAAAGTGGGAGAAAGGTGAGAAACAGTGAGAGAAAGAAAATTTATGGTAATGCTTTGGGGCTCAAGATTCTCTCTACTGAAATACAAAACTGGTGTCTAGGTCTTCATGTACTTTAATATATCAATGTTTTTTGGAGGTCATATTTACAGTATATATCCATTCTTTAATAGAACTCAGTGGTTCAGAAAACTGTGCAGGCCACTTGTATGGAGAATAAGGTCTGCTACCAACAGAAATTTTAGCTAGTGGAATGAATAAAGGCTCTGATTTCACAAGATTTTCAATAGGCATAGGTTTTATTTCATTATCAGTCTTTAAAATTCACACAACAAAATACAGCATTTTCTAAAGGAGCCTTTCTGTTTTTAAAGGACTTGCTACAGAGCTATCTTGACATAATCATTAAGGAGCATGTCTGCTCAGAGATCCATACTAAATTGCTCCCTGTGCAAAAATTAAAAAGGCACACAGACAAACAAAACCCCCAAAGCATACAAAAGCAAATGAGACCCATAGGTTCCTGCTCCTATGAGCAGGAGCCAGGGACAGGAGGGTTTGGACACTCTTGGAGGAGAAGGGAGTTTCTACATCGTGTGACAGATGTGGCACAAGAAATATGGAGCTGCTATGTCTCATGAGTAATCCCTTCCCTTCAGTTCTTCCCTATCTGTCTGTCTTTTCCCTCTCTTCATTACAGTCCCGTACCCTGTCTTCTCTTTTTCCTGCTTTTACTGCCCTGCCTTCCACATGCTATCCCTTAATCCTCCCTTCCTGCTGGGATTTGCACTTTTCATTTATTTCATTTTTGGTGCTTTCAGGATTTTTTTTTTGCACTGAGATTACAGTTCATCCAGACAAAATTTTAAAAAGGTCATTTTGATAGGCTGTGTCAAGCTTTCTTCAAACATATGGATTTGTGTGTGTGTGCACCACAGGTCACAGCCAGGCAACACCAGCAGCATCAGCTGTATTCAGGGGTTACTGCCCCTCTCCTCAAGTTGTCCAGCTCGCGTAAAAGTGGGTAGGTAGGAATGCCTTCTGGCACAACTGCAGCACAGTCTGGCCGTAAATTAAGCTTGATCCTATCTAGAGAGTTAAGCTCTTGTTGTGATTGCTGTTTCAGTTTTGTTCCTCCCAAAGGAGAAGTGAGTGCTGTGCCAATCCCAAACGAGGTTATTTGAGGCATGGTCAGAGCTGTGGTTTGAGCTGCAGGTCTGCAGAGAAGAAAGTTGTTATTATAGCTGGAAGGTTTCTTTAAGGAACTGTGTCTTGGGAACCTGTTGTACAGATGATTGTAAATGTAGATGACTTGCCTACTTAATAGGCCAGTACTGGATGCTAGGGCACTTAGAAAAGTGTGCATTTAAATTACATCTCCAGCTTTAGGAGATATTAAAAATTAAGGATCTACATGCTATGGAAAACACAGCTATTGATTTGTGAATTTTTTGTGCATTCCTGTTTTACAAAACAGGAAGAAATTTATCTGTGAAGGGTAAACAGTAAAGCTAGTATTACCATTGAACATTGACTATTATTTTAGTATCTATCAAGGCAAGTGACATTTTAATATAAATCAAATCCAGAAATACCATTTTTACTAATTGTAACTCTTCAATTCATGCAGCATATACATGTTCAACTTAAGGAGCAAAATGTGCTTTTATGTGTGTAGCTCCTCACAGCTTTAGTATTGATTTAAAAAGCTAGGTTAGTCTGAATGAAGACAGTGAACAAGTCCAATTAAGCAAAAATTCCTGAGAAAATGAGGATAAATTGACTACAAATAAATGCTAAAACTGATCCCTGTAGTGTTAAAAGGCATACAAATGGAGCAAAAGGCATTTCTGGCTAAGAGATCAATGGAGATTTGTCACTGCCATGTAACATGATCAACGGATGATAGAAGAACATGTCATAAGGCAAGAGAAACAAGCATCACACTTCAATTTGTATCTTTGCCTGTGGAATTCAAGAAACATTTTATTTTAAAGATTGATAGAGAGTTGTATGATTTGAACTTAAAATGAGAAATATAGTCCTATGATTTTAATAAAGGAAATTGAACAAAAAATACTGAAATATGGATTTGAAAGGTTAGAAATATCAATTCCTGGACAAACTCTAATTAGACTCCCTTCCTAGGTTTTGTGTAAATTTATTAATATTTCTTATATGGAGAGACGGTGGCTTGTAAAATGTCAGCACGTCACAGAAAGGTATACTGAAAGTAAAGCAAATCATGGACTCTGCAATTTTTTAAAATGTTTTATTATAAAGGATAAGAAACCAAATCCACATTTTTTCAAACCCAGATAAATAAACAGTAAATATCATGCTTTTGATTTTAAATGTGTTTTGTCTTTTGCAATAGGATCTGCAAAAATGGCATTCCTAACTTGGAGACCTGAAGAGATATATCTTTTGAGAATATGGAGGAAGACAGACCACATATTTTGCACATAAATGAAGACCATTTCGAAAAACTGCTGGAAACTGAGACAAAATAGCTCTGTGAAGAAACTGCTGAGTAAGGAGTAGTTTGGAAACTTATTCAGCACAAAACAGCAAATAACCCTTAGGCAAGATTATTTCAAATATATATATAAATATATACAAATACACAAAACCAAAGATCTTCCCACTTAAAACCAAATAAACATCAAATTGTAACAAAAACAGAGAACCCTGTGGGGCTTTGTGATGTTTAAGAAGAGGTGTTTAAAAAAATCCAAGCAGTTTTTTTCTATTCCACAGAAATAAACTGCTAAAGGAAAAAAAAAAAAAAGAGGAAAAAAAGGAAAAAAAACCCAGTTACTCTATTATCATCATCCTTTAAAAAAAGAATTGGATATTTGTTGTGCCTGATGTCAGGAACAGTTTAATGAATGAAACAAAGCAACAAACAGACAAGCAAAAAACTCACCACATTCAGATTTTGTGTGTCATGTTGGTCCCAGTTTAATCAATGAGAATGGCACTTTTGATTTTGGTGGGATCAGGGTAAACTTCTTCCTTTTATATATAGCAGAAGTAGAATGACTGCAAGCTACTTTCCCAAATGATTTTATCTATATGACTAAATCACAAGGAGCTGTAAATGGGAAGAGTTGTCTCTACAGCCTCATGGGCCACCCAGCTACTTTGTTGCTTGCTATTATAGGAACTTTATCTTTTCCAATAGTTGAATTGTGCATCTTGCCCCACACTTCTGCAACATTTTAATATAACAAAATTACTTGTTAGCAACCTGTAAGCAGACTTCTAAAGTTCTTTTAATATTTATATCCTTTTGAGGCTTTGCACCCTTTGAGTAGGGTCAGGGCTGCCTGTACAAATTAAATGACCATTACAGGAAATATAAACATGCTATTTACAAGTTCACAATTCCTTATTTTCTATACAGTTCTGATGAGTATTTTTTATAGTTGTAGCCTAAGCACTGTGTAGAACTGGCATGCTTCTGATATTCACAAAAATGTAATAAAAAAGTAAAATAGTTAATTATAAATTGCGCACATGCAAGGATACTGTAAAATGAATCCATTGCCTTAAGCTATGCATTTATGTAATTTTTATATACCCTAACAGTTTGCCTTCCTGTCTACTTTTGATGGAAATATTCCATGCAAAATCCCATATTTTCTTTAGGATAATATTTCACATTCTGTAAACCTTCCATTAATTTTTCTACATGACATTCAGACTGCCTTTAATGAAAGAAGGGAAAAACCTCAAAACACAGCTACTTTTGCTATCACACTATAAATCCTAGCTCAGGGATTATGCCAATTATCTGATTTACCTCTACAGAGCAACTGAAGAATCTATGTTTATTACCCTTATCATTCTTCATATGTTTGACTCAGTTTATTTATGAGAAACATGTCCTTAAAGGATTTAATGAAAAATAATATTCGCACAAATTATTTCACTCTGGGATTAACATAAATCCATCCACCATTCAAACTCAGTTCATTTAAGAAAAACAATATTTGGAGTGGTCACCTTGAGTGCTTTAAGAGGAGTTTTAATAAAGGTGCCTCCATAATCCTTATTCATGGGTATAATGTTGGCATTTCACTGCTGAATAACATTCTACTCAATAGACCATGGTTGACACACTTCAGTTCTTCAAATTATGATGCTGTTGCTGAATAATCTAATATGTTTTTGCATCTCTTATTAAAAAAAAAAAAAAAAAAAAAAAAAAAAAGGACATCCACTGACAAGCACCAGATTCAGGCAGAATAACTAGATCCAGTTGTTCTTCTCTGGAAAATCACTGCAGCCACCTCCTTCTAAACCAAGCCTCCCCCAGTCATCAAAATGTGGGGTGACTGTTGGAGATTTTTTGCAGGTTATGGTGTGATAATGAAGAGACTTTGCATCATCCTTACGTTTTGCTTTCAAGAAGTCCTTCATCTTTTACCTTCAGACTGTAATAGTCATGCTGCTGAGGGCACTGTCGTCCTGGTTTGTTCTGGGATCCACCACTGAACACCTTTAAAAGTCCAAGGGACGAATCATCATGGTAGTGGAGCGCAAGGAGTAGCTGGGGCCTTTGAAGTAATGCCACTTGATGCCGTTGAGCTTTCCATGGTTTTGGCCAGCTGTGTAGAACATCCCATTGAGATTGGAGGGGCCACAGGCATCAAACCACCACCCTGAAAACATTAAGACAAACAATCAAACTGCAAGTGCTCTGAGCATCTTTATTTTGTTTTATAGGTTTAGCTGATTAGCAAATTCTGGTATTCCCAGGCTCATAAATACTCCTGGTGTGGTGGCGGTGGGGGTATTTTTTAATTTTCCTTTTTTGCTCTTTTGTGCCATTCTGTAGCCAGTGGTGCTGGAGAGTGCACAGTTGCATTTACAGAGTGGAAACAGTAACTATTTAAGTCCTAACTCATTCTGGCTTTATACACAGTATGTGAAGCATGAACAACAAGGACAAATAAACTGCTTTGCATGTTTAGACAGTATTACACTTCACTCATCTCATGTAAACCTCAGAAAAAGACTATAATTCATAACTATTTTGCATAATTTCACTTGTTTGGTTATTTTAGGTATAACCATGATTTAACTTTATTTACTGGTCCTTTTCTGTTGCTTTAACTGTGATTGTTCAATTGATCAGACAATTTGCTTTTGCTCTCAGGTTAGATGTTCTTAGTAAACATGGGTTACGAGTATGGTGGTGCTGCCCTGTTACAGTAATTACAATATTGTAGAACTAGATAATCAGTACTCGGAATGGTGTAAAAGGAGACAGGTAGACTCTTTGTTTAAGACTTATGATAAATTTATAAACAAGACTCAGCAAATTAATGGAAGGACTAAGTGAAGAAGACAATTATAACACTGTAGGACACTGACAGTCAGAATACTATGTACATGGATAGATGATTTAGATGATTACCTGAGTGCGCATGCATTTAGGTGACAGTATGGTCAAATTCAATCAAGGTATATTCATTGCATGTACAGTTTGGGCCAGAAGAGTGACATTCAGTCCTTAATCTTATTATTTTGGATGGGAAAACCTCTGTTAAATCTTGAACCTCCTAATCTTGATCTTGAAATGTGCCAAATGCTTTTGAGTCAGCAGTGTCAGGAGGGTCCTCACTCAGACCCATCTGATATTTGTTCATTCCTCTGGAAAACCTCTGAGCAAGTTGGAACTTAGAAAAACAGCAAGTTGGCACTTAGAAAACTGACAAAAGTCCATTTAATTTTTTTTTTTTGTAAAAGGGGTTTGTAGGCACTTTATTTACGTGTCTACCTGTAGCAGAAAATTACTAGTTACCTGACTATCGTTGACTACAAAAAGATATTAAAAATGTTACTGATTGATATAAAAGTTAGGCTTTTCTGCCCCCCTACCCTGCCTGCTCTTTCCCAGCAAGATGCATCTTCCTACTCATTAACCCTTTGAACTCTGTGTGCAATTGCATAGATTTTATTCTACTGGAAAAACAGGGCAAGAAATGTCTTGCCCAGATGTTTGTGCTTCTAGTTCACTGCTCCAGCAGCTGTGTTGTAAGACTGTTCTGAAAAGTGAGGTGACACAGATTTAGAAAAAAAACCCAGAACTTTGATTTCTGAGGGCAAACCAGCAATCTGGTTTACAGAATGGCCCTGTGAACAGCTGTGTTGGCATAACTGAAGGAATAGTAAACTGAGAAGTTAGGATAAAGAAGAAGTGTAACAGCTCAGGAGCTTTTCAACCTGCGTTTTCTGCCAAAGAAAATGCATGTAGAGCCGTACCTCCACCTTTGTGAGTGCTCTGTTAACATAGCACTGAAAATAAACCAGAAATATTTATCAAGTACTTGTGAATATTACTAACAATGACAGAGGTTTTTCTACCATTTGTATGACTGAATGCAGAAAATTCAAACTTGCTAGAAGCTCAGGTTAGGTTGCAAACTGTATGCAAAAAAAGTCATCTCACCTTTAGACTTCGGTAGTAAAGATATGTATATATGTGTTTAACCATTGGAGAAAACTGAGTCAGTGGTGAAATACAGTGTGAATCTTCAGATCTATTTTAAATTGTTTTAAGGTGAAATAAATCAGTAAACTCTCTTGTCTATGTCCCCAAGATCTTTTCTTGTCAAGGTGAATTTTAGATTTCCACGGGAGTTAGAGTTTTAAGAAAAACTCCAAATAACATGAAACTTGGCAACACCAAGATTACAGAACACAAACTGACAAAGATAAACTAAGTGACATGCTGACTCCACTGAAAGCAGTGGGATTTTTGCTGTATATCTTGATGGGAATAGAATTTTCTCTCTAACACCTTACAGGGTATCTATGTAATGTAATAGAAAGATGCTTAATTCAGCCTGAGGAAGGCAGAATGAATCCCCAGACTGCAAAGAGCTAATATTCCCAATGTCAAAAATATATTAACCTCAATGGCTAGGAACTCTGTTTGTCAGAAAGATTTCTGCTGGTTTTTTTTCATAGTAAGACCTACAGGCTTTGTGAATCTTTAACACAGGCCATGCATCTTTCCACGTAATATGGTTGTACTGAACATTTGCTTTCGTGTATGAAGGCAAATAAGATCATAAAGACCAGGTGGTGGCTTTTGCTTTTGGCAGTTAAATGCCACTTTATTTTAAAAAATTATTTCAGCCTGCACATCACAGCATTGTTATCTTCCCAGGAGCCCCTGCAAACCTTTTTCAAGCACCACTGGTAGTGACAAACCGATCATCTAGTGAGTGGCTACTGAATTCTGCAGGTGTCACTGTGGACTGAAATGTAGAATTTTAAAATTTCAGTGTGTTTCCCACTCTGACTTCTGGAAATGGAATCTGTGAGAAGCTCCTTTTAGACAATGCGCACTGCCCCAGTGAATCCTCCAATTTCCTTGTATTCAGTGGTTGGCCTTTTATCTACCTATAATGAATACATTGTATGAAGGTATTTTAAACTATGCTTTACTATGGCTGATATGATATTGACCATGATTAGCCTTCAGATCCAGTGCTTACTCTGTCCTTTGTATTCAGATCCATGTAATTTATGTTTCTAGTCTTGTAAAGTAATTTCTTAGATTTTGGGTAATACTTAGTGGGTTTTTTTCAGAAGTAACACTTCATAATGAAATCTTGAGGGAAGTATTTATGTCTGATAAATTCTGGCAAACTTCTATTTTGATGCAATTGACCTCCCTTTAATTACAACAATATACCTAAGGGGCAATAACCAAAGAAAGAGAAAGCTGTACAGCTGATATTTTACTGTAATCAGAGTATAATCTTGTAGAAACTTAAGACAAAGTTAAGCAGAGAAAATCTAATCCTCATTTTTCAATGCTGGAACACAGATGCAGCTGGGTTGTTTATGGTGTTGGGAGGAAGACATGGCAAGCTGTGCTAGTTAGCTTTTCATTTTAAAGCAACAGGAATATATGTGTAAATGGCCTTTTCAGGGAGAAGGTTTTCAGTGGTGCCCTACAAAAACTATGTCTAAAATTGAATGAGTTAAAGAAACACAAAATTTTATAAACCTTTTGTGAGAACCTGCTCAACTCTCATCATAGATTTCTTCTAAATAATGTATGTAAAATTCTTTGTTAGTAACCTAGTGCTCATCAATTCATGAGTGCACTGTAAATCTAACGTGCATTGGGAACTTGCTAACGATCACTCAGGTTTGATGAGAGGTTCTTAGTTGCCTTTTACATACTAAAATAGGTGTCTAAACCCAGCACATTTGATGGCAGACCCTTTCTTCACACATCTGTCTCTGCTCTCCCTCCTGAGTACACTGAATGCCTCCAAATGCAGTAAGATCAATACAATCCATTCAATAAGATCCAAAGTATGTTTGAATGGTACATTTTTATGGGTTTATGGGATAAATGTATCCTATGAAAAGCCAATATTTATTTCTAGCCCTCTGGGTTTGTCCATAAAATTTAGTGCATTTGGCAACAAAGCCCATAAGAATAATTTCTAATGCAAAAATATTGAAACAGTCTTCATTGTTCAAAAGACATGACAATTTATTTTACAAAAGATTTCAAAGTTTCTGACATTCTGTACTTTAAAGAAGTTAGATGGTAATAATTAGGCTCTGTTTGACTTTGCATCGGTAACTTCTCAGCTAGAAGACTGGGTGCAGTTTTGGATGACACTTCAATCTATATGTGGATCCACTGGACAGAGTCCAAAAGAGCAAATGTCAGAGGAAAGACTTAGGGTTGTTTAGTCCAGAATTCAAAAGACAGATTGCCAACTATCTCAAATTCATAAAAAAAACTGCTCAAAAAAGCAGCTTTTCAAAGGAATGTAAAGGAATGGTCTATTCTTTCCAGTGATGGAGGATAAGACAAGATGGAACACACTTAAATTATTATAGAATTAGTTTAGTCAACAACTAAAGATTTCTTATATTAATTGTAGCGAAACTCAGTAACAGATTATATTATGAGAATGAATTGCTATCACTACAGATCTTGAAGATGAACAGAAAGAGAGAAATAAATAGGTAGAGAAGAGTCTGTCTTAAAGAGGGATTAAATAAGCTCTGGAAGTCATTTCCAGGCCTATGTTCTTCTATTTGTTAAAGTATTGGATTGACCAGACTATCACTTAGCAATTGGTACTTGACATTCTGAAGGTTAAATCAGAATTTAGCTGTCAGGATATAAGACAAAAAGGCATTAGCTTTTCATATCAACTGGATAACACAGTCCTTTATATGAGGACCTTTTTATGAGGTAAAAATAACATGAAACTTGCAGACTGGTGACCATGTTCTGATCTTCTAAATATATCAACAGAATAATTTTCAAATTAGTCACTTCTTGGTATTCTCCTAATACTTTGTTACTATTGCCCATGCTTAACCCTGATAAACACAGTAATATAGTAATGATTTTGTTAAAAGTGCTGAGTAGTCATATGTCTAATGAAATCTTTCTAATATTTCCAGCATAAATCAAATAATATTCCAATCACTTCTTATCTGCATGGTGGTTATATTTTTCTATCAAAATGTTAGGTTAGGTAATATAAATGATACTTCATGAATGGTGTTTTATAAGTAACTTCTTTATGAAAGCAACAATATGCATAAAATGTAAAAATCAATGCTTTCCTATGTAAGTAGATGTATATCCACAGGGTTCAAGTTGGATACTTTTAAGTGTGCTGAGGTTGCTACTTTCGAAGTTTTTGTTTTAAACAAAATATAAGAGAAACTGGCTTTTTCTAATTGGATAATGTATGGGCAGATACCTATATTCAGCCAAGAACTTCCCTCCAAGTCATGACAAGAATCCTCCATAGCATTCTTGCCGGAGATTCTTAAATTCACCACTGGGAGAAAAAAGCAGTGAAACAATACGCAATGAGTGCATCACTGTTTGGGATTGTCATTGAGCAGTTTCTCACTTCATAGATGACAAATCCATTGAGGATTACTAAATACATGGGAACTGCCTCTGACTCAGGGAGCCCCTGAGATGCAAAAGATACTGGGAAAATACTCAGGGAAAGTATAATTTATTTGCATTGCTCTTATGCCTGTACTGAGGCACCTGCTGCTGACTGCTGTCAGAGACTGAGACTGCGGCTGGGTGGACCTCTGCTTCAAGTAAAATAAAAAAAGTTATTTCAATAATTCTATGCCATTTCAATACTAGCAAGACATCTAGAAAGTCTCCCTGACACTTTGTCAAACTATTTCAGGGATCAGATGTTTAGCAATGTTCTTGCTTATCACCTGAAGCAAGGTAAATGCCTGTGTGAACATCTCAGACTGTAGCCAACGCAAGGCAAAGCAAATCACCTTAAGACTCTTTCACTATGGGCCAAGTTACCATAAGTAACCTTGCAGTGACTGAAAACAATTGCACAAACAATTCCTGGGGCTCAGCTGACATGTGGTATCCTGGCAGGATGCTCTAACTTGGCCTCGTGCCCACAAATCTGATCCAGAGACGTTAAGTGCTCCGCTATTGGAAATCTATCTGAAGTGCCTTGGACATCTACTCAGTGTTTCATTCTGGTCACAGTTTGTTACATTTTAAGTGCTGTTTCTTGCAAAAAGCTGTGTATGTAGCTCATTGGGATACTCTTCAGAATAATGCTTGAAATGATGTGGGGTTATAACCTTTTGTTCAGTTTACTGGCCCGAGATATTGTACCAGTTCTTAACAGGTATTTCATGATACAAAAATTTTTCACTGTTTTGACAAATGTTAAGTTTAAATGAAGAAATTATTTGAATAAATATTCTTTGTCTCCCTTTAAAGTAAACCAAGCATGCTTAGTTTAAATTTTCCAAGGCACAAAAAAGCAGCTAAAATATTTAACTACCATGCAAAGTTCACAGGGGCTAAGAATCCAGCTCATGCATGTACTTTTGAAGCTGTTCCCTAAAATCAACGTTAAGACAGACTCAAGTAGCATAGCATGACTCTGGAAAGGACAAGAAACACACATACACGACACTATTGATGCTACTGTAGTATTCTCCCAGTATTTAATTTCTTATTCTGGGGAAGAGGGAGGAGAGAAAGGAGGAGAGAGAATAATAGTTTTGATATAAATAAAACTGACAACTAGTAAGATCACAGAGAGAAATGTGTGTTTTCCTTACATTTTTATTTTCAGCCTTGACTGTAAGCATATCACAGTCTTGAGCTTCAGCTTATCTCAGCCTTTATTCCTGACATAAATATATTCAGTTCACCTCATAGAGATAACAGGCTCACCCAAACTGTCAAGATAGCAAGAAACCTGCCTGTAGATTTCATATCATTCATCATTAAAGAGCTCTCTGTGATGTTGCCAAAACTAACAGAGATCCTGATATCTTCTGGAAAAAAAGGGTTTTCCAAAACCTGTTATCATTGCTACTTTTCTTAATTAGTCTTTGTCTGTGGTACAAAACTGAAATCTACTCACTAACCAAATGTTTTGGTATTTAATTCAATTTCTGGTATTTCTCAAGGAATGAGAAAGTCATTTCAAGGAGCAAAGCATAGCAGAGTGTTTGAGGAGAACTCTAGCATGATTAAAGTCTTTCTCTTCTTGAAGAACCACAAATTACTCAGTGTTGTACAGCCTGTCTCCACAAGACTTGTACTCAGAGTCTAGTCTTTTGGACTAGACTCATCTATCTCCAAAGGCTAGCTGCATCTCCTTTTACTGTGCAGTGATTTGTTCTATTTGTGGTTTCCTCAGCCTTTGGTAATTCTCCCCCTTCCTCCTTATTCCTTTCATTTGCTACCAGTGTATTCCAATATGTGGTTTTCCTGTTGATTTACAAGACTGCTGCAGCAAAATATATGTGAACCTTGTGGAATGGTTGTTCAACAGCAGACTGACCTTAGCGGGGCATTGACCTGCCATAGAAGTCAGGGCAGAAAAATAAACAAAACCCTCAGCTCCCAGAATTAGCTGTCTGGGAGCAGAGGTATTTCCAGGAAGGTCGGATACATGAATGAGTTGCACTTCAGCACGGACACAACCCACATTTAGGAGCTTCTCACTAGACTCTGGTCTGCCCTGGAAGTAAGACACTTTAATTTAGCATGGTCTCTAAAGGGAAAGGTCAACAGTTTTAACTAAAATAAACTACTGACTTCTTATCCATTATCTGTCTTCAGAACTATCTGGTTAGATTCTTTTTTTATAGAAATGGAAAGGTAGCGTCTGATCACCTGTCTACTGGAAGAAGTTTCCCATGATGACTTTTAATAAAATATCACTATCACTAGAGGAATTTATGAAAGTTTGAAAAATTGGCTCCTTAAAGACTTTCCCAACTGGGTCATTTCCAATCAGCAAAAGAGAATGAGGAGCTAGGTTGTGCATTTGATATAAATTCCCAGTGATGGGAACCCATCTTCTGTTAACAGATGATAGCTTTAGAGGCTCATATATGCCTGAATGTGGCCTGAGCTGGATTCAGTCAGAGTGCCAGTAACCACAAATAATATCAGTTTAACAGTCTGATCCAAAATACTGAATAATTTTTATGCTATAGGATTTTTTCCAGGAAAGTTAGAAATAACTGAGGGAGAGTCTCCAAAGAAGATCAAATGTGAAGATAAGGGCCTTCCTTGGTCATACAGTTAATGAACCAAAGAATCCCAATTTAAGCTTTCTGCTTTAATGTGGCTTCCTAGAGATAAAAATGAGCTTGATCATATACGGACTAGGAATAAGCATCATTTGCCAGAGAAAGTTCTCACTCTTGTGCAGAGCTTTAGGTGTCTTTATAGGGAGATAATCTCAGATATTCCTCCTCTGCGTTGGAGGGAACAAATATCAGTCATATACACTATACTTGCTGACAGCCAGATTGACTTGGTGCTTTAAACTGTCCCAGTATAACTTCTCTGTGCTCTCTCCCACCTCGACTCTTCTTTCTTTCCTTCTGCAGCTTGACTCAGCTCACTAAGGGTACTGTTTTAAATCTTCCAGAACCGCTAAGTGCCACAATTTGAACAGGGGGTTGCAGGTCTAGTCTTTCACAAGTGAGTGAATTAGCCATTACATTAACTAAGTCTATATGTATATATATATTATGCTTATATAAGACAGAAAGCTGAATCATTATAATTACTTCAATAACAGAATCACACCCCTAAGTGAAATAGATAATATATTGCAAGTCCAGATTCTGGTTGTTTTTAAACCGTACCTTCTATTACCTATTTCCCTGCATTTTCTCTTGTCTTTTTCTGGCTGATTCTCCCACTTCTCACAAAGTTCTTTTCCCCTTCTTCATCTCTTAGCTTCTTTCCTCTTACTTTGCCTTTCTTGCCTCAACAATACCACTAACTTATGCTTTCCCCCTTGACATTGTTGCAATAGCTTCAGTGCAGAAGTACACTGACTGCATCTCTGAATAATCCCTTCCCTGCTGATCGGAATCTTGAGGTATTGGCACTACCACAATATATAAACAGAAAAGAGTACGAGTAATAATAATAAGAGGAATTTTCACACAGTACTTACACATCCATGAATGCAACTTCATCCATGGTTGCTTTAGGAAAATAGAGTAGACTCCTATCAATGTACCACATATTTTCAGGATTGTACTCACCTCCAGTCAACATGAGAGCACATTTACACATGCAGTTGTCATTGTCAGCATCTTTTGTACTGAATTCAGCACCATGTAAGATCAGGCTACTCTGCTTTCCAGCTGTTCCACTGTGACCTTTTAAATAAAGCCTGAAACAGCAAGAGAAAACAATCAGTGTCACCAAAAAGAAAAATAAAAGATCCAGATCTCTTTCCATATCAGGTTTGCCTTGTATGAAGTGTACTCAGAAAATTCAGAAATGTCTTGTGTTTTGGCTCAATCTCTTTGTTGTTTCAGGTGTAAAAAGGGGACATTCAAGATATTTCAATGTGTCTGTAATAAAACATTGTCCTTGCCCCAGAGCAGAACTGAACACAATGAATCCGCGCCGGAAAATGCAGTAAAGTGGAGGGAATCAGAGACAGAAAAGAGAATGAGGAGAGGTGCCCAGAGATCTGGAATACATTGACAGAATAATTGAGTATTTGAGTAGCTGGTCTCTTTACTGTGGCACAGAAACAGCACTCCCAGTTAACAGCAGCCACGTTATTAATCCCTGGGCTCAAAAGAGGATTTCAGCAGTTTCAGAATTTTTAATTCCACCAGTTACAGCACAAGCCAGCAACCCAGTTCTGCCAAAGCTGTCTCTGAGTGATGAATGGAGAATAACTTAGAGTTCAAGCCACAAAAGTCTTCATGATTTGCAATGCTAAATATCCCTTTTCTTAAAGGAGCCTTGTCAACTAGTTGAAACCACAACCATGAGCTAGGAGCCTGAGCCCAAGTAACAGAGCATTTGTGGTGCTCTGTCCTGTAAAGCGTGCCAACTGCAGGGATGCTGAACGGAGTACCTCTGTCCCAGCAAGGAAATACTAGGGACCTGGGCACGTCTGACCTGAGTTCACAATTGCAGGGACATGCACAAGAAAATGTTGAAGAGAGGAGAGGAGAGGAGAGGAGAGGAGAGGAGAGGAGAGGAGAGGAGAGGAGAGGAGAGGAGAGGAGAGGAGAGGAGAGGAGAGGAGAGGAGAGGAGAGGAGAGGAGAGGAGAGGAGAGGAGAGGAGAGGAGAGGAGAGGAGAGGAGAGGAGAGGAGAGGAGAGGAGAGGAGAGGAGAGGGAAGAGAAGATTGCACACAATGGTTTCCCTTGCCACTGGTTTAGCATCTATGTGAGAGACTCCACTGGGAGATGGATGCTCACAGCAAAAACTACTTCCTGTACTACATAGCTACCTACATCAGACATCTGATCAGTACGTTCTTGTTTTTTTCATAAAACATTTCTGGAAGAGGAAGGTATCCTTTGCCATAATAGCTTCGTATGCAGGAAGGAGGAGACAGGATATCAGTGTCTACTGGAGAAATATGAAGCCATAATCCTTACATACCAGGAGCAAGCCCTAGGCACTGGAGCATCCCTCACCTGTCTCACTGAAGCTCTACAGGCAGCAATACATGAGCCACAGAGCTAACCAAGAATATGATTTGGTATCTAGTGGGATAAATTTCTACACAGAAGAGAAGGTGAGAAACATCAGTTCTGTTTCTTCTAGGGTTATTGAATAGGGGCAAGTATATCTTTTAAATATCGAATGTAAAATGCATAAGGAGCCATGGGAGCAGAAGCAAGACTGAAGTGTGTAAGGCAGGAGAGATGCCTCTTTGTCTCTGGGATTTGCAGCTCGTAGTGCTGTCCTAGAAAATACCTTCCTAACTTCTCCCACAAACACAGTGAACAAGGAGAGCAGTTACGAGCCACTGATTGTTGTTGCTGCCTCTTCGATTCTTGTTGTATTTTTATCCAACCACTTAGGATGAATAAAAAAGTAAATGCCTTTACCAGAGTGTCATTCCTCCATTTGCTTAGATGGAAGATAGATACTTCACTGCAAAGTGGTCACGGTGTTAATAGCAGGAGTACAGCGCATCCCTAACCCATTCTAACCTACAAAGTAGTAGTTAAGCTATTGGTATTTTTTCTGAGATGAGGAGAGTCTGTCCCCCAGACTGAGATTTAAATAAAACCCAGTTCTCCCACAGAACTCTGGGTTTGGAGCTCTGCTTATGAGAGGGAGAAGGGGCACATAGGCACCATATGGCAGCTTTCCTTAATCAAGTGCATGGCTGCTGCTTTTTTTTTTTAATGCATCTGTGGGTGGATATTAGATCCAAACAAAGCCAATCTGATTAAACTTGTCATGGAAACTCGTTACAGAAAAGCCTCTTCTGGATGTCCCAGCGAGGTTCCTAAGCCCTCTCAAGATGCAAAGGCACAAAATCAGCACTTGGGTCTCTTGAGAGTCTGAGATTCACAGTTTCAGACTGACTTAAACTTCACCTAATTTTCAGCAAAATTCTTCCTATATGTCCTTTCTCCATCTTTAAAAATGGAGACAGCAGATGCTAAACATGAACAGGTTAAAATAAAAATTTATTAAGAAAAGAGAACTGTCAGGGGTATCCTTCCAAAGTAGTTACACTGCCTACCTTAATTTGATTTTAATGTTGC
The DNA here is from genome assembly GCF_047370975.1 of Nipponia nippon. Classification (NCBI taxonomy): domain Eukaryota; kingdom Metazoa; phylum Chordata; class Aves; order Pelecaniformes; family Threskiornithidae; genus Nipponia; species Nipponia nippon. The sequence goes on along the minus strand of NW_028262290.1, from coordinate 20,542,847 downwards.
ATGTCACCTGATATGAGCCTGACGATTAAATAACTTTGGACTTAATCCTTAGAGTAAATTTTATATATAGATAAGTACACATACATACGCATACAAAAATTCTTGGATGAAATATAAATACCATGGATAGTCAAATACCTTTGGATAGCACAAAAATGGATAAAGCAAAGTGTGAACCTCAATAAAAGATCATGAAGTTTCTTAGAAATTTAACAAGGAACAACCTAGGAACAGGAATCTAGGAAGGTCATTGCATTACGCTATTGTCCAATCACAGTGGCAATTAGCCCATAATTACCATGTTACTCTATCAAAGGATGCTCGTTTTAGACAAGATTACTCTAAGATCTGTCTTTGCTCATGCTCATTTCTTTGTTCCATACAAATGAAAAGCTGGAATTGATCCCGTCTTCATTCATTGGACTTTTGCCTTGTTTTGCAAGCTGTGCCCAATTTTTTGCAGAACAAAATAAACTTCCCTGAGGTTGTGTTGACAGAAAAATTACTTTGTCACATGATATCTACAATCTGATTTTAAACGGCCATACATCCTCACTATATCAGCAACACCAAAGCTCACAGAAGTCTCATAAAGTCAGTATAAAAAGCAAATGCTCTTTACTTAAATCAGAAAGACAATGCTAGTCAGATCTTTTTATTAACAATCAACACTATAAAGCCCACTTAGTCCAATAAAAAAATTCATCTAATGTAAGAAAACAATAAAGAAATGAATAATACCTGGTGTGCAATGTTTTCCCCAAAGGGGTAGGGCATTAGGATTATTTACAAGCTCATACTCTTGCCCTGGTATTTTATAAACGTTCCACTCAGCACAGATTTAGATCTTGCTAGTTATGTTTGACTTTCCCTCAACACCATTTGTCTAGTAGGTCTCCAGTGACTTTAATAGAATAAAGCTTAGCTTAGCTCTAAACTCTAGTAGGCTTACCACACTGCAACAGTGTACAGATGAACCATAGGATGAAACAGTAATTCCCTTGCTTTGGGCTTTTCTCCCTGAATTGGCATTGCCCAACAGTTAGGAAAAAATGATACTGCAAAGTTGGCGCTACTTTAGGCCAAAATCAGGTGCCAATCAAAAAATGAAATCAGTCCTGAAGTAGTCAGTTCTTTTTCTGAACTTCATTCAATCCACATGGGTTCAAACCAGTCTGGTTTGAGATATCAAGTCTGCATAGCCCTAGGGCAACTGATGAGCCTGCTAGCTCCCAGGCAGCAGTAGATATCTTACCACTTAGACTTAGTTAAATTTTTAGTTAATTTAGTTTATTTAATTTATTTATTGTTATTATTTAGTTTTAGTTAATTTTTTAGTTAATTTTTTAGTTAATTTTTTCTCAGATTCAGATTGGTAGGACCGAAACTTGAAAATAAACTCTGAATAACTACCAGGATATAATTTACCTCCCTTAGAAAAGATGGTGATTCAGGGTAGAGTTCCTCTTGGTTGTTCGTGAAGGAGACGAAGGAAAGGAAGTTAAAAATAAATAGCAATTTATTCCGGTCAAAAGTCAAGGAGCAGTTTCAGGACTACATCTCCAGTCTTCCCACTTGTTCACAGCAGGAAAATTCTGAAGATCAAGGAAAGCAGTGGAAACACTGCCCAGATTTACAAATTAGGCAGGAAAAGCAAATTCATGCTCAAATACGCAAGAAGAACAAGTCTATTTTATCTGTATACAGTGGAATTAAAATAACAACAAATAAGCACTAGCAAGTAAATGATGAGTAAGCAGGAGTAAGAGAAATACTGCATGTGTATATTAAGTTTTGAGAACTTCTGATGACATTTTTATGAAATTCTAAAATCACTGTGAGGAACATAGCAGCTGATAGCATTCATTTAGAGACTAGCAGCTTTCCTAGTTGATGTACTTAAGAAGACACAGCACATTTGAAAAAAAAAAAATTGCAACTGTTACTTCTTACCTAGCATGAGTGTTAGAAATTCCCTCTGCATTTTTTCCATGTGATATCATAGCAATGGCAGCTTGAGATCTACACACACAGATGGTGAGGAAGAACTCTCTTAAGCATGTTTTACTTTTTACCATTCCTACTCTGTGACACAACTTGACTATCTGCAGCCCCTTGAAACAAACGCAACATATACTGTGTGGAAAGAATAGTTCTAAAAATATTACATAAACAAGTGCAGGGCAGCCTGAAAAGCCATTTCAAATTTACACCAGAAATTTTTCCTTTTGAAGTGATTAGATCACCTGGAATTCTTCTTTCAAATATATACAGCTTCGACGTGTTCACACTGTGTTTGATGAGTTTAACAGATGAACCTGGGATAATTCCAAATAAATTACAAAATCATTTGTATATTTCTGCAACATGCAGTTATGAAGATTGCAACATAGAGAATGAGGTATTAAAAAATCCAAGAAATAAACACAATTATAAATCCATGTGAAAAAGTTGTGTGCTAAATATTATTGAAAGTGTAGGAAATGGTTTCTGCTTCAGTGCTTGCATATAGAGCACCTGACCTTAGAATTTTTATTTATATATTTATGTTTACTATAAGTAGTGAGAGGTCTGTAAGACTCCTAGAATTTAATGTTAGCTACTTCTCTGTCTAATTTTTTTTCTGTTAGAGTCATAAGGGATCACTTAGTCCTTCAGTTAAAGCAGTCCCTCCATGAAATAGCTAAGAAGTCATATCCAGCTTTGTTGGTGAGTAATGCATACTTTGTCTGTTAATAAACAAAAAATATACTAGCTTACTGCAAACATTAACAACCATCATTAAGAGATGTAGAGTACCATCTCAAGTACCTCAATGTGCATGGTCTTAAGTATTTTAATGAATTAAGATAAGATCAAATTTCATCATTGCCACATACTAAAAATTTTAGCATTAATCTTCATGAATGGGATTCATAAACATGAGTAATGAATGGCCTAAGTAAGATTCTTAACCATTAAATAGAGAGAAACAGGAGTGTTGAAGTAGGATTTAAAAGATTCAGCATGATGAATGGAGAGGGACACATCAAAACTTGCCTTTGAGAAATACTGTAGAGGGATGCCTCCAAATTCCCACCTCCCTTTTCTCTCTCTCTGCAGGCTAAAATAGCGCTCTCTGCTGCTTGTTCATTCCACGTGGCTGGCAGGAAGGAATCCCAAATTCTGATCCCTCCTCAAGGGAGGGGTTGTTAATCTTGATGGAAAGGGTCATTGAATAAAATGGATAGATGGAGATCAGAAACCTATATCCAGAATTTCCTATTCTGAGCCCTCTCCTCACTGGGTTTCCACTTTTTCCTAACTTCAATTGGAGCGGAGGGTACCTACATCTCAGCTCTTCTTCTGACCTGCTGGTCACCACCTACACCTAGTATGTGGGAATACATCTACACAGATAAGTGTAGACAAATATAAGTTCACACTGAATGTCTTCCATGTTAGACATGTGAAAGTCATCTTTGTTTTTAAACCCCATAAGACTGCGATTATTTTGTCCTCTAGTTTTGAAATGTCTGAGGTTGAGGAAGGATTTAACTTGCATCTTCCATCTCGTTCACACTTGCATCAAAATTTTAGATAGCTTCAGTTTGTGAAATGAAACCCACTCCTAAAGATGCTGACTTTGGTAGAGTTTTATGAATTGCTGCGGTAGCCAACTAAATTCCATTTATAATGATATTTAGGTGATTAAGTCTCTTTGTGAACCAAAGCCCACTAGCCTGCAATCATTGAGGAGGACCTGGTAAGAGAGTAACCTTAGGTTACACTTTTAATTTTAGACATTAATTGTAATAATACTAAGTAAATCCCCCCCCCCAAAAAAAAAAAACAAAACAACACCACACCCTCAAAACCAGGTAGCAGCTTTATTTCAAGTTCAGAGAGAGTTTTTCTTAAAAATGCTTTGATTAATTGTTTGGGGATCACAAGTCATTTGTTTATGAATGAATAAAACATAATGTCTGCTGAAGTAATATTAAATGTTGTTGGCTCCTTGTAAAGTTTCCCAGTGTGCCCTTTCCTGAACATGTTACAAAATTGCATGAAGTCTCCCAATAGTAACAGTTGTCCCTGAATAGCAAACGCACCTCTGTAATAAAGACATCTTCCAAATATTTAATGATAGATAATGTGTTGTGAACAGGAGATAAAATCTAAATAATCACTCTAGGGAAAAGCTGCTGTCGCTGAGGATGAAGCTAAAATGTCTGCCAAAATCCTGTTAAATATGGAACTAAATATAATGTGGCAACTATCTTGGAAGCCTAACCCTAGTATTCACCTTTTTTATCATTTAATACTCCCACTAAAGGATAAAAAGAAACATCCTTTGTGTGTGCTAATTCGCAAATTCAATGGAAAGACCATCTCCTTGTTGGAGATAGAGCATGAGCCATCTGTGGTGATCGGTGAAATCCCTGTGAGTTTGAACTGTTCTAGGTTGCAGAGTAGAAAGCATCATAGTTGGTGCTTTTGTCCTTCAGATTACAGCTAGATTGCCTGGGCATCCATTTGCATCCTTTTTCTATGTTAGGAAATAAAGCTTCTTCTTAAACATAACATACTTTTTCAGGGAAAAATGTTTAATTTAGGTTTTATTAGGGCAGTGCATACTCTTCTTATGAAAACAAACAAAATTAAACCAAACCCCAATATTTCCTCATAAATCAAGATTGGTTAACTAACAAGAACTTAACACCAGATGAGGTAAGTGATCATTAGAAGTAAATTTAAAGCCACTCTCAAAGAAAGGAAAATACTTTGGAGAAATTGAAGAAACTAGATAGGATGGAAGATGACAAAAACTTCTTTAGTCACCACTACTCTCACAATATTTTGAGCTGTTGCTAACCCATTTATCTGTGTTGCAAGAACAATTCACCACCTTTATCACTGCCTGTCCTTGAAGGACTGATGTAAAAGTACCAAAGAGAAGAAGAAAGGGAATGTCACAGCTGGTGTCTGACTGGAGAAAACCAGCAATATTAACCATAAAAACCTAACAACACTAAATTTTTCCCACTCCTAACTTTAGTCCAAACTTGAGAAACAAAGTACATGGTAAATTCATGGACTCTTTATTTAACTATTGTATTCCTAACAGAGTTTTGTAACTCTGCCAACAGTAGGCATGATGGTTCTGCAAACTGTCAAAAACCTGAATAATGCAGTAAGTAGCTCTGACAACTTGAACAGATTTTTAATTTGGCTCTTAATATTCTTGCTGCCAGCACATGAATGAAATTTCCTCCCACAATTCCATAAGAAAAGTGTAAGACAAGATGACCTCTGTATTTCTCTGACGCTCTGTAGCAGTGACTCGCTGCTGCAATTACTAACTTTGACATTACTTCAACATCTTGCCCATTCTCCTGTTGAGACAAGTGAAATGTGCCAGCCAACAAAATATTAATTCAATATTTCCAGAGTAAGAACACCTATCTTTGAATTTTAAAGATAAAATGGTAATACAAAATACAACAATAAGTGAAAATGATCAGTTTTCATTTAGAATTGTTTCAGTAGAGCCTGTCTATGGGACAACAAACACTACATGGTAGAGACATCCTTCCCTGGGACTGCACACTAGTAACAGAAAAGCTTGTTTTCTCTCTGAAGAGTTCATGCTAATTTTAGCTTGTGTTTGAGTCACTCACACCTGACAGGTCAAAGGAGAAAAATATGTTTATTCTGGACAGTGAACAAGCAAACATAATCTAGCCATGAAACACAGCTACACCTTACAGCAAACTATACAATAGTTTAGTGAGCCTTACTAAATGTATGTGAATTTATAGAAATAATACAACAAATTTGATTTTTCTATATTAAATTTCTTTAATAATTGACTAAAGAGCTATACTCATTGGGAACAGGTATACTGAGCAGGGTAATTAAAAGACATCCAGATTTACTGTCAGAGAAATTTTTCCTACCATAAGGCAAATGGCCTCTCATACTGCTGTATGCAGGCAAATGGTGCTTTGTCATGGCTTACAAAAAATGTTTAAAAATATGTTTATTCTGGACAATGAACAAGCAAACATATGCTTCTACTACTTGAAATACATGCTACAGAAGCCACAGAAACAGTCACTGTGGCAGTGTGAGCTGCTAGGTTTGCAGCTGATGTCAGTAACATAGTGGTGATGGAGAGGAAACATACGGCAACACTGTTTTTTACTGCTAACAGGGACAGAAACATATTTAAAGGCTGCTATCACAATGATGTGTTGAACAGAAATAATTCCTTCTACTCTAATCTCTCACCAAACACAGCACAGAAGAGATACATTAATCTGATACTACCATTTTCTGTTAAAAGTGTTTTTCAACACAATACTAATTAAAACAAAATCACCCAATCAACGACCACTTTTGTCCTGATTCATGGCTGTATAATACACAATATGTTAATTTAGAAAGTATAGGGACAGTATTAATTTCAAACTTGAAATAACTAGAGATGATCAATATTTTAGACAGGCATACAAACACTGAACATATACTGAGATGATAATGCAAATTGTTTTGATAGCATTGAAGATGGATGAACTTCTTAACAATTAAATACAAAAATAGAACTTATCTGAACATTTACCCAGGACACAGGCAAAGCCAAGGTTAGAGAACTTTGGTTAACTTAAAATGTAACTTAAAATGTAAAAATATTTTTCTCCCTACTCAACTACATTTCCTGGGTTTGGCTGAAGCCAACAGCAGAAATGCCAAAATTGATTCTCAAGGGATTTTTCAGCACAGAAATACAGGGACCTTCCAGAGAAACTCATATTTTAAAAGTTTCTAAGATTTATATATGTAATCAGACCTTCTGCTGCTTATCTTTACTGAATTGCTGAACCTTGTGATGTTTGTATGTTTTTATTTAAGGATCTGTTTTATAGCCATTGAAGCTAGTGGAAAAGTTCAGTGAACACTGGTTTGAAATTTTAGTTATCTGTAAATTGATTAATCCTGTTTGAAAATCCAGTAAAAGAGCCCCACACAACTCCAGTAAAATTTAAACTTAATAATTCTTCCAAAATATGCTTGAAATTCCAAAAGTCTCCTAAATGTAGTTTGTTGAAATCCATGCAGAGATATTGTAATAGTGGATTTCATAAATCTATGCTTTAGTTGTACTGACGGTGATATTAATTACCCACTGTCATCCACATAGGTTGTACATTATCCTAATTAACTGTTTTAGATAAAATAGAAATGGAAAACTTCATGTATCAGCATGCTGTTAGTGCTAACTTTTAGTCTGATGACTACTGTAGAGATACTAGCTTCTTGTTACCCCATAGTGTCATTGAAAAATATAATTTACAGGCCACAGTAAAATATTTATCACACATTTTACTTAATTGAAAGTAATTAATCATAAGTAACCATAAAAGTTACAAATATCATAGATAGACCTATGTTAAAAGTTTATATAAATCTTACTGAGATATGTTGGTGTTTAGAAATTAATGTGTTTAAACAGTATATAACCAGTGTGGTTTGGGGGGGTGTTAGGGATTTGATTTGGGTTTTTTGTGGCATTTTTGGCTGTTGTTTTTTTTTTTTTTCTTTGTAAAGACTGTGCTGGAATTATGGCTGAAATTAGCTATAGTTGTGCTATAAGGTTAAGTACCACAAGTCCATCTCTACTGTTGAATTATGCTAATTAAAACTTTGCTATGTTGTATGTTATTGTTTCCAATCAGAAGAAGAAAACTGTGAAGATGCCATTTAAATGTGTCATTTCTTTTCCATTTACAGAGATGCAAAAGGAAATCTAGCTAATTGCATTTTCTTTTTTCCCCAGTATTTGCCTGAAGCTATATCAGTAAAACCTATTTAAGGATGCCTGTTATTAATTCACAAATATCCTTCTACAAAATAGAGTTTAAAAGTCCTAAAACCCTAACATTTTCAGAAAAAAATGCATTATCTGTGCACTCAGCAATTACATATTCTCACTGTTTTCAGATTCACTGGAATAACAAACTACTATGCTTATTACAAGAAAATTGAGAGATTTATTGATACATAAGCTCTTTCTCACTAGAAAGTCACTGTCACTGAACTGGAGGACTTTTGTACATGCCTAATTCTTGAGGTTTCATAGATTATGTATGTATTTTATTTTATTTATTTTATTTTATTTTTTAAATTGACAAACAATATAAGTAACTTTCTAAGTGGAGATAGCTTTTAATTTTACCTGGATATTGGACTCTCACTGTTTTATTAGTTGTGGAGGCTCAATCAAATGTTTGTACAGCTTAGCAGAAAACTGCAGTCTACCTGGAACAAGTCACTATCGCAAGGATTTGGACTACCTTTCAGAGCAGAAATGGATGTGACATTTTAATTGGTATTGGCCCCTTCCTTAATATTAGACTGTTTCTCTAAAGTTCCATGGTCATGATAACATCTCAGGTCACAAATCAGGCAGTGAGATAACTAACCCTTAAGCAGGGCTGCCCTGCAGGAAAACCAGATCAAGAGTAGTATATAGTACCACAAAATATTCAGTTTGCTATGAGAGCAAGTAGTAGGAATCAGATAAGAGAGGAGCAGAAAAATAAGAGAAAAACCAAGGACCAGCGCTGAGATGATGTCTTTAGATTCCAAAGATTTTGCATAAAACAGAATGGGACAATGTCATTGAAATAACCTGTTCCAAAAATGTCACAGAGACTGAAGTACCTCCTATAAGGAGACAACTCTTGTGATTTACTTTATGGAAACATTTACACTTCCACACACTGAAAGTAAAATGCCGTCACTCTGTTCAAAAATCATGCCTGCTTCACACAGGCATATATTGCTTGAAGTTGTGTGTAATGGCTAAGGCTGTTGGCTAAAAAAGCAATGAGAGGCACACTAGCTCACAGAATTCCTGACTTGAAATAGGAGTACTGAACTTTCTTTGTTTTTCTCAAATTGAATGTTGAATGAGTTGTAACCTGTAATCACCATTAAGAAATTATTTAAATACTGAATTGGACATAACATCTAGATCGAATAACCTTTTTCGCCATGTTTCCACTGGCACAATAGTTAACTGAATTTTGTAAGGTATCTTTAAAATATCTCTGGGTTTTTTTTCTCCTTGTGAAGAGCTTGAATGTAAGGAAATGAATCATTATTGACAGAAGTGGAAATAGTCTGCAATTAATTTTTCATCTTTTTTTTTGATTGTTTATACTTTATTCTGTGCTAGCTGTGGAATCTTCTTTTACAATTTTGCTCCTTTGGGCATTTGCAGATTCTGTTTTTGAATTTTTTCCAGTGTTAATGACCTAATGACCCTCTCAAATCGTACTACAGCATTGCTATAATGTGCCTGGAATGGAATGAGTTTGCAGCTGCCAACAGACTACGATTTAAAGAAATAACCTAATGAATAACACATTAAAGTAAATATTTTGGGTTCTGCATGAGATTTTCAAGATTTATGATGGGATTCGTGTCAAGAGATGTGTGCTTCCTGCTGCGTGAATCCCAGAGGAAAATGCAGAGATGTTTTGGGGGGATATTATTGTCAAAGCAAAATGTTAATCAGGATTTCCATTCACTTACCTATGTTCAAACCTATTCAGTCCTGATGAATAAGCCAGTTCACAATTTATGAACTTCTACTAATTAGATTAATGGGCTTAATCTGGTGGCTGTGTACTCAGACTCATGATATCAGTAAACAGTAAGGGATGTTGAAGAATCACTTTGTGGAGATGACAGGAAATGCAATCATTTCCAAATACGGAAAGAATATAAAGTAGTATTAATGACAACATAATTGTCATGCTCTCTTTCTGAGCATAATATATATATATTTTTTTTTTTTTTTTTACATTTTGATGTCATCTTAAAGAGTGTGCAATGGTAATGAAACAAGAGTGACTTGACCGTCAGTGAGAGCTCTGGTGGCCCTGCCTCAGCAAAGTACTTAGTATGTACTTAAAATTAAAAAAAAGAAATGCCGAAGTGCATTGCTGAATGAGGGCCTAAGTACACTTAAAAAAAAATTTTAAAAATCAGAGGAGGGGAAAGAAAAGAAGAAAAATGTGGGGAAGAGAAAGGAAAGGTTTCTCTGATTCATACAGTATCATTCACACCAGCAATATGACAATTAGTTTTTTGATTAAAGGTTTATGATATGGAAAACAGGATGTAGAACGAAAATACTTATATACGCCAGCCATGTCGCACCTCCAGCTTGAATAATATGCAACAGGTCTGGCATGATCCGTTTACTCATTAGTGTTTGTATTGTACAACATTGTATGCTCATCCTCTGGCCTTTATCTCCATTATCATACAAAGGTTAGGCTTTCATTGTAAGGGCAAGTGTCTACGAAAAGGTAACAAATTTTAAAAGTGACTGATACACAGAGAGTTTCTGTGAAATGTTTATAGTTATTTGAAAAATAAATATTGGCTTCACTGTTTGCTTGGTTTTCTTAATGCAAAATTAAGTTTAAAAAATGCCAAAATGAGTTATGTGGCACTAAGACCTCTGTAGAAAAATATAAACAGACTGTTAAAACATATTTCAACTCCCTTGGCGTCATTTGTGGCCGATAAACAGTCATATATGAGTGAAAGGTTCACTGACTGTCACCCATTTATGATCCAAGTTCTTTGCTGGTGCCACACTGACCAGGCTAACAGGGATCAGCATGTCTTAGATGCTTTTTCCCCCCTAAAAACCCAGGTCATGACCTTATAAGAGCTGTGATTCACAATAATGAGTTCTTTAGTTCAAATGGCATTGAGATTGGTACAAAGAGGTTTTACTTCAGTTCAACCAAATTATAATGCTAAATAAAAGAAAATAGAACACAAATGGTGCACGTGCACTTGGGTCAAGTGTGGTGAGCTGCTCCAGCACTGATTTAAAATTGAAAACACGTCAGCCTCTGGTATCTGATGAAACAGAAGGCTGCAGACTAGACTCTGTATGGCACCAGACACTCATTTATCTTTTTCTAATTAGGCTTCCACTGTTATTGAGTACCTCCTTCTTCCATGATAATAAAGAAGGTTTATTTAAACTTTGCAGACCAACCAAACAATAAAAAGTACACTGCATCAGATACCACAGTACTACTGTGCTCTGATGTTCAAAGTTGTTATCACTTTGTAGGTTTATGTAAATTAGTAGCTCTTTAGACACGGTGTATACCTCTGCTTTGTGCTCTAACTCATCCACTGCATTGCTGCCGTGGACCAAATAATTAATAATATCACTTTTTATTCCCATTACTTTAGAGAGAGACACAGCAAAATCAAGTATGTTTCCATTTGATAGGGAAAAAAAAAAACAAAACACAACAACAAAAAAACAACAAACTCTTAAAGAATGATGCAACGAATGACTCTGGAAAAATCTGAGATACTCCCTTTCCCAAATTCTCTCCAAGCCTCACAGGTACACTTGACTTTTTGACTCATGAAAGAAGTGAACTCACAGAAAATATCACACCACTTTGCTGGTATTATCCTGAAAATATAGTGAATCAGTGCAGAAAGTGTTCTCTGAATTGGCTCTAGAAACACTTGCCAGTAGAGCTGTTAATGATAAAAGGGGGGAAAAAAAACCCTGGAGTTCGTTGGCTGGGCAGTTGGTAACAGACTTCAGAGACTTTAACCACAAACATACTAGATTAAATAAGGGTCACTAAGAATTTCTGCATGTTTTTCTGCAGGCAGATGAAAGCTTACTCTTTCAGGTCTCTGAGCAGACATGAGCTCATTCTGCCCACACTCCGTCCTGGCTGGAAGCTGTACTGTCGCAATAAGCACGACACTGAGCCTACTCAAGGGCAGGATATATTAGCTTGGGCTCGATGCCACATTGACAGGTCTAATGAGCTTCTGTTTAGCTCAGAGAGTGGGCAGAGAATCAACAGCTATGTGGGCACAGACAGCGTACATCTCTCTGTTAGAAACTGTACAGAGGGGGCCTCCAGGTCCCATTCTTCTTTGCTTCTGCATTGTGGAGAATTTAAGTTTGAATTTTTGGCTAATGGTGAAAATTGTGGACATTTTGGAAAACTTTCCAAGGAGCGTTATTTTTTTTTTTTCCTCTGGAGATATTGTCACTAATGCTAAACAAATTCATCATAATCTTGTAAACACTTAGTGCTCAAGTTTACTCTGATGGAGATCTTGGTCACCCACTGGAAGAATATAATTTTTCTAATTGAAATCAGAGACACATCTCATTCTTTGTATCCACATTTCAGCCTTTTTTGGACTGGCATTTGGAAGTGTCAGTTTCTTGAGTTTTGATCATGGTTATGACAAGAATAATGTCCAGGTTAAATATTTTGAGCTGAACCTGATTTTGGATCCTGAAAATGTACTCCACTTCCCAGCATCACAGATAGTAGTGAGGAGAATGATACAATCATGGAATCTCCATTAAAGAAACTATTCTAATACAAAGATATTTTGTAATCCTGAATTTTGCTGAGGTATTTTTTTCTCATTCTGCATTTTACTTTTGCATTAGTCTCTCACAGTCCTTTACTTATAGATACATTATGCTGTAATCCTAAATCATCAATGTATCAGTGATTAGCAAACATTAATGAAAGTCTAAATGTTCACACTGATGCTGTATCCATCTATAACATTTGACATGTCCTTACACATATACCTTACATTTCGTACACAAATTTTCATTATGGTAATCTACGTTCTCATAATCATTAAAAGTTGTAGAGAGTTTTAACATTTATGATGTTATACAAGAATTAAGTAAATTTAAACAGTGAAAAAGTGACAACAAGAATATTCAAGTGCTGATTAAAAAAATTATTGTAGCATTTAACATAGTTATTTTGTTATTTAGGTTTTTATAGAAATAGAGCCAAATATCACATCACTTATGTCCCTGTGATGCATAACCTGAATTTAAATGCCATCTGATCTTGAAGATGTCTGGATATCCTACACACAATAGTTTTGATATAAAAAAAAAAATTCCTTATGGGTGGCAAATATGCAGAAGTGTCTCAGCTTCACAAGGTTCTTTTATTCAGGAACTGTTTCATGTCAAAGTCCAGTGGAGACAAAGAAATGATGTTACTGGTTTCTATGCTAAATTCTACACTAATACAAACATCAGTAGGTTTAAGCTCTTTGTAAATGCTTTGACAGAAGTAAATTAAAGAAACATAGCTCTTCTTTGTGTCGTTACTGGCAAAAGTGGGACCTCTTACTTTGGGGACAGTGCAGTCCATGCACACCAGCATTTTATAAACTTTATTAAAATACTTGTTTGACATTTTTTCTTAATACAAATATGTAGGGGTGGCATAAAGCAATAGAGGCTTAAAAGAGAGCAACACTGTGAAAGACGAATAACCATATAGATTACTCATAAAGATAATACCAACAAGATGACAGTAGTCATTTTACATTGGAAAACCAAAAAATGGCCATTACCTTATAAAGTCCTATGCAGCTTTCTCTTAGGTGCCCTGTCATGCTCTGCCTGTCCCTGATAGTTGGGGAATAGCTGGTGAAATCTCCACTGAGCTACAATTTGTAACAAGTAAGATCATTACGAAGTTTCCATAGATATTTTTTCTGCCAATACTTACATGCATTAAAGAGGTATTGCGGATTTGTGTGCCTGTGCATTAGCTCTCAGCATGGATTTCACTATACTGTTCTTATTTTGCATGATAGTGTACTTACACAAGTCTACTAAAATTTTTTTCTATAGAGATCCTCACCAGGTAATAAGTAGTTGAGCTACCAGTGGTTGTTACTCTCTACTTTTCATGTAACAACTTACTGATTTGAGTGGTTACCCACCATATAGGAGTTGTGGTTTGTATTCACTCAGCAAGAGAAAGATTCAAAACCACAAAGTTTCCCTCACAACAGTGCCATAACTAGCAACATGTGTCCCACTGTAAAAAACTGTTCAGGATTCACTGAGCCTTAGAGGGAGTACAAGTGTAAGCCTGTAGCAGAATTGTTTGTAAAATGTTCAGAGTTCATGGATAGTCCTCACTGCTTCATAACATATTTGCATCATTTAATCAAAGCCTATTTAATTCAAAATAGACATAACCCATGGAACAGGGAGCATAATCTTAGAATTTCCTCTCCCACCTCACTGACAAATGATCTGGTCCCTAGTCATTCACTGAGAAGTGAATTCTTCCCTGCACGGTATCAGAGCTTCATGAGCCTGTTCCCCTGCAGCACTGATTGGTGCTTTCTCTTGGGAAGCAATAACTATGGTCTGGATCCCCTCTGGCAAATGAATGCATTAACTCAGTGTCTTTCGTTTCTTTCCTGAGTAAGACAGGACATTGTCTCCTACCTTCAGGCTGTGGGCTGTGAACCGTCAGTGGATATAAATGGATGTCTTGCTATTTTCAGAATTTCCTAATGGTTAACTCTAGGCAGCCCTCTGCTCTGCGTGTTGCCTGATTTGGCTTCCGTCTATGGAGCTTATCTCTCCCCAGGCATGCACAGAGAATCGAGTGTCTCAGCTAGGGTCCTACAGTCTGTTCCTAGGGCCCAACAGCTTTAATGTTAGCACTGAAAATCTTTATCTCACCTACCTGTAGGAAACCATGTCTGATTTGTGAATAAGCACTTAAATTCATTAAATTCAGGATGATGTTTAAGTCTAGTGAATTGCTACAAACCATTTTTTTTCTTGCCTCAACTAATCAGTATTTTGAATTGATGTGTTTATTTTATTGTAGATAAGCTTTATGAGAAAATACGATACTTTTGTTCTTACTCATATATTTTCCTTTTCTTAAAAAATGTATCTAGGAGCCTGGAGGAGGAGATAATGACATGCCCACTATGTCCCATAGCGATAGCTGTGATGGAACATATTGGAAAACAAGCTTCTCTCCAGCTATGTGGTTGAAAAGCCCTGAAACACCAAAGGAAAGAAAAGTTTCTAAAAACATAAGAGCACAATTGAACTTAATTATTGAAAGTTTCTTACCAATAGCTTATCAAAAACCCCTGGAAGGTGGGTTCTGCAGGTACATGAAAATAAGTATATGGAGAAGAGTTATCCAGTTTTGGTGAAGGAAATATATTAAACTGTAGAAGGCAACTGAAAATTAACCAGTTGAGGGAAAAGGATAGAGAAAAGCAAGACTGAAGACAGCAACAATTTAGAGATGGCTTGGAAGATCTAATAATGAAAATAAACTAATGGATATCTACCTTTTACTGGTGAATAAGTGGATACACAAAAATGGTTAGGTCATTGTTATATCAGACATATTCTGAGTAACTCACACTGGAGGCTTTGCTTTCCTCCTGGAAAGCAAGGCTGCTGTACAACCAACAGTGTATACCGTGTGAAGCTTGTATACCAGTACTTTTCTAAAATTTCAAGTAAAGAATTTCACAGAGTTTATGGAACACCTCTGTTGGTTTCCCTCCATATCCTAGATATTGGTGCATTAAAGAGCTCTAGCATTATTTGTGACCAAAATAAAACAAAAAGAAATGTTAGGGGCTTTTAATGGTGTTTTTTAATAGATACTGTCTGATAAATTGTATCATTTCTGGGCTGACCTTGCATGTATGAATTGGCATTTGACTTTAAAAAAAGAGGTTTTCATATCACCTGAAATGCAGTTCATGCCTGTGATCAATTGATTTAGAAAGGTGAGGAGGTTTGTGCTCTTCAAAGTATATTACTGTAACTGAGTATGCAGTTACTCTTTATTAAAAGGGCCTGAAGAATAATAGCACCATTCATTTTACACGGAGCTGTTAAAGACTACGGCTAATGATGAAAACTGCAAATACCTAACTCTTTCAGAGGAAATAATACATCTTCTGTGTATGGAATTATTTGGGCCATGACACCTATAATGAACCACATAATATAATTCCAAATTAAATTTCTCGCTTTTAAAGACATTTAAGTTATAAGCTAGGAAAAGTAATCATCAATGCCTTTCTGTCATGTGAAAGACAGTTCAGTGAACTTAGTAGAAGATCTCATTTGTAGTTCTGTAACAATTTGCAGCTCTTGGAAAATCAATTATTATACTTCATATGGACAGATATAGTTTGGTATTGAATGTCTGTTATAGCTGGGTCTAGTACAGCTGTACTTTCATGGCTACAGCCTGTGCTCTTTCTTCACTTAAACATGGCAGACAGTCACTAGATTTTGCAAAGCTGCCGGTTATGAAGTTTCAGTGGGATAACAAAGAATTACATACCACTTCATGGAGGGCCTATTTTGCTAAAGTGAACCCATTTTCTTGCTTCTTGAAGGGAATACAAGTGAAAAATGCTTTGGTGCTGGCAACCACCCCCCTGCTCCTCAGACATCTTCCCAACAAAATGGGCGTGTTGTGGGGGAAGGTGCTCCACTACTGCCTAATCCACTGTCCAACAGAGCCCTCTCCTCTCCCCCTCAGAAGCTGCACATCATCCCTCTTCTATCCATTCCCATCATTCTCTCTCACTATTCACTTCCCCTTTTCTACTCAGTTGCTCCTTTACAGTATTCAGTATATATGCATTCTCTTTGTATTCCATAATACAGAAGAAGAAAACCTCTGTTCCTGCTCCAGGATAGTCATGGGTATTGTACAGTGAACTACAAATGAGCTTTATATAGTTAGAGGTGGGAAATGATCAGCTGTGGATGGATAGTATACATAGGGACTTATGTGGATTAAGTTAAATTTTATTATTCATAAACTCCACAAGTATATTTGCATCAACTTTCAGTTAGTCAGAGAAAATGTTATGTTTCATTTCTGCTTACATTTGGAGATAGTGCATGGACTGCCAGTGAGCTTTAGACACTGATATAATATAGCAACACTGGCCTGGTTCCAGAAAGGACTCTGGTTAATGGGCATCAGATTGAATCCCTGCATTTCCACTATTTAGACTTCATGGAATATCATTGGACTGAGAGTGTTCTTAAATAGAATAAAGTTAATTCAGCCAGATATTTATATATACATAGAGACATTAAATCTTTTTTCCATATTACCCATTTTATACCACTATTTGGTGAAAAAATATTAAATATATTTTCAAATCATGGAAAGTATGCATACCACAGATATCATTCTGTCTGTTAATAGGATTTTGCATGGATATTTCCTCTGAAGTAGACTTGCAAATTGAATTCAAACCTTCCAAAAAAAAGTGAATTACTATGGGTTTAAATTTTTGCACCATGTTTATTTTTTGAACTATTCTGTAGTTTTCATATTTGGCAAGAAAAGTAGTGGGGACTGGGTCTCAGAGGATCAGTGTTTATTTTCTTGCTTTTCTACAGATTTCCTATGTGTCCTTCACTGTACTTTTCCTTCCCCGTCTGGGAATGATCCCTCTGAATTTTTACTGTGATACAAATGACGCGGAAGAAGCTAAGCAGATGGCTCAGAAAAACTTACAAGTCAGGCTGATTCCCTGTTTTACCTAAACTACTAAAGTGACACAAGAAGAAAATACGTTACTTATGGCAAATGCATCACTGAAAAGCCTGAGTAATAACAAAGAAAGAACCACACCAACATTTAAAAATGAGGTTTTGTACACTGAGGAAAGTGACAATGGCCTGTTAATGTCCTGCTGCTGAAACAGCAATAGTCTGTGGAATATATTTTTAAATTAAAGATACACAAAACCAGCTGTCCCCATAAAAGTCACACTCTCAAATACTTCCTTTTACCTATTACAGCATTTTCATTGGTACAATTTAAAAGACTGTACAAAAAATTTTTCTCTACTTTACAGAAAGAAAAGTGAGAAATTTTTGTAACAAATTCCAGCATTAGTTCCACAATGGTGATTAAATAAATTAATAGCCTCCATCTTAAAAAAATAAAAAATTTACATTACATCAAGGCCTCTGGCTCCAGGTTACCTACCTAGTTTGCCTAAGAAAACAGAGAGAAATAATACTATTGCTGAAACTAAATATACAAACTCTTAAACAAACAAGAGCTAAAAAATCCAATACTCTGGGAAGACCTTATTGCTGCCTTTCAGTACTTAAAGGGGGCTTATAAGAAAGATGGGGACAAATTTTTTAGCAGAGCCAATTACAATAGGACAAGGGGTAATGGTTTTAAACTAAAAGAGGGTAGATTTAGACCAGATATAAGGAAGAAATTTTTTACATCGAGGGTGGTCAAACACTAGAACAGGTTGCCCAGAGAGGTGGTAGATGCCCCATGCCTGGAAACATTCAAGGTCAGGTTGGACGGGGCTCTGAGCAACCTAATCTAGTTGAAGATGTCCCTGCTCATTGCAGGGGGTGTTGGACTAGGTGACCTTTAAAGGTCCCTTCCATCCCAAAACATTCCATGATTCTATGATTCCATGATTCTATGATTCCGTGATTCTATTCAGTGAACTAAAAACTCTCTGCTACCAGGTTCCTTAAAGTCTAACAATTGTTAGTTTACATTCAACAACTGATCTAGTTTCCCAAAGTAAAGCTTGGAGAGAAACAGTATTTTGGAGAGCTTGGAAACTGTGCTACCTAGATTTGTATGAATCACAGGATCATGTCAGTGGTTCGAAATGATTTGAATCATTTCAATGACTCTCCCTCCTGTTTGCAACAAATTCCTTCGACTTCTTGCCTCTGAGGACCCATATATCTGAATCTTCTCTACATAACTTATATTCTCCTGTCAACTTGTCTCTTGCCTGTTCCACTAATAACGTATCTATGCTGTCTTTCATTTTCTCATAAGATTTCCTAATCTCTTTATCATGCTGGTTCCAGGATAAAGACTGTTCTCCATAATTTTAACTATCAAACGTCAGACATCACCTTAATTACATGATTCACTCACAGAAATTAGGATGCTCTCCGTCCATCATCAGTTTTCACCTATACCTACAACAATCCCAAAGCCTTGCTCACCTCAGCAGCACTGCCTCATCATTATAATCACATTCCTCCATGGATAGGACCAAAGGTAGAGAGTCATTGCAACAATGGAAAGCTTTTCTAAATAAAAGAATGACTAAATACTGGAATATATTGTCATAGGGAGGTGAGGGTATATTCAACCTCTCTAACAGTTCTGAGGTACAAATAGCTCAGCCAATTAAAAATTGTATTTCCCCCATTCTCCATCCCATGTCTTGCTTGGAAGTGCTGCTCCTGTATAATGAGTAGCAAAACCAGATATGCGTACAGGCTGAAATTACTGCTGTTCAAAATCCAGCATCAGTATATCTGCCTTTATTAATTAATATGTGGGATTATGAACCGTGGTGCCTGAAATCCCAACACATGGTTACTTTTCCTGTTTAATTCTGGAGGGTCTGAGGACACAGGTCAGAGAAGCAGTGTGTCATATCTGTACAGCTCCTAAGAACATCAAACAATGTCAACAGACTATCAAGAGTGGGCTAGGTAGAGTCTGAACAGCAAAAGAGGCTGTATGTCTTCTGGGAGTCTCTTTCAACTTATGTTTATATAGTTCTATGAATAATTCCTTTGATTTACATTAAGAAACACTGCGCTAAATGGGGCTCGCAAGATCTGACTCTTCTTACCTTATGGAGATTTTACTTGCCACAGTGTAAGACTTGCAAAGAGACTGGCAAAGATAGTTTTCATCATATTTACAGACAGCCCTCTGTGTAATCATTTTGTGTAGATAAGCAGTCTAAGGATGTTCTAAATGAAATTAATCACTTAGATACTTCCATGCTATTGAAGGTTTCACATGTGGTGCAACATTGATTTTCCTGTTTCAGTTATCATTTATCATTATACATTTACTGCTACAGTATCCACCTTCTCATCTCAACTTTCTTCTATGCAGTCATCATCTGGGATAAATAGATTTTATTCTGCATTCCCAGAAACCCTTTTGGAGCTGTCTCATTTTGAAAGAGAAACAAGTATATTTTTAACATACATGTGTTCAGCATTACTCTTTTAAATCATAGATTCTTTAGGCTAATAAAAAGTAGTAAAGAGAATATAAACAGCCCAGAGAAAAAACAGAACCCTTCTGAAATCACCAATTGGGAGTTATCCAGGCTGAATCAAAATTTGCATAACGTTGGGCTGGATTTTAGAAAAACAGCATAAAAGTTATTTTCCATATTTTCTCAGACACATTTTATCACTTCATGGTATTTGTTTTCTTTTTTTTTAAATTTACTGTATTCAGACATGAGACCTGGAACCTTAATTTTTTTTCATGTCTTCCAAATGTACAAGGTACTGCCATAGCATAAATTAAAGATGTTTCACTTCTTGAGCTTTTCTTTTCATTTCAATATCCTTTCTCTATTTCAGACCTCCTTGATCTACTGCCCAGACCAGCTTGGAAACTTGTCTCTTTAGTGGTTCTTATTTCTTAGTCAACTTGTATTATTTGAAACTAATGTAGATTGCAGCCAGCCTACAATTACTTATTTTTTCAAACAGTGTTGAAGAAGCAACATTTAATGTGGGACACTAGCAGAAAATCCTAACAGCTTCCAAAATAAGAGAGTACCTAGTTTGTTTGGCAAAATTATTTCAAATGAACAGCAACTGAAGTTTTGAAAAGTATGCTCTTCTGTGTTTGAGGTATTGAAAGCAAACATGGCAAATGCCCGACAACTCTGAAGGAAAGGCACTGTGAGCAGGAGGTTGGGAACTGTGGTTTTCAACTTCAGAGGAATCATTTAAATTCTTAATGGCAGCTCCTCAGATAAAGAGAAAACAGCATTCTCTGAAGGGTGGCCAGCTGTTTAGGGCTCAATAATCAGGCTTTTATTTGGCCTGCCTTCTGGAGTTGCTTCTATCACAGATAGTGATGCTGGCAAGCAAAATAAAGAGTTTTTATGTCATAGGATGCATTCTTGTAATAATTTCTGAAAGAGCCCAACATAATTTTGGTTTGCAAAATATCTATTGGACATATATCTGTCTGGACTAGGCACTAGTGCATTTGTCAAACATGAAAAACAATTTAGATTTGCATGTGGCTTACAGTTCATTATTTCCAGAATTGTCACCATGTTACTCGGTTATTTTCTTTGAATATTCAGATATGTTTGAGTAAAAATAATTGAGGAATTCATCTGAAACCCAAAGGGTCAACGGAGATGGACAGAGCCTTTTTACCTCTGAGTCGCCTTTCCCTAGGCAGAGGAACTTCAGTTGTACCGTAAGGAGGCCACACAGACAGCATTGAGTAGATCTCATTCTGGTCTTTAATTGGACTACGGAGTAGGACAGAAACCAAAACTGCAGTCACTAGTCCAAAGTCAAATTCCTTCTGATTTTTGTGGAAAAGTGACTTGAGCATGGATAGCAGAATTTATCCCTGTTACTCAACATTATACTTTTTGAGGCCTGTACACCCTTTCTGATTTAATTTCTACACTTCTGAAATAGATGTCTTTTGTTTTTCTTGTTCAGCAAGAAGAATTTTCATGGATCAGTTTTCACAATTGTTTCCACGTTCAGAAAATATGGTTTATATTGCCAAAAGATCTCTCTCTCTTCTAATGAAAGTGGGTTTACTTTCCTTTTGTTTCCTTTCCTAAATATTTCTCTGTTCATATAGACATCCTGGAGACCTAGACTGATTCAGGATGATATTCCAGGGCTACTCTGCTGTCCATCAACATAGTAAACCTAACCTATTTAAGAAATCTCCAAGTGCATGTGTTATCAGCCAAGAAAGAGAAGCAAATCCTATGCCCAAGTCCTTTAAAGGCTCTTTCTTTGAGGCAAAGCTTATTACAGGTAACAAAGGACATATCAAAATTTGAATAAAGTTTAAATCTTGGACTAGGGCTTGCTCTTTGGCCTTCAAAGTTAGTTGCACACCACTATAAATGTCTGTATGGCTAGACTTTCTTCCCCAACAAACTAACACGGACTTGCTCATGGTGTGTATTAGAAAAAGTCCCTGCTCCGTGGGATCCCACATTTGTGTTCAGGAATTGCCTGGGAAAGTGCTACTTGGATCAGGCTAAAACTGTGCTGGATAAAGGGCAATCAATTAAATATACACAGGCAACTGTACATAATTTCTTAAGCCCATGTTGTGGTCCTGGTTGGTAGTTAGCACCTGAGGCAGTCTCAGGTCACAGTTCCTAGCAGGGTTCTCAGACTGTTGGAGGGACAACAGTGCAGTCCTTCCCCCACACTCCTTGCCTCTTCTACTCTGAGCATGTTACATGGACTTATGATAGGCAAAAATCCATTAAGCATTTCCAAGTTGCTCTACTATCTTACTACGTATACTGTCTAGCATTTTGAAACAAACCAAGAAATTCTCTACTTTGCCATGAATGAACCCAGATGAGTCCTGAAAAGAAATTCTCCCTTAACATAAGCTTTAATGTAAGTTAAATTTTCAGCATCCTTTCGATTTCTCAACAATACATGTTGTCCCTATTCAGTACAGAATAAATGTGAGCAAAAAAGACACTGTTTTTGTTAGCAAATTCAGCCATCTTAATTCACCCTCTGAGTAATACTCCTGGTATCTTCTCTGATTTTCATCTTAATTCTTAGAGCTATGTGTCACTCTGTCCTTTGACATTTTTCCTCACTTGACAAGTGTTTGTCCCATTTCCTTACATTTTTTAACATCTTCTTCTACTAATGTTTAAGACCCCACATTATCCACTTTTACACTGCTGTTTTCATGTTTTGTATAAATACTTCTAGCCTCTGTTTTGAGAAATTTCCTTTACATATATTTACTCTTTGCCTAAGAGTGCTTCAGAATGGGTGCTCTACCTTCCTGAATCTGGGGAAAAGGCATGTCACGGGCAGTGCCAGGTAAGGCATTGCTGGAGGCAATGGAGGACAGACCTGTCCTTTGTGTGCCATGCGATAGCCCTAGCTTTATGCAGGAACTAAATTCATACAGATTCCTTCTAAATGTAGCTTTTGCTCTTCTACACTATGCAGTAGTGCCCTCTGACAAGCTCCACAGGACAGGGGCACTGCTTTGTGTCCCACCTGGGCAGAGTCCTGTCAGCAGAAAGAGCAAATTGCTTTCACCTCCATTTCTCTGGAGGCCCAAGGGGGAGGGAGGCAATCAGCATTTCTGAGAATCAAGTTACTTGAATTTAAAAATCTGAATACCAACCTAGTTTCACATGCTATGACTTGAATGTTCGGTTTTACAATATATTTGTTTCTCTCCTAAGTTTATGCTAACTAGATGTATTGTAATAAATAATTTAAGATATTTTTCTGGGTTTCATTTTCTTTCTCCAGCATTGTACTGTCTGTTCAGATGAAGCAATGATTGAAACAAAAAAAAAATTAAACCACTTAGGTCATCAGGTCATCCACATCTCTTGTGTTTCCAAGCTTTTTTTTTTTTAATAAGCAGATTTAAGTTTCTTTTTTATCTTAAAAAAAATAGGAGAAAAATATTATTTGAAAAACTTTTAATTTCATGTCTTTTTCGAACTATAATAAATGGCATGCTGTTGATGATGATTAATCAAGGCTATCCAGTACCTGACACTTTGTTTTGTGTTTTATCTCCTCACAATAGGATCCAGCATTCTGGTTTTTACCTCTTCATTTAAACTGAATTTTTAGTTTGGAAATATCAGATGTTTTAACAGCATTTTTTGTCTTTTCTTCCCATGCCCATTGTTTCAGTTTTATGCTTCTGAGGTAGAAATCCTTCAAGTTGTAATGAAGAATCCATACCCTTTTTCTCTTCAATCAGTTTTGAGTTCTGATGGTCTCAGATATGCTAAAAGTTATACAATTTTTAGCAGTTTTACCAGCCAGCACAATTAATAGATCATCCCTTGTTCTCAGATATGTTAGTTTTACTTTAACCTTGCATTACTGAGAAAACAGATTTTATTTTATTTTTACCCTGTTTATTCACTTTTGATGACAATCAGTATCACATTGTGCTGGTTTTGGCTGGGGTAGAGTTCATTTTCTTCATAGTAACTAGTCTGGGGCTATGTTTTGGATCTGTGCTGGAAACAGTGTTGATAATACAGGGATGTTTTCGTTACTGTTGAGCTGTGCTTACACAGAGCCAAGGCCTTTTCTACTTCTCACATCACCTCACCAGCAAGTAGCCTGGGGGTGCACAAGAAGGTGGGAGGGGACACAGCCGACTCCAACTGACCTAAGGGATATTCCACACCATATGACGTCATGCTCAGCATGTAAAGCTGGGGGAAGAAGAAGGAAGGAGGGAATGTTTGGAGTGGCGGCGTTTGTCTTCTCAAGTAACCATCACCTGTGATGGAGCCCTGCTTTCCTGGAGATGGCTGAACACCTGCCTGCCCATGGGAAGTAAGTAATGAATGAATTCCTTGTTTTGCTTTGCTTGCATGTGTGGCTTTTGCTTTACCTATTAAACTGTCTTTATCTCAACCCACAAGTTTTCTCAGTTTTACTCTTTCAATTCTGTCCCCCATGCCACAGCGGGGGTGAGTGGGTGAGCGGCTGTGTGGTGCTTAGTTGCCAGCTGGAGTTAAACCACGACACAGGTTATTGTCCTTTCTCATATTTAACAAGCGAACAATTAACAATATTTATCACTCAGCAGAGTCAAAAGAATTTCAGTAGATTCTTACCTGTAATTCTGCTTTTCATTTCCTATGTGAAATCTGTCATACTGTGAATATGCCCGGTTTCCTTCCCAGTCCATTAATTCAATTCTTAGAGAATATTGCCTCTGACTTGTTATTGCAAAGATAAATTCATTTCCCAGCCAAAGTTCACCTGATGGGCTACCAAAACCCTAGAAAAAAGTTGGCAAAATAACTAGATGTAATTATTGTAACTAGCAGAATCTTTATACAATAATAAAACCATCATTATATTTTACCTGTACATTTTAATTACTGGTCATAGCTTTCTGTGCTCCAGTTTGACTATCTCTAAAATGAGTCTACTAATACGTACCATGGAGGAGTGTCGTAATTTAATGTAATTAATTTAATTTAATATATATTAAAATTATTTTTCTTAATAAACTATTAATTAATACCTGAGAACTCTTACCTCCATTTCTGTTCTCTTTAAACAATAAAAATTATTTTAAACCATAGTCTTTACTTGTGAAGAACTATTTCAACATGACTCTGCTTATTCACGTTTCTTAAGTCAGGAAAAATGGGAACTGGAAATCTCCTGGTGTTCTTACAGTGATGTCCTTGGAGTGTTTTAGAAAACTCTTGTGAAAAACTTTCTGATCAAATTAAATTAAAGATTGGATTATTTTCTTGCCTGTGATAAAAATTCACCCTCTGTTACTAAGCTGTGACTGCCAGATATAGGAAAGAAATAAGCAATAAAGCAATCCTGGTTTTGGAATAGATTAGGCTGTATCCAATCTCAAATATTTTCCTTTGTCATTCATTATAGGAAGTTATTTTCCCTATGCACTCCCCATCATGATATTTAGGAGACAACATTTGCTCTCAGTTTTAGATCATGAATTAAACCATGTTATCTGACATTGATTGAGTCAGTGTAATTTTCAAGAATAAGTTTGAACATTTCCAGAAAGGACATATTTTTTTAAAGGAGAGATAAAATTAAGAGACTTCCTTGGTACTAGAAGTTAGGTAATGGGAAATCATAGAATCATAGAATCACAGAATCATTAATGTTGGAAAAGATCATCGAGTCCAACTGTTAACCTATCACTGCCAAGTCCACCACTAAACCATGTCCCTAAGCACCACATCTACCTGTGTTTTAAATACCTCCAGGGATGGAGGAAATGTGTCCATGAGACTCATTGGCAAGAAACTGATCTTCTCTATATGGCGTTTCAGTCACTCCTAATGTGAGATGGAAACACTGAAAGTACAGCCCTCTCTCTTTTGTTCTTTATCGCATTGCCCTGCCTCCAGCCCTGACAAGTTGGGTCTATTGAGGATGAAATCCTGCCTCCCCAGAGGCCATGCAGCAGCTGAGTGAAGCTGCAGCGCAGCTAATACTTCACTCAGTCAATGCATAGGTATACCAGCTGCAAACTTCTAAAGAAACTTAACTTAAAAAATTTAGAAGCTTAGAAGTTTATGACTGGATCAAA
The DNA here is from genome assembly GCF_047370975.1 of Nipponia nippon. Taxonomy (NCBI): domain Eukaryota; kingdom Metazoa; phylum Chordata; class Aves; order Pelecaniformes; family Threskiornithidae; genus Nipponia; species Nipponia nippon. The sequence goes on along the minus strand of NW_028262290.1, from coordinate 20,516,790 downwards.
AAAATATAAAATAGAGGGATTTTTTCATTGTTCCTACAGGGAATTGCATTAGAAAGCACTCCACTTAGGAGTCATTTTTATTTTAACCAGCCTACCTGAGCAGATATTTGGTGTTCACTGACACTGGAGGCTGAGAAGACGTGCCACGTTTGTCTACGCTGAGCTGAGTACACTATTTTATGTTTTGAATAAGCATGTCTGCCTTTTGGCTCGGAAACCGTCAAGTGATACCAATGGACAAAACGTTTAGTTTGCAAGAACTGAAATTCAGTAGTCTGTGGTGAGTCTCAGAGAAGACTCAAACTGAAATATGGGAGGATACTATTAGTTGGCTTTTCCTTTCCTGCATATTATTTATTTATTTATTATTATATCCTCTTTCTCAAGTAGATGATTTCCTACCTAAGTTCCTGTAAATACTGGTTGTAGCTAGTACTGGTGATATCTTGCTTTGGCCACATCAGTCTTCCAATGTGAACTCCTGCTCCTCAAACTTTCCCATGATGATGCTTCTGTATCTCACCTACTGCTTTGATTGCATTCACATGCATATTTCGTTTCATACATACTTCCTAAAACAGAAAAGCTTATTCCTCACCTGCATAAACCCTGTCTACAGCTCACACACCCTTCTGTAGTTTTCAGTGTTTTCTATCTGTTTCTTTGATCCTTTCCATCTCCTTGCCTTGTCTCTCTGCCTTATGACTGTCACACATGGTCTCTCCTGTTCTAGCAGCTTTGGCAGTCATACCAGAGCAGTCAGTGGTTTGTCTCTGACATCCTCTTTCACCAGTGGTCATCATTGCCACTTGTCTCAGAGGAAGGAAAAGTACGCTCTGCGGTGACAACCTAACAGGCAGTTTGACTCCCTAAAATCCAGAAGGCAGAAGTTGGAGCATAGGTGTTTATATACCAGCTAAAATACGTTTCTTTGCAGTCTACATGGTTTCTTATTCACAGAAGATATATTATTATTCTTATCAGCTGTCTCCCTTTAAAAGAAGATTTTCAGGAAATCCTTTCTCCCTTTTTCCCAGTGCTGGCAAGCTGAGGAGACTCCCCTTTGAACTGTGCCTCTATTGAATTATATTTGTCTTATCTTATTTAGATTACAGCCTACTCGGGATGTAATACATGTGGCTTTTTTCACATTATGTGTTCCCATATGTGTTCTATATAAACTCCAGACACCATATATAATTATTCTGAAATAATAATAATTTTTCTTCTTTGCATTTACACGTCCTTCTCCCTTTTCACGTGTTATTACGCTAAGATGAAAATCTATCACTAAGTGGTTTGCTCTCCTGACCAGAGGAAATGAAGTTGCAGCAAAAGGGAACAGAAGGAATATAAAAAGGAATATAAAAAATTATGAGGAAAGCCACCACATTAGTTACAAAAACCTGAATCTTATTATAAGGAGCTACAATACTGAAATTCGTATTAGAAATGCCTAGACTAAGAATGATTCTTTTTTTTTTTTTCTTGTCAGGAGCAACTTCTGCTTAAACAAACTCCTTGCTCTTATGAAAAGAAAACCGAGGAAGTAAGTGGAATATAAAACATATCTGTGAAGCAAGGAATGTTCCTAAGGAGAAGTAGTGTATTTTATTAAACACCTAATATGGCTGGAAAAAGAAATAAACAAACAAAGAGGCACTCAAAGCTTTCATAGATCTAGAACAGAGAGGAGAAGTACATTTCTGTTAAGCACAGAGTTGGGAACAATTTCTTCAAGCATAATTTTATTATGCCAAACTCAACTGTTTCCAACCTGTAGTTAGTCTGCAGTTTACTGCCTCTATTTCAGACCTGAAGAAAGACTTGCGTGCTTGCTGTTTTTTCCAGATACTTTGGCTGACTTAATAACTACACAGCTTTTCTTGTTTATATCTTAGTTAGGTTGTCTTTGCTACAAGAACACTACTACTTTGACAAGATACATAAGCTTTCATGTGCAGAAGAGAATGACATATTATTAGCCAAAAAAAACCCTGAAAAAATGATGTAACTTTTCGTTTCCATTCCCAACACTGAGGCTGGCAAAGAAAAATGATTGTGCCAGGTTCTTTTGATTTGCCTTCAAGATCTTTAGCCTTCAAAGTGCATTTCAGAATTTTATCTTCAAATATAAAATCTTTTTTTTTTCTTCAGCCAGAAAACTTAAGGAAACAAACTTGTGCAATTGTTATGCTCACCTGTCCTTTATTTTTGTGCGATACTTTTTGAACACTTTTGAGGTTGGGGTAGAAATCACACAAACTTGAAGTTCAACAAGGTTTCAGGAGAACTGGGGCCTGGAATGAGTTGCTGCTGGGAGAAATGCTGAAGCAGAAGCTCAGCAGTTGCCTATTCCAATTGCCTATCAGCAGGCACAGACCAGCCAGCTAAGCTCAGATGCTGAGCGTGTATTGCCTTGGAGGACCCTTAGACATCTGGGAGAGATCTGAGGGACATAAAAGGGGAACTCAAGCTATTGCCACAGAGAAACTTAGAAAATAATAGGGATTCAGGAGATTATTAGCAACGAGAATGGGACTTCTATGCAGGACATAGGAGAAAAATACACAGAAAAGCAGACCCCATTAATTTTGCTGTTCATGAGACAATTCAGTATTGTTCAGTAATGAAAATTCAGTAATGAAATCCAAGCATTTTAGTTAACAGAACATTATGTTTATACTGCTGCTCAAATCTGTGGGGTCCCAAGCGATAAGATGTCTTCAGCTTTGTCTCAGACCGTGCTTGTCATCTTCTATGGACAAGGAGTATGGTTTTGAGAATGCCTTAGGGCATAGTGTTAAATCTTAAAAGTTAACATTAGAGTCACCTATTCAAGACCCATAGCTGTTATTAAATGTGTTTGTTTCCCAGTACATACACACTCTGTCAACATACTCATTGTTTTTTGCATTCATATTGCTATAGCAAATACTTCCAGAATTATTTGTGTTAAAGTTTTGTACTTAAATTCAAGGAAGTACATGAGGTGATCCAAGTCATCCTCGGCTATCAATCTATTAGGAAAAGGAACATCTGTATTTCATGAACGTGTTTGTAGTTAACTACATTTTATGTCTCTCTGAAACCCAGTGGGTCATAAGCACTGTTCCAAAATTGCATTTTAAATGACTAAGAAGAACTATTTTGTCATTAGCTTTCTATATTTTGTTCATTGTATGTTTCCAGGTAGAGGGATTAATTCTTTAAATTTTACATTTTATTCCAAAAATAGTCATTTTGCTTTTCCCTTGAAATTTGCATAACATTTCGGGATGACTAGCAAATCAGAGGCTTTAAGGTCCCAAAAGAGTGCTTAATGTAATAGGGAAAGGTAAGAAATTTCCAAAAGTTTTCAGAGTTCTCCTACATTTTCCTCACTAGTACTCAATGGAAGCTGGGAGAATATAGCAGGGAAATATCCTTACATTATCATAATATACTTTCTTAACTATCCACTACTAGCCACAGACAGGATACACAAATCTTTGCACTGACCTAGCATAGATTATTTTAATGTTTCATTTTATTGTTCACAAACAGAAAACATTTATATTTTTGCTGGAGAAAATTGCATTAAGATCACATTTTGGCAAAGTTTGATCTGAAATAAGTCAGTTAAAAAGACGTAAAAATCACAACCAATTAGTAAAATAGGGTTTTTATCAAGGAATAATCAGGTGACATTTTGTACTACATTTAGAATAGATTGTTCTTGTAGACATGATAACACTTGTTTTCAGAGCAAAGAAATGACACAATATAGAACCTTATTGACAGTTTTAATCCCATTTATGTCCTAGGGTGAAGCAAAGGAGTTTTCTGGTTCTTTATGCTTATAACTATATAGTAAATTGTGCAAATTCTGACATAGTGCCCAACTGTTACGTAAAAAAATAAATAAATAGTAATTTGCTGTTCTTTTGTATGCATTAAAGTACTTAGAACCAGGAATCACAAACAAAAGTACATGATTTTATAATATTTACTCTAGATGACATCCAGGTTCTACATCACCTCATTTCCAATTGCATGACGATTAACAGAGTCAAAACTACTAAAGCAGTTATAAGTACAAAGAAACAGAATTCAATACTGGTTTTAAAAATGACCTTAAGAATTTACAAAGTTGATACTTATTCAAAAATAATAAGTAGGGTGCAAAAGAGTTTTATTAGCTTTGGCAAAATCTGTGAGGGTATTCTGCTTGAATCATGTTACTCCAAGTTCATTAAACAATTATCTCTCTTACTTTATTTATTTTGTCTGATAATGCTCATAGGAAGCTTTGACTTTTTATAGACAAAACAAAATTGAAACCAGACACAGTCAATATATCCTATGGGTTCATCTCCTGTCAGACAATTCACTGAATAAAGCAGATAATAATTCAATGTTTTACAGCAGCAGTGTCTTCCCGTAAGCCATAAAGAATATTCAGCTCCTTTTACCTTAGCTGAGAATGTGGAATGGATTTTGTTTAAGAAGATAATTTCTAAAAAGGTCAGTATACTTCTTCATTTCCAGCATGTTGAATTATTCATTGCATTATTTGAAATAAAGATGTGGTCTATAGAAATTACTTCAATTTCCTCAGACAACAAATGTGTTAAATAATGTTAACTTAAAAGAATATGGGAAAATAATGCTAAATATTCAGAATTGTTTCTATGAAGTACTAACAAATATTTGGTGGCAAGTTTTGAAAACATGTTTAGATTGAAGCCAGAGGTACCTTCTCAAAAGATTAAAACAAAAACTAAGTTATTGTAAGTTTAAATAAAAAACTAAATGTCTGTATAATCATTCCAAGTTTGAAAAGTGTGTCTCAAAATCTTGTTCATATCTTGCAGCAAATCAGGCTGTTGCACTTCATTCTAGACCAAATATATTAGTAGACATACAGAAGTTAGGTTCACTTTTTCCTTTTTCCTTCTCAAACACACACAGCATCAGTAGCAGTAGACTTCCTGATGAGGAAGCATCACAGGGACAGAGTCCAGGTTTGAGGTGCAAACCTTACACAAACGTTACCTCTGGCTAGGCAATGAGCCCCAAACAGCTCAGATTCCTACAGTGGCCCATGAACAACAGCCAGCGCATCTTCCTCAGGCCTGGATTTCAATCTAACTTCCTTACTGTTTAACTAAAACCAGGAGAGTGTTTCCTACCGAGACAAATTACATTGAGAGCCTCTCTCCCAAACCACCTTCTTCACTCTAGGACAAGTGGATCCTGGGAATATACAGACACTTAGTGTGGCTCCTAGTAAGTGCATCCCAGGGAGGTGGGCATGTTTTAAAAACAATAAAACTCAATTTTTATATTCTAAGAAAGATGAATTGGGAGCTTAAGAGAACTTTCTGTTTTGTTCTTTGCAAAGAAATAAATTGTATGGTTTAGGGCTAAAAATTCAAAATCTAAAAAAAAATATAAAAAAAAAGTATTTTTGTTTCACTTCAGGCAAAAAGAAAGAACTTTTGGAGGTAGGACTTAATTATCTTTTTTTTTCAAAAGACACCGATTCATTTGAAATAGCAAAGATACCCATGACCAGGAGCATAGAGGCTCCAGGAAAGACCAACAGTCAAACCATCTGTACATAAGTTTGAGCAGGGACTTGAATCTCAGCCCCATAATCTGTCTAAATACCTCAAGCATCAGACTTATGGGTTGCTCTTTTCTCTCTTGCTTGGGCTTAGCTGCTACACTGAATAGCTGAAAAAGAATAGAAGATAACTGACACTGGAGTCAAAAAGTTAGAGTGCTAATTTGACACAAGCCCCAAAGTGAAGGGCTGCTTCAGTGAGTCCCAAGTGGAACAGATCAGGCAGGAGATGCTCTTCCCTGAAGAGAAAGCTGTTCCGTTGATGAGAGCACACAACTATTATTTGGGAGGACCTCTGCTACAATTCTGCTGAATGTTCAAATCACTAACTTCTCAAAATCTCACCTGGCTCTTGTAAAATAGCATTTCCATCTTTTGGTTTGAAAGTTTCCTTTATAACATTAATTCTTCTCATGGTGCTCTGCTACAGGCTGTTAGCATAATTAAGCTGAATCCTGATATCATTACATAAAATTTATTAAGTTTTACATGTAAGGAATACTTTACATGGTTATATTAACAGCCTTTGGAAGACCACAAGAGTCTTATCCGTATACATTAATGGTGTTGAATTGAAGCACTGGTGGCAGAGTAGGCACAAGTATATAGCCATGTATCAACACAACAGCTGAAACGAATGTTATCCAGTAATGTTTGCATAGGGAAGACTGTGCCGAGTATAACATATTTAAAACACAACTGTGCTCCAACACAAAATTGTGTTTAATTTTACATCCCAAAATATTTCCCAAAATAAAGAAGATGCTTCCCTGTGTGGTAATATCTTCTCTGGTGCCCAATCTAGTGATCCAAAGCCCTCTGAAACAAATATTGTTTCATTCTTGTTCTCTTAGATCATACTGTTGAAATGTACACTGAAGATTCAGTCTTGGTCAGGACCAGAATAGTTTTATGAGCATGTTTTGATAAAACTGAATATGGTCTCTCACGACATATCATGTCTATCTCCACTGAATGTTCTGGATTGAGACCTCAGGAGAAGCAGAGAACTTGCTGGCTCTATTTATAACACTGATGAAAGTGACAATTATCTGAGTAATAGTTGCAGTCAGAATTGACTTTTTATTAAACTAGCGTGACATGTCATTCTCTATCACAGAAGAGTGGGTCTCCATGAAAGGCGTTACTCACGCAGTATCTTAATACACATTCCAGTCACCAAAAATAATTTCCTTATAGTCAAATTACTTTGTAAATGTTTGAAAGAAACAAATTACTTCCATGTCATCTATCCCAGTCACTTGAAGTAAATGATTTTTCTCAGATGTAAGCAACTTATGACTTTGAAGTGTACTATCATAAGAAATATATTTATGACTATATGTTACAAAATTATTCATGTTTGAAGTGTGCCTTTTTTATCCCCTTGTACTCATAACTCACTCTCATAAACTTAGTCATGCAACATAATAATTCAACACCACCACCACTCCCAACCTGTCTTGTTTGTTTACAGTACAGAAGCAACATGCTTTCTGTCTTTTCCAAGGACATGCATTCCCTAGTTCTTGCCTTTCTCACAGGTCCATCCTGTCCTCAAATCTCAAAGGAAGAACCATGCTGATATTGCAAGGCATTTTACAAAATTCTTCACTACTGGCAGGGAAAGAACGTGATGCTGTTTCTGCAGAAGGAATTACAGGATATACCTCCAGCTAGCTAGCTAGCTAGGTGGATGGATGTGGTACAGATAGTGTTATGAAGGCTCTCCTCCTCCCACAAAACTTTCTGTATTCCTTTCCTATTCCCAGGTTACCTTCAAAATACCTCCCCATTTTCTTTGAACCAACAATTCTTTCCCTCAGAACTGTTTTACTAAGCCACAGGGGAAGAAGCTGTGAAGAGAGCTCTGAACAGCCCCTACTGCTCTGCTCAGCAGAAGAAAGCAAACCAGAATAACCCATGTGCTAACAGTAAAAGCTTCTCAGCTCTGAAAACAAGGCAGCCCTGTGCAAAATGCCATTTGAGAATGGCCCATTACCCCTAACTGCTTGGGTATTATTTGTGGAATGTTATTTGAGTCAGACCAAAACTCCACTACAATTTAGTGATGAGGATCTTGTGTCACAAGACTGGTCACACGCAGGCCATGGCCCTGTTCAATGTGCTAGTACAGGTATGGCCTAGGAGTTGAGGAAGAAGGAATTGAGTCTAACAGGAGTAGGATCCCCATCCACTGGATCCCTCCTGAGCAAAACAGGGAAACACAAAAACTCTCGTTGGAAGGAAGATGCAGGTTCTTACTGTAAAACTCAATTACCTAATTATCAGGAGCAGCTGTATATCTTTGCCCTTGGGGTGATCCTTTATAGCCAAACAATTTAGGGATAATAACAGTGAAGATGGAAATTTATGTCCATATGAGATCAATCAACAATCATACTTTTAAGGTTTACGTATCTGGCTATATGTACATTAAGTGTAATATTTTGTTGCTTTGCTTATATTTCTTTGTGTTACTGTTTGTGACCAAAAAATAGATGACTTGAATATCGCTCAAGCCAAAATCAATGGAGGAAACCTCTTAACGTCATAAAACCACAGGCCTGCTAGTAGCTAGGAATCTCTGGCTAGTATGTGTACGTACATTTTCCACATGACGATAAAGGTCTCCTAATTTTAAATTCCTGTCAAAATTACAAGACGGTATCTGAAAAGCTGATGAGTGTTTTAATTTCTGTGAACAACAGCAGCAGCTTTCTAAATCTTCCTAGAAGAAGTTAGGTGAAGTTAGTTTCAACAGCCATTTCGGTACTTGACATCCTGTGAACCCGGGGAGCTGCATCACGTGCTCGCGATGGAATATACTTTTTAGCTCCCAGAAATCTCTTTTCTTTAGTCTAAAGGGAAAAATTTAGCATGAATGAAGATCCAAATAATGAGCTTTTGACAAACTCACTTAATGTGGAATAGTCACGGAAAGAGCAGTTACCATCTTCAGAGCTGTTTGACAGTATTTGAGTTCTCTTTTAAAGAAAAAAGGAATACAGCAAACGTATCAGTAATATCAGACTACTGTGAATGCAAGAAGTGTGAAGATTTTGTGACCATATCACCGCATAACATAGCTTAAATATTTATAATCCAGAAAAGGATTTAAAATTAATTCAGAATAGCTAAGTTTAATAAAACCAAGAATTATGAAAGATATTGTTTCCACAATATGAGCACTCAAATTATGAGCAAATTTATTATTTCTGTCAAGGACATTATCCTCAGCCAAGCCACATGGTTTATGTAATTTTTGTTTTAAAAAAAACACATCTGAAGTTGCTTTCCACTGAAATAGTGGAACAAGAATCATGAAGCTTACACAAACAAACAATTTAAAAACACGCCTTGTGCATTGCTTTTTATGCAGTCAGCCTCTCACTTGAAAAAGTGATGAACATAATTAATAACCTAATGTGTCTGGAAGGGGTTGGAGCTCTGTCTGTAATTGATTCTTCAAGTGTTTGGGGAGAAAAAAGAATCTGCACAATCTTTGTAAATGGACAAAACTGCATCAGAGAAATATCCATCATCAATTAATGTTCCAAAAGGGAACAGTACAACAGCTTGAGTTTTTGCCTACTTGCTCAGGTCAAACACAATGTTAATTGTGTTAAGGACCTGTTTTGAAAAAGAAAAAAAGTGCAAGTTAGTATTGCTACTGAAGCAATATGGAACAAAAAAAGTGACAGAGTTTAGAGACAGGAAAGGTGGGCAGAATGATAACAAAACTGAAAACTGGAACTGAAACTTTCACAAGAGAAATAAGACTAAAAAAATAAGACTTAAAACAGATGGAGACCATAAAAGGAATTAGCAGACTACATTCTAAAACAGGAGCTGGACACTTTGCAAATAAAAATTAAATGTAAGTAACATCTGGAAGTTTTCAGAATGAACTGAAAGGTGGTACTAAGAAATAAAATCTTTGTTGGAATGGTAGCTCCTGTTATGAATAATTCAGGTAGATCTAGATGCCCAAATATACAACTTGCAGTCTGTAGGACTTGCAAGGACTGGTGAGGTGAAAACATGAGGTGGCCAGCTACCTGATTGTCACAAACTAGAAGGTCTTCCAGGAAATGGGTGGGATCTATGCCCAAACTAGAGCTTACTCACAGAGGTGAATTGTAGGAAGTATATCAAAAAGGGTAAAAAACATCATGCCTAGAAGGAAATCAGACTTACAGTCTGAAGAGGTGTTCAGCTGTCTTTTAAGTAAACAGGAGATATGGATCACCAGACTTGTTACACTAGTTATAATTTACTGAGGCTCAGAGGAAAGTCAGATTATTCCAGATAACATAATGTAAATGCCTCCTATAACATCATCCGGAAATACTTCCTGAGAAAGTTCTTGTAACCATCTCTGTGTCCCGGCTCTCAGTGTGCTGCAGAATTTAAGCCTTGGAAAAGCATAAATTATCCTGCTCTGGCATCATATCATATTGGCATTATGGAGCTAGCCATCAATTTGGCCCACCAGCTTTAAGGAGAAAAGAAAAAGAAGAAACTCCAACAGAAATGGAAGTAGTTTTGTAGATGTGCTTTTCAGGCACACAGAACTGCTAGTGATGACTTCTGAGATAAGTTGGCAGCAGACTTGTTTTAAGCACTGAACTGGTGTTGGATTCCTAGATGTTAATCAGGAACATGAGATTAAGGGGGTGCGGAATTTACCACTGAACTTCATTCTTGCCTCACAGAACCAAAAGAAAAACCAGCTGCTGGTCAGGAAGATAGGAGGTGGTTGCCATAAAGCTTAGAAATTCAGATGTGAGTCTAATATGTACAAGTGATCCTAATCTAGCTCATGACATTATGAATGCTTAAAAAAGTGATAGCTTGCTTTCATCAGAGAAAGGAAAATCACAATACTGTAGCAATAAAGGCATGCAGTACAATTAAATACTGACAGGCAGGAAAAAAATCTCGCTAGGAAAAGGATTGTTGTGGGCTGGCCAAGGCACGTAATTTCAAATACCTATTGAGAGTCTTTCTCCAATGACAGAAAGCAATAAAATAATTTTAAAGGTCTGAGGAAGCCCCCAGTAGACTTGACCCCCAAGAAGCCCCCCTAGGAAAATGATCGTGAATGTTGGGCTCTTGAGCGTGGAATAACTTCTGTGAAATTCATGGAAATTATTAAACTAGACATGCTAAAAAGCTAGAGGATAAGGAATCTAATACTCCATCACCTAATTTGGCAAAAATGGAGACAGTGACTGGGAAAGGTGCATTCATCCAAGAACTGAAAAGCTGAAATTTGAGCAAGTCTTGATAGCCAAGTTAGTGCATGAGCTAATCATTTGCTTGGATTTGATTATTGTTAATGACTGCCTAATAAATGCCAGAAACTGTGTCTTACAAAGTAAGCTTGTGGAAACCTCTTTTCTAAAAGTGGTTCAGGTTTGCAGATGGTAAGCAATAGTTTTTTAAATTATATTCTCCTTCTAGACATCAAAATTTTAATAATGTTTTACATTCCCTCCTCAGGCAAGGAAATATGAAAAATGGTTGAAACCTGCTTCAGGGTGATCTTAGCTGCTGTTGTTAAAGAAATTATTTGTTGCTCCAATTAAGATTTTTCTGATAAGCAACAAACAGTATAATGGAAAAGCCATCGCAAAATGTGAAAGAACAGATGTAGTAGATACTTATAAGAAAAGGATGGGAGGATGAAGCCACAGGGTTTCCCTGAATTTCTTCCATTTAGTGTTAAATGTACAAAACTGAAATGGCCCAACAGATTTCATAGTCAGAAATGAGTTCTTAGAAGGCACAAATTAAACTGCATGGCATAAGACTAATAACAAAACTGAATGATACTGGTAGGCACGTATGCCACTAAGGAAGAATATGGAATGACCAATCTTACATAACAATAAATCTGTGTAAAAGGTTTTGTATTCATCACTGATTTTGTTAGACACCAAAGACAGTGTAATTTTATTTTCCAGAGTGGAGATTGGACACGAATGGAAATGGAACCAAAAGAACAAGGAGAAAAAGTTAGTTAGAAAAACCTCTATTACTGTAGTATCACAGACTTTGTGGCAATCTATGTATGGATGAGTTGCATATTTCCTACTTTCAAAAGATTTATGGCTACTTTCTCTCTCTCTTAGCCTGTTTCCTGTGTTGGTGTCTGGAAACGATATAGAACAGGAACTGAAGTACGTCCATGTAAGCTGAAGACACCAGCATGAAACTGGATCAAAGACAATGATTGCCTCAAAGTTTGTCTGCAGGGTAAGTTGTTGCCAGGTGACTCCTGTAACCCAGCAGTGCTGTCACTCACCTCTGCAGAGAGTATCATAGAATCATAGAATTGTTAAGTTTGTAAAAGACCCTTAAGATCATTGAGTCAAACCATAAACCTAAAACACTGCCAAGCCCACCACTAAACCATGTCCTCAAGCACCACATCTACCCGTCTTTTAAATACCTCCAGGGATGGAGACTCAACCGCTTCCCTGGGCGGCCTGTTCCAATGCCTGACTACCCTTTCGGTGAAGAAGTTTTTCCTAATATCCAACCTAAACTTCCCCTGGCGCAGCTTGAGGCCATTTCCTCTCGTCCTATCACTTGTTACTACAGAGAAGAGACCGACCCCCACCTCACTACAGCCTCCTTTCAGGTAGTTGTAGAGAGCAATAAGGTCTCCCCTCAGCCTCCTCTTCTCCAGACTAAACAGCCCCAGCTCCCTCAGCCGCTCCTCATAAGACTTGTGCTCTAGACCCTCCATATCTTGTTCTCTAGAGTACTCCATGTGCACCTTTTCCAAGCTACCTGCTGTAAGGATCTCAGCTTAGTCAGAGAAAATGTGCAATGGCCTCCTAAAACTGGAACAGCCAATAACTTGTGAGGGCACTAGCAGTACCGCTGGCTGGTGGCCTGAGCCCCTGTCCAGCTCAGAAGCTTGCAGTCAGTACTTGCTTGTAACTGAATAACTTCAACAGTTTTCCAGATTCTTTTCCAATAAGAACTAAATGCATTGAAACTAAAAGAAACCCCACAGACTTATTATTGCTGTTATTATATTATTATGATATTGTTTATTTCTGTCAGATTTGGGGCCCTAGTGAGATACAAGCACAACAAGAATGTCTTAGCAAATCTGGAAAGCTGTATCTGAACTATGGGCTGAGAGAACATATATTAAGTTCAACCACTCCAAGACCAAGTACCATTGTGTCCCCCACCACACTACCCAGTTTAAATTGGAAGAAACACAAGGTAGATCTATCAGGAAGGAGAGGGGGTGTGATCCAATAGACACCATGCACCCTCTCTGAACAATAAGGGAATTAAGTTAGTGGTGCCTCGAAGCTCAGACACTGTCATGTATTCCAGTAATCCACAGAGCATCCACCAGACTCTATCATCCAACATTTTGTGATGTAAGATAATCACAGAAGGGAGACTAAGCTAGTTACTTTGGTGAAATGGTTCATAGAAGCAAAAGCAAGCCTAAATCCCATCTTTTCTCATGACTTATAGGTTAGCTATCACTAAAAGTCCAAAACAGATCCTTTTCTTTTGGTATAAGTAAATGATCTCTTAGAAGACTATGGCATTCCTAAAGGGAATCAAAATTAATTCAGACTGCTTGAAATAGACAAAACCAACATAGTCTAATCCTGAAGAGGCTCACACCATTATAAAGGAAAATTTGAGGAAAATGTTTGACTAAGTAAAGGAATATATAGGAAAAAAAGGTCACATGATAAAAAGAAGGGCTGTTTTTATTAAATGGTCTAAGAAAAAGCACAGGAAAGAAAAACTGAGGAAATCTCAATAATTCATATAGTATGTATAAATTTATAAATTAAAACAGCCCATATGTAAAGAACAAGTTAGGTTGCATATACAAACTCTAATTTTCTCATAAGTAAAAGTGGTAGAATCTTCAATTTTTGGTTCCCCCAAAATAAATTGATGTTTTATATTTTACTTGACTCTGAACCAAAATAGAGCAAAACAGTTTTCAAGTTTCCTGCTAAATTAAAACTTTATGAATTCTAAAAAAAGCGTCCAATTTTGCAAATCCATTAAAAAATATCCAGTTGTCATTTTAATATTATTTTTACTTCACATATATTATGAAACAGATTACATTCTCTGGTTATCCATACTAGCAGAAGTCTGACCCAAATGGTTAGCTTTTACCCCTATAATTTATATTTACAAGTAATTTAAAAACATTGAAAAAAAAAGCATCCATAAAATCCAAAATGACATTTTGTTTCATTAACCTGATATTACATTTATTTCCAAAATGGTAAGTTCTGTAACAGAACTTTTTCCCATAGAAATTTTTACTGAACTGAACTTGCTTTTATTTTTAAACATTTTAAATGTTCTCTTCATTTAGTGCTTTTTGAAAACTGTTGGAAAAAAGATTTTCCTCTTCCAGGCTGATAACACAGTTCTGAAAACTTCAGTGGGAATGTCATTGAAATCCAAGCCAGTCCTCAGGGACTCAGAGAAAGGAGGTCCATCAGAAAGTCTGATCAGGCAGCGAATGAAAAAACTCAGAAGTTATTTAGATTGGAGTAAAATTTTTTTGAGTTGGCAAAGGGAAAATAGCCTGCTGAAGTAATGTCATCTGTAATTTGGTAAGTTATTTATTTTCTTTTAATCCTATTCGAAGTATCAACATTTCCAGTACATTGGTTTGATTGGCAAAGGTGTTGTATGACTTGGGATAAACCCCAGTAAAACTTTTCATTCGTATCTGAGATGCTCCAAGTTCTGAAGGGGTTCCCCTCAGCTGAAAACATCCATGCATTAGGAACATCATCACATGCCTATTACCCCTTCACGTCACAGCAAGTCAAAACTTCAGAGGGACAGACAGCAACATTCTTTAGTGCATATGTCTGGGCCTGACCTCATTTTAATCTCAGTAACTGATCTGAAAGAAACCCTAAGTTATGGGAAATAATAGTCAACTGAGTAAAGAGAATATTATGATTTTTGAAAGTAACAGACATGACAAAAGGTAGCTCTTAAAAGACTGTAGGACCACACCACATCACTATAGGGAGAACTATCTGCTTAACATAATAGGAAGTACTATTTGAAATTCAATGCTTCTATGAATTCTACAGCTATTCCACACTTTTCACCTTACCATTTTGTATTCTTTCCAGCTTTTTTGAAAATCCAGACTCCCATCTTCTCGGTGCTGTATAACCGTCCATCCTCCTCCAGCAATTTCCATATTGCAAAAGACCTATGCAGCAATAAAAACAAAACAAAACAAAACAAAAAACAATAAAACGAACTTGCATTGGAATCTTATCATCTTAGGGGGAAAAAATACTTGTGAATAACAGAACTAAGGAAGCCTATTTTCCTATGGACTCATGCCCTCTGCCCTCAATGGCATCCTCAATCACTTGATTACAACTGGAACTCTCCTTACGTTCAGTGTAATTCTCCCAGTAATGTCTCCTGTTCTTTCAGCAAGAACATCTGCCCATCATCCTCCACCGCATCCTCAGCTCTCCTCTTCACATTTCCTCCATGCTCCTTTTCTATTTTCTCTGCAGTGCCGCTGAAATCACTGCCTTCCTCTTAACAAATGAGTATTTTTTTCAGTGATAATAGTTTTCTATAGCTTTTAGCAGAGTGTCATTCTGTCCAAGAAAGAATCTTCTGGAGTTCTTACAAAAAATATCCATTCAAGTAGTCCAAAATGTAGCACAGATGAGATTATTCTGTTTTGCCTTGTATTGTAATGTTACCTACAGTGTGCCAGGCAGTGTCCCAAAACAGAAACAGTTGGTCTCAATCTAAGCTGCCTTACAGCTGACAGAGGACATAGATAGGAACAGAGGTCTGTGCTACAAACTCAGAAGTTAAGACCTATACTGAACATGTAAGATCATACCATGCCATCATTGAACTAATAAAATTCTAACTTAGTTACTGAGATTCTGTATATTAAGGATAATTTAACAATTTGACAACTGCTGAAGCTTGATGTTAGAATATTGTGTCAACTGAAATCTGTTAATAATCTTAAATAATCTGTATAATAATCAAAATGTATATTTAATTTTCATTCATTTTTCACTCTTACATTATCCTTTCAAAAATATAGAAGATAAATTATGAAAAAATGCAAATACTGCTTATCCATTCACTTTTTTTTATATGCGGCAAGTGAAAGTATTCATTTTTGTTCCTATATTTGTATAACACTTGATTTTGAGATCCGACTAAGTTTCTCAGTGCTACTCACGCAAGCAAATTTTCCTGATTTTCATTCCTGTGTACTCATCCGTGCCATATTGGCACTGCAACTATCCTAGATTTCATTTGTCTGTGTTCTTGAATAGTTATATCCCTCTTTTTAAGTAAGATGTCAATATGTGAGAGGGTTGAAGAGGTGTCACTCATTAGCTTAGCGTTTGGCATTCACATCAACAAGAGTCAATCCATTCAGCACTGGTCAGTAATTTAAAGCTTTAAGTTGCTTTGTCAAATTGAAGGTTACTATCCAATTCAGTTAAATAAAAATTCGTCCCTCAGTTGACTAGAGAACCATATTCCACCCTCAGGCAAATCAGTTCCATGTCTTTGCTACTCATAAGCATTGTCACAGTAATCCTGTGCAAGTGCCTTTGTTTTAGTTTGCTCCAGGCTTGCCGAGTGAAGTCCCTGTGTAGGTACAGGAAGGAAACAGAATACTGAACAGTGCAAACATGTGAACTTGATTTAGGGTAACCACAAGAAAACCCACAATTTGATAGACAAACATTTTGGCCCTATTCCTCCTTCAGGGAAGTCACTGTGAGACAACACATTTATCTACAGGATTTCTTTAGTCTGATTTACAGTGAGAATTTCTAAATGATGGATTTACTTTCCTTATAAGTCATTTCAAGCTCCAATGAATCCACTGCCAATTTTTAAAGCATTAAATCCTCAACTGTATTAAGACTAGTCATTTTAAAGACGCGCACAAACAAATGATGGAGTTTTGATACTAAAATATAATAAAATACCTATAAAAGACTTTGATGTTTTCCGAATAATATACCAAATTAAAAGAGAAAACTGCACAGTGAAAGAAAGATTTACAGCAGCACATTATTTGCTAGCCATCCTTGTGTGGTCTGGCACTTTCCACGGTGGTAGACACAAACACCTGCTGTATTAACAGGAGTGCCAAGCTGATTATAGATGTTCATTGTGCATAGCTCTAGCCAACAAATGTCCTGGACTGGCTTCTGTCCCAGACAAGGTCAGGGCACTCAGCCATTAAACACCTTTTAGCATGTTCTGATATTTAACCCTCTACCAGAAAAGAAAAGGATGAAGAAAAGTGACTTTGAATTTGTATGCGTCTTTAGATTTTGAGTTTATTGTAAATAAAATAACTTGATTTAGATTAAAAGAGCATCCAAAGCATTGCACTCTTGCCCTTCCTTAAATGCATAGGTAAAAATACTCAAGCTACTAAAAGACATGTATGAGATTATTTATACATATTTTAGCTTTATGGACTAAATTATTATAAACTTCATAATAATAATTTAGAGATCAGCCCAATTTTAAAGTAAATAAAAGGAGGGGGATTACCACGTACTGCATTTTAAGTGCATGCACTCTAAGACATCACAAGTCTACACTGTTGGCATGGAGCAACAAGCTTAAGACCAGCCATTTGAGATTCAGGGAATGTGTATCTGCTATGCAGAAAACAAGCCTGAAGGTAACAACAGTCTCCACAGTATATGGGGCTAGCATACATTTAATGGGTTAAAATTCTGGCAGATATGCTCAGAGAGACCATCGACACCAGTTTGGTAGGAAGTCCGCAGGCAGAATGTAGAGGGGAAGGAGTGAAGGCTGCATTCATGGCAACAGTGGCAATTGCTTTTGCAGAGCCATAAAGACCCAGATATATAGACCCCACTAGCAATTAATAACATTACATTTTCAGTGCCGTGCACCCAGAATTTGGTAGAAGTCATGCTTGTGAAGGCATTAGAGGAGACAGTAAGAGAGTCCAATACATTGATCCAAGGGGAGATCTGGAGGTTCTGTGTGCACTCAGACCAGTCCCCCTGGCCTACTTCAGCTGCTGAAGGTGACATGGTTCCTTTAGCTCCAAAACGGTGACAACCTCACTCCCACTGCTCCTTTGCTCATCAGCAGCCTCTGCTTCCCCTGTAGCTGACCCCACCTCTGCAGGGGACTGAGAGGACTCTTCTTGCCTTTGCTTTCACTATAGCCTATGGACAATCATTTGTCAACACCATCAGGCATTGTACACACACACACACATCAAAGTAAGCCAATTAATTAGCTTAATACTTTTAGCCTCTCTTTTTCTCTTCCCATCTCAAAAATATGGAATATTATTAAGATCCTTTTAAACAGAAATTAATCACTGATTTTTGATGCAGGTTTGGAAGACTAATGAACTAAACTAATGAACTGCTGAAGCTAGGAACATGAAAGAAAAATTGCAATCTAAATATGTAAGCATATAAAAATGAGGCATACAAATGATATGGAGCTGTAAGCATGGAGGATAAATTTCTATGAATATATGAAGGTAAAACCAGCAAAAAACTAGAACTGACAGTAAGATTTGTATATATGACAAAGAGATATTTTTTATTGAATGTCAGGATTCTAGTAAGTATCCCTTAGGAAATATAAAATTAAATGAAGGTATATTTTTGTGACCTGAAGTATAATATTACTATAAATGAGACAGTTGCCAGTGGCTGCAAGTATTACAGAAGGTAACAATATATTAGGCCTCTTAAGACATGTCAGAGTTGTACATTGTATTGTGGTAATCCAGATAACTAAGCTGGCTTTAAACAAGCAGGTATGTCTCCATGGAGTACCTATCAGGATATTACCTTGGGTCCCAGAATGATCTAACTGTGTCAGCGTGGTGCTGCCTCTGGGCTAATTAGTCCTGGCACAGTGCTGCATTGATGTGATTTTGAAGCTATCTCAGCTGGAGTTAGTTCAGCTATCTCTGCACAGCACTACCTTGCAGACTGTTAACACAACCTTAATGTCTGAAAAAACACCTGTTAAAGCAATCACACTCCTCACATGCCTGGGATCAGCTCTTGCTGTGTTATCGCTAGGGCAAGACAGAAACAGGTGGTAGCAGAAATGCCCTTAACACTCTCTCTCTCTCTCTCTCTCCCCCCCCCTGCTGCCCCTGCAATGTTCTTGCTAAAACAAGAAGCCTCCAGGAAAAATAATGCAATGATATCAGCTGAGTCGTGCTGCCTGTAGTGCTTGGTTGCAGTGTCTGCAAACAGGGATACAGCGGAAACACAGGATGGCTTCCATAGTGTCACTGTCCTTGTATTACCAGTGAAGTGGGATTAAGGTAAATATACCAGAAATATCAGTGCCACAGTGCTTTCAGGTAACCACTGTTTTTCCTTGCAACCCAGCTTCTGGGGATGGTTTATGAACTTTAATAAGTCTAAAAAAAGCCACTGACAATTTGTACATGCAATTTGGACTTTGATGTTACATCTCTGTTTTGAGTTGAACAGCTTCTAGGGAACTGCTTTTATTGTTCTTGTCCTGTTCAGTAATGCTTAAAGGGGTGTATGTATTTTATGTCATGACCATTATTTTTCCATTCACATTCACGAGTTATATTGATCTTTGCCTATAGTACTCGCCGACCCCAACTCTACTCATGGTTTAATGAGCTCTAATTTCTTCGTAAACTTTAACATCTTGACATCTGCAGGCTTCCAAAGGCCTCTAATAAAACCAAATTCAGTTTGGAAATAAGTTTTACATACTTTATATCATCATAAAATGACTATAGACAATAACATTGGTAATATTTGTTATTGCCTTTTCCTGTTTGCAGGGTCACTATTTTACTGAAGTAGGAATAAATTCTCCAAACACATGTGGTTCCCTCCCTCCTGTTTGGCCAACTTTCTGGACACCACTGTATTTTCCTCTCCCAGGTAATCAGCTCTTAGCCTTGTTGAGGGCTGTTCTCAGTAGTGCCTGGTCAGAGGGACAGCCAGCATTCCTCCACGTATAAGTTAGGCTTAGGTTATTAGCTCATGTTCCTAGCTTCAACTGACTCAGGTACCTTAGCACCAAAAGCCTTCAAAAAAATCAGACTCCTTTACAGACTAATGTTTTATTTTCATCAAAAAAACCTCCCAAAGGTCTTTTTTTGAGGAGAACAGAATTATACATGCTTCATCATTTCAAATAGTGATAATATTCAGCATATTGTGTTCTTTACAGGCAAAAAAACTCTTCCTTGCTCCCTACAAAAGAAGCAGGATTTTTGTATATCTTTATCTTTAAAAACTACTCATTCTGCTATTTCTTTCCCTCTGCTACCAGATAATCCACCCATCAACTTCCTCATTATAGCACTTTACTAATTCTCTTCTAAACTTTATCACAGATTTATTTGCAGCCATAGTCTGATTCAACTGAACTGGCCAAGTGGGAGGAAGTGAGTCAACTATTGAATGTATGTTGGAACATAGGAAATATTCTCTGTCAGCGAGAAAGAATAATGTCTGGAATAATGCAGTTTATAATTTTCTTCCCTCTACTGTATTTTTTTCAAGACTGAATATAGCCCAGCTTATTTATCAGTACAGCATTTTGCAGAATGAGATCTTCAATAAAGGCTCCAAATGCTCCTTTAAGGTCAGAGCAACATCATATTAACAAATAAGAAAATAAAACAAATATTTACTTTACCTTTTTAGGATCCGACACATTGTTAATATAAATAGTATAGACCCCACTTTTGTTAAAACCAGATTGGTATACATCTGCACAGTCTCTGAAAGGCTTTTCTTCCTCCTTTTTTGCATTCTTTAGTAAAACTGCAAAACAAAAAACGTGATAACGTAAGTTCCAACAGCAATCAAGCATTTCTGTATCAAGGAAGTCCTTTTGCACATTGTATTCCTTTTAAACATATACAGTAATAACTGTGCTATGGTCCTTACACAGTGAGTGCATTTGGTAAATTCTAATAAAGAACTATTATGAAACTTTCAGACAGATGGCAGAGTAGGCACCAGCAGAAGTAAGTCATGATGCAAATAGCTAAACAGAGCATCCTGTCTACCGAGAGGTGAACACAGCACATTCCTTCTGAGTGCAAATGTCTGTGCAGCTGCAGGTGTTGCCCCTGACTCAAGCTGTATCTGGGAAGTTGCCAAAGAATACCCCAGAGATGGCACATGGAGGTGGACAAGCTTGTTCAATGTTGTGATCTGAGACAGATGCTCACCTAAGACAGCAATACAGAATTCCGGAAGGAAAGAGCTTGTGCCCTTCCTCCATGAAGTACTGCCTTTTGAGCTGCCTAGGGGCTTGGGGCAAGGGAGCTGTTTGCTTAAGGGTTTTTTTCTTGGCAGAGAATTATTTCATGATTTTCGTATCTACGTACATAAAAGTTGCTAGATATAATTATTGGAAAGAAGAAGAAAAATCAGTGTTACTGAAGTCAGTTATTCAGACTAATGATTTATTGAATTTATTTTTGGCTCAGAACACGAAAACAATTAATTTCAGAACACCAGTACAGATCTTGATCCTGTTTATTGCAGACAGACCACATATATGAGTCTGGGCTGAGAAATCGGGAGGGTGAGATGTTTGAGGATCCCTGTCTTGAACAACCAGGAGATTCCCTGTAGAAGGAGTAACATCTGAGAGTGTTCCTTCACTTTCACAAACAAAAGTAGTGTGACCCCACACGATCCTGAAGGATATGACTTCATTGCAACAACACATACTTTAAGCTCATCAGTATTCCCATGGAAATCCATCAGTCTACTCAGATTCTTAAAGTTAAACATGTCCTTAAGTGCTGTGCAGGGCCCAGGCCAGCACTTCATTAATCCCTACAATAAGGAAACAATATTTAAGTCCTCCAGACACACTCATCGTCTGGTGACAGACACATCTTTTTCATTTTTGGCTTGAAAATGTGAGTTATAGGTACAAAAGGGACTGTGCCTTATTCACTCTCAATGAAGTGGCCTGTGCTGCAAAGTTGGTGCTTAATGACAATGGTGTGTAAAAAAGCAAGTCTTGCACAGTATGTGGGACTAGCCAGGCCGTAAGATGGTATGCAATAATGCCAAGGCTTTGTAGCTTGATATACAGTCTCCCCTTCGAACACTTCAAAGCAGTATTTTAGGATGGCAAATTCCTGCCAGATCAACTGGCATTAATACCATTTCACAGACGGGGAAATTGAGGAAGAGAAATGTTAAATGCTTTACCTCAGTGATTTTGTGAAAAGGTAAAAATAGAAAAATAGGGAGAAATCCAATCCTGAACTGTAAGACTATCCTGCTCTCTAGATAGGTATGTTACACACGTCATATTCTTTTTTCCCTTTTATGTGTTCTATTTTGTTCTTTTAAAATTTTATTTTAACAAACAAAACCCGCTTACTTCTCCCTTTCCATGTATTTGCTGCATATTTATTACTTTTATCCAACACCATCAATAAAAATAAAACCTGGTTTGCATATGAATTTCAACTGGAAAATCAATGGCTTTGAAACTTGGCCATATTTGGAAAAGGTAGTGCAGGCAACTCAGTAGATGACACACTTCCCCGTGAGATGGCAGGGAATGAGGTCCTCAGCAAGGTACGCATCAACACTGCACTCTCAAAGGTGCCATTTTTTAGATAAGACATAGAACTGAGGTGCTCACGATTTGTGTTAATTAAAGATTTTATGGTACTTTCCTGTAAGCAGATGGTGTTAGTATCAGTGGCCAAAGTCCAACTTGAATAATTACTTGGGGCTGGAGCCAAAGCCTAGAGGAGTTAAAGCAAAGCCTCTCATTGATTTCAGGGGGCTTTAGACTAGATCCGTTCTTCCTGGCCTGAATTTCTCTTAATACTGTTGTTTCAACTGCAGACATCAGTCTCTCTTGTCTAAAAAATGTATTTAGTTGTGCAGAGGCAAAGTGTGCATTTCCTTGAGTCTTAAAATACTTACATTTTAATATCTATATGTAGAGAGATTATCTTACCTCTGTTTAACCATTATACTCACATTGAAAACCACTTGGAAATAATTACTTAAGAGCCAATCAAGAAAATTTGAATTTGTTCCTTTTTAACTGTAAGTTAGACAAAAAAGTCATGAGTATATCCTAAAGTTCATATTATTTTAGTTTTAAACAAGATAAGATTTTAATTTCAGAGTAATTAGAATTAGATTTGAAAATAATTTTTTAAGGAGATGTATCTCTAGGAAGCATACTTAGAAATAAATTTTTTCCTTGTTCTTGAAGACTAGAAAAGACACAATAAAACTGCTGTTGATGTAAGAGATGAAGGACAGATAGATGCCATAGATATGCCCAATTCCTTCCATCCTCCTCTCAGTATCACTCAGCTGAAATATCTGAGATCACAGACAGCTGACGGGTTAATTTCCTATAGACTAAGCAACCCAATACCCTTCTTTTGCAGCGGTGCATTTTATTCAGGGAACCACTATAGCCAAGAGAAGATGGCTTTCCTTGGGTGCCTCTCATCCCTCTCTCAGGAGTTGGTGATCCCACTGGAAGGAAAGCTCAGCTCCTTGTGAAGGAGTTGAACTATTACAGATTGCAGCACAGTATATTAAGCATGACCAGCACAAAGTTCAGTTTTTCTTAATACATCAGACCGTACTTTGCAAGAACAGCCCAAAGTTATCAGAAAATTAATACTCAGGAATGTTACTGGTCATGTTCTTTTAGGGTGAAATATGTTTTTTCTATGGTTTGCTGTTGTTTTTCTAACTTAATATCCCATACAATTTCCAAACCACTTCTACCTACTATAGCTCCAGACTGTTTTTTCTATAACATTACATAGACCTTGAATCCTTTATACATCAAGTGAAGTTCCTGACTGATGCATTGGCTCACATATGGTAGATGTGTAAATAAATAAATAAAAAAAAGTAACAAGACTCAAATAAAGTAGTTCTAAAACAAAATATGTAGCCATTACATTTCTTTGTTCAACTTCAAGATCTTAATTGACTTTACATAGATTTCTAATGTTAGTTTAGCTATTTTAAAATATAATGCTTATGCCAAAGTTTTATGTACCCGAAGAAAAAGATAAGTCTATGTCAAGCAAAATAATATTATCATTTTTTAAACTTGAATGCTTAGCCAAAATTTTGAGCCCTGGAGGGTTTTTTTGATTGCCTTTTCTGGATGAAGAAACTGGTCATGAATTCATGCTCCTTTGAAGCAATGATGCCTATGTGGAAAATCATGCTTTCCTGAACAGAAGGAGAATTAACGAGAAATAAGTTCTTCTTTCATTATGCTTCTGAAAGTCTTTTGGTTAATTTTTAGCCCAATAACTTTCTCCTTGGGCTACGCTACCTGTGTTTCCCTACTTGAATTATTTTTCAGTTGTCAGTCTTTTGGCTGTTTCTTTTCCTCAATGCCCTGGATGAGGATTAGAGTCCAGACAATGCAGCAGATACCACCCGTAACTGCCCAGAGCTCTATCAGATGGCTGCTCCAATGTACAGGCAACAGCATTGGCAGTGCAACTGTTCTGCGGCCCTGTGGAGGAACAGGAACCCAAATCAATGAGGTTTCTGCTAACCCAGAGGCTGTGAACTGCCAGGGCTGAGCAGCTGTTCTGCTGCTCCTACTAACAAGGTATTAAGTTCTGTGGAAAGCTGGGGTCAGCACCTGAGCTTGTAGCCTCTTCAGTTTTCTTAGAAAGGGTTACTGGAGCTTGCGAGTGAGAGAGCTCAGACATGTAGGGCCTTTTCCCAAGCAATAGCCAGGGAAATCACTTAACTGATTGTTAATTGTGTGTGTCTTTGTGTAGGGTGAGACTATTTTTCTGCTATCAGTCATGAAAATAAGTCAATAGTAAATGAGTTTACTAGTTCCTAATAGCTATCACAAATGAAGGATGCCTGCTTTTCTGCCCGGGTTTAAAGAAATACAAACTGACTACTAAGAATAAATAGCTTCTGAAATATTTAGTAATCTAAAGTTCTGCTTTGGGAATATGAAATTTAAAACATACAATATTTATCTTTTTTCCTAGCTGTATGAAAACTATCTAATCTCATCTCTACTAGAAAAAATATTTGAAAAATAATATACTTGATTTTTAAAATTGAGATTTCTGATTGTTTTTAAGAAAATGAAGTGGTTATCTCATTTCTTTTAAAGACTCCATCAGATATTTGGTGAATGAATAGTGCAGTTTGTCTGCAAGCAATAAAGAATGTTAAACTGCAGTTCATTATGCTCACTGAATCAACAAAATTACATTCATATTTACTATATTATTTAAGATCTGAACTGCCATATTTGTGAAATCATTTGAGACTGAGTTAATCACTAGCATCTTAGTCCTTTAGTGATACTGCCAGCAAATGGAAGGCAGCTGTTGGTTTTTTTGCATGATAGTGACTTGCTTGAACAGATATGCAGAGATTTCTGTAGTGTCTTAGTGAATTATTATATTTCCATTGTCTTAATGTTTTATTTACATGAATCTAATTTTCTTATAGGACTTAATAATCACTATGCATACCAAAATACACTTAAAAAAATTCTCCATGTTTTTGAAGCCAGGAAGGAAAAGTCTCTCTCCATATCTTATTGGCAAACAGAATTGACCTAAATTTTAGCAGCTGTATCAAAAACACCTGAGGTGAAAATTTCTGTCCCCAGATGAGCAGCTTCTAAAAAATCAAAAAGGAGAAGGTTGTAAATTGATGGCTTTTACCTACAGCTGTAGCATTCCAGGACGGGGTCATTCGAGGACTACCAAATGGCAGTTTCTGTCTAGATCCAGACTGCAAATAAATTTTGCCTTAATCTTGTCATGGTTCCAGACACATGGTGGGGAATCCTACATTTCTGTAAGAGACCCTGTATCTCTGACCTCTTTCCCAGCCATTTGGGTGCAGCTGCTGTGCACCACCACAGTTCCAGTTATGATGGCAAAAGGCGCCTGGCTCACAAAGAATCAAATAGGAACAGTTTGCTAATGTTATCAAAAAGATGTCAGTCAAATATCCCTAGTGAGGAGGCCTGGAACATGGCCCATACATGTATATATGTTCCCAGACTTAGCAGCAGGAACCACAAACAGACCTGACAGGGAAAGGGTGAAGATTATTTTTATTTTGAAGAGGAAAAATATGCAAAGAGTTACAGCCACTCAGTTTTTGCTGACTTACAGCCAGAGGTACAGTCTGTTGTTTCAGTGGCCTAGTCTTGCATTACCAACCTCCACCTGAGAACAAACATTAAACTGCAACCTGATAGCTGGCTGTGATGCACAGCTATTCCCTGCAACAAGACAACCCTGTGACAACACAGTTGTGCTGCGAATGTTACACAAACCACAGGGAAAGGCACAAACCTGGAGGCTGACTTCAAGTCAGATATGCTCTCCAGATAACCACAGTGTTGCTTACAAACTGATAGCCATGTAAGAGCACATTTTTGTCCCTGTCAAAAAGGTCTTGAAATGTGCATTTTCTGGATCTAGTCTGTTCAGGTAAATAATACCTACTATGTGTTTTTTGTCTCCAAAAAGTATTTCTGGATTATTAAAGCTACCACCGTCACCCAATATAGCCAATGTGAAAAAGAATTAGAAAATTACAATCCATTGAGAGGTTTGAAATTAAAAAAAATTGCAGTTACTTATTATTGATATAACATCAGAAACCTTTTATGCATCTAGCTAGTTAAATAAAAGCTTTAAATGTGAACTTATATGCACTTAGTACCCAATTCTAAATTATTATAAGACAAACTACCACTACCTGATTCAAAACTGTCTCCAACGTCAACTTTATTTCCTCCTGTATTAATACTATGTTTTATTTTCATCTCCACAAAGTCTGAATAACATCTTAAAAAAAAAGGGGGGTGGGGAATATTAATATGAAAGCTGCTTCTGGATGTCTTGGAGTCCAGCAGTCTTCTCAGATAAATCATTTTTGTGCATGCTTATGTACTCACTTTTGTTTATTAGGGAGGTGAGAGAAAGTTTAGGACTGGAATTTGGACATATATTTTCCTTCCAGCAAAGTATACATTCACCAAAATGCTTTTCAAAGTAATATTTCTTTGTGAGATTTCTCTGAATCTGACAAAAAGAGCTGGCCAAAGGCAAATTGGAAAAAAAAAGTTCATTTTCACATACTGGAATAAAATATTTCTGTTCTGGGAACAGTTGCTCCATAATCAAGTTTATAGATTATAAACTTGCAGATTGTAGTTTATAAAACTTTATTGTCAAGGCTCCCATTAATCCCAAATGAAGTTATGAGAGTGGCTATACCAGGTTATATTGCCACTCCAGCCTCTCCAGTGTCCCATCTCCCATATCAGAGGCCCTAGAAGTCATGGGGCTTCCTCACCAGACTTGATCTTTTAACCCTCACTGCTCTACTGTTTTCTTCTTTGCTCACACCCTCATAATTACTTATTTTCTCCTTATTTTTGTTTTCCTTTAGGCCTTTCCCTCCCAAGGAGGACCTTAAGGTTTTGCAAAGGCTGGGCTAACACCTGGCCCAAAAAAGAGTCTTCAGTAGGAACAGATGTCCAAAACAGATGACTGGAGAACAGCAGAAGAGCAGGCAAGCATATCCAGGAATTTACAGCATAGGCGCTTCCTCTGCCAGATATAATATCTCTACATTTAATAGGCTTTGAAAGAATTTTCTTCCATTAATTTCTCCAGTTGCTTTTTTGAAGCCACATTAATTTTAATCATTCACAGTGTCCCAGACCAAGGAACTCCATATACGTACCATGTGAAGGACAATCTCCCACCGTTAGCTTTTAACCAGTGTATTTCAGGTGGTGACTCTTCATTCTTAGCAGAAAGTGTCAGTAATTCTGCATCCATGCTCTACAAGCCACCTATGATTTCCACTGCATTCTCCTTCCATTATCTTTTACACTGCCTGAACTATCTCTGATATGTTTAATGAATGCTATTTCACATCTTTGATCATCTTATCTTTGTAGCTTTTTGCATCTTTTTTTGTTTGTTTTGGGTTTTTTTGAGATGTGGGGTCCAATATTTTATACAGTATTTGAGCACATCATGAATTATACTGTGGTACAATTTTTTCTTATTTCCTTTCTGTTCCTTTGCAATAATTTATAAAATACTAGTTTCATTTCAACCATTAATAGGCAAATAGCATCTCCGGGAGAAAAGAGAACTCTAGAATTCCTTCCTCAGACACACTCATCTGCTAAATGATTAGAATGGAAAATTATGGTCTTCATTTAAGTGTTCAGAGTTTATGGCAGTACATACACACATTTTTAATGTTTGAAGGAGCACTTAGTCATAACCCAAAACCCAATGCAATGGCAGGGTGTCAATTAAAGGAGTGCTGCTGCTCTTCCCATTTCTGTTGGTTCTAGACTATCTCCATAGCCCCAGAATGAATCAGTTAACAGGAGATCTGGTGGAAAGTGGTTTGGTTTGGTGTCGGGGGAGAAGGGGGGAGGCAGGCTTGGGGTTTTTGTTTGTTTGCTTTGTTGTTTTGTTGTTGTTGTTTTGTTTCTTTGTTATACAGGTTTATTATTCCACTGGAGCAGCTCAATGATCTGATTCATCCCATGACCCTACAATCACGAGAGTGGATGGAAAAGTGGAAGGATTTTGTTTCCAAGGAGCAATGACAAAAGAAAAAATAGCCCCTTTGCCATCAACCCCTAGCCCTTCATGGCTGCATGCATGCCCCTTACTGCATGTGGGAGGCCGAAATGGACGTGCAAATCTCTTAAGTACAATCCAGCATAACTATCAGGCCATACTGAAATGCAGTTAGTAGGGCTACAACGATTCTACCAGCCTAGGAACTAAGCAAGTCTCAGATTCTTTAGGAACACTAAAGTTCATTACATACAAAAATTTCAGATCCATATTTTTAAGGTGGGGAGGAAAGACAAAAAGTGTAGCCAATTAAATGCCTCACTTTAACATTTACAGAAATGTTTTAGCAGCTAACAGAATATTACTTTTCCCTTCCACACACCCTCTAAGAGTCTGAAGTAAGAAAGGCAAACAATTGTATAGCAAGAGCACTCAAGCTATCCAACCACTTATTAAATAAATCATTTTAAACAGAATTTCCCTCCTGTAGTGCTGCAGGAATGGACTCGATCTTGGAAAATAATGTTAACGTAGTGAGCTTTCACCCTCTCCAGGGCATAGTTATTTACTACCTAATAAATTACCAACAGTTATCAAGTTTGTTTCCCAATAAATCCAGCCTTAGTGACTGGTAACAACAATAATACTTCGATTCACTGTGCATTTGAAAGACATCACTCAGGAATACCATAAAGTGGTCCTCATTAGCGAGCTGAAATAGAATGCCTTATGGCCCATTTACAAAGAGATAAAGACACTTAATTATCCAGCTGCAATACAGTTCCTTAATAGTTTCTGTTTGAGACAGCAATTTTGTGAGTAACCAGCCATTCACTGAGAGATGAGAACTAAAGAAGTCTTTCACAAACTGCTACAAGACAGATTAAGCCACTGGCTTTGTCTAATATTTCTAGTGTCCATATTTCTTTAATTGATTTATATTTTTCCACACAGGCACCCTAATGTGCATTTAGTGTTTCAAGCTGAAGAATTGTATGAATACAAAGAAATTTTTCACTAACAAGCCATTTAGGTGACACTGGCAGTGTTGTTAGTCGGTTTATATATGCTGATATCCCCTGTAATATCTTTGGTGTGAGTGAATAATACCATTTTCACAAAGCAGAGTGAAGAGGGATTTGGCACTGACATATACTGCATGGATGAGGGTGGGTAATTGATTTCAGTATTAACAATAATTTAAATGTAAAAATATGTACTTAAAGTATTAATTTTTCAGTACTAATAAATATTGACCTCCTGCTGTGACTATCAACAAGTTAATAGGGATATGGGAATGCCCAATTCTGTTTTGAAGAGTTTAAACATTTTTCCGCTGACAAAAATTTCAAATGCTGCACATTCAAATTGACTTATTTCAGTACTGAATCTCTATTAAACCAAAGTCTGGCTTGATCCTACCTAATACACTTTGTTGCATTTTATTATAGAGCAAAATTTGGAAATTAAGGTATCCTTGCCTGAGCAAGGTATGAAAATACTTTTATTTTTAAATCATGATGATTTGGAATTTATATTGTTATTTATTTAGTTTTAGAAAACAAGAATATAATATTAATCTGTACCTATGTAGATACCGATCATATAAATAGCAGCACTGATATCAGCACCCTTTAAGAGATGATATGGAGAAAACAGGTACTTGCAGATCTAATTCACTTCATCCTAAGACAAGTCACTTGACAAAAGTGCCTTTGTTGACTCTAAAGGAAGTCCAGACCAGTACTCTACATGTACACTGTAAATGTTAGGTGAGTCAGGTGAGGCCGACCACTAAAAACTCTTACTTGAGCTTTCTGAGCATCTCTGAAAATTGCATATCAATACAGGAAGTCTCCAAGGGAAACAGGAAGTCTATAACACCTGAACAGAATAAACAAGAAACACAAAATAAAGCTGGTACTGATGTGTGTATTTAAATGAACATCTACACAACTGTACAAAGACAACCTGGCCTCTGACTGTAGCGCTTTCCATCTCAGTGGGTCCATGTGCTCAATTAGATCCAGCTACCGTAAGGGTAAGGGGACCCCTCTTCCATGACATTAAGTGCAAAATTAAGATTTCATTTTTCCCAACTTTCAAAATATAAATAAAGGCAGATCAAAAAGTAGAATGCATCTTTACAATAGTGAGCTTTGTGAATTGCGGGTGGACATTTTCTGATATTGATCTTCTCTTTTTAAACTAAAGGTATTCCTGTTATTGCTTTAAGATGTCTTACAAAAATGAAACTGCTTGCTCATAAAATCTCTAAAGCAGGAGGAAGTAGAGAGAAACTAAGCAAACGGATGTTTTCTGTATTCTCGAACACACATACTGTCACTTTGGGTGAAGCTGTTTGCTTTGACACCTTTGGGGATCAAAGTAGGACTTCATGAGAGAACAGGTGTGGAACACCAGATGGCTTCAGTGCATTAAATGAGGTTTTGTTTAAAGCTCTGGTGTGGTCA
Source organism: Nipponia nippon (assembly GCF_047370975.1). NCBI lineage: Eukaryota > Metazoa > Chordata > Aves > Pelecaniformes > Threskiornithidae > Nipponia > Nipponia nippon. The sequence goes on along the minus strand of NW_028262290.1, from coordinate 20,485,994 downwards.
CTCCAACTTTGTCAAGTCTGTGTTTTTTAATTCATTCTTAATTAATATTAAGAAAAATAACCTTAATAAAAAAATTGGAATTCCTAGATGAAAAGCATCATGTTTTGTTATTACACTGCAGTATGTTATAACACATTGGTAATAAAAATGCAATTTCAGGTATAAGAAAAAAAAATTCTGTCACTTTATTAATGCATTCTTTTCTTAGAACCATGTTTCAAGCATGCTCCTGATCCACCTCAGACCTACAGCTTGCAGCCAAAGTTGTTCAGAAACTTTTGCACACCTAGCAAAACTCTTATTTTTTTTGCTTCTGTGCTTCAGAAGAAAAATAGTGGTGACTGAAATGCCATGCTCTAGGTTTCTGCCTCACTAATTATGTCTCATCATATTGAAAAAAACCTTAGCAATGTCAAGGATGAGGTACAAAGAGCAGACAAGTGCTTAAGGAATGAAAAGATATTGTTAGGGAAATGGTACTAGACAAAACATGCTGTCACCTCAAAATATATCTCAGATGAGTACCGATATTATTCTTTCCACGTGCAGAAGAAAAATGGCCAAGAACTGTATCATACAACCTCACTCTTCTACACTGCTGTCTAAATTCTATTAGATATAAATATCCTTGTTATTGTATTCCAATATATGGTGGGACCAATATAATATAGAAAACTTGTCTTGCTGAACACAGTCCGAAGATTAAGATTTAAAAATTACCTTTCAGAACACCTGAATCTGTTATTCTATCCTGGGATTCCCACTGGGATTTTTTTTTATAAATACTAGCTTGTATTATATAAGGTGTCTTTGAAGTCTTTCTAATGAAGTAGGTCAGCATCACTGCTGGGCTTAATTCTGCTTATGTCAATCGAGTTTCCTCTGTGCCTGTAACCTTTGGGTCATTTCTTTGAAGTTCTCATTCTATTCTCACTCTTCTCACTTCAGTATGAATTTTAACATCATAACAACTGTGGTCTAAGAAGTGGAATAGACTACTTACTGTTTAATGTTTTGAATAAATTAATTGCTATTACTTTTAAAAGCATGAATTCCATTAAAAATTTTTTTGGACATATTTACTATTCCTGCATAATTTTCTAAAATATGAAAACTACGCATAACCCAGGAGATTTCTACCTTTTCAGAAATGCCAGACCCACTAACCATATTATTGCCTTCATGAACTCAATAGGCACTTCTGGGGAGGTAAATTCCTAGCATATATGTGTATTATTTTGAGAATTAAGCTTAGCTTCTTGTCAGCATTCAAGAGGAAGGTAATGCTTCATTTCTTTCCTACTAGGAGGTCACAAAACCAGACATTCATGACAAAATTTTCTCTACTGTTCCATTAGTCCTCTGAAATATACAAGTTTAGACCAAACATTTTAACAAGGTATGTTATTATGCAGTCTGAAAGACAACATAAAAACAGGAAAAGGAAGGTAAATTTATGGTTAAATATACTTTCCCTTTGAATTTTTACATTCCCTTATCCTGTTGGGTAGGAGTACTTGGGCAGCTATCCTAAGTTACGCAAATTAATGTTAACACAATAGACACTCTAGATCTATTTTATTCTACTGGAAAAAAAAAGGACAATGTATTTGAAAAGGTATGTGACTTTTGACTGGGCACATTTTGTGATGTTTGACTTGAAACATAATTTCCCACTGGACCAATACAATTTCTGAATTACTTGGTTCGAACTTGTATACACTTCTTGGATAATGATATTACCTATTGCTTAACGTAATTTGCAGTGTATTCCTTGTATTTTTCTTTTTAAGCAACATTTGTGTGACTCTACTTAGCACTACATATCCTCTTCATAAGTAATTTTCTGATGTGGAAGCTTAGAAAGTCTGTCACTAAACTAGTTACTGTGTTACAGATTTATTGCTTGACAGTGACAGCAATGTGCCAAAATGCTTTATCCATCCTCAGACAAATAATATTCAAAGTGTTAGGACGAATGAACAGTTTAAAGACAACAATAATCACAAAATCTTTGTTGACCTTTGCAAAGAATGATATGATCTCAATCCAACTGTTATCTTCTATGGGTGAAGGACTTCTACAGTCTTGGAGATAGTTGTGCAATCTCTCTATGATGATTAATTAAGCCTTCACCTCAATGTTTCTATTTCTCTGTCTTTTGTTAGGGAAGAGTAAAAGTTTTAGGCATTTATCCATATTTGAATTTGGAGATTACTTAATCTTTAAAAAGTTACTTTAAATTTTCACCACAACGAACAATCATTTCAATTGGAAGGCTAGTGTCTGAAAGTGCTGCTTTTTTAGAAATTCTATTTTAGAAATTTATTGGCGGCCACTGCCAAGATTGTTGTCCCTGCCTAAAAAACGCTTAAACAGTGTGACAAATCTATTTAGCCATAGACACAGGCCAAAATGGAGACATGTGAGTCCCCATGGTATCCTGCATCTATTTGACTCTCTGGAGGCTTTGTGACCTATTAGAGTGTCTATTTTAAGGATTACATGCAGCTGAAATCCTAGAATCGCTCTCACTGGGATAGAGGTGGGTGGTATTTTGGAAACCAAACTCACAAACAATTCCAAGTTTTACAGGTGGCCCCCATCTCAAAACTGGTCTGTACCAAAACTGGCACTGACAGTGGGAACTGGATTTTGTATTTAGATCCATCTATATTTTAAAAAATTATCCTTTGTTTGGCTTTTACTTCTTTCTCTCTTCCTTATTTTTCTTTATATCCTTCAGAAATTCTCTAGTTTGTCTAGCCACAGTGGAAGTACCAAAGCAGATTTCTTAGCGTTGTCATCCAGGACTAGGGACTATGTTAGCTAAGCTTCTCAGAGTGTAAAACTAAACAAAAGCAGTTTCTGTTCAGCCCTGTATCTCTACACTGTTCAGCTATATTATTCACAGGCTCCTAGCAGGAAAAGTTCTGAAAGTTTCCCAACTTATTGAAATTAATCTAAAAATAAATCTTCTGATATGGTTATGTCATTATTGGAGGAAATTTATCTCATGTTTTGTAATCAAAAACCAATGGTTATCATCAGTTTGGTTTCAAATGATGTTGTTTATCTGTATTATTGTTATTTTATAAAAAATAGTTTTAAAATTACTACTTTCAGTTTCACAAATTGGAAAATCCTGAATACTATGATTTGTGCAAGGAAGAACATAATTTTCCTCTCTGTGACTCATCTTGGGGGAGATTTTTAGGTTTCTTGATACTGATATTGTTTTTTTAAAATATATACATGTAAATGTAATATAAAACATATCTACTTACATTTTAAATTTATGGTTGAAAATCCAACATAGGTACTTAAAGTCATTCTCAAAATACCACAGGGTTTAGGCTTTGCGATTCCTCTCAACTCTTGTGTTCATCCTTAGAGAGTTACTAATCTTTGACAATCTATCCTTCTAGACTTGATGCCTCGCTTAGGTTGTGCTTCCTTTCAAAGATGAGTGTGCCTAGTTAAAAGCCCGAAGTTTTTCAGGGGACCCATCCTTTGCTAGATCTTCAGCTTTCTAATAATTAAAAAATCTCTATCAGTATCTAGCAACCTTTACTCAATTACTATCTTTTATCAATGGAAAATATCTCAATGTTATTGGCTGTTCCTTTTCTCCCTACCATTAGTTATTTTGTATGCTTTCATAACAGCATCCCACATACCTTCATTCCCATCTAACAGTTTTGTATGTTACAGCTCGCTCTCATATGGAAATTGTTCCAGATCTCTAATTATTTCCATTGTCCTATTCTTTTCTGGACCATTTCCATTTTTGCTGTATCTCTTATGAAATTAGATGACTGAGATTTACCAAAGTATAAGAGGTGGTGTCACTGATTTATGTATCACATTTTGTTATTCTCTATCTCCAGATAAACACCAGTTCTCACAGCATATTTTATGTGTTGAACATTAGTGCACACAAAGACTTGTGTAAGACTATCTAAACTTCATATTTTTGTGTGAATTTAGAGTAGCTCCAGTTGTACTTCCCAGCATGCATACTTTTCCATCTTCAACATATATTTGCACAGATTGAAGCTGGTATTATTTTTTAGTAATGCTTTAGTATTCAGCCTTCATTAGAGTGGTCTAGTGCTCCAGGATAATATTATTATTTTAACTTAAGCTGTCTGGCTCCTTTTTCAGCTGTGAATGTACTTACCGAAAATGTTGGTCAGCTAGACTTAAACAGACAGTAAGTGGAAACATTTCTGCAATTATTTCTCTTTAAATTATTCTCTTTAAAGAAAAAAGGTATCCAAGGAAAATTCTGAACATGTTAATACACAAAAGGTAATGGAGCCCAAAATCAAGAGTTTGAGTTAGGCTATTAAAATTATGTTTAGCATTGAACTGTGCTGAGCATCTTTTGCTTCCACAGCTCCTCAGAAGTAAAAAAACTCCTGAAAATTCAAGTTTTCAGGCACCTGAATTTGTACCCAGAAGCCCAATTTTAAACATTCACTTCTGCAATCCTCACTCAAAGTTTTTATAAGAAGCAGCTGAGGAAACTAAGTTTAGGAAAAATGTTGGTTTGTTTCGTTTTTTTCTTTGAATCAAACTCAAAATTATTAGAAAATCTCTAACCTTAAAAAGGACTTGCAGTATATCTCTATATGAGAATAATATATCTTTCATTTTGATATTAATTTTAAAGTACTCCTGAGCTCTATTAGAACACTCTGAACATAGCTTTGCCAGGTTTCTTTGCCAAAAGACCATAAAACATAATAAAGGATTTGCATTGCATCACAACGTTTCTCTACTGATATGAGAACAGCCTACTATGAAGGATGTTATTTAACTCAAAATGCTGGGGAAAAGTATAACAGAATAAGCAGAAGGGAACATTTAGAATGAACATGAGGGAAAAAAAAAGTTTTTTAAAAAAAAAGTAGTCTATCAACACGGGCCCGAGCATGCAACACTTCCAAAGGAAGAGATGTAATCCTCGTCACTGGAGCAGTTCAGATTTAAGCCACACAAGTTGCATGGGAATATATAGTAGAGAGCAAACCCACACTGCCTTGAACTGAATAGTTTGAATGATCTAATATGTCCTTCTGCCTCTTAAACAAAGTATTGAATAACGATTCAAGTGACAAGGTTTTGATTGGGAGGATGGGGTTGTTGTTTGGGGGGTTTTGTTTGTTTTTTGCTTTTTGTTTTTTAGATAATTTATGGCACTTCGAGCTCTAGAATTACAATGACCAAATATGCTGGACTCTTTGGACTGCTGGTACTTAACCTCGCATAGACCTCTTTCATCCATGCTTCCACACTCACTGAACAGTTAGCACAATTCACACATCTATAGTTTCTCTCTAAGTTTACCCTGTACCCTTTCTCAGAAGGGTTTTGATGGCTTCTTCCCAGGTGGATATTATTTTCTCTCCTCAACTTTATTTCCCCTGGTATTTTTAACCCTCTGCATGCCATACCAGGCACAGCTGTTAATCCCCTTTTAGCTGTTATTCTTAGCATATGTCTGTTCTTTTATATTCTCCCTTAAGTTTCTTCTTCCCTCTCTTCTGTATGACTTTGCCTTGTTTTTTGTAGTTACTAATTTTTTCTTTCCAGTGTTCCATTTCGATCCTTTACAGTGGTCTCCATTCACCCATCTCCCTTGACCAGTTCTGATGAAAGGAATTTCTTTCCAGAGACATTCTGCAGTGTCTTTAGCATTGGAAAATTGAAATCCTACCTGAATTTCTTTCTCAGTCTCTGTAAGAAACCTGTTTACTAGGAAAGGCAGACTTGAGGACAATTGTCCTAGACTCTTTGTCAACCCCTTCTTTCAAAAGAGGTTATTTTTATCTTTTGCGTTTGCAGTGTGCCTAATGCACCCAGAAAGAAACAAACAAAATCCAGCAAGGCAGAAGGAAGAAAAATGATCCATTACTATAAATAAAATCTCATTCAAGAGGAGAGATTACTTTTTTGGATATCTATAGCACCATAAGTGCCTAAATCCAAGTTCATCAACATTATCACCCATATATAAGTATAAAGTTCTGGGTTACTTTCCTTTGTTTAGTACCCTGTTCTCTCCATTGATTGTAAAGGAAGTCTAGAGTATATTAGATATAGGCATCTATGAAGTTAACATCCATGGTTGGTTGCATTACTCCCAGCAGAAGGAGAGAGATGCTCAGAGGAACGAATCAGTATTGCTAATGTGAAGTCAATGGAATTATGGCCTACATCAGCTATGGTCAAGGTATAACAACTCAGTGATATTAAATTCAAAAAATAAAAAATGGCCGTTAGTACAAGGGTCAGCCTCAGCACTGTCTGAACCTTATTTGATTTGTGGGTTCTTCTCAGCTCTTTTGTCCTCAATCATAATGTCCTTTTCGTTCTTGGAATAAGCTCATTAAGTTCTGCCTTTCCAAAAATTCAGGACTTATTTCAGAAGAAATTTCCTAGTACTTCTAATGTTTTATAATGCTACTTTCTTACCTCCTTCCTTGGAACAGAGGGTGATCAGCGTGTGAACTGTATCCGTCAATTCAAGCTGCTGTTTCTGCAGGACACTGTTATTGCTTGTTGCCTTGTTTAACTGCTTCTCTAGTTCCTGGATTATGTTGCTTTGACGTGTGACCAAGCTTTGTAGATTCTCTTTTTCCTCCTTCAAAGTGTCCAGCTCCTCTTTATGCCTTTCTTCCATTTCTAAAATTCTGTGCTCAAGCAAACTAAAATGAAATAAAACAATTAGTACATATTATTTCATGCCAACATATTTATTAATACAGAAAACAGAACTATTTTATTTTTCACCATAGAATTCAGTACCTAATCATTTCTTCTAAAAATGTCACATATACTAATTCAGCTCATTGATTTCCTCTATCAAGTAGGCAAATACAACTGCTCTCTAAGGTTCCATTTTGTGATGTTTGCATGCTGTAGTGCTTAGAGTGAAGTGCATGGAACTGCATATCTAGTTGTTACACCCATCTAACTGCATGAGCATAAGGACAGTAACACAACTGTATATAGAAGTTCAGGAAGAAAAAGCTAAGGTAGGCAAAGGAGGGAGAAGGGCAGGGCATTGAAGAGGACATAATTGGTAGTATGGGTGGGTCAGTATGGAGCAGATCATCTTGAGTGCAATTATGGGGCACATGCGGGACAACTGGGGGATCAGGCTCAGCCAGCATGGGTTCATGAAAGGGAGATCCTGTTTCACTAACCTGGTCTCCTTCTATGACAAGGTGACCCACTTAGTGGATGAGGGAAAGGCTGCAGATGTTGTCTACCTGGACTTTAGTAAGGCCTTTGACACTGTCTCCCACAGCATTCTCCTGGAGAAACTGGCTGCTCATGGCTTGGATAAGTGCACTCTGCACTTGGTTAAAAACTGGCTTGACGGCCGAGCCCAGAGAGTGGTGGTGAATGGAGTCAAATCCAGTTGGCGGCCGGTCACGAGTGGTGTGCCCCAGGGCTCAGTGTTGGGACCGGTCCTGTTCAATATCTTCATTGATGATCTGGACGAGGGGATTGAGTCCACCCTCAGTAAGTTTGCAGATGACCCCAAGTTGGGTGGAAGTATCAATCTGCTGGAGGTTAGGAAGGCCCTACAGAGGGACCTGGACAGGCTGGATTGATGGGCTGGGGCCAACAGTATGAGATTCAACAACGCTAAGTGCCGGGTCCTGCACTTGGGTCACAACAACCCCATGCAACGCTACAGGCTTGGGGAGGAGTGGATGGAGAGCTGCCTGGCAGAAAAGGACCAGGGGGTGTTGGTTGACAGCCGGCTGAACATGAGCCAGCAGTGTGCCCAGGTGGCCAAGAGGGCCAATGGCATCCTGGCCTGTATCAAGAATAGAGTGGCTGGCAGGACCAGGAAGGTGATAGTGCCCCTGTCCTCGGCATTGGTGAGGCCGCACCTCGAGTACTGTGTTCAGTTTTGGGCTCCTCACTACAAGAAGGACATGGAGGTGCTGGAGCGTGCCCAGAGAAGGGCAACGAAGCTGGTGAAGGGTCTAGAGCACAAGTCTTATGGGGAGTGGCTGAGGGAGCTGGGGCTGTTTAGTCTGGAGAAGAGGAGGCTGAGGGGAGACCTTATTGCTCTCTACAACTACCTGAAAGGAGGTTGTAGCAAGGTGGGGGTCGGTCTCTTCTGCCAAGTAACAAGTGATAGGACTAGAGGAAATGGCCTCAAGCTGCGCCAGGGGAAGTTTAGGTTGGATATTAGGAATAATTTCTTCACTGAAAGGGTAGTCAGGCATTGGAACAGGCTGCCCAGGGAAGTGGTTGAGTCTCCATCCCTGGAGGTATTTAAAAGAAGGGTAGACGTGGTGCTTGAGGATGTGGTTTAGTGGTGGACTTGGCAGTGCTAGGTTAAGGGTTGGACTTGATGATCTTAAGGGTCTTTTCCAACCTTATGATTCTATGATTCTATGATAAGAGACAAAAATCAGGGCTAAACTGTGGAAGAGTTTGTGAAGACCCTTACCACTGAATGGAGGATAAGCATTAGGAGCTATGGAGTACCATCTGGGGATGTGGAACCCACAATAAAAGTACCATTTGGTATGGTCTGTGAAGCTGGGAAAGGAATTGTGCACCAGATGAGTGGTATCTGCTTTCACAGTAAGAATAGTATGGTTTCCTCAAAAGATAAATCAGAATTTTGTATTTTGAAGTAGGATTCCTTGAGTCCACATAGATATTCCGCATCCCCCACCGCCTTTTCTGGTTCCATAAAAGGCTCCTCAGACAGAAAACTGTTGGGCATCATACTATGCAACCTGCTTACAAATAAATATATATAAAATAAATAATTTTACACATGTATGGAAACACTTTCTCCTGACTAATATTATTTTTCTAGTACCCTGTCTGTCCTGAGTCGGAAGCGTACAATTTACAAAGATCAAAGGCACGTCAGACTATAACTAGAAAAATAGAGGAGTTGTAGACATAAAGGACAGCCAATATCTGTCAACAGTGAACAAGAACTTTTTTCAGGCCAGTGCTTTGATGCTGTGGTGGGAGTTCAGCAGAAAGACTCTATTAATATTAGATAAAGAAATTAATTCAATCCCTCTGCTACTTTCTGCTCAGTATTTCTACTGTGTACACCAAAAGAGGTGTTTCTCATGCCCATAAACCAATTGGTGGTTACAAACTTGCCAACAAACTGCTTCCTGTTCAAGTCAGTCTTAGGTTTTATTTATTTGTACTCTCCCCCCACCTTTGTTTTTACTTCTGGATAATAGATCAGTGGCAAAATGCCTGCATAATTTCAGGTCGTTTAACCTAACTGAAGAATGTAATAAAATCCATATGGAGTTGTTTCTACTAGATATCACGGAGACTTAATATGAGCTGTTACAAATGATAACAATGCAAAGATTAAATTCAGGCCCTGGATTTGCTGTACAAGCTAGAGTAATATAAAACTTTTTTTCTTTTTTTAAATAAAAGAAACCAAGCAGCAAATCTCTTTTGCTGAAATGTTATAAATGTGGGACTTGCAAAGATGCTGAAGAGAATATAATTTGTAATATCAACATATCTAGTTCTGTGAAAACCAGAAGAATCTGGGTAAAGGGGGAAAATAAAGAAAAGATGAGAAGGGAAAACACTTTTTTGTGGGGTCCCAAACGCAAAGGGAAACATGATATCTCATTCTAAAAGGTTCATTAATTAGTAACGAAAGCATAACAAGATTCAGTGGACTGGAATCAGATGACAGAAAGTTTCAATCTGAAACAAAGTATGGATTTTGAAGCCAAAGAAAATAAATTATTTTAACACCTTATCAGACCTGTAGCCGATATTTTTCATCACTTGAACTCTAACACTAAACACGATGCCTTTATGCTCTAGACTCATATTGATTTTTTTAAAGAATATTTATGTGGAAGTCTTTGAGCTTTGTTATGCAGAAGGTCAGAATAATTAGCTTAGTTAGGCAGAAGAGGTTGAAAATGTTCTGATGAAACTGGTTTTAGTCATAAAATATTGTTCAACAAAATACAAAAATGTTCTATGTGAATTTTATCAGTTCTGTCCACTTTTTCATGGAAATTATTGAAGTGCTCATTTTGATTGTAGATTTTAACTTTTCTGATAGACTATCTTATATCAATGCACTTTGGGTAGGAACAAGGCGGGCCCTGCTCACAGTCTGTGATAGAATGGGTGCTAGCCGTGGCCACATCCCAGTCTGACATCTTACAGTCCATTGAAAATGTTGTGCATTGTCAATGTAAGAGAAGATGACATTCTTGAAGCCAGAATATTGCTTTATAGTCAAATGGTAAGTAAAGACAAAAAAAGTTCCCTTTATCTTTGCCCACATCCTAGTACAGTACAGGGCATTCCATAAGATCCTATCCGCATGTCCACATCTGAATGATTTCATGTAAAAGAAGGAGCCTTTGACAGCCACAATTTGGCGTTGCATTATTTGTTTCCCACCGTCGCCTAAGACCATAATAAATGTACCCATGGTGATGACAGTCTTATTTGTAGCAACACTGGACATGTCAAGTGACAAGGAAGAATGTTTAGAGCTTCCCAGTTTGGCATCTGCAGAGACAGACAGCAAGCATATGTTTGATGGCTTTAGTAATAATACATTCTAATATTTATGAGTAGTAGTGTGTCAACATGTGGTAGAAAGATGGGACTGTCACAGCACTTGGTTCCTTTACAGTTTTCTGTGTAGATTAAAAGTCCTGTTATAAACTGCAAAGCTAAGCTATTTTAAGGAATGCATATGCATTTATGCAGTGATCTTTCTATATCGGTAAATCTACAACAGAGAGGAATAAGTCCTGAGGATAGGACCACTCCCTGTATTCCTGGGAGAAATCCAAAACATGCATTGTGTTTTACTAAGAATCAATGAGAAACCTTTGGTCAAAGCTCCAAATGAATGAAAGCAAAAACTTCACATAGATTGGGGATTTCTGCACTGGCCTGTGGAAGAAATCCTTAAACAGCGTGAGAAAAGCTGCTCTTATGTGTCAGAATTCTTCATTTGTATTGTTACATTCATATTTATTTTAGGTCATTTAAATTAAAAAAAAAAAGTGCTAGAAACTTCATCAAAAAAATCTTGAAACAGGTTGAAACCAATTACAAAGATATTTAGATTTTATTTTTTTAACAGTTGTGAGACCACTCTCTTCCCTCTTTTTTCCTTGTGACATCAGACAATTTCTAATAGACAAATACCATGAAGAAATAACTTTGCTGAGTGCTTGGTAAAGATATTTTCTCAATTTTTTAAAGAGGCATTGTGAAGACAGACTTAAAATGAAAATATTTCTAGTTTTCATTAATGAGCATTGCTGACATAAAATATTAAAGAAAACAAAAAGAAGTCTGTCTCTATACCAATTAATCCAACAATCTGTAAAGGTTGACTGAAATTGTTATATAACATTCTTTTATAACACTTTCCAGTAAAATGTTATGGACGTGATGTAATGACTGTCTCTTTTTTAAAGCGAGTTTACTGTATACATTTCCTATACATTTGAGATTCTTATACATTTCCTGTATGTTTGAAATTCCTGTACATTTGAAAACATTACTGACCCAGACAGATGAAGCAGTCATGGGAACTACAATACTCACAATAAAAATGAATCACCATTCACTCGAAGCATCATATATGTATACACACATGTACATACACATATGTATGTGTGTTTTTTATAATTGTAGCCTTCAATTTGGGGAAACAAATCAGGCATTTGTTCAAACATGTTCATTCAAACAGAATGATGTTGTGAAGAAACAAATGTTGTTAACATGGATAAATACCAATATCATCCATTGGGCAATGACTCTTTGGAGTCATTATCTAGAAGACGACTTAAAAACACACACACACACACACGCACCCCCACACACACACCCACACCTCCCCCCCCCCCCCCCCCAAATCCAGATAATTTTCCTAAAGATTAACCATGTTCAATGTCTAACCTACTGATCTTGGCGAGGCTAGGAATCTATTTTCAACCATACAAACAATATGTTAACTTTGCCAGGATATAAGCCAGTGAGAAGCCTCGGTGCAACTGTGCTGTGTCCAGCTGATTCAGAAAAAGCCCTCTGATAACGCTGGAGAGGGTAGAAGGCCTGTGCAGAAGTCAAAGAATGGCTTCCAGTGAAAGCTGCTGTCATTTTGAAAGGTGATGAAGTAGAACATACAGAAAGCACTCTGGTAGCTCTCTGGGGAGGAAGGAAAGTCTGGTTTAGACAATCTGCCTTATAAGGTAGGTAGTTTATTCACTAATCCATTCCAGACCATGGCAGTTTAAGAGATTTTTTTTTTTAATCTTTATTTTTGGAGGCCTCAGTTTAGACATGTGAGAACAGGATATAGACCAGATCTTAGAGATGGACATCTTTTGCATTAAAATAATCTCTTAAAAAATCTGGATTTATTAAAAATACAGATACAAACATTTACTTTGTTGAGCTATTCAATAAATAAAGACAAGTAACATCACACTAGAAAAAAATTCTTTGGCTGTATACATGTGGTTCTCTTGTATTATGTATGTATGGGAAGACAAACAGGTAGAGAATTTAAATGCTTACTTCTGAGTGCAAGAACAGTATTTTCTCATTGAGACAGCTTCTTTGTACTTGCTTTTACATGAGTGAAATTTTCCCTGTATTGTTAGGCGCTGACCACTCATACTTACTTTGGTGGTCTGATATTATCTGATCAGTTTAAGGAAATATAAAAATATGTGTCCCCATATTTCTCAACACCAGCAAAGTAATTGGTCACTTAGCATCAGTAAGCCTATTTTTTTATACCAGTGACAAGATAATTCCACTGAAATCACAAAAGTGAAGTGAAAAATCTCGATTTATCTTTTTAGTATATGCGAAACCTGCAAATAGACATATTGTGTTTCTTTGTCTTTCACACAGTCAGACAGAAATTCAAGAATCATTCTTGAGCCCTCACCTTCATAGGGTACAACAGTTCTTGTACGGAACGTGTTAATCTAGCTTGATTGTCTGCAAATTCAAGCTGGATTTTATGGTTAAATGTAACTTCCACTATTTATTGCTGGAAGATCCAGAATTCCATTATATTTTTCCTCATTTGTTTCACTTAAGTAAATAAAAAGTTGTTTTCACACTTCTGTATTGAAACAAATGGCACATAGTAAGTAAAATGCAGCTGGTACACTCTGGAAAAAAAAGGGGGCTCATAAAGACACTTAAGCAGGGAAATTTTTCAAGAATAAATCAAAATAGTTTTTAGAAAGCTCTTGTGGGAGAAAAAAAATGGCAATGGAAGAAACCACCATTTACATTATAGTGGGTGGGAACCTACAAAATTAAATTATTTATGGCATGAGAGCACTCAATAGAAACATGATTCTGGGGCAAATGTGACTCTACTTATGCCATGGAATATCTTTCACTTCAGTGAGATAAAAAGAAAAAAATTGGCCACTCTTCCCAGCAGAGGCAGGAAGTAAAGAGAAAGGCCAAGAACAGATATATTTCTAGTCTAAAGAACATGCATTGGTCCCCTGTTGATATGCAGTGTTCATTTTATTTAAGGATAATATACATGTTACTGTAGTACATCAACAATCAGTTATTATTACTGTAAGATTTTGCATTACTTTCATCCAAAATCCAGTTCTTTGAAAGTGATTAAGATCATTATTTTTATTTTTTATGGAGGAAATTTTAGCACAAAGAAATGATCTGCCCACAGTACACCATCTGTTTTGATTATTTTTGCGATGATAATAGTTCCTACGCCCATTCCCACTGTGGTGTACATCTACTGCAAAAGAAAAGCCCTTTCCAAAAAAGCTTATGGTCCACATAGGCAATGCGGATAAAAAGAGTTTTCTCTGTTTTATTGATGTGCAAGTGATATGGAGAGGGATGAAGACATTTTAACTGCAAACAACTACTGAACATAGCCTGATGGGTAATCTATAAGCACTGTTTAAAGTTAAGCATGCTAAAAATCATTGGCATGTCCAGAAACCTAATATCTGCCGAGATCAGCAAGATTTGTCCCATACTGAACCTGACACACACATAATTGATTTCAGGATCAGGACCTACAAGGCCAAGATTACAGAGTTTTCTGTTAGGAGTAGATGATGATACAGGAGCTGATGATCCATATTTTAGTGTAATCATAACACTGCCCTCTCCCTAATTTTGTCACTCCCAAGGAGAGAGTAACAGAACCTGTACAGTATATGCCAGGTTCTTGCTTCATTAAAAGATGAAACTCCACGTGCTTTTTCATTTATCCACATAAAACTATACTTCTGAGAGAAACAATTGTGTATAAAATGTGTTTTTTAACATATCCCTCCTTTTCTTCCAAAAAAACCAAGGCAGACCATTTTGTCATGTCACAGACCATTTCATCGTAATGTCAGCCAAGTCAAAGGTGAACTTAAGTAAAACTTATTTGTTTACTGACATAAAGGCTTTACACCCTGACACATTGCTAAGATAAATAAATAAATTCAGATTATTAAGTACACAAGACTCAGTCTCTTGAGCAGCCAATAAAACTTTGTTGCTAACCAGATTGTAGCAGATAAAAATGCAAGTATTTATGTACTTAACTAATACTTGGGTTAATCCCAAATTGAAATAGGTTTGTAAAATACGTAGAATGAACTGTGTCCTGCACATGCCTACTCTCTCCATGGACTGCAGGGAGAGCCCACAGACACAGTTTAGGTGAATGACTTAATTTTGAGGTGGCTGAAGTCAAAGTTAATCCCACACTAATTTATTCATATTTCCAGTTGGTCAAGGGAAGTCTGTGGAGTTCAAGAGTTTTCAATGTAATCAAACTTCTCCAAAATAACATTTTCTGGAATTACTGGTTATAAACAGTAGTTACATTAAATATACTAAATTGGTTTTCATAACCAGTAGCAAAAATGATATATTATTTGACCAGCTTTGCAACTAGACACATTTAGCAAACACAATTCTTTGTAACAACGTTTTCTATTTTTCATCATTATCTGGTTCTTTGCCTTCTTTTCCCAGTAGCTCTGTGCCTATTGTGGTGTTAGTCTTCCGTATGTATAACCCTGGGCAAGGTCTTTCCGCTTCAGCTGCTGATTCCTGTCCAGCAGCACCAGAGTCGCGCTGCCTATTTTGGCAAACTGTCTGAACTCAATTTAAACAGTCCACTAAAGCTTGTACAGGACGCTTCAATAAGTACCTTGCTTTTAAAGCTGTCTGCCTTATTTCAATGCCAAATGTAGGAAATAGAAACCTTAGTTCTAGTCAGACTTACCTCACAGTTGTTCTTCCTAGAAGGGAGCCAAGAGTGAAGCTGTGGAGTGAAAGCACTCTCTGTCCTCCCTGCTTAAACCTGGCCGTTACACAGGCAGGAATATGAGCCTTAGGTCTCTAGAAGGGCAGCCAAGAAGGAAAATGGCTTCACCTGCTGTATAGAGTGCAGGTGTCCAGGTTTGGGCAGCTTGGGGGCTGCAGGGCGGCCTCTGCGAGGAGAGGCCGGGGCTGCCCCATGCCGGACACAGCTGGCTCCAGCCGGCTCCAGCCGGCTCCAGCTGACTCCAGCTGACCCCCCCTGCAGGCCACAGCTGAGCCCATCAGCCATGATGGTTGCACCTCAGGGAAAAGATATTTCAGAAAGGGTAAGAACACCACATGACAGTGTGAGGAGAAAAAGTGAGAGAAACAATGCCACAGACACCAAGGTTAGAGAAGAAGGAGGAGAGGAGGTGCCAGAGCAGAGATTCCCCTGCAGCCCCTGAGAGACCATGGTGGAGCAGGTATTTCCCATGAAGGACCCCACGCTGGAGCAGGTGGAGATGTCCAGAAGGAAACTGCAGCCTGTGGAGAGCCCATGTTGGAACAATCTTACCCTGAAGAACTGCAACCCATGGGAAAGAACCGTGCTGGAGAAGGAAAAGAGCATGAGGAAGGAGAGGCAAAGTGTTGTGAACAGACAACAACCCCCATTCCTCATCCCCCTGCACTGCTCAGGGGAGGAGGTAGAAGAGTCAGGAGTGAAGCTGAGCCTGGGAAGAAGGGGAGGTAGGGGGGAAAGGTTGTTTAGTTTTATTTCTCACTATCCTATGCTGTTATTAATTGGCAATAAATAAGGCTGTTTTGCCCATGAGAGTAACTGGTAAGTGACCTCCCTGTCTTTATCTCAACCACAAGCTTTTTCATCATATTTTCTCCCTCTGTCCTGCTAACAAGAGGGAGTGAGAGAGCAGCTGGGTGGGTATATGGCAGCCAGACAAGGTCAACAGACCACACACACTCTCTTGAGATACTGGAAATCTGGTGACTTCAGGTACCGAGTCCCTGTGTCACAGAAGCACCTCTCTGTGAGAGAGTTATCCCCATGCTTTTCAGTAGCAGGAACTGTGGTCATATGACTAAGTTGTAGCAAAGTATGAAGCAAACTGAAATGTAAACTTACAATGAACATGAAAAGTGGTAAAAATCAACTTTCATTTATCATACAGGAGCTCTTTTAGCCATTTCATAAATATTACCTATACTTTCCACTTACCATATTTGCTTCTTCCATTTCATCAGTTGCTTAGAACAAAGTACGCACAGACCACTTCATGATGAACAAAGAAAGAGTGTAAGAGACATTATTACCTGTTTTTCTCATGAATTTTCAGGATTTCGTGTGTCTGTTGTAGCAGCTGTTTTTCTAGCTTGTACGTTGACAGTGAATTTTCCAGTAGCTGAATTTCAAGTCTGGATGTTTGATTTAGCACCTTAAGGATAATTTAAAAACATTAATGTTTATATTGTCCTGGTTATGTTGTTATAGCAACATAATGCAACCATTTCATTCTGATTTGATGATTAGTCAAAAATTGTTTCTAAATCCTTTTTTAACCTCAGCTGCTCAGCTGGTGCAAATGAATTCAATCAAGCTACACTGATATGTACCAGCTGATATTCTGGCACCTTGTTTACTGTAGAATAATACTAGACCAGGAGAAAAAGGAAAGGTGACTGCCAAACAAGCTTTATTTCAATGGAAAGAGCAAGAGGCATGCCTCAAACATGCATTCCTACGAAGCATGCTTAAACTAAGAGTGCAAGAGTACTTGGACTGAAGCCAAAGTGTTGCATTTGCTGTTTTGTAAATAGAGCTCCTACTTTAGCTTTCCCCTGAGTTCTCTCTTTTGTAGTGTTGGCAGAAGTCTGGTGTCTGCTTATGTTAGTACTACTTGCACTCTTACACAGATTTTTAAGATGAAGGCTGTGATCTTAAACATTGCTTTATGCAATTGTCTTTCACTTTAGTGGTTATCTGTATCAATAGCACATGTTTTACTAAGTACATCAGACCTAAAGAAGCATTTTAACTAGATGAAAGGATAGATTTGAACAAAAAATAGTTCAGAAGTGGAAATAACAGAATGTTTTCTAGGATGAAAGCAATAATATCAATAAATATTAGCTGATTTTGTTGGTATATCATCGTTCATTACATAGAGTCTGGAGGAGTGTGTGTAAATTGTTTTTGTAGGTATGTGCACACAGCAGCTGAGATGGATCAGGGACTGGGACGGGTCAGCAAGATTTTAAGAAGGTGGAGGCTCTATCTTCAGTCCTTCAGACTGGCCCTTACTCTGGTATGAGTACTTCTTATTACAGGCATGAGATCCTGGCCTGCCTTTCTTCTTGTATCGTAAAGACCTTCACCTCTCTGACATGCAGCTAGCTACCTCCATCACTGCCAAAAGCAATCTCTTTTCACTTTCTTGAGCCACCTGCACCACTCTTTTCTGGTTGATGGTAGAGCCAGGGACTTCCTCATACTGCTGAAAGAGGGGAGGTGGGAAATGCCTTCACTGAGCTGAAAGTCAGAGCAAGTACTGCAACAAGGAAGAGCCACTTCCACTGATATCTTGGACATCCCTTAAATTCTTCAGCAATAGGTACAGAAGGAGGAAGTCATCTGCTCCTCAATGCAGTTGCCAGTGATACCTCTACCTTGAAATGGTTCCTCAAAGGAAAAGTGAGACAGAGGCAATCCACATTTTGTCCCTTACCTGCATAAAGGAGGAAAATGTGATTAAGTGCTCAACACTTACACCTAGGTAGGTCTTTTGGGATGTAAGAAGAGTTCCTACACCTCCTTTTTCTTTATTGAACCTATGATACTACAGTCCATTGGTCTTCACCTCTTATGTTTCCATTTAGATATTTTGTTGATACAGAATTAAAGATTTTCCCCAATATTTTCATAAGTCAACATACTATGTTTTAGAAACTGTGGTCATTTGCGATCACAACATATTTAAGTGAATGTTGATCTGTTAACCAAGATGTACAAAAAAAAGGTTCAGGGAACTTCTGTAAGGCAGTGTATCTGCCTTTCATAATTACCATTGTTTCTCAGTGTACTGTAATGTGATTACGTAAAAACTGGGTAATGATATTGTAAACGTAAGGACATTAGAACAAAAAATATGATCTTTCAAGAAGTACATCTGCTGCTAGAACAAACCAAATAAATGCAATATTTTAATTCCCCTGTTCTAAATAAACAACGAATGCAGTGCAGCTGGTAATATACCACATGCTACGAAGATCAAGAAGTCAGCAAAAATAAGGAAAACAAATATGCATCTTAAACTGATAAAAGAATTCAAAGGCACAAACTAGTACATATCTCTGCAATAAGCCCAGTATGAAATTGTACTCTGTGTTATGACAGTGATACTCTTGTCACTTCAATCACGACAGTGATTTTAGTGCTAGGAATCATATGGAGATTCATGTGATGTTATACAATTTTACAGTAATAACACAGTGTTTTATAAAGAAGCTGATGCTTGTCCCTCTCTCTTCACAGTTTAAAAGCTGCAGACATACACTACTTTTCAAAAAGCTGGAAATATCTTGTAGAAAATAAACTTTCTTGTAATAGTAAAGAGGCAAACAACAATGGAGATCAAAGACTGTTTTAGCCCGAAACTCGTTATTTAGCTTGACACTTGTTCACAGCTGGTAGCTGGGTTGTTTATTTGAAGTCAAATGCTGATTTAGTTTCCTGGACAGCCCTGCCTGCCTTACACACACAGAGCTAAATATACTAACGAAATGAAATCAAAAGAAAGACACATAACAAGGGTCAGTCATCACCGCTGTTGTACCGAGAAACAGAGTGTCTTGGAGTCCTGTGTTGAAATGTTTTGTGTGATGATGCATTAGAAAAGAAAGAGGATGGCAAAAGTTCTCTGCAATTAACAGCTTTTAGAAAAAAGCTCTGGGAACATACCTGGGTTTCAACATCCGTGAGTTTTCTCGTCTGCTCTGCTGTCTGACTGAGGAGGCTGGTCCCTATCTCGAGCATGGTGGCGGTGTGGTTCTGCACAGCATTCTGCTGCAGCTGCACCATCTCCGATTTCATGTTTTCCACAATGTAGTTCTCAAGCTGTAAAAGAGAAAAGGTTGTAGCTGTGGTATTTTTATCTGTTTAGGCACCCTGGTGACATAAGGGTGCATAGCTGGCATTCTTGCCAAAAGGGGAAATTTTAAGATTTTCAGGGGAGCCCAAGTCTCAGCTGACCCCATGACTGTTGGGGTAGGGACCTGACTATCTGGGTATCCCCTTCCAGTCACGGAGTCCCAATGTTTTTCCAGGTATCACGGCCTGCTGGCATAAGCTGGAGCAGGCCCTGCCTGCCTCCATCTGCGTTAAGGTTTCAGTGAGCATTTGTGGTAGAGATGTCATGGCAGCTCCAAAATGAACCCTAAAAGAACAAAGCTCACCACAACGAAATGCCAGGTCCTACTTATACATCATAACTTACATGTGAGTCCTACCTGGAAGAGATCCTACCATATCTTACCTCCCCTGGACTGATCCTATCTCACAGTCATTCAGCAATATGATTTTTTACTGGGTTACATCTCCACAAAGAGTTTCAGAAACTCAGCAATGAACACAGCTTAGTTTAGCTGTGACCAAAAAATTGTAAAGGAATGGAGACTGTCATGGCAGTAAAAGAACAAAGTCATTAACCAAAAAACATAGAAAGTTGTTTTGCTCCTTTGCTTTTGTGTGCATTGTTTGGCTTGCATTTGCAGTCTGTTGAACAGAATCTGAATTAGGACCCTCTAAATAAACTGGGCACCCCAGAGAGAGGGTCGCTTTTTGTTTTGGTTTGTTTTAGTTAACATAGGCAGGGTCATTCCCTTCTAGCTACCTAGGTCCTCGCCCTGCCACAACCAACCATAAACCCAGGACTAGCCTGCAATATGATGAGATTTTTTCCTACTTACACAAGCATTGTTCTGGCATCTTGCTTGATGTGCTCCATAAAGTATTAACATAAAGAAAGGTGGCCCAGAACATTGTTTTCAATACCTTTCACTGAAATCAACTGAAGTCCAGCCAATTTACACCCAGTGAAGATTTGGTCCTCAGTTTCATCTTGTGGCTGATCATGTTTTTTATGGTTAGCTGATTCCAGACTTAAGCAACCACTGTTTTACCTAATAACTTTAATCACATTGGAGCTGCTTCTGCAGCAGTAAGCATGTTTCATTGTGAAAGGTAAGCTGCACAACTGAATAGTAAGAACCATATGGAGTTGATTTAAAGACTGAAGAAAGGAGCAGGAGTCAGATATAGAGTGTGATTAATAAGAAGGGCTGCTTTCATCTTATCTATAAGCATTCCTGTGCTTAGGGGTAACTACTGTTAGATGTTCTGATGAGCCATATCAGCTAAGCTCACAAAAGATTTATTATAAATTTGATCATTTATGTGCACCTCCTGCTAGTTTTAAAAACATTTTTACAGAGAAAAAATGCTGCCACAATGTAAAATATTTTCTGCATAAGACAGTTGGTGGTGGTTTGTTTGGTTTATTTGTTTGCTTACCCCAGTTTGGACAAGCACTCAATACCCATGATGGTAACAAAGTGGATGTCCTACAGTTTCAGACAACAAAAACATTTGCTTAAATTGCCAGGTAACCACTCTGGGCTGGAAACCTGCAGAGTGTTTTAAGTGGTGGGGAAAATTTATTGTTGAATACTCTGATAAGTATTAAACTGAGATTTAATACAATACAGTACAATGTAATACAGTCAAGGAAAACTGTATTGCAAAACAATGTCTGCAATGGATGTCACCATTTTCCAATCCCAGTATACCAGTATAAGTTTACTCTGTTTTAGTTTATTACTGTGAGATGAATGTTACAGATATTAAGCTAGTTCAAGGCAGACTTTACAGATCCATCACATTTCTACACCATGCTTTTATGTTCAGAAGTATTTTGCCTGTATACCTCCTTCACATCAGATAATGTATTTTTAGCCACCCTTTGCCTCCTGTTGTTTGCTAACCAGCAATTTTTTTTTTTTCCAAACTATCCCTTTTTTGCAAATAATCCCTCTGAAAGAGCCCCACAAACTGGGTGGTTGTGCTTCTCCATATTCTAGTCCAGACCCTGGAACACTTGAACAAGAAGTTCAAATTTCTCCCACAGCTTTCATCTCCTAAAGAAACACAGGGCTTTCAAGTACAATGTTGCAGCCCGTGATGGGGTACCAACACATACATTTCCTCACATCCAGTGTTTTTTGTTTCCAGATAGGACCATAACCTGTCTGTGGTGTGGCTGTACAGTGCTTGGTTTGTTAGTCCGCAGCTTTCTGAAACTGCCTTGCTGAACATGGGCCATGTAGTGCACGTGTGTAATGGATGTCTGAGAAAACCCACGCAAAAATATGGTGGCGACACTTACTACACATCAGAAATCAGAAAGTAGATATTTTAACACATCAGTAAAAAGAAACACAGATAAGGATATAAATACAAAAAGACAAAAATACATTTATGTTTCTAACTAAATCTTTTGCCTGTATTTTACTCACATTACAGAAAGGATTGTGTTTGAAAGATCTAACTGCATCTGTGTAGAGCTACAGTGGGTTTTGACTAGCAGGAACACAGGCATAGATTGAGGTATATTGCATAACTTATACTTTTAATTATTGTAGTCTAACACACTCCCCATGGTATCCAGTCTTGGGCAATTGCCCTTGGTTACTCACCCCTAAAACAACCTCTGGTTGAATTTGAGACTGACTCATTATAACAACAAAGCCAATTTTCCTGTTTCGGAATTACTCATTAAATGCTTTTGTAAATATTTCGTGTTCAGTACACTGCCACAATAGTTTCTGTGAGCACATCTCAGGAGTATCAGGACTTATTCACTCAGGCAAAGGAGGGCAGAACAAGGACTGAAATAATGTATAGGTTCTGTTACATTAATTCCCCTTCCTTCCTTCCTTCCTTCCTTCCTTCCTTCCTTCACCCACTTCTTTTAGTTTGCTCACTAAATTTATGGGTTGCAATACTGGCCCTGCTAAAATCAATGGCAAAATTCCCATTGACTTCAATAGGCCAAGATTTCACCTATTATTTTTATTGCAGGAAACCAACATTTACCAGGTTCATTATGGCCAAGCACTGAGTTTTATCTGAAGCCCTCCCTTCTTTGGAGGCTTTGTATTAAGTGTACTGAACCTTAGACTGAGCTTTCTTTGTGGTTAGTTAGGAGGAATAGCATCTATTTTACAGGTGATAAAAGGATCCTTGCAGGGTGGCCTTACAGAAAATGTGACATGCAGAAACCTATTCACAGAAGTAAATTCAAGGACATTTAGGGTTTTAAGTCATTTTTTAGAACCCCTTCATCCTATAATTAAGTTAAATTCAATTTGTCCAGAGACTCTGCAGTAAGAGTCTGTTTAAGATTTAGTAAATTAAGACCAGTAAATACATAATGCATGATGAAATACTCTGTTCAGGTGAATCTACTTTTTATATTTGGATTTTAAAATCCTTATATTACTGTTTCTTCTTATTTCAGTTACTTTTTGTTGCAAAAGTGAAAAAGAATTTTTTTCTGCATTCTTTTCACCCCATCGCACCCCTTCTACTCTCTGACTTTCTATAGTTCATTGATGTCCCTGTTATTAATTCAGCTGCATATGCTTTCAGTAAGACTCATTAGATTGCACAGGAGTTTTTAGTAACGCAGAATTACCGGTGGGATGCATAATAATGTTATAACATTCTCAGAAATAAAACTGTCAGAAGATTCAGCGTTATGGTTTAATAAACATTCCAGAGGATTACGCATCAAAAGTATCTGGCTTTTTCTGGACAATGTTTATTGAATGATCTTCATAGAAACCACCCAAACACTAATAGAACTATTAAAATGGAAACTGTAACTTAGGGCCTAAGTAAATGATAATCGTTTGTGGCAGATGGCTTATAAATAAAATAATTGTTTTTTCTTTTACTTTGATCAGCTAATGTTGGTCCCATGTAATTATATGGTAAGGACTGCTATGATATCCAGATGACATTAGGTTTTCCTACAGTGCCTTAGAACAAGAATGCAAGTTAAAGTAACGATAGGCTGTTCTCCCTCTCCTACCATTAACCACATATTGCACATCATTTGGAATAATAGAAAGACAATGCGCCAGTGATATTTTGTAAGAACTGTTTTGTCTTGTCTTGTTTTTCATACCTGAAGATGTACTAGTAATACTAAACCACAACAACCAATAAAAGTTCTTTTCTTCTTTCTTTGTTTTTCTGTCTGAGGGAGGGACATACCTCCCTACACTGACAAACTGCCTTGGGGAGCCAGATATAAATGTGACATTCCATGTAATTTGTATTTTATAAATACACAAACAGCCTTAGTGGGAATAAGCTGGAAGAAGTTGAAATATATAGAATACCATAGAATTTCTTTGACTTTTGCAGAGGCCGAAGGGGTTAGGAAGGAGTTTATCACCAAGAAAAGCTATTTTATTTGTGTATTGAAAAGGCCAAGATTACATGTATTTTTAAAAAAATAGCATCTTCTACAAACTAGTTGTCAATGAGAAAAGATTGATAAAACAACAAATTTACAACGATGCAGCTTTCTTGTATTACAGATTCTAGGAGTAGAGACCAACCAGAATGCATCCTTCCACTAGTTCTGACCGTATGTGATCAGTGGGAGTCAGGGGAAATGAACGTGGATGGCACATAAAGGCAATGAATAATGCTCAAATGTTAACACGCCAATCTGCACCTGATTTGGAACAACCTTACCTGGGCTTTAAGCATGTCAAGCAAAGTTCACATCAGGCAGAACAAAAATTGTAGATATACCATCAAATAGACAATGAAGATGACTACATTTCCAAATCTATCCTCAATTAGACTTAGCAGGATTGCAATATAGATTGCACCAAAGGAGACAAGAAGTGATCCATTTGAGGAAGAAACTTCCTCAGATCTTGGGTAACTGATTATCTACATTAAGATTATACAGGATGCATACTGATAATTCCCATGAATTTATGAAATCAACTATTGCTGAGCTAAAGTGAAAGCTTTAAATGACTGGTACACACACTAGACTCACATAAAGGCCTGTTGGGATATGTAATATATGAAGCTTTCACAAAGAAATAATTGGTTATGAAATATACGTAATTATTTGTGGGTTTCAGTTCTAAAAGGAAGCGGAAAAGTAATCCAGCAACTCTATACGTAGCCAAACAAACATTTTTGAGGAAACCTGTGTATAGAAACTCTGTTTTATATCCAGACTTCTGGCCTTAAGGCAGCAAGAAAATAAGCCTGTTTGTTAGTTTTTCAGTTGCCCATTAATGATAGTAATTATTTTCATAATACTTCTGCAATTCATTATTCTGTACTTGTTTCTGCAGTTTCATAGATTTCTGTAATATTGCAACTCATAATTTTGATTTCTTTCTTAGATATTTTTTATACCTTAACCCTAAATCACAATACTTTGTTTTTCCAAATTCTGTTCTTGACAGAGAAACAAGCAATGAGTTGCAGAGTGTGTATATCCTCCTAAACTACCTCATGTTGGAATGAATATATGCATTTCTGAACTGAAACATTTGGTTATTTTTTCCAAACCAAATGTTTCAAACACATCAAGGATACTTTTCCTTAAATCCTTGAATCCTTTAAAGCCTGAATTTTTGGCATTTCATATGTTTACTATATGCCTATAAAGCATAATTAATAGGCACAATTAAATTGACATCAGGAAAAATTGATGGTTGATTATAGAATCATAGAATCATAAAATCATTTAGAATGGAAAAGACCCTTAAGATCATGGAGTCCAACCGTTAACCTAGCACTGCCAAGTCCACCACTAAACCACGTCCCTAAGCACCACATCTACCCGTCTTTTAAATACCTCCAGGGATGGGGACTCAACCACTTCCCTAGGCAGCCTGTTCCAGTGCTTAACAACCCTTTTGGTGAAGAAGTTTTTCCTAATATCCAACCTAAACTTCCCCTGGCGCAGCTTGAGGCCATTTCCTCTTGTCCTATCGCTTCTTACTTGGGAGGAGAAACTGACCCCCACCTCACTACAACCTCCTTTCAGGTAATTGTAGAGAGCAATAAGGTCTCCCCTCAGCCTCCTCTTCTCCAGACTAAACAACCCAAGTTCCCTCAGCCACTCCTCATAAGACTTGTGCTCTAGACCCTTCACCAGCTTTGTTGCCAAACTTTGATTATATATGTTTAATTTATAGCCTCCATAAGATATATATATATTTATATATATATATATATATATAAAAACTGTGAACATATCCTCATATGTATGGAGGCTTACAGGTACAAATAACCACTACTTGTTTGTGTAGCAGGTAACCAGTGAAACAACAGCGGTATTCTCAGCACACAGTAGCCAAACACTGTTCAATTCAGCCCCAGCTGACTGATACTGAGATTTCTAATCCAGGTGACTTCCAGTGTACTAATGACACTTGACCTCATGGTAGTTGAGCTTGGTTTTATAGCAACCTTCAGTTAAATAAAAGTTTGCTACGAATATAGAAGAATCTTTTAGCTAGTTAAAAAGAATTAAAAAAAAACCAAAAACAAACAGATTTTCCTCTTCAGGTAAACAAAAAGATGACCAGACATCTTTTTGTCAGAAAAAATCAGGGATAACAGATGTAAGATATTATTCCAAAACACATGAAGTAATCTTTCTGCTGCATTCAGCATCAGTAAGTGCCTGCAGGAGTTTTGTCTCCAGTTCTGAATGTTGCAATTCAAGAAAGATGCACATTATTTTGGGAGAGTGTACTTAAGACAAAGAATGATCATAAATCTAGAAAATTGAAAGACTTACTTAGAAAAATTTAGCTTAATAAGAAGGCTAACAAGAAAATAACTGGCTAGAAGGACATAAAACTGAAAAGAGAAAGGGAATAATCTGCCTTCCGCATCCATGAAGCTGCAGTAAGTGAAGTTTAACTTTTACATGTTAAGGGAAAAGTTTTCTAACAGTACAGGTAATAAACTACTGATAGGGATTCTGTGGGAAAACTGTGAAAACTCCATCACTGGGGGTCTTAAAAGAATACTTTAGGTAAAGATCAGGCAGATCATATGGTATTTTATGGTTCTTTGAAGTTCTATTTTTTCATTCTTCACAGGTTTTTTATTGCTTTACTTCAGACCTAAGCTCACAGACTCAATATTTGGAATCAAACTCTATAATAAAATCTCTATTGGACAGAGAAGTTTGGAAACTAATCTCCTAGTTTCATCTCCTAATAAAACTTCTAGAATGAAGTAAATAAAAAAGAGGAGTCTCATGAATTAAAGACACAACAAATTAGGAAAAAAAACCCCACACATAATGATACAAATAAGAGGAACTGTTCTGTATAGAATAAATCATCAAAATTAGGAAAGTCACTGAGGATGTTTCTGAATGTATGAATACACCTCAGTAGGGATGCAGTCTGCAGAACCATCTGAGAAACTATTGTGTGAACCAGCTCTGCAATTATAAAATGGCAGCACTGTGTTATATTCAAGTTACTATTAGGCTGCTTTAGAAACTACAGTATGAAAATCCATCAATTTGTGGATACTTGAGCTAGTGTCAGTGGTAGCTTGGCATCTCTGTACAGCGTTATGTTACACAGTAAAGTACATAAAATGTAATAGGTAATAATAGATAATGATGGTAGAAGAATACACTGTATTGCACCCCACTGGAATCTTGGCAAACTGGAAGCAGAAGTATTTTTATTAAGCATTGTACTTTAACATGAATAGAAATAGTCCTTGCTACACCAGTCAAGACAAGATACGGTGAACACAGAGTTCTTTGTTTCAAGATGTCAGAAGACTTCCCCAGTTAGCTTTACCCACTAGCATAATATTCAATATATGGGTAATTTATGGGAACAAGAAGGCTGAGTTTCTCTTCCTCACAAAGTATCTGGCATATCAAAGACAGTGCATTGATTTAGGCCAAGTATTGATTGTACTAGCCTGATAATTCAATCTGAGCTTTCTACTAAGGCATCTTCAAGAAATCTTTCCAATTTGTTTTCAAATTTTTATATCACTCTAAAAGCTTGCCCACTTCTAGACTAAAATCCAAAAATCTGTATAAATGAGATTTGCTTGTCATTTCAAATGTAATTAATTACAGTTATTACAAAAGCATACAAAACACTTCAAGAGTCAATTTCAATTACTTTTGTATGAATATTAGATCTTTCTCAGTTTTTTAACCTTAAGGCTTAATAAAGTCAATAAGCAGCATAACTGAGAATCATATCAAATGTGATTAAATGGTCCCAAAAGGAAGCTACTTATAACAAGTAAATCAGAACAATATGTTCCTATTTTCTACTGATTAGTAATATTTTTGGTTCAAAGAATTATCCAGTTTAATGTTAACCTTTAGAAATTTTATTACAGCATCAACCATATTTTTCTTTCTCGATCTAACTTTCCAAACCACTTAATTCTATAAACTAAATTCATTTATGATTATACAGTTGACTGCAAACGTGAACCATCCTCAATATACACTGAAGGGGAAAGCATAATTCTAGAAAAGGCAACATCTGCAATCTTACCCTAAAAAAATAAACATCTGGGGATATTTAAAAAAAATATTTTTCTATTAAAGTGTGGAACTAATTAATTTTCTTTGGCAAAGATACTTTTGGTGAGGAGTACTTTTCAGAATGACTAATTTTGTGACAACTTCTGTGTAGAAGAGTATTTAGACACATTATGGCTCATGCCTGAATATGGACATATGACTTATAATCAAATTTAGTTCCACTGAAATATCTCCTCACTACATTGCATACAGGTCTTGAAAAATGTAATCTTAAACTGCATAAATAGTTCTGGTTGCTATATTGCACTGCCAGCAAACTTTCAGTGAACCTGGGAAGCTGTAGTGTGGTCTGGAATCTATATATAACTTTTTATTTGTGTTATAGGAGGTAGTATAATGTTTTAACATTGTATTACTTAATCTATTTTTAATTCTGCTTTGTTTCTTACATTCATCACTATGACATATGAGCGTATTGTTGGTATTCTGTGTATGGAAACACTTTTCCAAGAAAGGTTGTGAAATTAAGACACAACTGCATTACATTCTAGTCTTTGCACAAGTTTTTTCTTTCTGTAGTGCGTTATATAAATATCACAGAAGGGGAATCTCTTTATTCACTGCCATGAGCTCTGCCTTGAGCTCTTAGGTTCTCTATCTTAGGTCCTCCCTGATGAAGAAATCATAAATCCTTTTTATTACCATTTGTCTGTCTTTCCTGTGTAGGTCGTAACTTTGCTGGAGATTACCCTTCTGCCTTTCATCAGCGCCTGATACAAAGTCTCAAAGTCAGCTGAAGACCCAGGACATTATATTATGATGATGACTGCCAATAATCTACAGTCTTAATTTGCGTTCTTTTTTGAAAGCATAAATGGGAAGTTTAGATGCACTGAAACCACTGGAAGTACTGCAATTTCAATCCATATGGGGCTACAAGAATGCAAGAGGATCCCTTGGGCCATCAAACATCTTCCCCACTGTTCCAGGCAACTACTTATTTTTACCTTTAACCCAGAGAGATCCACAAAACATCCACTCCCTGCATCCCACCAGTCTTAAAACACTCAGCAGAACTCATTCCGATGCATTCATATCCTCTGTGTGTGTGCTTCTATCATAAATAACCTAGGGGTGAGGAAAACTGAAAGTGATCTCATATCATTTGCTAGGTGACAGGAAATAATTCAAGCTTCCTAAAGTTTCAGCGTTACCAGAAATGTAAATCTTATTGTGTACTCCCTGTCTGTGATGTCTATGATGTTTCACAAGCACCTGGTAAGGACTGAACCATGGTAGGGCTTTGCCTTGTCCAAAAATAGATGAAGTGTGAGGCCAGTGATCCTTGTGGTCATGATTAGTGTTCATGTGGCTAACTTTACCTCAAAACACAAGGAAAATTGAAGCAGAACATATCTGCAGTGACAGCATGGTTCGTGGTCTGCTTGCTGGCCGAACATGCTGCTACCAACTTCTGACTCTCAGTGAAGCCTTTTACAAGATACAGCACCTGAGCAGCCAAAGTGTTTGTAAGCAGATGAGATCCCTCACCTCAGCATGTCTTATTTAGTGAAAAATGTTTGCAAGAATCCTATCTACACTACACAGAATGAGAATATTTTAATCAAGAGCCCTGTTCTTTTCTCCTCCTTTCCCTTGCATAATAATGGCAAATATTATTTTATTTTGCTTTATGTCTTGTGTTCAGCATTTGGCTTCAACACTATGATTCCAGTTTATATTGAAGACTGATATCCTTGTCCATTGATACCTAATACAGCAAAGAGCAAAGCCTCTATGTGCTGTAAAATCCATTTCTCCACAGAAGGGAGGTAGAGGCCTGAAATCTGCTGAATTACTTCAGACTTTCAGCAATTAATATCTAGACAAGAGTTTATATATTCTCACACACAGTATTTATGTGCATAGATTTACATGAGTGTATACATAATAACTCCCTTAAATTATGGGTTATAAATGTAGGTAGACAGCAATATTCATTTGTGTCCTATAAAGTTTGGCTGTATTTATGGTTCTTAACAATAATCTGGGCACAAGCTGTTTAATGATAGATATTCTGGATACATGAAAATGTTTACATTAGTTTTACTATAGACATTAAAAAATGATATTGATACATCTCTTCTGGAATCACTTTAAAATTTTAAGGCACAAATAAATGCAATTTTCAGAAATATCTGTTGCAGTAAACTAAGAACTTCAGTTTCCCATAGCACTATAAAAAAGCTGACTGCTAGCACAAACTCTAACACCTTTTCTTTCCATTCTTGAAATTCTCTATATACCTATTAATCTCTAAGTGCCTCCAGACATACCTATAATTCTCAACATCATAATGAATGTGTAACTCTGCGTACTGGGGAGATGGTCCTGCAAAAATATGTTCAGCGTCAGAAAGTTTGGTTTATTCCTCTGCTAATGGAACTGATTGCTTGAATATGTGTTGAACAGTGAATTAAAATACCTAAATAAAATTATTGCCAAATAATCCCTTCCAATAATTATTAAAATGAGAATCATGCATAAAAATCTCAGATTGAAACTGTCACGTGTTCAGTATACATGTACATATATTTACATGTGCACATACATGTATACATACATAAAATAAGGATGAGTTCATTCCAATAAATAGATTATATAACCCTTGTTTTAGAAGCAGCAGTGGACAGACCTGAAGTTCACTAAATCATATAATGAAATATCAGGTACTGAAATTAGCTTGCAGAAAAGGCTATGAAACTTAATAAGACAAAAGTGCCTTGGTTTATCTGAAATGGCATAGTTCAAGATATATATCCTTTTATGGCTTTAATAATTGTGTAGAAAGATAAGACCTTTTTTATAGGAAATATGAGAGCAGCCAAAGCATATAAAGACAATTCTCATCCCTCTTTTCATTAAATTCCTCTGGGGATTTTGAAAGGGAGCAGTCACAGGTTTCCTTTAAGTAAGCGTGTGCTAATACAATCTCCTTCATGCCCAGTTTTTGGAGTGAGATTCAGGATATGATTATGGGGATCAATACCTTGCCCCAGTTTACTTCTTGAATGCTACAGCCTCCGAGTGAGAAATGTAAAACTGCAGGTTTCTCTAGAGAGCTTATATACTGGGAATAAGTATTATCATTTCCATTAGCTGCTAAAGGAGTAACCATACTGGAGCTGCAATGCTGAGGAGTAGAATCAGGTTGTTCTGTACTTAACACTGAGCACAAACTCAGTAGTAGCAACAAGAAAATTGGGTTGAAAAGCTCTTCTTTTACTCTAATTCTGGTGAATAAAAACTGGTCCAAATGTTTAAATTTAGGGAAAATCTGAAAATTTAAATCTTTCGGAGATATTCCTGCACTTATAGTAACTGCAAAGAGGAGACAAATAAAAAGGAATGCTAGAAGAATCTCTCTCCTAAAGTCTTGCTTTAGGAGCAGCATTTTTCCCCTGTTTGTTTTTTTTTTTCCAGGACCTGGCAAGAATATTCCCTCCTACTTCAGTTTATCATAATCACAGCTCTTCCTGGAAGTCAAAGTTATTGCGAGGCATTCCTTTATAAGTCATGAAATCATGAGCTAAAGTGGGGAAGCTTTCAGCCTTCAATTTCATATCTGCTAAATCATTGTCAGTAGTTTCTCTTTCTCTGGCTGATGCACACTTCCTATTGCTGTTTTTAACAAAGATAGGACGAATAAATTCATAGATGAACAACCAATTATGGATGTGCATAAGCACACATGCAGAACAACAGATGTAGCAAATGATAGACAGAGGAAGAGAGGCATATATTAGAAATGGACTGCTAGACAAAGAGATAGGTAGTTCGTATGCAGCAATTTGAAAATATATCTGGTTTTACAAGGGAAAACAGGCGTATTCGCAAATGTTGTGCTTAATAACCAAGTTAAAAACAACTAGACATGAATGGTTTAAGATTCATGTATGCTCAATACAGATTCAAAGAATTATACTAAAAGTGAAGTTTTAGTTATTTTTTAATAGTAAGAACCTGTTTGGATGTATCCTTTGGACAATCTAAATATCTTCCCAGTGATCACTGAACTGAGCTACCAGGCGTACTGGCACCCGTGGCTGCTCCTGCATTCCCAGTGAGGCGGCTGGGTGGCTGTCAGACTGGCTCTCTCACTGATTAAGTTGCTACTTTTGTTTGCAAATTTCCACACAGTGTCCCTGTGCCCAAAGTGATAAGGATCACAGTCATTTCCGATTTGTAATCCAGGAACATGTACTGGCCCTTGCCCTGGCGGAGCTTCACAGTTCACAAATATAAAGTGACAGTCCTTTTGGCATGATTAATGTAGTGAAAACACAGAGCAATGAGTCAAAAATGAGACACACCAGTTATTTCAAGTCCATCCTTCACTCGGATCTTGTATGAATTCTTAGCATTTATCATTGGTTTTGCTTTTTCAATCTTCCTTCTACAATACTTTTAATTTTACAATAAATCCCAAGTAGGTCATGTATAACAATAAGACTAATGTTTTCTTGCCAAGTAAAACCACATTCAGAAGGGTGGTTTTGTAATAACTCAGAAGCATTTACAATGTAATCAAAAATACATTGAATAAACCAACATATCAGAATAACAGGACTATTAAATAAAAGGAAAATATCCCAGGCCTTTAAAACATGCTGTAACTCTTCAGAATCAGAGATGACCAGAGCTCGAAATCAAATACACATATTCCTAAACTTTCAAGTATTCAAATTCAGGATTTTAGTTCAATCTCATTTTCATAATGATAGCCATGTGGTACTGTTCTTCTCCCTCAGGGGTAACGAAAAATCTCTGTTGTACTGACTTTGTAGTTGCTGTACATAAATGCAGACTTCAAGTCATTAGTTTAACCACATGTGCAGAACATATAGGAATTAGGATAACATTTCTCATGACTACAGCTATTCAATCGAAAGAAAAAATTGACATCAATAATGCTCATATCTATCACACTTTGTACCATAATAGTAGAGAACAAAGTGTTCATGAATCCTTAGGAAAGTTTGGCAGCTGTTTTGCCGAGATGTAGGTCGCAATCACGTTAATAGTTACACATTCTGCCCGTTAGCTGGCAATAACATTCATGCCCTGTAGTCAGAACATTATAGCATGGCAATTTCTTCAGTACTGAAAATGGATGAAAAATCTTGTCAGGCACTAAAAGAATGCTGTGACTGTGACACTAATCGTAATCGTATCTGTTGCTCCCAGAGGACTGGAGGAAACTGTATCAGTTACTGCAAAAGACATCTGAACCCCATCCCCACCTGCAAACCCCTGTGCCCAGAGCACAGAAAACCTAAATATAAGCCATGCAAAAGTCAGGAATAAATGTTCCGGGATAGGTGTTCTCTTTTTCAGGGCACAGGTTTTCCATCCCTGGTATTGATGCTGATGGAAACAGCGTTAACTCTATGCCATGCCTGAAGGTCTGATCAGGTGGCGGGGAGACCAGAGCCAACAGAGCTATACAGGAGACCTGTGGGGTAACAGGCCAGGAAACCCCTGATTTCCCACTGCATCCCTGTCTCATCTGGATCCAATTCTTTCCATTCAGGTAATGCTGTGGTTTCATTTCCGTGAGGTCAAATAATGTGGGGTTAGGACACATACAGATTTATCTGTGGAGAAAAAACCATATGATCCTCTACTGGGATGACACAGGAAGGTTAGAAAAAGTCTGGAATCCTGACATATTAAAGTCAATGTAGGTTTTGCACTTAACCTCAATTTGGCCAGGATTTCACCCCTGAGACTTCACTTTTTGTTTTTGACTTTCAGCTCCAGAACAGGTAAAAATATCTTCCCAAAGCCAATAGGAATGCTATTATTTTATTATTAATTAGCTGTCTGCAATTCTAATCTGCTCTGAAACCACACATTGGGGTTTGTCATCTTCCTGTAAACCTATTAACATGCTATCCAAGACTATTTTCTTGTGAAAAGTATGCTGATAACATTAGTGCAAGCGTGCACATGGGGGTTATTAACCATTATTACATTTGGACTAAACTGCTAGCTTCTAGACATGAAAAGAGAGCTAAAACACAAGTGCTTCTGTTCCACTTGAAATAAATTACCATGCTACTACAAATTCCCAGCAGGAAAAGGGAAGGGGAGACGTAAATTTCTGCACAACATGTAGAATGTTTAATGTATTTCTGTGTGATAACAGCGGAAGTAGTGGCACTGTTCATTTTGTCAACATGATGACAAAGAAGCAGGAAAACAGGACTTCATTCCTTTCTCTACAAGTGGATTTCAAGGCCATCACAAAGGTGTTTTCTTTAAAAGGAAGAATACAGGAAGGATTATGTAAAATGAGCAAAAGCTGCAGAGTTCCAGTTGAGAACTGAACTTCCTGAAAGGTCGAGGTGTTGGGGGTTTGTTTGAAGCTTATCTTTTTGTCTCTCCGCAGTTCCCAGTAGCAGACCTTTCACAGTCAGGCAGCAGCAATAGCTCTGCTTTCATGGCACCCCAAAGGAAGGGACATTCCAAGAGACCTGCGGTCCACTGAAGCCACATGAGAGAAGGTCACGGCATGAAAGCATCGTCTTCAAGATGCACAAACCTGTGGCATGTGGGACTGGAGGCTCAGCTGGAACACTACAATAGCCTGGCTGATCTGAACGACTTTTCCAGGTAGGACTTCTTCTACTTGCCAAAGAAAACTAGATAACAAATCTCAAATGTACTACAAAACTCTGCTCTAGTTGAAGGTTCCTTATCCAAATAGACAGATGAGTGTTTAGAAAACATGATTCTACCTCCTCTCCTCTCACTTTTGTAAACATCTGTGTTAGTCTCAGTTACTGCATGTTTCCCTTTTGTCTGGGATGGTTGCACAGCTTTTCACTGACATGAGGGCGAACCAGCCTGCTTTCACGAGTGAAAGCAGATTTTTGCAAGAAGTAGAAAGAAATTCCTCTAGCTGTAGTACCTTCTAGCTCTAGTACAAAAATTCCCTACAGATTCCTTTTTGGACATTACAAAAATGTGAAAGAAAGGTAGTCTAGCTTTTTTCCCTTGTTCTAGCTCCCAGAAACTCAGTGCAGATCAGGGGTTCACCCAGCCCCACTTGAAGGCAATGCATTCATAATCCTGTTTCTATTTTCATTAGGCAGAAGGAATATGGACTCTGGATCACTGGTGATTGGCGCTGATTATTCTTGAGACAGCTCAATACAAAGGTTTAGTCTATTCCTTACTTTCCTGGGGGTGACAGTGTACTCGTGTATGTGATAGTCGATTCTGTGATATGTAAGAAGTAGCTTCTGTTCCCATCCTGCCAGAAAAGATTGTGTTCAACAGATGAGTCAGTGAATTTATCAGGTAAAAGGGAAGTTGACACTGATAACTCATCTGCTGCTAAAATTAAGAGTGTGAGTCCCTGTTTAATAGTGATGACTATAAAACACATTGAAATACAAGAAGCAGCTAAAAAACAAGTGACATTTGAACTTATGGCCTCCTGGCTTCTGTGAACTTTCCACAAGGCTGCTAGCTTGTCTGACAAGAAGTCTCTGATATACCTGTGAAATAATAAACTAAAACATGGGCTGTCCCAGTAATTTTCCTTCATGTGGCAGCTCTAATTTCCTATTGTAAATATAAGGTAAACACTGCCTTTCTGAAGGTAAGCTCTGTGTGAACTACCAAAATCACAAAGCTGGAATTGAATGTCACATAACTGTTGACAGAAAAACGTTTCCTACCATTTGTTTCTTACTCCAGTGCTCTTTTGTATTGGTTAGTAAGCAAATATCCTCATAAACATGAATGGAACTCTTCTATGTATGATTCAAACATGATACCAACCCCATTTGCCCTTTTATTACCAAAATGCTTCAGACAAACAATTAATGACATTTAAAAGAATGAAGTGACAAGTAACAAATGTGAAGAACAGCTCAGTGGTGGACGTGTTTCATTGCTATGTTTAAGAAAGGCAGAGGGTCTTGGCACAGACCATGCTGTAGATCAGCTGAAACAGCACAAAGAAGAATGCTTGAATCCTTTACTGCAATGGATCTTCATAATCCCCATCTTTTAACACATGCTTCGCAAAGCCAGAGTGGTAAGAAGGTTTTTTAATATAAACTGGCTTTCCGAGTCCTGAAATGTTAATCAGATTGGTATTTCATTTTATTTCTTTTATACTTAAAGCCTATTCTACTCTTGCATGAACTGTAAAGCTTTTATTGAGAAGAGTGAGATGAATGCTAAAAATGAAATATACAGTATATAATTACCTCTGGTGGACTTAATAGTTGGAGGGCTATACCTTAGGAAATAATCCTGAATTTTCAAGGAGGGAAACAGATGATCAAATAGTTTTATTCAATCTGTAATTCCTAGGATACTGTGAATAGCTGCTCTTTGGTCCGTCAGCAAAATGATTGCTTAATAATAAATGATTGCTTAATAATAAATAGAGTGACTTTTAATTGCTGTAAATATCCTTCCAGAATAATTTTATGTAAAATAAGATATAAACACAAAAAGACACTGGTTTATTGTCTCTTACTTGGATGATTTAAATTGATTTTAAACAGTTACAGGTTATTTAAAAATAAAACAGTATGATTTCTGCACAGAAAATTGTGTAAGAGAAATACATTGGAATTCAAAGTGCAGGCCAGTCTTTCCACTAGAAATAGTTTATGTTACTTAAAAAGAAAAGAACATGTAACAGAACATCAGAATTGCTGAAAAACCGTGACAGCTATATTTCACTATATTTATGTTAACTTCTAAAATCAGATTAAATTAGTTATTTCAACTGTCCCCCTAATTTTGTTTGAAACTGCATTTGCTTCTCAAATTTAGTGAAACTTTGATACCATTAAAGGACAAGTTAGTTAGCTCATTAAATTAAATTTAAATTCATATGTTTTTTCCAACATAAATAAATAATCCAAATATTTTCATCTAGACAAATCAAATGTGATGTTCAGTTAAGGGAACAGAACATTCTGTAAAGATTCAAATCCACACAGTGACTTGAAATATTTTTATAAGACAATGCCAACTAAAGTCAACCTTCTATTTAGCCCTTTTTTACCTTACCTACACTCTTTCCAAGTAATACCAACAGTGATATGTAAATGAGTGCTGAGAGAAAGAAGGTCTTTGTGGTCATTTTGTTTGTTTTTCGTAGTTAATGACATTTTGTCTCTGTTCAATTTCTACTCACTTAACTGTGCCCAAGAAGGGCCATAAATAATGCCAAGATGACAACGTCAGTCTACGTGTAAGCCCAACACTTGCCACATCCAGTCAACTTGCAGACAAAGACACATATTGATACAATTTATGATGGCTGTTCTTTGAAAAAGAGGCAGGACTTCTCAGTCCCAACCTTTGCGTGCATGTATAGACCAATATTATCAAGTGTGTATATGTGTGAACCGGTACATTTGTACATGGCTGAAATTGTGAGCATCTGTTATTATACAATCTCCTCCCATGGAGATCTCAGTGCAGGATCAGGGCATATGAACTGAACCGAAGCCAGCAAATTATTTCATTAAAGCCCTCTGAAATCTAATAAATGAAAATGCCTTTGACTGTTATTGACCTGAGCTGTATTTTACAAGTGAGCTGTTTGTGATGGGATCTCCAGACCATTAATAATTTTCTGAGTCATGCAGTTAAATCATAGGCGTCTTTCTTCTTTTTCCTTCTTAGTTAACTGCATAAAAGGTCTAATCATGATCTCATTAAAGACAATGGTTCAAGCAGGGTTTCTGTTGTTGTGGGTTTTTTCCTGTTGGTGATCTCCCCTTTTACAAGGTAGTTAATAGATTTTTTTTGACTGTAGGAATCCACATTAATTAGCTCTTCAAAGAGACCCTCAACTTACTTAAAATCAGCTCCTCAAAGATTTATATTTACTTGAAAAATCTTAGCATCTGTTTAGAAAGAAGCCTTATTTTGGCTGAGTTTCCACTGCTAGGTTTTTACTGGACTTGTTTCTGCCACTGCAACTCAGTACTAATTTTGTTAGCTTCAGCCACAGAAATGTTATATCACCATGGGTACACAGAATTAAGCACGCTGGACACGGTACTGCAAAAGGCTGGACATTCAGCAAAGCCTGAGGCCAACACAGGCCTCATTTTTTAACATGGAGTGTTTCCACGATTGCTGGGATGATTCACAGGCACACAGACTTATGTACATAATCTAGGGGATGAGGAGCAGAGTGTTCAGAAGTTTGACGGATCCAACCTCTGGCTTCATCCTACACATCCTCTTCGTTTCAAAATTGTCCTGAGTGTGTTTAATACTCCATAGCTTTTCCCTCCTCACATCTTGAGCCTTTTCCAGTTTCATTATTCACTTGGAAAACAGAAAGTTAAAGCCTTACTTTGATCTGAGATGTCATAACATAAACAACAGATGCAAATACTTTTTTGGTGACTACTAATCTGTCTGTAAATCTCCTGTTGAATCAGAGCTAAAAATAATTACATTCTGTGTTATTTGGCGTAATTCATCTCTTCACTTTTATACTCTGGGAAAACAGAAAACTATTGCTAACTTTAAGGAATTTGTGATATTAAGATGTCTCATAGCTAGTTTGTTATATACCTTAGTGCCATGGGGGATGTGGAGGAGGGAGGTCTAAGCTCTGTTTTACTGTATTTTTAAAGGGTAGAATTTTATTCTCTTTGTTTGCTTTTCTCAACAAGGAAAGAGCGTGAGTCACTCTGATAGGTTTGCCAGGATTAGCCCACTCAATTCACTTCTTTTACAAGGATATTCCTTTAGGTTTGCGAGATGAGGCTACAGCTTAATTATTGTGTTTTACTGTTTCCTTTATTCTGGGTGCTAGAACAATTCAGCATTAATACTGTCATTTCACTAATACATCTCAATAGTCCATGGCAGGAGCAGTTATATGATTAATGGTTTTAGAGATGATTGTTGAAATCCTAAACTACTATTAAAGTAGCCAACCTAAAACCAAAAAAATCTTACTGTTCAGCCAAATGTTGCCAAATGCACACAGATTTAACAGTGCCAAACTAAACTGTATACATAGTGTTGACTATAGAACATGCACCTTGCCTTTCTATTGCTTTTATTAGTCAAGTTAGAGAAGGTTCACTGTCTTGTTCATAAAAGATACTCCTCCACAGTATAAAAGCTATTCATAGAATCATAGAATCGTTAAGGTTGGAAAGGACCTCTGGGATCAACAAGTCCAACCTGTTAACCTAACTGCCTGGACCACCTCTAAACCACGTCCCTAAGCACCACACCCACACATTTTTTTAATACTTCCAGGGACTGTGATTGCACCACTTCCCTGGGCAGTCTGTTCCAATGCCTAACCACTCTCTCTGTGAAGAAATTTTTCCTAATATCTAATCTAAATCTCCCCTGGTGCAACTTGAGGCCATTTCCTCTAGTCCTATCACTTGTTACTACGGAGAAGAGACCGACCCCCACCTCACTACAACCTCCTTTCAGGTAGTTGTAGAGAGCAATAAGGTCTCCCCTCAGCCTCCTCTTCTCCAGACTAAACAGCCCCAGCTCCCTCAGCCGCTCCTCATAAGACTTGTGTTCTAGACCCTTCACCAGCTTCGTTGCCCTTCTTTGGACACGCTCCAACACCTCAATGCCTTTCTTGTAGTGAGGGGCCCAAAACTGAACACAGTACTCGAGGTGCGGCCTCACCAGTGCCGAGGACAGGGGCACTATCACCTCTCTAGTCCTGCTGGCCACACTATTCCTGATACAAGGCAGGATGCCATTGGCCCTCTTGGCCACCTGGGCAAACTGCTGGCTCATGTTCAGGCAGCTGTCAACCAACACCCCCTGGTCCTTTTCTGCCAGGCAGCTCTCCAGCCACTCTTCCCCAAGCCTGTAGCACTGCTGTACTTCATGGTGAGTTTAAGGTTTCAGGTATGCATTAGGCAGTCTCTGAAGACGTTTTTTGAACACAATTGTGAAAACTTACTGGCCTGAGGGTTCTCAGGTTGGGTGATCCCATGCCAAATCCATAACAGATTTCTAAAATGCTTAAATTTAAGTGCGTCCATACCACCAAAATTCCACTGTAGGAATCAGACTTTTCTGAATCTGTGGCTCTAAGGCCATAGTGTGTTTCTGTAACTAATTCCCACAGATTTCTTCTTTGGACACAGTTCAAAGTGGGAAGATATTCAGAAAATTGCTCCACAAATTTTCTGCATAAATAAACTTTTGGCTTGAAATGTTGTGATTCCAGGAGTTCTCACACCCCACATATGCAACAGTTGCACAGCATTCAACTCTGGCAAGTCTGTCTTCCAAAGAAATCAGAATAGACAACTACACACACAAACTGGACATCAAGCCTGTGATTTATTTTTTTTTTAGAGATGGAGCTAGGTATCCTTACAAATAATTAGGATTTAACAGGATTTGGACCTGATAGGATTTATTTGAAACTGTCTACCTGTTATGCAGATGTCTACACACAACAATCTGAAACCAGAAATGCTCACCGAAACCACCCAATATTGAGTCATGGACATGTTCAACACTAGAAGAGATCCAGCACCAACTTTTAAGAAAATACTTTTTCCATACAAAAGAGGCATTGAAAGGGATAGCAAGACACAGCCAATACAAACAGGTTTCAAATGAACTGCTTTTTATCAGTCATCACTTAAATGAAATAGAGCTTCTTGCTTTCCTTTTTCCAAATAATGTGGTTTCTGACGTTGTGTCCACTTGAAAGTGGAAACAAAACTGACAACAGAGTCTAGATTTCACATATAAAAGATTTCATTATTTTTCAGAGAATCCATTTAGTTCTTTCAAATGTTTGCTGGTCATTGTGTAACAGGGCTTTTGTTTCCTGTGATTCAACTAAGGAACATGGGAAATAAAAATATCAAACTATCATATTTCAAGAATGCAACTAAAACCTTCACCTCCAGCAGTGACAACATGATTATGGCTGAATATGTTCATCTAAGCAGGTCTTTAAAGCAAGGCTGTTACGATTTGGTGATAGAGGACCACATTCTCAAGTGATATATTGCATCACTGAGCTGTGTGAATTTGCTGTCAAGGATCAGGGGCAGAATTAATAAGATGGGGAGCTACAGGTTTCAAAAAAGTCCATAAATGTATCACCACCTCCTTCTAACAAATACATAGTTTTCATAGATGAGGTAATTTATAGATGTCAGATAATCATCAGCCATTAAATCCACCATGAAAATTTTCATTCCCCTTTCCCCTCCCTTTCATTTTCTCCCTTCCCCTTCCTCTTCTCATTCTCTTCTCCCTTTCCCCTTCCCTTCAAAATATAAAGCAGGGCTAGGCATTTCTTCTCCCGTGTTTCCTTCCAGATGAAGATACTCCCAAGACTACAAACTTCTTCCAGCTATCAGAGCAGTATGTAAACTTATTGGTTGGTCATTTTTAGTGCAAGCACAACTTGAAAAAACAACAAAGCAAGCCACTAGCACAATATTTGTTGGGTTGCAGGAAAAAAATAACAAAAATTCAGGGCTGGCATGATCAAATCAGATCCCTCAATCTGACAACAACTGAATTGCTGCAAGAATAACTCAGAAATTGGAAATGTGTCATTCATTATGCTACTCTTTACTGTCAGCATATTTAACATAAAAGTTTTATT
This sequence comes from Nipponia nippon, assembly GCF_047370975.1. Classification (NCBI taxonomy): domain Eukaryota; kingdom Metazoa; phylum Chordata; class Aves; order Pelecaniformes; family Threskiornithidae; genus Nipponia; species Nipponia nippon. Next base: position 20,444,309 of record NW_028262290.1, on the reverse strand, counting down.
TACTGGCTTCTTAACCTGTTTTTCATTGTGGAATTTATAGTATTCATCTTATTAACTTATTCATGCATTGTATGTCCTTTATTAAGATGTGATCCCAAATACAGTAAATTTCTGTCTTCCCTCACCAAAATTTCAGGTTCCTCAGAAGTTCTAAAAGATAAGGGATGCTATACAGTGCTGGTACTTAGCCTTTTAGCTGGTACTTAACTGGTATTTAGCCTTTTAAGAGATTTAGGAACATTTACAACCCTGCCCTCAGGCTGTGAGTACAAATGTACTTATCACTCGGTGGGTTTTACCTGCAGCAGACCCTATAGCAGCTCAAGCACTTCAATGCATGTGACATTGGCAGACTTTGGGTTGAGGCAGTGTGGTTCAACACATGACATTCAAGATATTTTCAATAACTATTTATTTGAAAGAGGGGGAAGGCATTGATAAGCTGATGTGGAAGTTGTTTTTCCTCTGCTGTTGGCTGCCCAGACATTTTGTTAACAAGTTATGATGACAGAATTTACAGGATTAATACAGTGGTGGAGATTTTCACAAAAAATTTGTCCAACCTCATTGATTCCAGTACTATTTTGCAATCTCTCCGATTAAACTAATCCTACATAGTTAGAATTCCGTTATTTACAGCATAGAATTTCCTTTCCTGTGACATTTCCTTTCTTTTCTTTCCTTCTCATATTCTATTTAAAGCTTTGCTTTTCTCTGTGGCTATCTGTCTAATTATGTATCCTATGTCTACATGTTTAAGCAAAAGCATTTAGCACCATCTTTCAGCCCCTTGTTATCTCTTTTTACATAGGAATCTCCTTTTCCTGTCTTAACAAAACCACAATTTATTTCCTTCAAAACCAGTTTATTTTAATGCTGTGAAATTGAGACTGAGATTGTATTTAATGGAAGAAGGAATTTCAGGTGAGAAGCTTTTACTGAAATGCATAGTCGCAGAGTATATAGTCTTCACTGTATCTGCCTCCTGGGGGTGATTTGGATTAGGTATTTTCTATCTGAATTAAATACTTAACAAAAGAACAATTGTCCCATCTATGCATGCAGCTCTACAGTGTAAATACCATTACTGACACTTGATATTACATAGTTAGCATCCGTAAGTCACATACACAATTCCTATTGATGTTAGTGGGAACACTACAGTTGTATGGAAAGAGGCTAATGTACGGTCCTTAAATTTGGATGAAGGGTGGGAAGAAGTCAAAGATTTGAATACAGCAAAAGAAGGAAACTACAGTCCTGATTCTGCTTCTGTTACAATCATTTGGATTTGTATGACTTTGTCCCAGCCTACTTCACAAGCAGTTAAGTTATTAAGAATTTCCAAGATCATGAGGGGTAGTTTATTTCAGGGGGAAAAATATAACCTTTAAAAGTAAGCAACTGATGAAGAAGAAACTTATAAAATATATTATTTCAGTGCTCAAACTAAATTTCTTCACGTGATTTTTTTGTGCAAATCTTTATTTTATTTTTCTAAACAACAGTTGTGTTGTTATTCAAATTTCAGATCTTATCCTCAGCTGTCTGACTCAGCTGGAGATGGTGGAGTTGATTTGTGCCAGATAAGAATCTGCACCTTTAACAATAGTTGATATTCATAAGTCTGTAGCCAATTGCACTTTGGACAACTTTCCCTGGGCAGTCTGTGCAGATAGATCCCAGTTCAGTTCCTATAGATTCTTGCTGGAATGCAGTTGTGTAACTATAAACCAGTTCAATATTTAGCAATTTTTTAAAATTACTGATTTTACCTAAAGAGCAAGGGAGCATTTCTTCTGGTTAAACTATTGTGTTGCAAGCTGTATTCTTGTTGCATAGGATTAAAGACTGGTTCAGCAAGATGGCTTCCATCATCTGTTAGAGTAAAAAAATCCACTGTGGAAATCTGAGGCTAATTTTATGAAACAAGTTGACATTTTAGTAACATTTTCTATTACTTCATTGCCTTGGGAAATAAGTTAGTGGGTTAAAAGAGAAGATAAATAGGAAAACATACTGGGAGACTTTAGCACTGGCAATAATTAAAGTATTTTCTTAAGAAATCAAGAGAGACAAGAACAGAAAGACATAAAATGGCTATACTGATTTATGCCAAAGGTTTACCTTGTTCAGAATCCTATTTCTGACAATGGTCAACAGTAGGAGCCCTATAAGAACAGAGCATGTATAAGATCTCCAGGACAGTATATTCTCCAAAATATCCACAGCTTGGGAACTTCCTGAGGTAAGTTTGTATGTAGACAATGGTACTTTATAGTCACTGCTGCACCCAACCCTCATGCATTCATCTAATATCATTTAAAAACCATTTATATTTTTGGCCTCCACAACATCCTGTGGCAATGAATTCTGTAATTTTGTTATGCATCATGAGAAAAAGTACTTCCTTTTGTTTGTTTGTCCCTAAGGGAAACAGGGATAAATGAAAAGGCACTGTATTTACCCAGTAACGGGTAATGCTGCTGTGGGAGACACTTGCAGAGCTGCACAAGGAAGATACTGATTCTAACCACAGTTTTGCATCTAGGAGAGCGAGGGGGCAGTCACAGCACAGTCCAAAGATTGAGCTGAAATTTTGCAGTAGGGGAAAGCAGAGAAGCCCATGCTCATAACGTGTCATAGGGTTTCTCCTTTTGTCAATGCTCTCTTCTCGGTCCTGGATATCTGTGTGCCACAAACCAATGCCAGATGTTTATCCACATGTATCCAGTGAGAAATTTAAAAGTGACTGAAAAAAAGGCTTTATCTCATGTACACTCCACTGAAGAAATACATAAACAGGAAATTGTATGGATCCTAAAGGCAGACCAGAATACAGCCTGTGGTGTGGTGTGCAGCATGTTTTCATACGCTGTGGTTTGTCCTTTTTGAAGTGGTCATGTAATGAGCTGAAAATATCTGCATGTTTAGATAGTAAACATGCATGTAAGACTGCCGGTAGTGAATTTCCACTTTGAAGAGCGTGACTTGCTAAATGGACAGCTACAGCCTGACGCCCTCACACCTTCCCTTTCTAGAAACAAAAAGCAAAAAACCCAACGCTTCTTAATTTATTCCCACACATCTTCTATTTACCAAATACAAAGCAAATGTGTTGTACTTACTTTTTCAATGCCCAAATGACTAAAACTTCACACCATAAAATTGCTAACCACAGAATTTGAAAATTGTCATTGCTTTGCTGGAAAGTATTCTAAGTGCTTTCAGACAGAAAACATGTCTCCATAGCCAAACTCTAAGGAATGAAGGCAGTGGCAGCACTTTGAAATATAAGCTATATTCTATAAGCATTGATTTTCAGTAAAAATGATTGGCATTCACCAAATTACCTGGTGCTTCTGTGGGTCAGATTCTCAAGGCTTTTCCCAGGCTTGAAAAAGAAGACTATAGTACATGGTACCAGGTTGAAACTGCTGGCTTTACAGCTTTTGGCTGCATGTAAAGCTTCTGGTAAGTAATAGATAAAATATGATCACTGCAAGTAATTGATGGAGAGAGGGAGAAAGGGAGATAGAAATATTGCTCTGAGTTTCCAATGAATGGCTACTGCTTAGATTAATTCTAGGAACCCAAGTGCCTGGAAAGCATAAAATAATGGTAAATAAATGCAGCTGAACATCTCTGGAGCTTAGAAATGTGAAATAGCCAGTTGCACATTGTCATTCTTTTATTTTTTGCAGTACTTTGAGTAGTTCAGATCAGGTCTGTATTCCAGTGTCTTAGCTTCTGTAGAAACAAGTATTACCAGACAGGCCCTATACTAAATAGCTAGCAGGGGGAAAAGGAAGAGGAAGGTAACAAACATAGGTGGTGACATAGACTTGGTATCATATCTGTCTTTGCTTATTCTTAATATTTTATGAACAAGGGTATACTAATGACAGCAACAATTCACATAAGCTACTTGTCAAATCAGAACGAACTCTTCCATGGGCTTGACAGCAGAAAGGAATCCAGAGAAATATATGGAAGAAACCAAAGTACACCGAAGTTCAGTATACTTATACCGCAAGAAAGTAAGGGATGATAAAAACTTTTTCACTGAAATGTCTTACTCCTTGTTCTATTATTCTATATAGTCTTTAAACAAACTAGTATTATGTCATGCATCTATATACAAATAAACTTATTTGAAGACAATGCCCACTGAATTAATTATCATGCATGAAAGTGAGCAGAAAATTTTCATCTCACCTAATTCAAAAAGGTAGTCTAATTCACTAGTGTAGCTGACCAAATACAAGGTCCAGTGGAAGACAAAAATATTACATTGAAATATGCCAATGAATCACCAATGAGAAGAAAAAAAGGAAAGTCTAGTCCTTGCAGATGCAAGGAGATATTTACTACTTAGCCAAGAATAAGTGATAACACCTAATCAAACAAAAGACACCTTCAAGGAAAGGAAGGAACTCTTATTTCAGTTGGGAGGAAAAGTGATGGTAATTCTTGCAGTTAGAAGGGCAAGAAGTTTGAAGGTGAGGGATCAAAACCTGGACTTCAAAGAAGACTTCAAGAGGACAACACTGCAAAGCTAACTGGCATCACCAGTTCACAGTAAATATTCAAAGGCCATGCTCCTGAAAGTTTTCCAACAGAGGCCCCCAACTGGTATTGCTCCAGGTTATGTCTTCTGGACAAAGGCTTATGCCATGATTACCACCTTCTTGCAATCTGAGAGCAAGTTAGCTAGGGGCAGGGAGAAAGCCCTGACCAATGCAGCCTTAAAGTGCACAGGTTAGTATACTTTCTTTTTCAATTCACTTACGTATTCAACAAACCTCTATAACTATTATCTATTTTGAATAGAATGCCCTTATTTAACTGTTACCTTAAGCTGACTTAAAATAAGTATTATTTTAAGGCAACTGGATAACAGAAATCTCTTTAGGTGGTGTGGAAAATGTATAAATGGGGGAAGTGGAGCACCTTTTAACTTCCCTGTCTCTGCAGTATTTCCTCTGCTGTATTCAAAGAATAATAGAGGACATCTCAGCTTCATGATCCAGTGGCAAGTTATTAGCATCCAGCAGGATATTGGTATATATGCTTGAACCTAAAAGTCAAAAGGAACGTGACAGATGTGACAGGCCGTCTGCAAAGATCTAGATATTATTCAGACCATCTGTCCTAGGCATCCCACACCGATGTCTGTAAAGGCAGGTTCATACTATTGCTGATCTGCATTACTGTTCACAGATCCCTCCTCTCTGCTGCTCGTATAAGGCTTCTGCACTCCTAATATATCCGTACAGCTCAAGTGCCTGGAGCTGGACAGTACATACAGTATGTTTCCCTTTCCCATTCTGGATGTCCCATCAAATAATAACAGAGCTGGGGTAATTACAGCTTGTTTTGGCTTGCTTTGCTAACCCCTTTATCATTTTAAATAGATGTGATTTTAACTAGCTTCTAATTTAAGCTGTTAGAAAATGTGATCATGTGGTGTTAACTTTGACATGGGACTGCCCATGTTAATAGCAATCGCTGCATGACAGTGTTTGGCACGCTGATCCTTGAAAGGAAACTGAAAAATAGCATGTGATTATCTGAGATAAACAGGCATGATGAAATGCTCATTTTATAGTGCCAAGATTAATAGACACAGAACAAATTAGAAACTGCTGTGGTCTAGAGCTTACTGTGCCACTATCTCCATTTGGCACCTCCATGCCTTAGTTTCCTTTAGGAAAAATGGGGATTAACTCACGTTTACATTTGAATAAAATAAATCCTGAGCTCTAAGTGTTCCCAATAGTTTTGTTGCTGGGGTTTTTTTGTCGTTTTATTTTTTATTATTCAGCTCTCTTATTTAGAACTGGCAATACTTTTCTAACAACCAGGGACAATGGAGTAACTATCTACTAGAAGAAGTCTGTAAAAAAAGCTTGTTACAGACCAAGCTCTCAAAAACTCAATAGGTAAAGAAAACAAAAAAGTTTTTTAATGATTAATCAGTTCTTGTAAAAAGCTCAAAATACAGCTGCAGGTATTAGGCCATTAATAAAAATGTTCTAAAACCAATCATAGGGTATGTTTCAACTTAAAGAAATTACATTTTTGTAACTACTGAAGTCTGGCAAGTAAGATCAACTTTTAGGCATATTTTTTACTCAGCTCTGTCTATTTCTTGGTCCCTGTATTTTCTGAAACATTTAAATTTAGTCTGTAAAAAATGCAAATCAGTAATTGAAACTAATCAGAAGAGTTCTTTCTTTTTCCACTTTCTCATATAATTAAGGCAGGTAATATACAGGCTCTACCAGTAAACATTTGATAAGGATACTGTAAAACAAATTTTCTAGAGAATAGAATGAATTAACAGTAGATCAGAGAAATCTACGTGATACATATAATCTTACTGAGATAAATGAGACAATTTTTTTCTACCTTTTTGTAAAAAGGATTTAGTTTGAAAGAGATAGGATAGCCATGTGTTATAGTTCTTGTAGACTGGGCTTTAAGTCTGGATTTGCAAAGGCTTGCACCCTAAACTTAGCTAAGTGATAGCATCAAATTTTTGAAGTGGCTACTAATGGAAATTGCTGTCAGTTTAATGTCTCCCTCTGTGCTACATTTTCAGATCCCTGTGTGTTTCATTCAAAAGTTAGATTATTGGAAACCTCTGCTGCAGGAAGTATGAGTTTAATCCTTTCAATGAGTAACAGACTAGTCAGTAAATCATTGAATTGATTGGACTGACCAATCTAGGCTTTGAGCTCACTAATTTTTCAGTGTCTGAAAAAAATGAGATCAGTATATAATTATGACACATAGAGGTTTTTCTCCTGAGTGTGTGTAAATCCATTAGGTTGTCATCTACTGTCAAAGTGTCTAATAACAGAAATGGACCTAGCTGCCACTGATTACAATCAATCAATCAATCAGCGGTGTATTGCCTACAGTTCAAGGATCTGTTCTTTCAGTGATCCAGTGACTGCCTATGTTCTCTGTCTCTCCTTCTTCCAATTTCTGAATGAATCCAGAAGGCTGCAGCTGATATTCTTTAGCTTAAACTCAATGCCATTGGCATGCTCCAAGCCCACTGCTGCACTGAGTCCACATAGGTATGGGGGTATCCAGATAAATTCACTTGCAAATAGAAACTGAAAGGTTTGCCTTATCCAGGGTCTAAGCATAGGCACTCTTAAGCATCTATGTATGTTTTAACCATCAAATACTACCTACTTCCAAGTACCTAAGTAGTGTGAGAAGGGAGGAGGAGTGAAGGATTCTGTAGCAGTTGCTTGAATCTAGGTGCTTAAATGCTGCTCAAGTTGCACTCAAAGTCTATAAATCCAGCTATAGATCTGAACAAAATATTTGAGAGTTCAGTTCTTCAAAACTATCTACAGACAGCAATAATCTTATTGATAGAGACCACTACATGTAAAAACCTAAAGGAAGGTAAATTATTCATTACTTCCCTTGAATAAAAGTATTGTATTTCACTAACAAAACATGCAAACTGCCATTGTTTTTGTTTGCCTTTATCATTGCAATACAAATAATTTTCCAGATATAATTGACTTCTAAATATCGATATATTTCATTATCCAAGTCAGCTGTATGAAATAAGTTCTATATTCCCTAGGAAAGTATCTGTACTTGGGAAGTGCCTTCTGAATGGACTTACTACTTCAGATATCACTAGTAATTTCAAATAAGTTTTAAATCTTTCAACTACTGTACTCCAATTTATTTATAAATGTTTGTTGGAAGATGATTGCAAAGCCTTATGCAACTAGCTAAAAAAACCCCAGTTGCTGATTCTATTAAAAATCCACTTATAACATGTATCCAATGCCTAAACCTAAAGGCAATAATTCAAGTCTGAAAATAACCACACTCAGCTTCACATTTTGGTAATAGCATCATGATTGCTGTTTACCTTGTGTTATATATATTCCAAAGTACTGGCATTTAGAGGAAAGCAATTTAGTATGCATGGGATATCACAAAAATTGAAAAGATATTTGCATGTATATAGGTGTATAGTATGCATCATGGTAAGCCTATTTCAAGTTTTACATTAAATGTCATTCACATATGCATATAATATATATACATACACAATATTTTTTACAGTTTCTAAGTGCAGTGACTTGCCACTTAGTTTTGGTTTTTGAGCTTGTAAAGAAACCATGTATTTGTGTCCTTTCCTGGCAAAGTTGATAAAAATGTATTAGAATAAATATGATCCATTATACCATATCAGTATCCTCTGGAACCTCTACGAAATAAATACCTGGCATTTTTAGCTTACTGACACAGGTGTCTAATGTAGTATTTTCAACCAATAATCCATTCCTTATGATAATTCCTATCTTTTCAGTAATGTCACTGATAACTATTAATATTAATGAAATCTAAAACACAGTCTTCAGTGTAACATTATACAATCAGGTAAAATGTAAGCAAATCAGTCAAACTCATAGGAGAAAAATATCTAAATGTTAAACTTCTTTGATTAAAAATATTTATTGAAACCATTTCCTACTGCTTGGGTCAGAAGGGATTCACACGTGAAATAAAGCCCAAATCAGTCCAGGTAATGAATTTATTCTCCACTCCAAATTCTTGTGAATGTAGTTTTGCCACCCTTAGCTACAGAAAACCCACATCATAAAAGCATCTCCTTGTTGGAGACTGTTTAGACCAAAGTCACAAAAATTTATCTAAGCTGGCAGGAGCAAAGCTGAGACCACAGAAAGCTGGATCCCATTCCCAATTTAGATGAAATTTTTTTGCCATGGTAAAAACAATTAACTTATACTGTAACTTAATTTTCTTTCTTTGAAATAGGGCTTGCAACTGCCTACCTGACAGAAATTGTGCCAGTGGTCCAGGGACACTTAGGTGTTACAGCGCTGAGAGGTGTGGAGGTTCTTGAGGCAGATACATCTCTGCTTTTTGTACCAGAAAATGATTTTTTTTTTTTTGCTTGCTCAGAAGGGAGGAATTTTATAACTAAATTACAGCACTTGCGAGTTTGCAGTCCAGTGTTGTAACTCTGATGATGCCTGAAACACAGTAAAACTCCGTCTATTCAGAAAGAGTAGAGATGCTACTGTAGCGTACTGAGCACAGCACAGTTCAGAGGCTGGGTCATGTTGAAAGCCTGTTAAAAACATAATCACTTAAACATCTGACATAAGTAGGCCATCAGCTCTACAGTAATGATCCCTAGAACTCTTTCTTTCTCTGACATATATACTGCAAAAGACTTTGGTCTGAGTGTGGTTTTCATTCTCATTCTCATTCTCATTAGCAGAAAATCACTCCCAGAGCAGTATGACAGTATCTCATTTAAACAGTCACTTCCACAGACAATGGTGCGGAAAACTGATTTTTAATTTGGGGGCGTTCATTCATATCAAATTGACCCATTTAATTTTTTTTTTTTTTTTTTTAAGTTAGTAAACTGAAATAATTGAGTTTCAGTGAGATAAAGTTAGAGGGTTTAGCCATTGAATATTCTGAGTGTTGACCCATATCTTTTAAATATACACTTGAAGGTGTGAAGGTAGCCCTTCCCTGATGCAGACAAAACTGATTTTTTAACATAACCCTTCTATAGATAAGTGGCATTATCTATATATTTTTAGAAGATGCCATGACTATATGCTGGTATGAGGAAGAGTGCATAAATGTCTTTGTGAATCCAACCACCCTCAAATCTATGTGGTTCTTTTTTTGGATAGTTAAAGCAAATGGAATTATTTTAAAAACCTTTTCTTTCATATTTTACATTATCAGTCAAACTATACTGTATTATTTAAATAAAAGTGTATCCAAACCTCTTTATGTTTGTTTAGAGCCAAATGGATCTATCAGATCTATTCCTGTGCCACCAGCTTAGCCTCTTCTAGCTACAGCCCCATTATTTTCTTTTCTCATGTTCTTTAATGTATTTATTTATGCAACACCTTTTGGAAGTAAGAAAATGTCATTATTCTCATTTTACAGAGGAGAAAACTGAATCATGAGGTCTCTGGTTCATACAATAAGTCAATTAAATAAATGTAGATTGGACCCTATCTATCTGACTCATCACATGCAGCTAAGACAGGTCCATCCTTTCAGACTGCAGAGATGACAGCAGTAAGTTAATTGTCCCATAGTGATGAGAGTGCGCTAATAATGTGCCAATATAAATATCATCCCTGAATAGAAAGTATGGAATATTAACACAACAGCTGGCGGAGAAATCTGACTGGTGCATTGAGTCGATGAAATGTATTCTTTCACCACTTCTCAGTTCTATAAAATCAATGCAATTGAGTAACAAAGAAAATAATCTGGATGTTTTACTGTTTTACAAAGATAATTATCAGAGGATTAAGCAACTGGATTCCAAACTCCCAGATGGCACAGGCTTATCTAATATTTTGCCATAAGATTCAAAGTATCCTTACAGCTGAAAGTAAATGTTGTTAAAATAATATGGGCATTAAAATGTAAGAAACAAATACGGACACATAGCAAATGAATAACTGAGGGAGTCTTATACCTTCATCCTATAAATATGTTGCAGAGAGCAGGATAGTCAGAAATAAAAAAGAAGTGACAAACCAAGACATTTCTAATCCCCACAGGAGGCTGTGATGCTCGAGTGAGTTTTGTTCCTTGCCTGCACAGCGTACTGGAACTCCTGGAGTGTTGAAACACCATAAGGTAAACATAGAGAGTTCCTAAATTTAACAAAGTCAATCCATTAAAAACTGTTAACTGCACTTCTGTAACACATTAGATGTTGTAACAAGCTAAACATTAAGAAAATGATTCATGAAATGTCTTTCATTTAAATTCAGTATCAGTTTCATGACAATTTACACACTAGTATTTGATAAAAACAGGACCTGTGTTGGTTGACAGCCAGCTGAATATGAGCCAGCAGTGTGCCCAGGTGGCCAAGAAGGCCAATAGCAGTCTGGCTTGTATCAGAAACAGTGTGGCCAGCAGGACTAGGGAAGTGATCGTCCTCCTGTACTCGGCACTGGTAAGGTCGCACCTCGAGTACTGTGTTCAGTTTTGGGCCCCTCACTACAAGAAGGACATTGAGGTGCTGGAGCGTGTCCAAAGAAGGGCAACAAAGTTGGTGAAGGGTCTAGAAAACAAGTCCTGTGAGGAGTGGCTGAGGGAGCTGGGGCTGTTTAGTCTGGAGAAGAGGAGGCTGAGGGGAGACCTTATCATTCTCTACAACTACCTGAAAGAGGGTTGTAGTGAGGTGGGGGTCGGTCTCTTCTCCCAAGTAACAAGTGATAGAACAAGAGGAAATGGCCTCAAGTTGCACCAGGGGAGGTTTAGGTTGGATATTAGGAATAATTTCTTCACTGAAAGGATAGTCAGGCATTGGAACAGGCTGCTCAGGGAAGTGGTTGAATCCTCATCCCTGAAGGTATTTAAAAGATGTGTAGAAGTGGTGCTTAGGGACGTGGTTTAGTGGTGGACTTGGCAGTGATAGGTTAACAGTTGGACTTGATGATCTTAAAGGTCTTTTCCAACCTAAATTATTCTATGAAATATATATGAAAAATTATAGAAATTAATTTACAGCCCTATTTTATCTATTCCATTGAGCTAAAATGATAAGTCTGGTAGGATCTATAACTTAAAAAAGTGGTTAATTTGAGCATTTAAAAATGCGTATATTAACCTCTGACACTGACAAAAATCATGATTAACTATGACAAATCAAGACATATTCTAAAGGCCTTTAAATAAAAGATGGGATAACAAGGTTTTGTTAATAAAGTACAATCTTTCTGAAGCACAGCAAATGCAAAGACATATATGAGAATATATATATAAGAATGTTAAATACATATATATATAAGAATCACCAGCTATGTCTATGTGTTCAGTCCCTTGGAAACTTTAAATGTGCACCAGCTTTATTCTTTCAGTGTACAAGGAAGACATAGCACTACCTCGTAATTAGGCTGACGGGATCAGCACTGGCAGGCAGTGATGCAGGTCAGCAGTTCTAGCAGCAGAACTCACGTGTGTCTGGCTGAGCCTTTCAGAATTTGCTCAGACAAATTTCCCAGGTTGTGATGATGGAGCCATGTCTGAAGGAGGATTGGTACATAGAAATCTTTGAGAAATGTAGAAATGTTCACTGAGCAAAACCTGTCTGAAGATGAAGATAACTGATGAAAAGTGCTGCTTTCTGTTGAACTGCCCTTAGAGGGGTGGGGAGGGACCACTGCAGAGCCCAGCAGGAGAAACAGGAGCCACCAACCTGCAGGAGGTCCTGAACCTGCTGAGGAAGTGTGTCTGCAGCGGCATGTGTTAGCATGTGCTGTGCAATCCTCTCTAGCGACATTCAGTCCAAGTGAAAAGAGAAAGGTTGGGCCACATTATGGGAGCTTGGGGGGATCATAAATGCTTCATTTGTGTTACTGTGCTAGGCAAATGATGAGAAGAGAAAGCCTTCTGACCCTCTCCTTTGCATGCATATGCAGCAATTGCTAGGGTCAAATCCTTACAATAATTCTACTCTCACTGGAATGTAAATAAATAATATCACACTCTCCCTGCCCTGCTTCCTCTCCTGAATAATGCATCTGGTCCCCTATGGATGCATATGGCAAAAATATAATTTGTTTAAAAAAACCCAAAATGTATATACCAGCTAGTCCAGTTGAGGGGTAAGAGACCTGAAGAGCACCCTGCAGAGCAGGATCATTGCATGTGCACTTGCCAAAGTGGGGGTCAGTCTGAGGCTGGGTGAGAGATGCACAGAGAAAAGCAAGAGATTCTGCTCTCCGCACCTCCCCTGAGAAAGGAGAATTCAAGGCGAAAACCCAAGCTGTAAATAAGGATCCTAGTATTACAAAAATTCTCCCTCTCCCTTTCTGTGGAAGGGACAAAATATCATCCTGGCAGAGCTATCTTGGGAACAGGGAGCTGAGATTTCCCACTCAAATACGTCTGTCTAACAGCCAAGCCAGTTCCTAAGGCCAGGCACTGAGCAGATGACTGGCTCCCAGCAGCGCCATCCTCCATTCTTCACTCAGCCAAAATGCCCTTTTGGTTCCACTGGCACTTCTGCTTACATACTTACATAAGGTGAATCCTGAAAGCAATAAATAGCTGGGTGCTCTAGGCACTCTGAATCGCTTTTGGCATTCACTTCCGTGCATCCAAATGACATAGCAGCCTTCCAAGGAGTGGCCAAAAGGTGACCAGTTTTGGCTGAAATGCTGATAGCCATCTTAAAGTGATCTTTACTTGTTTCCATAGAGATATGCCACTGAAGAAAAGGTGGACTGATGAGAAGAAATATGCAAATTGTTTACTTTTTCAGTCCATTGATGCCATTTTTCGTGTTCTTTCATTCTAGCTATTAGAAGTCTCCTGTTGCCTCTGTACAGTCATTGGGCTGTGTGGAAAGGTAAACACTGAAGTCTTTATTCTTCTGGTAGCTGACAGCTTCTCTCCATGGGGAATGAAAAAAATTGTCTTTTTTTCCTCTTGTCAAAAAACAATAGAGGTTGCATTAGTCACAGTGAATATGGAAATCTGCCAGGAAAAGAAAGTAAGTAGTACCCCTGTAGAAACCTAATAAAAATGTCCATTAGGCTTTTGGAAATGACCCCTAACTACCAGCCAAAGAATAATGAAATTGGCAAAACACGAAAAGCAAAGTCTCACTTTGCTTTGCAGCTTTCAAATGACCCACAAACCTCGTTAAAAGGGATCAGCAGTGGCAAATATAGACTCTGCCAAAGTTCTTTGGCAACATGTCCCAAAAATCTGAAAGAGAACAGGTTTACATAGAAGCAACAAGCTTGCTGGTAAGGTTAGCTCCTGTCAACATCTCTCACACTACAAACGGAAAAATCCCTTTTGACTTGTTTTCTTAATGAGTTATCCTGTTGAATTTATTTCATCCACAGTCCATGGGAGCAGATCCTGCAGTTCTTTATTCAGATAAAATCCAGATGAAACTAATGAAGAGGGGTGTTGCCTGAGAAAGGAGGACAGTATTGGACTTTCTGGAGCAACTGTTGTATGTTAGTTGTAAGGAAATGATTTTTTTAAAAACAGTTCTGTATAGCATTTACCATTTTATTGTACACATTAGTGTTCATAAAGTATAATGAAGGGTAGATTTTATTCTGAATTAAATTAAACAAAAAAACTCCAGAACTCAGTTCTCACTTCCCACTAGCTGTTTATGTCTGTGAGAAGGCAGGATCAGGATTTCGCGTTAGATTTCCTTCTAGAAAATATGATCCATCACAAGTGCAGGCTATGGGTTTGTACAGGAGCTATTTATGTTATGAAAGAGTTCTGGCTAACTATTCCTCTCAAGTCTTAAAAACTGTTAGCTTTTGAAAAATTCAGTGTTTTACTGTCAAGTTGTGAGCAAAAAAATCCTACTTTTTTTTACACAAAAATTGTAAATAATATCATGCAAAATCATCCTCACATGCCATTTCATATTTTCAATAGAAAAGAAAAAAGCAGCAGAAAAAACCAATATGTATGCTTAGCCATACTGAGGCAACAGAGTAGAGGAGGACTGAAGAGATGTTGTATATTTGGACTGGTGGGGTTTTTTGATGAGTCTGCAGAGCTGATTTTTCTTTATATAGTTCTGAGGACTCCATCATGCCATTGAAGCCAATAGGAATACTACTGAGAGTATGGTTTTCAAGACTGAACCGTCAGATTATAACAAAGCAATCTGATTTTCCCTGAAAGTCCATGTTTGTACAGACCTTTATTCACTGTGCGTCCTGCTCTGTTTGTGGACCATGACTGCAGAATTTTAATGAGCCCCATGCAGAGCTCTTTTCAGAGCCAGCTTTGCAAAGAGGCATGTCACACTGAGAAATTCCTTATGTGCCCCTGCTTTATTGTTTTGTGCATGAGTTTAAGTCTATATTGATTTCACTCCCTTCATTTCCTTGTTCCTACTGTATAGAGCTGATAAATTGTCCGCCCCTGAAGAAGTTCAGCTTCGTGGTTATTCATTCTCACCCACCCTCCCTGAGGGTGCCGAGACAGGTAAAACTGCCTTAGAAAACTGCCAACCTACACAATTCAAAGAGAACACTGGAGTTTGAGTACGTTTGTCCTTTTTAAGACTGAAGTCCCAAAACACAAAATATTTAGCTATAAAATTCAATCTGAGATCAGCCAGAAGCCAATGGAAATGTCTTTCTGAGTAAAAACTATAAAACAGGGCTATTAGTCATTGACTACTCTAGAGACAAAAGAAGGATGCTAAGTACCGTAGTAATTTCACTGTTTGTGTTTTCCTTTAGATATCATATGGTCACACATGGCTAAATATGGGGCAGTATGGTGCTTAAAAATAATTGTTGTGTACAAAATGCCTTTCTTGCCTCTGCACTTCATAGCTAGCAAAAGTTGTACTCTCCACCACAACTCTAAAAGCAGCAGGGACTGGGGATGTGCGACCAGGATGGGCACAGAAGAAAGAGAAGGTGACATGGGTCAATGTATGTGCTGTAGCTTGGGTGTCTAATCTAGCACGCTGGGGAGTTCAGAGATTGGCTGTGTCTCCCAAGCCCAGCTTCTCAGGTGGTCTTCTCAGGGTACAATAAATCCACATGACATTTCCATGGTGTGCAGACCGTAAAGGCAGAAAATATTAGGAGTCATGTTCTCATTACAGAGGGGCGCTTTATGGCAACATTATGATGTGACCAAAGCACCAGGATAAAATCATCTGCTGATAAGCATTACACGCCTAATTAAAAAAGAAAAAGAAGAAAGCATACACTTGATTTCACTCCAGATTCAGCTTTAACTTTGTACAAATATTCTGGTATTATTCTAGCTTTCTTGTTCCCCTGAACCTCATACTCAGACTGGAAATGGAAGGACCAGACAGTTCTTCTCTTCTCAAGGGATTTTCAGAACAATTCTGAAGAAGAGAACATTCATGTTTTCAAAGTTGGCGCTGACATCCAACTATAAATCATAGATCATCAGTGGTTCTTAACAGTGAGATGTACTGGCCAAAATCCATAAAAACTATCATGAAAGGCAAAAAAATCTTTGTAATCAACTGAGGGAAAATTAGGATCAGGGTGCCTGCTTAAGATTTGTATGAGAAATCCCACAAACTTCCATTATTTTCTTTGAACAGGAACATTTGTTATATAGGAATGGCTTATTTTATCATTGATAAATTGAGTCAAACTCTACACAGTATGGAAAAGCACAAAGTATAACTTGATTCTATTTTACTCTGATCCACTTTTGTCTTTTACAAGGTTTAATTGCCATTTTATCTGTACTGAATATACTTTTGGTTCAGGATATACTTTTGGCAGTATTTTTAAGGTCTATTCAGCTGATTTTTCAGTTCATAGCATTTGTCTAAAGAATTGATGAAAAGTATCAAAGAAAAGTAAGTTAGCTTCATATCAGTATACAAAGGTCCTCATCCACTGGAAAGCACTGAAAAACACTCTGGTTTGCAAACCCCAAAAGTTTAAAATCACATTAGGTAAGTGAAAGAAGAGAATGGATTTACAAATGCTTACTCAATTATAAAGTTGCTCAGCTCAGCTCATTACCAGTTAATTATTAAATATACATTACAGTCATTCTTTAGCTGAGATATTTGGGAAGCAGATGGCTCCTATCAACAGAGTTAAAAATAAATAAAGACTGTCTTCAGAAACATCTGGTACTGGCAACTGTCAGAAACAGTGCCAAGCTTCAAATTCAAATACAGCCGTGGAGTTTGAGTGCTTCTGTCCCTATGTTTATGACTGAAAAGGAGCAAAGGAAAGATCTAGCTATGAAATTTGATCTGGAATGAGATGCCAAACTCTTCAAAGTATTTGTCCATGTTGAGACCAAAGCATTTTTTTTTCTCGGTTTTTACCTACCACAGCTAAATACCAAAGTACAGGTAAATCACTTCATATTTTCTCTTGTGACTGAAATTAAAATTTGTAACTTGGGGGTTTTATTCTGTTACCTTTTAGCAATTGCACTTCGCAAAAGCTGTTTAATGTTTGTCAGGTGACAATGTTACATGAGTGAGCCTAATCTCACTAAACCTTTCAACCATCTCTCTCACTGCAACTTTATCAAATTTTTCGGATGAGAAGGAAAGAGGATTATTTAGCTTGTTGATATTTGGATTAGTCTCTAATTCATTTTCTGGTAAGGGAGTAAAAACACCAGTCAAAATGTAATTTAAGTGTTTCAGTGTTCTCTTATTCCTTTATTTACATTTCCAAAAGTGCAGTCCAGTTTCGCCCTAAAATATGCCAGCCTGACCACCTATGGGTATAGTCCTCTCCTCCCAAAGAGTATTTCCAATTTAACCACTGAATTTCCTGCTGAATCAGTGTCTCCACTTTGGAAGTTTATTTTCAAAGAAAACAGAATGGAGGTGGGTGGGTGCTGATCAGGGTCCATCTGGAAATGTTCTTACACTAAAACATCAGTTAGACAAATGATTTCCAGCATGATGCTCCTTATACAGGGGACAAGTCTTCCAGGAAACTGGAGCACTAATAACTAACTCCAGGGCAGATTTTCCCATTCCTACTATGACTTTTCCAAAAATCCACATTAAGAGTTTGCAACAGTGTTGCCCTGGAGATGCTATGGAAGAAAACTTTCTAGGGACACAGACCCTGTAATTTGAATTACAACATTTATGACACTGTGGCTTGTGGAATATTAGAGTATTTGCCAAATTTGGCATTAGAAAATTTAATATATTTGTGATAATTCTATTCGGGAAAACAAGATATTTCAGTGGCTCCTTTTCTGTTATCTGATAAACTCAGCTGTTTACAGATTTACAAATGTCATTGAAACATTATGAATTCTTATCTGAAAAAAAAAAAAAGTCAATTTAAGCAGAAGGTCAATTTTCAGTGTTTGGTTTCATTTTTAGATTTTTCTTCTTGTTCTCTAGTAAATGCAGGTAGCATTTCTGTACTTTTTTTTCCCTGAACATATGAGTGGCTAGTCCATTAATTTTGTTCCTACATGAAAGGAAATATTTTTCCATAATATAGTAATACGAAGAAATTAGGATTTCTGGGGGAAAAATAAAGACAAAGAAAAAATATTTTTACACTTAGACTAGAACAAGTAACACTAGAAAGTGCAATCCTCTACATGGCAATTCTTATCCATTAATTATGAAGGCATACTTTGAAATAAAAGAACTCTCCTTTTAATCAGTGCTAGAATTTCCTAGCATATTATGAAGAATGAGTTTACTATTCATTCACCTCAAGCTTTCTGACGATTGGATTTAAACCACTTAAGTTGTTTGCAGCATTTCTGAAATAAAAAAAAATACCAACCACAAAACCCCAACCAAAATAACCCCACACAATCACCATGCTTATTTTAACCATATCCAACATTCATCGTAACAGTAACAAATTAGCTGCTGTGATAATTATGAATATACATTAAATTTCACAGATTTTAAAGCTAAGCATTAATTGCACAACTGTTCAACAAAAGAGAGTAAGATGGACTAACCTTGCCCTGTAAAAGAAACTCTGGACACCCTCTTGCTGTTTCTCACTTGTCCTCTGTTAACTTAGTGTGTCTGAACAGTCTCTACCTTCTTATCTCCCCCTTATCCAGAGTTAAATGCACTAATCAAGATAACTAGGAATTTGTCTGTCCTACCCAACCGTCCAGCTGTGGTGAGAAAATGCGAGGTGTGGTACACCGCCACTGTCCCTGGTCAGTGCTGTACTTGGGTGACTCTGTGACTACAGCGATTGTCACTGCTAGAAAGCCCACAAGACAGCCACCGGTCTCTCTCGTGCCACCCACTTCACAACTGCAGGCTACACAAGCTATTAAAAAAAAAGCCTTTTTAGACTTTCAGGTTAATTTTTTGGCTTTTTTTCCCCGGTGTGGTCTGCGAATGTCAAGTGCAACTCTGATTAGAGGGGTTTGCAACTGTTGTTTTTAAATGTTCTCTTATTGACACAGAAACCATGCTGACAGCACACCTGAAAGCTGGCACAATGTGCAGTGCTGTCCAGAAAGTCAGCTCCTTGCTGTCCCAGCTCACATGAGGTGGTCCCCAGCGGCACCCCTTACCATGTATCTTTCCGAGCTTTTGTTTTTACAGTCAACCGATGCGTAAGGTCCCATGCAGCTCTGCTGGGGAGTAACTGTGGAAGTGACTGGAAGTCCCACCAGTTTCCATCTGAAACACTGAGCTTGACTTTATTCCCCTCAGCAGAGTGTGCCTCAGGCCTGAGCTTTGGTGGTCTGGTGGTTAACACTATTGTCTAGAGTTTCATGATACTGGGATTTCTTCTGCTTTACCACAGATTTCCTGTGTCCTTGAGAAAGTCACTTAATCTATTATTCCCTCAATACCACAGAGAAAACGATGCTGTTCTTGCTGAGCAAGAGTGTTGTGAGGACAGTTCTTCGACCTCTCAGAGGAGAATGTATGGCACCGTGGCATTTAGATAGGTAGAAAAATGGAACTTTTAAATCCATTGAAAAAGCTGGGACCTCCATTGTAACACAAAGTCTGTAAAAGACAGAAAGGACCATTTTGTCTGCTCACAGAGGAGATGAAATGATTATAGAATTCATTTTTATGTGGATATTTCATTTCATATTGGCTTTTTTATGTAAGATTTTTTAAAATTTCTGAATATTTCCTTCACCATAGAATAAATCCCTAATAAAAATACAACACAGTTGCAATTGTACTTGTGCAATTATCTGTAGAAAGTTAAAACAAATCTGTAAGTACCCTTCAACCAATGAACTCGATGACTTTAGTTGTGAAAGGACTTTTTAAGGCAGCTTTGCCTCACTCTGCTTCATCATCATCTCTCACATTTTGTACCTAAAAAGCATCCTGGCACAGAGGAATATCTCAGATGGTGAGACACGTAAGTTCTGGCCTGATACCCTTTGAAAGTTGCATTCTTCAGTCTCCCCAGATCCCCTGACTACTGACAGTTTGACTTAGATGGAAAAAAAAGTCCTAATTTGTACTCAGTCCCTTGATTTTAAAGCAGAGAAAAGACTATGTAACCTGTGCATTTACAGCAAAGTAATTGAAAGTCTTATACTAAACTACCTTTGAATTCAACATTTCCATTTTTCCTGGGATGTCTTCAGTGTTATAATCTAATTTTTTCCTCTTTCCACTGTTTAGCCACATACTCCACTTTAGATAAGTAAATTTTAGTACAATTTCTCATACTTCTTTAGGTGCCTATTTAATGTTATTATATATACCTACAACATATGCTTACATATGCTCAAGTGAGAGAGGAGATGAGAAATAAAAGGAAAACAAAGCAAACTAACAAAAAACAATACAGAGAGAAAGAAGGACAGAGTATCCTGAAAATCAGTACTTGGGTCTATATAAGGTAAATATCCAGACTAAGAGATTACTTGCTATCTTAACTTGGATAAGTCTATCTTTCTTCTCCAGAGCAATTAGCTCTCTTAAAAATAAAATAAAACACATTCAATACATTCTCTTCACAGAAGGATAATATTTGCTTCAGAAATCTCCCCTTCTAGATCAGATATTCATTCTCATGTTCTTGAACCATAAATGGTATGTAATTAAATATACTTTTCAATCTATTATCAAAGTAAGTTGATTAACTGAACTGTTAAGTGATGCGAACCTGTTTGTTAAAGTTTCCTTTCTCTGTAATGCTTCAGTTTCTTCTGTTGGGTGAATAGCATGGTTGTGTTACTCATTTTTGGGGTAGTTGTAGTGCTGTGTTGTCTTCAAGCAAATGCACTGTATCATTGCACAGCTATGAAATTGCAACATTTTATGTGTTTTTTTAACTGAAGTAGTCAATTAAAAGCTCATTTTTTTCTTAACAATGCAGTACTTCCTTTTGCTAACGCAATATAAATTGTAACAATCGCCTGGAAGTATTGTGACACAATTTCAACCAAATGCATACAGGCTCATGAAATATCAAAACTTTTCCTGACCTAGTTTTTAAGTTTTGTGAATGGTTATTGCATGCTTAAGCAAACCTCAGATTTAGTATTTCATGTATATTAAAGAACATTGCCTAATATAGCAATCTCATTGTTTGGAATTCAAAACAAGAATGATCTTGCTTGCCAATGGCTTGGTCAAACATGTCACAAATATAATCAGTAGGAGTTCTTACAATAATCTGTATTTTAAATAGTTGATTTCTCATTCATACACATATGGCTATCTTGTATTTTCAATTCCAATGTAAAGCATGGGAATTTTTCAAATCCTCCATCTAATAATGTGACTATTATTTTTTACTTTTTTTCATTTATTAAGCATATGAACATGCTCAAAATCTCACAGGCCCAACGTAGTGGTGGAGAGAAAATGAAAGAGACATAGAAGGTGGAACAGGCTATGAACAGAAAAACCGGAACTCAGATTTAAGCTAAAGCTGAATTTAGAAGAGAAGCACTTCAGCTATCTTTTCTTCAGAACTTCTTCTACTTTCCTTTTTTTGATCATATTTCACAGAAATTGGTAGAAAAAAATATATCCTCACTCTAGACAATGAGACTGAAAATGAAATTTTCAGCAGTGATAGACAGTATGTGAGAAATTTTTAGGGAATAAAAAGTTAGGCACAGATGACAGATAAATGCTGGAGCATCCTGGCAGATATTCCAGAAGCATGTAGCCACAGCCATTCCATTTATGTATGTCTGCTTCCAACCCCAAATTTCCTCAAGGTTTAGGGTTAGACAAACCTGGAGTTTTGGACCTAATGCAACTTAACTAGATACCTCGGATACACAGGATTTAATCCAGCTTGTCAAACACACGCCCTGGAAAAGTTAAGTTATTGAGGATATGATCTGCAGGCCACATTTCAAGACTACAAATATAAGATTCGCTACATATTCAGCAGCAAATTTACCTTGGATTCCTATAGAGGCTCATGCAAAGTCTGTTTGTGTGTATCTTGCCTGTTTAAGGCTTGATTACTGGAAAAATTGAGTATCTCTGTTCCAAAAAACTGTTCTCTTTAACATGCATGAATTAATTGTATCAGCAGGAGATACAAACAAAACATTAATGGCTTTTCAAAATCTTGGCCCACATTCCTTCTTATAGTCAACAGTCACTAAAAAAGAGAATCTGTAATTCTTTATATTTTACACACTAATCTTTTTTTTTTTTTCTTTTCTAACATTGTATTATCACGTCATCTTTATATCCTGTTTCCTCATTATGTTTCAGGTTATTATTAATTTCTTTTACAGACATTACATTGTCTATATATTGGGCTTGATACAAATTTACCCTAAGGATTTCATAGATCATTTTAGCAGTTTAAAGTGTCTTAAATTTGAAAGAAATTACAGTTATGCAACTTCCACAATTTATATATTTTTCTAGTATAAATATTTTCCTTTTTTTTTTAATTTGCATTGATTTTAATGCATAAGTTACTCTACATGAAAGATTTTTCTTAAATATTCATATCCCCCAAAGACAATAGTGTGTAAAGCTTTTCAGTGATATGTTTTCGAAACACCCAGTTGTTAAGGTCAGTTTTCTTGGGTGTAACAGGTATCTGCCACCTAACTATAATAGATTTTATCTATCTTGAAATAAAATCACAGATGAAAGTCTGCCTTTCCAATCAAGCCGGTAACACTAGGAGTGACAGATGCATTGGATCCTTTCACGTTTTACCCTTGAAAATGTATTCTATTGGCAGAAAGAAATTAGTATCAAAGCACTTACATGTCTCGTTTGTTGACAAAACCTGACCACTGCTCATTTTCAGGTTCAGCTTTTGGTTCTTTGAAAAAAATTCTATATAGGAAAAAAATTCTATATATGATATAAACTGAAAATCAATATTTTGATCTGCAATACTTAAATGGCTATAGTTTCATGACAACTACAGTAAGTACACACAGCTTTTTTTTTATGGCTATGCTTAAGACATGTTAAAGTGCTAAATGTGCAAGCAATTATGAACTTGGCACAGTAGCAATATTTATTTTAAGCTCTACTGTGCTGCTTTGGTGGAGGATGTTTACTTAACCAGACTCTATTAAACATGCTGAAGACTTTGTACTCTAAAACATTTTTAATTGATGAAACACAGAAACAATCAATCATCACAAATGGTAAAGAAAGGCAGACAGGCCCAGGCAAACAGAATAAGGTCTGTAGGTGTCTTTTTATCTTTTAAGTAAAAAAAAAAAAAAAGCCTATTTGTGAGGCTGAATTAAGTGTTTGTGAAAAGAGAAGACTTGATAGTGGTGGAGACTGAAGTCTTCTATTTATTTACAAGTAGGGCATAGTGGTGGGAACTCTTGCACGGTCTCTTGCCTTTCCTATTCAACCTCTGACCTAATGGACCTGATGAGCTTATCCTCTCTCATGACAGGAAAAATCCATGCTGAGTATACAACCTGTGGGTCTAACTTACCCAAACAATGCTGAACGGTGATGCTTTTCATGCACCATTTGTAAACATATGAAAGCCATTGCACTGCTTCACATTCCTGCTTCAGGAAGCAAATTCAATATAACCCTGAGCACCAGTAGATGGGAAGCATTTCTCCAGCCACCTTACTCTCAAACTGCATCTGTTCTGAGCTTCCAGATGTTAATTTCTAAATTGTATGCTCATAAATGTGTTTTTTAAGCGTAAGTTTAGAAACAATAAATTATCAGAATACAATGTTGAAGCTATGTCAGAGCACAGTATTTCTTTGAAAAGGAGATTATTAACAGCCATTTCTCAATAAAAAGCTTAAACGTAAAATGCTTGCTCAGACTAAACTTCTCCTGATTCCAGTGGGAAGTTTGCCTGAAAGAGAATGGCGTATAAGAGAAAAAGATTAAATACTTAAAACATACAGGGAGGTATTCCGAAGTGGTATAGTCGCTTGTGCGTCTCATAGCTGTGAAGTTGAAAGGAAATATATTTATATTAACTGCATATATATGTATGTATTTCCTTTCAACTTCACATGAATATATTTATATTGACTATAACAAGTGCTTAAACTTTTTTTTCTGTACAGACCACAGAATGAAACATAGAAGGCATACATATATATAAACACATGCATGAATGCATACATGCATTCAGATACATATCCAAACCAGCTTCCATATGAACAAACATTTGGACCCCAAAATGAGGAAATATTAGTGATTTTTCTTCAATTTCAAAACACACAATAAAGACAGTCTGCTTAAAATGTATGCAGATCTTACTCTTTTACTGTGAGATTTTACCTTATATTTATATTTTTCTTACTGTTTCTTTTATATATATTTATATATATACTACATATATTTTTTCATAGTATTTATGTAAATTAAAATGTCCTTTTACTACCTTCCCAGAAAATTAGAATGCCCTCTGCTGTCAAACACTCATAAATTCCTGTAAAACTTATTGAATTCTTTATAGGAAATATGATTTAAATTACTGTCTTCTGTTCTAACAAGTGTGATTGCAAATCTTGACAAAGATATATTTGTTATTAAACTTTACATTTTTTTCTTTCTTGTGACAGATTGCTGAAATTGTATTTTTGATATCTTGATCTGTGAAAGTGAAGAATAATAATGCATTTTGTCTTTACCTCTGTTCAGAGTTCAAAAATATTAGAGTGTGATTGCAGTTTTCTCATATGCAAATAGTATTTCATGTTTATGCTGTTTTTTTTGGTTTTTTGTTTTTTTTTCCCCTAGAAAAATGTATGTTCACTGTGGATCACTAATTGAGATCATAATATGAACAGTTTTGTATGCTTGTGTTTGGGTCAGCATCAGTACATGAGAAATTTTTTAGTTTTGTACTCTTTACTATGGAAAATTCCTATAATGGAATAATTTGAGATAATGAATACAATATGTAATTTCAACTAAAATGACTTTAAGTACTGCTTCATACTTCTAATTTTTAAAGATGAAATCCACAATTTAATATGACATCCTATTTAAGTTTGCAAATGGGTGTGACCTACAAGTATATTTTCAAGGGTAATAGATTTTGGTGTACTGGCTGAAGTTAAGGATGTAATATAATATTTAGTATAAGCGGAGATAACTGATTCAGACATCTGTTACATATTAACGCGTAAATAGTTTGATTCTCTTTAGCTGATAAAGTGTTCAAACGCTATTCTAAGTAGGTAGTGTATATAGGTACAGTATGAATTATTACATCCATGTTTCATTAAATTCACATGACCATGAATCTTAGGTAGCAGTGAGAAATTAAAACTGAGAAATTGAATCTTAGGTAGCATTGAGTTAACTCAGTGTTTGATATTGTTAACAAAATAATTTTTTGCGAAGAATTAGCATTATGTCTGTGTTATCCAAGGGCTAGCCTATATAAAAGTTTGTGGCATCCCTTAGCTGAGCAGAAAAATCAGCCCAGTACATGACTTCGAGTATTTCATAACTGAAATATAAGTATTACTTTCACAAGCTTTGGTGTTTATGTTATTTTATAAATATAAATTATAACTAAAAATTATAAACTTTGACAGTAAGTCACTAAAGTCTGACAGTTAATGATCTTTGTTCTGACCTTATTAGAAAAAAAGAATTCTCTATAAGCTTTTATTTTTGTATCATGCTGGTATAAATGGGAATTGAGGTTATTTAATATAGATGACACATAAACAATGATAAATTATAAATCTCCACTTTTGGGCTTAAACCAACAACTTCTTTTTTTCTAACCACACAAAGAGCAAGTGTGATCTGATCCAACTCAATTGATGCATACAAGCATATAACGTGGAATGAATTATTACTTCATATTTCCTTGATATTTTTCAGACTTAGAGATATCTAAAATTTTATAGGGATTTATTCATTTAACTTCACAATTTTTTTCTGGGAATGAGTCACATAAGTGCCTGTGACACTGTTAGTCATAAAGCAAGTGATATTGACCTTTAAATCTCTGTCTTCGGGGCAAAACTACCCTTTTCCATTTTTTTCTTCAAGCAAAAGTTGAACAAACATCTACAAAACTCACCATCTTTCATAAATCTTAACAATACTAAATGGAAGGAGAATCACAGGTCAAT
The DNA here is from genome assembly GCF_047370975.1 of Nipponia nippon. NCBI lineage: Eukaryota > Metazoa > Chordata > Aves > Pelecaniformes > Threskiornithidae > Nipponia > Nipponia nippon. The sequence goes on along the minus strand of NW_028262290.1, from coordinate 20,418,206 downwards.
GAATCTAGTTTCTGCATTCACAAGTGACAACATAATAGTGTCCAACTGCATTATAACATTATTTACATTTATTTCCTGTTTTGGCAGAAACAAGCAAACAAAGCCAATCCTTTCAGAGCCACTATAATTGTTTCTTGACTTTCAGTTCATTTAGCCTGCCAAAAGAAGTCAATTCTTTGAACCATTCTGTTTCTTGGACTAACCCATCATGTGTGGTTTGTGCCTTTTTTCCCGTACCACGGCAGCAGCAATAGGAGGAGCACGAAGACACGCATTGACTACCTCTCTCTGGTGGAGCCCTTGAACACAGATCTCCCCTGCCAGGAGGTAGTACCCTTCGCTCTGCTGCCCTCCCTCTGAATGCACCTGTGCATCCTTGTGCCCAGCGTGCTCCCCCAGTTGCCCCCAGCAGCAGGCGGCTGGGAGCACGTGTGGTGCACACCTACCTCACTGCCTAGACACAGCCCAGGACTGACTGGCCTGGTGCTTTCGGGGTGTGTCAGGAGGAGGCAACCCCAAGAACGAATCTTCTCCTTAGGCAAATGCACCAGGGGCACATGAACAGCACACTTCTCATTGCAAGCCAATTACAATATTTTTTGAATGTCACCAAAAATAAAACTTACATTTTTCAAAAATCTTCATGAATCTGCATAAACATCTGTGATACATGTGGATTAGCTTATGAATGACAAAAAAGGAAAGAGCAGCTTCAAGGGAGGTTTATAACGGAAAATATTGTGTGTCCTTAACTGACAGGTCATGACTGGTGCCCTGTAAATTAATACGAGCCAATCTGTATGACCTACAGTGTTATATCCTTCCATTATATCATTTTAAATGTGTTTCCTGTGTTCAAATCCTGCAAGAGTGATACAAAATAAATTTTAAAAGACAGAGTTTTTGTATAAGGACATGTTGGTTTATGTTTAAAAATCAACCACTTAAGAAAAGGGATAAACATTTATTAGCTTTTAAGAAAGATTCAGCTAGGGTCTAGCTCTTTGTGACAGAATATTTCCAATTGTAATATAAGAGAAAAGGAAATACATTTTATCTATGTCATTCTGAAAAACAAATACGTTTATTATTGCCATTTATTTATATAGCACCCCACAACCAGCTTCTCCCAAACCCCTGAGTTTGTTTTCCTTAGCAATCATATCTGTTCATGGTTACTCATGTCCTTATCTGCCTTAGTTGTTTATGTGTCATCTATATTAAATAATCTCAATTCCCATTCATATCAGCATGATCTAAAAATAAAGGCTTAGAGAGAATTTTTTTTTTCTAATATGGTCAGAACAAAAATGAGATTTAACTCTCAGACTTTAGTGACTTACTGACCAAAATGTGTAAAGGAATCTCCTCAAATTAATGTTCTGCCTTTAATGTTCCTTAACATAATACAGAAAACGGCTACAGAGAAACACATTTTCTAGCTGTTTATTTCAACTGACAAAAAGCAGAACACAAACTTTGTCAATAATGCAAAGAATTCCTAGCCAGGTCCTCTGAAACTGTAAACTTTTTTAAAATCCAATTAATGATAATCAAATAGTTTGACATCTATTAATGTAGACATTCAGCACAAAGTAAACTCTCAGGAGCATTTGTGATTGCTATTTTGCTTGTATGAATTTTGCTGATTCTGTGTTTTGCAACATTCTATAAAGCAGGCAGAAGTAAGACCTGAATTGAATAAAATAATATTTTTATAAGGAAGAACAAACAAACAAAGAGTTTTACAAAAATTTTTACAAAAGTGTTATCATTAGTAATTATTTCAAGTTTTTACTTGATGCTGCCTATCATTTCCTTGTTTGTTTTGCACTCAGTATTTGCTTTTTTCTTCTCTAACTGCACTATTAGCTACATAAACATGAAGCACATTATTAATACATTCATATCTAATAAGGCATTTAGGCCTCTGCATCCTAAGCACTGAAGGTATAAGGACAGAGCCTTAAGAATGATTTCTGAACTCAGAGTCTGAGCTTGTGTTGAGACATGGTACTTATTATTAATCAGGAAAGAGTACAATAAACAAATATGTTTCACTCCTTTGTGGTGTTTAGATAGTTTGAATCATGAGTTGAAAAGATGTGCTATATAATGCTATATAATGCTATATAGCTATAATGCTGTATACTTAGCATCAGGAGACCAAATATATTCTTTTCACAAAAGGCATCCAGAAATATACTTAAAAAGTTGTGATTAGGCTTTATATATTCTATTATATGTCAAGCTATGTTGACACCTTTCTGATCTTTATAAACTGGCCCAATGAATACAACACTCTAACATGAAGTATGAGACTTCAAGTACCTTCTCAGCAGGAGAGCATTTGGTCCTCCATCTTCTGTCTCACACCTTACCAGCATAGACTTCAGACTGAGTAAGGTTCTTAAACAGGTCTTTTAAAATCATTAGAAAGATTACAAATTTAGTAGATGTTTTTGATTAGTATATTGTGAGACATAAGATGTTATCTCTGTTTAGGAATATTTTTTGTTAATTAGAAGAACGTATCTCCCTATTAAAGAGAAACCCAGCCAGAACAATAAGAACCTGTTTAAAAGGAAGAGGACCTTAATACTACCACTGGCCCTTCCATTTATTCCTGTATGCAATCCTGGCTCCTCTACAGTCACTATAGTTTTAGCTGTTGCTTTCACTAAATACGTCCTATGTGTTAATCTGTAGTTTAAGATGACCTATAATCACCTGAGTGATTTTAAAGCTAACAACCAATGTCCATTGGCACTTTTGTTTAAGAGATGACTGTCATGAGTCTTAAGCATATTCTTAACACTAAACTTCAATGTTGCTGAACAGAATCTTGGCAAAAAAAAAAAAAGTAATAAACATAATAGTTTCTGCTTTATCTGAGACACTTCATTTAGCTATTTATAATATCCTCTCTTTTGCAGAAAACATTTTCATATCCATCTTAGTAATTGCATACTGTGACATGCAGTTCTGGAGGTCTCTATTCTTGGTAATCCAAACATGGACTGTATTGCTTGCTTTGACAGCTAAAAAATTTACAATAGAAACTCAACCACATCACACCTGCTTTTTTTCTCTACCTTTTTTTTTAAGGGTCAGGTAGGGTCTCTGAATTTGTTTCTGTGCTTCACAACATTTTTAACTTCTTTCCTGCTCACTGAATTTTAATAATATGCCTGAAAAAAAAAAAAAAAAGGCTCTAAACCTTTGTTTCAAAGACTGTTTTTTCACTGCACTGTCCAATCCCAGGAAGCATTATTTCAGTTAGCAAAAGTTAACTGACATAGTTAAACAAAGGGTCTAGCAGAGCTCTGCCCCACTGCAGCACATGCTTTTAAAGCACAGACCCCTTTGGTCACACAGAGCTCCTCTCCAGGAGCTCTCCCTACTTCACAGCAGATGGCTTGAGAGACTGAGGCTGTGGCTTTCCTCTCAAGTCAAGATTCAGCGCGAGAGCAGCAGAGTGAGATGATGAGCGAGTTTTTCGTAAATAATGGGTGGATGTGCCAATACTTGTTGCGAAACCCCCGTGTGCTAGGACAGAGATAGGAAATCAGGACATGCAGTTTTATACAAAAAGCCACTGCCTGGCTGATCAGAAGACCAAAGAGTCCAAACAGACTGGACTAAACAGGACAATATCTAGCCGTTTCTTCCCCTCATATTAGATGCTGCACTAGGAAGTTCAGAAAATTCAGAGCCTGGTAAAACATCAACAAAGTCTGAGAGGAAGACTGTTTCACAAGCTTCCTGGCTCCTCAGGCAAAAAGCATTAGAAATCTTGACAAAATGTTTCTCCCGTAGGATTCTTAGCCCAGATTTTGCATAGTGAAGAAGCTGATACACTTCTTACCCAATAACCATTCAAATATTAAGATACAGTAAGCATCTGAATGTTTGGAGGTTAATCCAAATTGAACTTGGACTCTGACCTTGTCACTAAAAGTGACTTTTTCACCCACATAAAGTTCTGGTAATCCAAAGTGCTAAGGAAGGGTAATATTCTGCATCTGTAGCCAGAGACTAAAGATGTATTTTATTCCTTTAGGGAAAAAAAAAAAAAAATTAACCAAAACCAGTAAGTATGCACATTACTGGAACCCTAACAACCGTGTCAGTTTTGTTCTGGAATTCTTTTTCATTTTAGTTTATGTCCATAAATTACACAAACCACATTCCAGCTTTAAAAAGCAACAAGCCTCATACCCATTATGAAAAGACACAAGCCCAACATGTCAAAAGAGTCTGTTTATTTCTGAATGAACATCTAATTTGTTTTAACTGAAATCAGTTGCCAAACTCCAGCTGATTTTAGAGGAAGTAGAATTATGATCATTGTGGAATTCCAACATAAACACATATTATACACACATCTGCATATATCCTTATGTGAAAATAACCTTGAGGTCATAAAAAATCAAGGACAAGTCTTGCTTTCAAGGGCAAATCCAGAGCAAGAGTTGAAATCAAACTTCTGGAGCCATTGCAAGATACCTCAAATGCTCTTCTTCCACATATCAGTGTTTCCAAGAGCAAAACATCCAGAAACTTACAGAGGCCCTTCAAGCTGACACGCTTAACACTGCTCCAAAACTGTTTCCCCTTAAAACAATTCCAAATTATTGTTATAAGAAAGTTTCGTGAAAGGAGTTTAAATACAAAGTTGCAATGGAAACCTACTTTCCAGGCAGGATTTGTCACCTCCACTTCCAAGCTCCCGTGTGGCTCAACACAAAGACATTTCCAGGCTCCCAGTACTGCAAAGAGCCACTGAATGGATTTGCAAGGACCTGTGACCCAGAAAGTCCTGGGATTGCCAGCTGCAAAGGTCCAGACTCCCAGGTCCTCCAAGGTTAGTAAGCTCTTGGCTCAATTTCAGCCTGGACAGACATGAAGCCAGGAGTTTCGAAGCTCGTGGGAGCCATATCATCCAAGTGCCAAGGTTTCTGGGTCAGCTTTGACTCCTAGGCACTCCAGTTCCTCTGCACCCTGGGATCTCAGGGAATCCAAGACCTGCGGCATGAAGCCAGCTCATCAGACTGGCTGTTTCTGCGCCAGGATTGCATTTCCTTTCACAGATAATTATGAATAATAATTTCTGATCAAGCTGAAACCTAATTTTAAAATTTTGGAAAATTCTTGAAACTACCTGAATAATAGAGTGAGAACTGGAAAGTTACCTATAATGAATGACCAAAGGAAAAAAACATATTAATGAGGAAATAAAACTATGCCATAAAGAACAGAGGCACTTGAATAGATCATTTAATGTCAAGTCATAGTACATAAAAAGAGAACAAGGAAGAAAGAAACATGGCAAGTAGGTGGTGAAGAAACAGTTGAAAAGTAAAGGTAATCTCTGTATGGCCCTACAACTGAATAAACATTTTGCTTCAGTTTTCCACAAAAATATTTATATGGAGATTGAGGAGGCAGATGGTTATTTAGCATCTAGAAATGGAAGTTTCTGCCATCAAATGAAAAAAATCCCCAAGCACTTAAACAAAGGCAAGTGGTCACAAATATTCCCCATCTAAATTCTGAAGCAATTTTTACATTAAATGTAATTTAAGAAAAGTAAATTTTTATACATTTATCAATTTGGGAGAGTAACCCCATCATATTTGGGTTCTAATGGAGACTAGACAAGCACATGACAACATTAGACAAGAAGAACAGCAGACAAGTACTAAACAAGAAGCAAAATCCAGCTTAGAGCATCCATGCAATATTTCTGACATCCCCATCGTTGGGAGTTCAGAGACATCTGAGAAAAAAAGAATTATTTTTATTCTATTCCTTAGGCACTTGCTCTTGGGGACAGCATGCTGAGCTAGATGTAGCTTTGATTTGACTCTATATAGCTACTGTCATGCTTCTTCTTGTTCAATGGGGGAACTATTTAAGAAAGAAGAAAAGTGGTCAAAATAACTGATGGAAGTTTTCCATCGGTAGTACTCTTGGTTGTTAAATTATTAAAATTCAGAGGTAGATGGAGAAGAAGTATAATTTCAATGATGAGCAAAGAGATTTTGGTTTTTAATTTATCCTTCATAGCTGTCATTTCTCCACATGGGAAATGCAATAAAAGTAATTCACACTGAATACCCTAACGCTGTAATATTTCAGCAGATAATGATGATAAAAATATTAATACCAGTACAACTTTAATGATTTGTTAAGAAAATGACCAAAGACATGAGGCATTGGGTTGAACTAGAAAGAAAGTATAAAGTGTTAATAGAGGTCTTAATTTGTTAATGTTGAGATCAATCTTATTTAATAGTGCTGTTAATGAGTTTGACACACACAAGAAAATAGTTTTAATGAATTTTACTGGTGCCTAAACATTAGGACATAATGTAGATGGACAAAACACTACATTAAAACATCCAGTGGGAAGAAGTGGATGATGCTGAAATTAGAACATCATAGGAGAGAGACCTAGGTGTTCATGATGTCATGCATCTGCTAGAAAAGGAATATGTCATCTTTATTAGTTGAAGTTTTCTAAAGAAAGAAAAATCTAGAGAAGGGACTAAATTTGTACAATTCTGCATGTCTACATTCAGGTTATATAAACACTTGCAGAAGAGTACTATTGTGCTGAGTGGAAGCATGGAGAACTAAACTGGCATAAAGTTAAAAGGGATCAGCTTATTTTACTTAACAAAAAAAAAAAAAGAAAAAAGTATGACTGTTCTCTGTAAAATGACCTGTCCTTTCTATCTTTAAAATTTTGTTTCCTATTCATTTTCCCATTTTTCAGGATATTCAGCAAAGGTGTTGAAGTTCAGTGTGTGTTCATCTCTTCATGCTATATAAACTCTTGATAGATGTGAAGAATAGGAAATTCAAGATTTAATTTCCCCAAATCTGATAGATTGAAAATATAATTTAATGACAAGAGAAAGCTGTGCTAAACTTAAACTAAAATTGTGTTACTAAGAGCTATACCTTGCCCTCAAAGCAATAGAGGCCAGTATTAGTATGATGGATACATATAAAATTGTCAACACTTACATCAGAATTATTATATGTCTCAATTTTCTATATCACCAGGTAAAAAAATGTATATTTTCTAACAGGATAGTTAAACAGGACACTCTGCCACATTATTTCTGATGACTTTAACATTATGCCAGCTTTCAACCAAGTCAGCCTGTGCTGAAGAGAGATTCCTTTTCACATTTGTGATGCAGTCAGCTAATGTTATTTCTGAAGTCAATTTAAGTGGATTCCGTGACAGTAAATAATAAAAAAAATGTGATAAAAAGATTCTTCCAAAACTGCAGATGTTTTGAGTCTCATTCAATATCTTTCTACTACAGCGCTTGTGAATTCCTAGGTGGGACACAATCCTTTTTGCATCTTACTCTTCAAGACAGCATGTTCAACTAAGACAATTTAGGTATTTCTGGATCATAACTGGAAGGCAAAAAAGGTTATATATATCTGAAAGGTTTTCTTGTGCCAAAGGGATACTGAAGTCTGCCAAACTGTCTTTGGATCATGTTTTGAAATGAGAGGAAAATATCCCTTTTTCAGTCTCTCCCTGGTATGGTAAGTATCTCAAAGAAAAGTCGGCCTCACCAGAAGTTAAACTACTTTCAGATGAAAGCTGATCTGATCTCTCAAAATCTCCTATGCTAATAGTGATTGTTAATTCAGATTGTATTCACCACCCCCAGTCTCACTTCTCATGATAGTCCCTTTTACCAGGCAACCTAATTGTCTTTGGATGCCTTCATACAATGGAGTTTTCTAGCTGCCTTCATTTGAGTCTTTCTGGGTGTTGCCCAAAGAAGGAGCCTTGCAGCTGGCTATGAATCTCTTGGGCAACCAATGCAAAACATAAAAGTAGAACAAAAATGAAAAACAAGCATGCATTGAAGTTAGTGACAATTTAAATCAAGGATATGCTTGGAACCATATGTTCAAAATTATGTGTACACATGCAAAAAGACCCAGTGCCTCTTCTGCTTGTAGTTACATTTTGTTGAACTCAGAGATGCTATACTGATCTACAGCCAACATAAGCGGAAACAGAAGCAAGGCCACTGGATATTCCAGTAAGTATAACAAGAAAGAAAGAATATCTTATGACACTGAGAGAAATTAATCAAAATCAAATTAGCATTAACATTCCCTAGCCTTGATAACATAAAAAAGGATATTAAAATATAGATAATCCTACAAGTTCACATAAAAGCTTCTTTTTATGTTGCAAAGAGTGTTTGAGGTATTGATAAAAGACCTGATCATTTATCTTTAGTGGAAAAGTCTTCTACAATTTTTCAGATACAATAACATTGTTCCTTGGAATTTTCTTATCTATCCTTCTTCCTACAGAAAATTTGATGTGTTTTCTACTCAACAGTGGAGTAATGTCTTTACTGTTGATGTTCCTTACGTTTTTACCAAATTTGTTTGTGCTTACGTATTTTAATAGTTCATTCCCTTACTGCTATGTAACAGAGATAAGAGTGGCTTGACCTAACAAGCTAGCTCTTCCAAACTAGAAGACATTTGAAAAAAATTTAAATCAAACAAAAGTATGCTATTCTAAATATTTATATGAACACGGCTTTTCTAAGACCTACAGTAGAAAACATGTGGAAACATATGAAGAGTCAGCTAAAATTGTATGCAGTATAGTAAACGTGTTAAATTTAGAAATATGCACATAATAGCCATATGTAAAAACACACTGCTTTCTTTTGTGTGTCTGAAAATTCACACAAAGTTGATTTAGGCAAATATGTGACATCATCAGATTCATTCATAAAAAAAATCAATTAAATATCCATATTGTCATAGTTATTTGTTCTGCAATGAAAGACATTTTGCCTGGGAACCAAGTCAAAAGTATGTATCAAACAACCCAAGAAAAGTGTTGAGGAATTTAGTCCAAAACTCTGTGTAGAGACAAATCCCTTTGAAAATGTTCATATTTTGTGACCATTTTACAATAAACTCATCTCTGCTGTTATTCCACTATCTCTGTTAGAGCCATGCTACCACATGCTTGATGCAAAGTGAATCCATTTGGTGGTTTTTGCACTGTAAATAAGTCCTATTCATGAGTTCAATTTTTGCTTTCAATTGTACGTGGAAAAGCAGAGGCAGGTCTATTGATAGGATACGTACTGGAAGGAAGCACCTTCCCACCCAGCTCTGCAGCAGCCCAGTGCCCAGACGTGTCCTTTGACTCTTCTGCAGGTCTGCAGGCCAGCCTGGGACATGAGGGTGTGTGGCTTACTGCAAACAAAGCAAATTTATCTTGAAAGCAAAGATAGCAAGCAAATAGCTGAGCATACATATGTGCGTGAACTGACTTTGTCTTGGGTTCATATAAGGCAGATTCGTTCACAATGTCCAGACTGGTAAAGAGGTTAGAGGTCCTGTTGAATGCTTGTTTTAGTCCTTGAAAGGATTATGGGCAGGAAAAAAAGTAAAATAATAATTTAAAAAACTGCAAGTTTTTTAAACTGCAAGGACTGCAAGTTCCCTTACTTGCAACCTGGAACTTGGATAACAATGTGGAAGTTTGTTGTCTTTGTTGACTTAACAGTCACAAAACTGCCCTACATACCGTCTGATATGGGCTGCTCTCATTTTGGAGAACTTTAAAATTTCTTAACAGGTCTAATTTTCAACAGCTGTTGATTCTGTAGCTCCTGAAAGATGAGCATTGCATCTTGTGCACCCTGATTACTAGTTATCTTTGAAAATGTAATCTATGTACAGATTTTCAATGACACTAAACACCCACCTATTCTGTTGAAATCAGAGGTAGCTGTCACAGCCCCTCTGAAAGTCAGATTTTACATTTTTCTCCTAACGCACTTCTATGTTCTGAATTTATAGGACCCTCTAGAGTTCAAACAACGTATATTAAATGGAAAACAAATAAAAAAATGCTTCAAAACTACTGTTAAACTGTGTGATTTTCCTGCGGGTGATTAAACAAAGGGTTTCAGTGCACATTCTTTATGTGAAATAATACAAGGTCTATACATTTCATCAATCATTTGGATAAGTTTCTAGTATAATTTATACAAGGCAGCACATGCTCTATATTTTACTTGTCATCACATTGAACCCCAGTGGAGAGTGATTTTGTTGCTAATAAATTATACAGGACATTGCAATGCATTTTCAACAAATTTCAGATTTTACTTTTAATTCTAAAAATTAGTGCTGTTAGATGTTTCCATACCTTCTCTACAATGATGGGAAGCAATGGGCTGTAACACAACAAGATCTTTTCAGTTCAGGAAAGATTGTTACCTGCTAAGAAAAGGAAATGGCGCTCTCGGTTTAACGACCAGCAGTAGGTGTCAAATGGTGTGGCTTTTCCATGGGTGGTACTGAGGATACACTGCTGCATAGCATCACTGCCCCTTTGCACATCAGGTTGTGTGACCAGGGCTGGTCTCTTAAGAAAGCAAACAAAAAATGGCCACTCGGAAAATTGAGTGAGAAAATGAAATTGTGTGCAGGAGCTCTGGCTAGCTTAGTTTTCATTCCAATAAAGCAGGCAAATCCATTGAGACATGAAGTGTGACGCATTGAGAACAAGGTTTTGATGCAAGCATGAGCATCGAGATGCCTAGCCAATTTAAATCAACACCGTTCCACTACTCTAGGTTGAGCAGTGTCAATTTACAGCAGCTATGAATTTAGCCCACCATTTACTGCCACAAAAAATAAAATTTCTGGACGCAATGAGATGAGTAACCTGAGACACAACTGGATATTTACCTATCTGTATTAGTGTGAAGGATTTTGATAGCTATCATATAAACACCGAAGCTGCCTCAAGTATTGGTTTTATTGTTGGCTGTACTTAATTTCCCAAGTGTCTGAAGGTACATCAGCTACCCCTTGTGTACCCTGGGTTTTCCACTGGGTAATGAGAACAACATTAATGCCATCACCAAGCCTTCTGATTTCTATGAAGCTTTATTCATTGATGTCTGCAAGACGTATTGAGATCCTGAATACAAAAGGTTATAGAAGTATGAACAATTGTTGACATTATTTAAAAAATGAATGCAAGACTATGAAGTAAACAAGGAGCCTCTGTCAGAGTTAGAGAGAGCTATAATAGGTATATGTGCTGAACTTATGGCATGAACACTACTTTCCTAATGCCAGAAATTAAACTAACAGAGTTTGATACGCAGTCTTGACTCCACTGAAATTACTTGAAGTTCTGCCTTTGACATCACTATAGCTAGGATTTCATCCTAGATGTTTTATTTATACCCAAAAATGTAAATAAACTGTTGTTCATAATTTGAAACATAATCATTATAACACTTGCTTCTAAAGTTTGTCAGTAATTCTGTAAACTTTGTTACAAGCTAAAAATCCTGTAAATGTTTACTGCAATTGCATTTCACCTGTATTAACAACAGGTGTGCTTCTGCTCCACTGCATGTTGTGTTTAATGTACATTATTCAGTTGTGATTAATTGTGAAGGACAAGTGGTTTAATTCTGATCTTTTTATCTGTGCTCTGAAATTAAAATAAATATCAAAAACCTTCATTACTTGCTTCCAGGTAGTAATACTATAGACTAACTTCTGGATTTGAGAATTGAGCAAACAATTTTCTTCCATATACAAAAGAAATCCCAAAGGAAGGCAATAACAGTCAATTTTTTTTTTTTAAAGTGTATCTTTAATAAGCAATCATTTTGCAAAAAGCGGTCTACAAAAGAATCACAGACCCGAATTTTCTCATTTGTTAGCAAAGATAGCACAAGCTGAAAAATATGAACAGGTTAAAAATTCAAGCAAACAGAGAGATCACTTATGGGGAGGGACACTCAAGTCGCTCTTACAATTTTTTAAATTTTAGCTGGTCACTTTCACAGTAAGATTTTTTGCCAGCATGTTGCAGTGTAGAAACACAATAGTAAAATGTACATGGTCTTGGTGACTGGCATACAGTATTAAAAGGCATCATCACCAGAAGATGCCGAGGAATGACATATAGCCCTATCAGCCAAGTCATGCAGCCTCTACCAAGTTTGGAAAAAAAGAGCCCTTGGCTTTCAGATCATCTCTGCAACATTCACATATGCATTTCTAACATATCACTAAACAAGACAGTGGAATATTATCATGTGTTCAGCATGGATCTACTCTTTTTTTTGCAACATAATTGCTATAAGAGCTTTTTCTTAAGCAGTTTGATGATTTTTTTTTCCTTTAGCATGAACTAAATTAGCCAGCTAAAAAATATTTTTCTTAATTAAACCAAAAACCAGGGCAGTGGAAGAAAAGTTACAAATAGTTCCCTTTGAACTCAGATGCCTCTAGTTCAGTGGGGACAGTTTGCATGATCTTTTCTGTATCAACAACATTCCACATGCATATTCTCGCTATCTTTTTCAGGAAAAAAAAAAAGAACTGCAGAAGCAACTGTTCCCAGAGAAACAGGAGGACAACAATACAATGCATCCCTTTTCTAACATCTCCACTGTGCCTGTACATGGACATTACACTTAGGATTCTCCTTCATATCCCAAGATAATACTGGAACTTCATTCTGCTTACACTCAAGTCAGCCCTAAGGCAGTCACTTTGTAACAGTCTGCTGATTTTATCAGCAGAAAAATGTTTTCCAGTGATATTCCTTTCAGTTTATGAAAAGCTCAATTTAAAAAAAAAAAAAAAAAATTAATTTATAAATAGACAGATAGATAAGAAAGAGACAGATGACATTGTTTAACCAAGAATTCTAATCTCTTGCCTGAAAAGCACAATGTTTTGGATTGCAGAAGTTGCCCTCTGTCACATGGCTACTTTTACCTGAGGTCTCAAGCGCTCAGGTTGGGAGGTCTCTAACTAGGTTACATCTGCCACGTAGCAATTCTGCCACACAAATATCTCATGGAAACGTCCAAATAATCTGCAGAAAATGTCGACAAAAAGCATTTTTCTATTTTAAAACATTTCATAAATAGAAACCAAAACATTTCCTAACTGGCTTCAGCAAAAGAAACCCGAAACACACAAATGTCCCCTGAAAATACAGGGAAGACAGAATCCAAGACTAGGTTTAAATTAAGATAATCTGCCTGATGAGTTTGAATGCTCCTGTTTCAGCAGACACCTTGGTTCTTCTCTGGTGTTTTGAGGGACTGGAAAGAGGAATACTGAAAAAAACCCAATAGGCAAAGTTGCCTTTTGTTCTTTTTGAAGTGAACAGAAAAGGAAATACTGAAAATGTCTTTATAAAATTATTCTCATGAGATGTACATCCCGCTTTCAGGCCTGGGGAGTGCTGGGAGAAGGCTGTGCACATAATAAAATCTGTGCACAGAATCCTATCCTCAAATGAACAAAAAAATCTGAGTTTGTCTGCTTCTCACAGACTGGGCTTGAGTCTTCTTTCAGCTGCAGCAGATTGACATTGGCATCGCTCCACTGATGCCATTGACATGATTTCTGACTTATACTGTTGTTCCAGGTCTTTCTAAACGTAGTCTTTTTTGTATTATAAAACCATCACTGCACGCAGCGTTAGCTGGTATCTTTCTAGGCATGCAGAGGGAAAAACTGGCTGGGGATGGAGACCATACTATCATCTCAGTTCTTGATGTGGTACCCCACAAATTTATGCTGACACAATGCAGTGATTGTAGAGCATATTGTGAGGAAGCACACCATCTGTTTTCTGCCTCTGCTTTTCTATAAATAACAGACTTCAGTCTCCGTGTGGGTGCCAGGCTAGCGTTTTGCAACGTACCCCTCCAGCCCTTTAAAATTCCTCCTGACCATCTGGGAATTTCCTGTTCTGCCAAATAGGTTTTGTCCAGACAGCACTGAGATCTGTCTCTTACTGTTAAGAAATACCGTTATGTTAGGGCAAAGATGTTTTGAAGTAGGTGAATGCACAGAGCCAGTGCCAAAAAGTAGACCTGAAACTTCTGCCACCCCTGAAAGTGCCAGGGGAAGGAGGGGGCGAGGGGTCAGCTTCAGCTGTGTGGGCCTGAGGTTGGGAAATGCCCTTTCCTGGACAGGAACTGAGCTCACATTTTTACCGCTGATTCACTGTGAGCAGCATCAGGGCAAGCTCCCTAGGGATTCATTAGCATCACACTCTGGGTGAGGGTCAAGAGACTTTCTTTTTCCAGTTTCTAATCCTCTCAAGACTATTTAATGATAATGGTTTGAGTTTGTGGAATGTGTTGAAAACCTCCTTTGGGTTCATGTTCCCATAGGAAATTGCTGTTTTTTCTAGTCATACTTTTTGGTATGGGCTCATTCTAGCAATACCTGGAAAATATGAGATAGTAATACCAGACTAAGCCTGATTAAAGCAAACTCAAAATTAGTATCCACTCTGATAGAAAAAACACCGAACAATTCTGACTTAGGATGTAAAGCTCTCTCACAATATAAAGCTTGTATTGCATTATGAGTAGTCTTCTAAAAATCGTCTTGCTGCAGCTTTCTTATAGCTCTTCAGAAGGATTTTACTATGGAAGTGAAAACATGACAGCATTCAAAACCACACTGACATAACTAACACTGAGGTGTCATCTTGAAACTTAAGAAGAATGAAAATGGGAAATTTACCCTAAAACACATTTCCAGTGTTCCATCACTGTGAGTTATAGCCAAATGACTAATTCTAGTGACACAGGACCAAAGAGTTTTGATCATAATTTCAGGAGCTCTGCATGATTTCAGCAGCAAAATAATGAATGAAAATATTGAAGTAGTCTTTAAAAATGCACAAAAAGGAAAAGGATGTCACACCTGGTTCCTATTTTACAAATCAAGAATTCGTGTCGTATGATTATGCCTATAACAGTACAACAAAAAAAAATTCAGTCTTGCTCAAGTCTGCTTCTAGGAAATAGCCCAGGGGGCCAGTGGCCAAATTACTAGATGTTTCCGAAATGTGTAGGAGTGTTAAATTTTGGATCAAGGAATTTTTTTTTTTTTTCCATTTCTAGGGTTCATAATGTAGTTTTTTTGTGGTGAACATTGGGAGGCATTAAGGTAGAGGGTAACAACTGCTGCTTTTTTTGGCTTACTGGTTTAGCATTAAAGAAATACAATCAGTAATCCTAGCTTTAAGAACCTGAATTCTGGACAAATTCTTTTATTTCTATCTCTGTTTAATTTTATGACTCTTTTTAATGTTGGTACATCCGTTGCACTTTAAAAGTCAGTATATAAATATTTTATATAATCACTTAAATACATAATTTATTCATTCACTGTATACATAACAATAATGAAGTATTTTTATGTTTTCAAGATTTTTTGGTGACCAGTACAACATGTGCCTTTCTTTGATGCTTTGAATTATTGTGACATTGTTCTCTATAGGAAGGCTGCAATAGGAAGTCTCTGGACTTCCCGTTCTCATCCACTTATCAGAAAATATAAAATAGACATGTGCTTGTTTAGAATAACAGAGCAATTCCCGCTCAGTTCTACCTCCTGTTGAAGTCTACTGAAAAGTAGCTACATGCTTGTGATAACACCCTCCAATGGTGAACTGAAAACAATTTTATAGGGGTAAAGCTTGTAATGTGCCAGATGTTTCCTGGAAAGTTCTGAGTACCATCAACTCAAAACAGGACCCTAGGCACTTTTGGGGTCAAGTCCTTAGATCTTGCGAAATCTAAAGTTTGCAAATTTGGTCAAATATCTTCCTGGTATCTCTGACCTCTAGCTCATCAGAGACTCTCCATGGTGTTTGCTTGATGCTAGTAAGTTATTTTTTCACTTAATGGTCAAGTATATGCAGCAAACACAAGCATTACTTTTGAGGTTGTCATTGACAGTTGCAAGAGCGTTCCTGGTAAGAGAGTGACGCATTGGTGACCACCTGCACCGCTACACATGGCATTCTGGTTCTACCCAACATCTCAGCTAGGGGCCGTCTGCATTTCAGATACTTTAATAACCAACAAAATTTAGAGACTTCATGGTTTCCCCATTAAAACGTGCTGCTGAACATCTTCTTTGCCTCATGCTCCTATATTTTTTTCCATTTAGAAAGATAACTTTTTTGTTCCTTTATAAAAAAATGAAAACAGTCTTGTTTTAAATAAAATCTTCCTCAGCTATGATGAAGTTTTCTTCAATAGACTGTAATACTACTGAAATGTGTAGCATTACGATCTTTATAGGGCCCCACAGCCAGTACATAGTTTATAGGTACATTGTTACAGGGCATTTTACTGAACATAATGCTGTACACCAGAGTAATTTTTCAGACTTTTCTGTCACTGCAGGACAAGTTATCTTGTTGTGTGTGCTTTAGTGACATCTTGGTACCTTGGGAAGCACACAAATTTATGGAATACAACAGCAACCTTCACCCTTCCTGTCAGACTTTTAAAGAAAATCCTCTATCAACCTCAAATAGACAGACTTCTTGCTCTGAAGCACCATGTCCACCTCCCACCTTATATTCAGCCTTTCCAATCTTTCTCCAGGTCCCTTACGCTTTCTCCGAGATGACCCTTTCCAAGAGTTAGAAACTCATCTTCAGTTTCCTTGGGAGATACCTGTCCCATAACTATTTTATGGAATTCAAAATCATAAAAAAAACCCCACACTTGAAAAAGCTACATATATTCTTATTGCATTTACAGTTTACCCAACCCACAAACTCATCACAGATATTTCACATATAGTTTGCCCAAGCATTACATTGTGTCTTTAGAGCAGTGTGTGTAAGCATGCAATGAGGTGTAAGCATTTTGCCAGAGAGGTGAGATGCAGAAACTCAGCTAATACCCTGGTTTCAGGGAAGTCAGTGGAATGTGAAACACAGCCAGCTTTCTCAGGAAAACTCAGCTAATGAGGATTTGAAATCACTCATTCAACAGGATGCTTCTCAATTGTAGACAGAGCCATGTATTATATCTTTGTACAGTGACTGGCACAATGGCTCATCAAGCAGATCAAACTATAAAAATTTATCTTTTACCAGTGATTATTGAATTCATTCTGCTATAATAATTTTTCACCTTTAATGATAGCCCTTTGGTACTTGACAAACTCCTCTTGCCTTGTGTGCCTCTGCAAATACAGTTGTCTTGTTTATGCTTCCCTGCATAGAACTCTGGTATTGTAACAGGCACAAATGATTCTTTAACAACTGACATGAAGGCAGAAGCTGTAAGGGTTGAGCTGTATGATGTCATAGAGGTAAACGATGTCAGAGGAATATACAAAAGGATATTTATTGCATCAGCCAGAATTCTTGCAAAAGCCAAGAGATCAAACTGGATCATTCAGGAAAAATGTGAAGAGAAACAACCTTAATCATCGCCTCTGTAGTTAACAGGCTAAAGTGATAAAGAATTTTGCAGTCCATATCTCCTCTGTGCAAAAATAGTAACACAGAAAAACTGTCTCGCAGAGCATTGATGGCCTTTCCTATTAACAGGATAGAAGTGACGCAGGAAAGATAGGTGGCCCTTGACCATTTATCTCTACTATGGTAAGTCACACACAGAGTGAAGTATGAAGTTTTAGCCAAGGAACAAAGGGGAAGAGTTCATTCAGGAAGAGATTAGGTCATCTCTTTGAGCAATTTTCCCTCTAAGCAGATCCTCAAAATTCCAGGCACAGCACCAAAGGCATCATGGTTTGGGGGCTGCCCGTTACCGTGTAACGTACTTGCTGATGTGGCCTAGGCGGCCACAGGAATTTCCTGATGAATTAAGACTGTAGAGGGTAAATATTTAACTATGACACAAATAAATATACTTAATACTTAAATGATAATGGCAGTGATCCTAAACCCTCATTTCAGCTACTTTTATCTACATATGAATGCCCAGTTTTCAAAGACTGTAGCAGTCTTCATTGAGTCCTTTGGTGTTAGAGGACACTTAAGAGAACCAGGTTGTATATAAAGTGTTTTTGTAAGATTTCAGAAATATCAAGTCATTTCTACACAGGTTTTTCATAGAAAATATTAGGGTTTTAGGAGAACTAGTCCTCTGATAGTGATAGTGAGATAATTATCTGAAGATCCTTGCCTTCTTGAGACACAAACACATGACTCAGAAGAGAGAAGAGAAAGGCATGTAAATGACCCTATTGTTCACCCTCACTGTTACCCACACACTGAGTTGATGGGAGAGTTTTAAAAAAGAGATATATTTAATACAGTTCTCTTTAGTGCAAAAGACTTCTGCATGAGAACTAAAACTCCCAGAAGATAATTATTGCTAAAGCTATTCAAAGCTGAACATACAAAAATGAAAATCAGCACATTTAAATAGAGCCATAGGTGGTTTAATCCAAATTGAAAATTCATTCAATACAATGCTTAGAAAAAAAAAAATACTAAATCATCATTTAACAACAACTACATTATTTTTTCCTAAATCTCCACTGTGCAAGACCATATTTGAGGGCAAGAGATTCAGAAAGAAAAAAAAACTTTTATAAGCATAGGCTGACAACTTTAAAACGTTAATAAATAATATGATCCAAAGGGCAGGCAAGTCTACCACAAACCTGAAGATAAATGTAAAAGCATCTCTTGAGATTGTACTAGGACTGCTCCTTTGATTTTTGTGGGTATTTAAAACGTGTTCTGTGGATTTGGATTGTATTAAAGGTCAAATATTAAAATACATCTCAAAATAGTAAATTTACACGTCGAGAATCAGACTTTTTTCACCTACACTCAGGAAGTAAGAACCCCTCTTTGAGGGCTGGAGAGCCTGTGATAATGACTGAAAGTTTGTTGTAACATTTAAAATAGTGTGCAGGAGCACTCCAATGACACCAGTGCTTTTCTCTTTGCAGTCTTGCAAGTTCACTCTGCAGGTTTAGGCTGGTGTGGATCATGGATGAGGAAACTAAAAACCTGGCCTGCTAAACAATATTATCCCTAAGACAGAAGTTTTGTAACATAGAAAGTACCTTTCAAGAAAATCCTCTTGCACACAGAAAGCCTTTAAAGGAAGTTTAGATGTGAAAGAAGGCAGGATCAGTCTATAAATGGCATATCAGCCTGCAGCAGAAATAGTTTTTAGATTCAAAATTGATTAGCACCAATCTGATCATCTATGCTCTAGTGTGAAAGAAGCCATGCTGTCAAAAAGAGACAGATTACCTTCTAAGGTCATCTGCTCATACTCCCAGTTTTCTCCCACAGTTCTCTAGTCTTGCCTTAATTTCCTGGCAGGGGTGCTCAGAGCTCATCCTATCTCTAGGGTAATCTCTCAAGCCTATTTGCCTGCTTGGTACAGAGGGAGGAGAAAGAACGCCAGGACCCAAATCCTCGGGCAGAACAGAATCAGAAGGGAATTCTGCTCACTGGAACAAGTGGATTTTGGTTGTTCCCATACATTCCTATTGCAGAAGGAACGCCTGGTACATTATTTGCAACAAGACAACTAGACAAAATATGACAAATGGCAAGAATTTACTCGAACAAATAAAAATTCCCAGAAGACCTGATAAAAAATCATAACTATACAGCTATGCCAAGTCCTATTAAAGAATCAGATGCCATGCATGTACAAAGCACAATCAGGTTTGTCTTGCAACATATGCACATGTAAGGACAGAAACATGTCTGGGATGGGGAGTGCAAAGGTCTAATATTTTTTCCAGAATATATGAAAATTCTTGCTTCATATACATTCTGGAAAGGACAAAAGCAAAGGCACACTTATAATTTTTTGGCAACACAGCATGAGGACTCGTTCACACAGAATTAATGCATCTACAATACACAAGGTTTCATCTTGCTACCAGCTCTGCTAGTTTTTTTGAGCCAACAGGTCAATTCCAGGAGAACAGACTGACAACAGGTAAGTAGGTCTAAAATATAAGAATGGGTTTAAGACACAACACTTAGAAATCCATGTCCATGTACCTTAACACCAAACACTCAAAAAATCTAAATGCATATATATGTGCATACGTGCATGCGTGTATGTGTGCACACACTCACACACTGGGGCAAGGTGTCCAAGCGAAAGGAATTCTGCAGACCTCTTACAGAATTTTTAATCAGACACTTTTTACTCATGGATCTTCAACCCAGATTTTCCAACTGCAAGATCGTATCTGCACTTTCAGCCTATTTCTCTCTTTTAAGACAGGAATAGTAACACAGATCGTATGGCTGACCATGTAGTACCATATAACAGACCTTTAAAGTGCCTTTGCTAAAGACACACCTTTTCCACCATAAAACTAGCATAGTTCTCTAATTATTACCATTTCTTTACCGGATTTTTTTCTTTTTTTCATTTTTAATCCTAGAAGCTAATCAAGGGAGTACAAGAAATTTCTTTCAATCATGTAGCTCCATGGCCTAGAATACTGATTTTCTATGACTTCCTCTGAGGGATTACAAAATTATCTTAATACTTTTTTTTGGGGTTGGTTGGTTTGTTTTAATTCTGAAAGCAAACCATTTTTAGAAATGTAGAACAGTGCAACTTGAACATCTTTCCAGGTGACCCTATACCTGTCTTGCTTTGGCTGTTTGTACCCATATGTTTGTTCAGTGTTGAGCATAGCCCCACTGTTAGGACTTGTTTAGACAAGGAAGTTGCACTAATTTGACTTGCATCAGTTTTAAACCGGGATAATTAAGCTGGTGAAGTCCCTAGGTAGACTTCTTATCCCAGTTTAGGAGCGACTTACACTGTTTTACATTAACCTGATTCCTAACTAAGATAACAAAAATAGAAGCTTCATCTTTGTGCAGGAACATTAATGAGAATGTAGTGCAAATGTGCAACAATTTATGGCATTTCTAAGTTACCCTTCCAAGTGAATATTCACCACCCTGGTGTTTCATAACACTGTCTAAAATATGCACATGTGGTTACACAAGAATAACCTTGTGTTAACGTACAGCTTGTTTCATAAGAAAAAGAACCCTTCCTCTGAAATATGAAACTATTTCAATTTCCTTTTCCTGATCAAACTTCAACTGTTTAACAAGAGAGGAAATCCTTATGCTACTGGGAAGACTTTTACACCAGGGCTGTTTATTCAAGACACTTGAGCTGCTGGTGCTGAGTATGAAGTTCGCAGCACAGCTAACACCATGATACCAGTTCTAGAAGGTCCTCATTTACTAGCTCTTCCTTGTTTGCATTTTATTGCAGATACAGAGAAGAGGACTGAACTAAGCTGAACTGTAAATTGAGATGAATACAAGCAGGTTGTTAAGTATCTTCACCTTTCAGAATATGCTTGCAATAAATCACACAGGTGAGGTCAGTTTTTATAATGCCAAGTTTATTCAAAATCGCTGGTAACAATAGCTCTGAAAAACTAGCCATTCCTCACTGGTCTTCCTGAGAATCCATACAAGACTAAGCTACAGTCCTATTCATCTTAGATGAATACAGCTTGGAGCAGCAGCTGCTTGATGGGTTTTAAGAACACTGCAAGGATGAGGACCATTCTCACTGTTAGCAGGAGATATATAATCCATTTACTCAACTGCAACCTGCAAAATATATTTAGCATTATAGATTCATATTCATTGTATTTATCTGCTTATTTTTTATAAATTATTTTAGTTACTTATTTTAAAACTAATTTCCTTCAAAAAGATGTTTTAATCTCACGTTGTTTTCTAGAAATCTTGAAAGGATTATTATCATACATAAACTGTTAATAGCACAAAATACCTTCCACCAGAAAGACTCAAAAAGCAACACAAAAAACCCCCATATTAAGCCTCCCAACATCCTTGTGAAATTGAGCAGTAGTACTGTATCTGTGTTAGAAAAGGGAAACAGGAATACTTAAAGTTTACGATTTCCTTGCAGTCACAAGGGAACACTATGCTACAGCCATGGACAGAAGTAAAGCTTAAATCCATCCCATTTAACTGAGGCATTTAAATCAGGAAGTGAGCTGCTCAGGATTTCCCTGGAGTCAATGAAGGGAAGCAGGGATTTCCACAGGACAGTTCAGATGGCTGGCTCTTCTTCTGGGCTTGCTACTGTCTCTGGATACAGCACTGAGAGATTCCTCACAGCAAAGAAAAAACTATCTTGGGTATCTCTGGGTTTTCGCCAGAAGTTTGGGTGGGATGATGCAGGCCTAAAATACCCAGCTCTATACTTTTCCCACATGGGCTGTCTTTTTTTTTTTTTTTCCAAGGCACCCAGCACTGTGAAGTAGAGATTGCTTCCAAACCACAGAAGGGAATGGGAACGATGAGTTCTCAGCACCCTCAAAATGACACGCCATTTACTTTATATCAGTTTCATTTAGAAAACCTCTCAGTGCTCCAAATGAGATCTCCCACTGGGCATGTTGGTTGGACAGTTCTGATGACTAATAAATGTAATATTTTATTGTTACCAGAAAGTTCCTAATTACAGCTGTCATCACTGAAAATAAACACATTCAGGTTCTACTGAACATTATGATAAAGCCTTTTGTCCAAGCATGGGAAATATTTTTTTTAAGTAATTTGCTACCAAATGTGGCAACATGTGAGACTACCCTTCAGTCTACTTCCCTGATTCTTCTGCTTCTTAAAAAAATCATTGCCAAATAGGTTATCCCCCAATAATATAAAACTTTCAGGCATTTCCACATTTGAACTCTTGCCTCTTTCTTGTGGGTACCTCAGAATATCCCAAGGACTTCAGCAATCTGATTAATAAAGCTTTGAAATGCATACGTGTTATTGGCCAAGAGAGCTTTTGGAGGTAAATAAGCAATTTTGGTTTTACACTCAAACATGAATTTTCTTAGGAGCAGTCCATTTCCATGAACTTATTTTTGCTCCTTAAATTTGGTTTTCATATATACTTACTCATTGAGTAGTGCATACTATATAAGTAATCCCACTAATTTGAATCCCACCAATTTGAATCCCACCATTTGTTTTGCAGCTTGTTTGTGGGAACTACACTTCAAATGTCACTAGGATGAGATTCTGCTTTGGATATGAGAATTCATTGACTCCAAAGCAAAAAGGAGCACCTAGAATAGTAAATGGCCTCTGGGTCTAGACAAGGAATCGAGATTCAAGCTGGATGCCAAATAGGAGGCTAGTGGCCAGTTCTGGATGAAGCTTTCTCACTGTTCCGTTTTAGCCCTGGTCCACCTTGAAAAATGAAAAATTTACCAGAAAGCCATTCTTTACACAGCCCTGTTAGTAAAGTTCATGCAAGCGGAATGGCATCTTCCAAATCTAATGACCTGCTTTTATTTGTGAAAATTAACAGGAGTTCATCATGGATCTCCTGGTTGCACTTAACATCCAAATATTATGTGGACTTTAAGGTCACATGTTACATTACAAAATGCCTAGTGAGACATAACCATAAATTAAATGGAATTTTTATTATTTCTTGTAATAGTTCAACTAGGGAAAATTGGTTTCTTAATGTGACAAAATTTTACACACACTATGGCCACTTCCATCTTTATATTAATATAAATTTGCCTCATAGGATATTATGACAGCTCTTTAGAGCTGCCCTCTTCAGGGCAGGCTGCCACACTTTCACGCAGCTTCACAGCAAGAGTGACATGGAAAGAATTTTCCCATCTTCAGCAAACCAGATAAAATCCAAGGCAAAATCCAGCCACTTCACACATTATTACTATCTCTTTGCAGTGCAAGGCCCTGCTGGTAAAGACACCAGTCTTTCCAAAAGCTGGTTTCTTCTATACAATGACTGGTCCATCTAAAAACCTAGATTCCTTACACATTTAAAACCCAAGTGAGCACTTGTGATGTTACTTCTGCAAAATAAGGAAGTCAAGAGAGAGCACTGAGAACGCCATAGGCAATTTATCAAAACCATGGTAAGAATAAACTTTAAAGTAGACTATCAAATGGCTACAGACACCCTCCAAAACACTACTCCTAATTTCTTTCTTTAATGACTGAATACAGCTCATCATTTTATACTTCTTCTGTTATAGCTGGTGACAGCACAGGTACTTTGAAGGGAAAGGAAAGTGAATTGAAGCTTCTTTATTTGTTTTATGTGTAGTGGTACCATCAATATTTGCAGAGAAAAGGAAAAAAAAATATATAAGTTTGGATACTGGCTGACCGGAACGATTGCAATTCACTTTCAACTGAAACTTGTACGTCTGTGTTAGCTTCTTATGATATACTAATATTAAGCATTCATTTTAAACTTTTAGGGTATTCTGCTTAGGTAATGATCAGAAAAAAAGAAAGAGTGGATCATGTAAAACTCACTTATTAATGTAATAACAATTATTACTACTGTATAGACTGAGGGATAAGTATATGAAACACTCATCTATATAGCTATCCTGAATGTATACTGAGTCCATTGATACCGTAAGTTCAGCAAGCTAACAGAAAGTTCCCAAGTAAGACATGATGATAACATTTCATGTAACTCCTCTTTGGCAATACTTAGACACTGTAATTAAATACCAAACAGTATCACGTGGGCCAGTCACTGCAAGAAAGAAAATGTGATGAACTGTTTGTTTTGAACTATTAGTATAAACATATTGCAGAAATGAAACCCAAGCTTAAACAATGGGGAAAGTTATCCGGTATTAAAATAAACAGTTCTAGGAAAATCTCTAAAAATGTTTACCAAGTCATCTTCTTCCGAGTAGTTTCTGTGCAGAGGGTTTTGCCGTGTCCTGGTTTGCCAACCAGTCCCAGTTACGCTGACTATAGATATGCAAATGCTAATGGACAAGGCTGGGACTTAATTGCCTGTAACTGGCTCCCCAAGCAGGCACATTTTATCTACAGTCAATCTTGTAGGTCATCAAAGAAGGACTTTTGGTTTTAAACATAAAAAAATTGCTTTTTTTAAATAAAAGAATACTTGTTTTGCTTCTAGAAATCTTCTAGTTTAGATATCAAGGAAAAAAAATTAAATTAAAATACTATAGAGTTAAGCAAACCATGATTCTTACAAACTTTCTTAACAAATACTCTTTCAATATTGCAGGCCAGCATTTGTGCTGAGAAAATAATTCACCCTGCCAAACATTGCCTATGTACAACTTTAATGAAAGTTATATATATTACCTGATGTAATAAACACATTTCCTTTATGCAGATCAGAATATATCTCAAATTCTTAAACATTATTTCTTATTATAACTATTCACTTCCAGTCATAGACCTATAACCATTAACTATTCTTTACTTTGTTCACAGCAGGTGCATTGTAAAATGCTCTTTAATGTAGCAGCAGTCATATCTGATATTAAAAATCTAGGGGGAAAAATAAATGCAGAGTATAAAACTGAGATGCGAGAGATCTACATAATATATTCATTACACTTAAGCATTATGCTTGTTTTGAAAGAAAATGAGTTATGGCTGAGATGCTTTGTAATGGCAACAGCAACAAAGCAAATTCAGTATTCAGGGATGCTATAATGGAGCTGCATCAGCCTCATTTGTTCAGAGTGAGCCGTACTCCATCACACGGAGAAATGGGTCCTTTCATTCCAGGGAAAACTGACACATGGGGATACGTGCACAATCCCAGTTTTATGTAAACCCCTGGGAGCAGAGGGTTGGGGGCTGGGAAGGAAAGGAGGGGGATGGTTCTGCCCATAGCCAGTTTTACAATTACTGCAGAAGAAAACAGTCCTCAAATATAAACCGCTTTCATTGGGCTTCCTACCTGTTTAATCACTTCCCTCCAAAGTGTGAGAGGACTAACCCTAACTCAGACATTCACACTCCAGAGACTCATATTTCTTCATGTTCAGTTCACAGTGAAACAGTGATCTTAGTTCAGTCTCTAGTGGACAAACACAGAATAAGTAAAGTCTTATAAGCATGATTCAGCAGGCAATTTGCTCAAGTAAAATCATGTGTGCATAAACACAGATAACAACTTTACTCTTTTTACTGCTTGCCTCAACCTCCCAAGGTACAGTAAAATAATTTCTTAAGAAATGCTTTCCTCTACAAAAGACATCCCCTCATTTCCAGCCTTATATTCCCCAAAGCAGACCAAGATATTAAAAAATGAGGAAAGTAATCTAAAAAAAATGCTTGGTTATATTTTGTTTTATAGTCACATATTTACTGGACAGAGTCTTTTCTCTCTTGCTAGAGCCAGATATGCAAAGAGCACAATTAATCAGGAAATCCTCTCTAAAGATTTTAGTAGCGTTAGGGGGATGGGGACGGCTGTATATGCTTTTCAACATATTTCTGTCGTGTATGCTGCCTGGATGAAACAAAACTTGTAAATGAGATAGGTAACAGTAACTATGCTAATACAAAATTTTAGCCCGCCTAGTAGAGTCTTCACTAGATTTTTATTGATGTTCATTCTTAGTATGAACTTGTGTCAGAGTTAAATCATGTATTTCTCAAACACATACATACAGCAGTTTTCTCGTGCCATCTTACATGACTAGTTGTGTCACTCAATTGCTCAATTTTCTAAGTTTTCCCAGGTCAAAATGTCAGTGTGAGAATGGGAATATTACAAATAACTATATACAAAGACTGTTAGTTTATTTATTTTTACTGGTCAGCTATCCCAAGGCATTTTCATTACCAAGGCATGGACAAGATCCTGCAAGGTATGTAATTTTACGCAAGTGAGTAATCCTGTTAAGGTGAATGGGACTGCTCATATGAGTGAAATTATTCACATATTTAAGTCTTTTCAGGCCCAATCTTCAGCTCATACATAAAATACTGAAAAGTTCATTAGAATTTTAGAGTTATTGCACAGATTCTTAAAAATAATTATTTCTGCTAAGTTACTGCAACACCTTCAGACCCATTTTTCCCTCTCTATGAATGAATGCACATACACACACACAAATTAAAACAGGCTGTTTCAAGTCCAGTGTAATTTACACAGTTAAAAAGTTTTACTGCAGTGTTTTAGGAGTGTGAATGCCTGTATACTTTCTTCTTTCTTCCCAGCAATTAGCTGTATAGAATCGTATTACAGGATCTATTTATGGAGGAACAATGTTATTCTTAACCCAGTGCCTTTAAATGCTGATTTTTTTAAATGCTCCCTTTTGCTGTCAGAGTAGCAGGTATCCTGCATGGCATGTGATCTGAAGCTGTGAACTATAAGTAGAGTTTATAGGAATGCTTAGTAAGTTCTGTCATTAGGTTTTTTGTGTTCTCTGGCTCACAAACATCCATGGTCTCTTGAGATAAAGCTTTAAGAAGTTGCATCTTTCAGTAACGTGAAGAAAATTCTGCTCCCAAGAGCAATGTCACTAAGAAGGGTGTACTCTGGCTGAAACATTTCTCCCCTACACAGTCATGAACTAGATCGATCCTTATTACCTCAGTTCTCATAGAAACTAATGAAAACTTTGAATAGCATAAGCATCACCAAAAAAAAAAATCCGTTTAGTGAGAAATGAAAAAAAGAAACACTTACTTTTTGGAGCCACTGAGTGTAATTTTCCATCACATGTTCCAGATGTTGCAGTTTCTGGGAAGAGAAATCCTGTTCCACGTGAGGAGCATCTCTCTGAAGAGCATTTGTGTTGTACTGGTCTGTCGTACTTTCACGACAGTTTCCGTCCTGTTCTGGCAGAATGAAAGTATAGGTGCACTGCCCATGCTGAATCCGGTTAAATCTTCTCCCACTGGCTTCTGGACCCCGACGCTGGTTATTACAGCCTATATGAGCAAGAATCGCTGCCAGGAAAGCAAAGGAAAGGAAAACTGACATGTTATTATTACTTTCCTTCCCTACTTTAAGAAAAACTTTTTCTTCCTCTTTCTTTAAATTTGTTCTTAATTTCCCTTAAAGTCTTTGGAAGAAGGACTGGAGAAGCGCACTTTAGTAATCAAGCTTGGATAAACTGTTATTTTTTAAATTTCACTATGAGGATAGCTTCCTTTTAGTTAAAATTGGGAATATTTATTGCATAGTAGTTAAGATTTATTGTTTCCTCTCTGTTACAGTCCAGCATGTAGCCTGCTTTAGTCAGCTGCATATGCATATCCCAGTCTCTTTCCCCTACACTATCTGCTGCAGAACTGCTATTTTCTCTCAGACTTCAGTGAGTTTTATTAAGGTTGCACTTTCAAGCCAAGCTGGAAGCAAGCAGCCTTTCACAAGATGACTTGACAGGAATGCGTGTATGAGTGCGCCCCTATGCTAAGGATGGCTGATGGCTCGGTACAGAGGGATCATCTTACAAACTGGCTGGATGCGTGACCTCAATCATGCATGGCTTTCCAGCCCCTATTGCGTACAACTGCTAAGGGCTTTTGACGAATTCACGTAAGTTTAATAAGTAAGGCAGTCCACCTTAATACACTTCATATGTTCACACTGACCTATTAAAATGTAGATAAAGTGTAGAAGTTTGTTGTAATCCCTCTGTAAATATACAAAGCACTGAAATTAAAAATACTTTCAGTTCTGCGCTGCTCAGTATCTATTAAAGAATTCTAAGTCAGGCAAATGACACTTCTGGGAAAAAAGTTACGTTTAACCCTCACATGCTTTAGCTACTTTTCTAAGGCAATCGTGTTTAGCAGAGTTTGCAGAGCGTTTTTTTACAGCATATAATGAAATTAAGGCTGCCAAATAGTAACGGGAAATGGCAGTTCAGAAGGATAATAATTTTCTATGTCTGGCATCTCAAATAAGGTAACTAATTATAAAACAGTGAGGGATGGTGGCTGAACTATTCCAGATTGTCTTCTGTACTACTGTGTAGTTATCATATGCAAAACAATTCTTCCAATTTGCAAGTCTGCATGGGTTATACAGACACCTCTCATTATATGTAGAAACTTTCTCAGGGACAACTTCCTTAGAAAAAGATTGGGGTAACTATTTAAGAAACTATCTTATACTTAAATAATGCCTTTGGTATTTGCTAGAGACAAATCAAAAATGCACAGATTAGAAACAGGATTGGAATATTCCTGAAATTCAGAGGAATTTGGATCTGAGTTCCTGCTCTAATATTTGTTGTTGTTACATAAATATCAGCCAACACCTGTGCAGACCACTTTGCACAATTTTTCCCACGAAAGTAAGTAGTCTTCTAAATAGCAATAGCGCATCACTAAAAAAACAACAACCTGAAAGGTTTTTACCCACAAGGAAACGTACCTGCAAGAATACTGAGTGCAAGCACCTACAGTGCTCATGCAATTGCCACCCATATTGCAACTATAATTTCATTCTAAAGGAACTGCCTGGAATATTTAACCAGGTATCTGACCCACTCCTGAGGAAGCTATTGCTACTCAAAACTGGGGGTGGAGGTTTTTCATCTTGCATCTGGAAAGAAACTACACCATTAAGAAATATCCCCTACAATAATATATAGAAAAGAGAATGTCTGATCTTGCTTTAAAATGTTTGTATGTCCAATATATAGAGAGAAAAAAGGAAAGACTACAAAGCAAAAAACAATGCATCAATGCTACTGTTGCTTTTAGCAAAATCAGAATATCCTTCCACCTCTAAACTGTTCAGCCCACCTTTGCACTCTGTTTTTTCTCTTTCTGCCTCTGAAAATGAACTTCTTATAGCTTGCTTTCTTGTTTTCATATAGCATTCCTCATAATTTTCCACCATTACCAGAACAAGTTCTGCTGTGGTTTATTACCCTGTCTTTGCAATTATTGTGAAATGTAATTGCAAGATATTTGCTCACATAAGATCAGAGAGCTTCAGTCATGAAGAAGACTGTAGGATGAGACATTGAGCTGAAGGGTTAGCATAAAAACAGCTATTCCCTGTGAGTCAAAGCAAAAATACCAGAGCACAAACTTGGTAACAATATATGCTTATTTTAAAAGTAAAAAGAGAACTTTATGAAAGGGCCTCAGAGCAGCTAAAAGGGGGATAGCAAAGGTGGGTGTACAAAGGCTTCCTAGAATTTTAGTTCATATTTCAAAATGCTTTTGTTTACACAAATGCCTCATTCACTTTCTGCAGAGTATTTAACAGACTTATTCTCATGCAAACATAGAAAAGTGACATTGTAAACTTAAAATTCATGTTTTTCAGATGAGAAAGGACTTCACAGAAGAGCACACTCACTTTATTGCTATTGCATGGCCCCTTCCCACTGGCTTAAGGTGACTTCTCCTTCCCCTTCTGTCCCCCTCTTCCTCAGGGCTAATAGCTGTAAGGACCTTCCAGGAGTGCACAGAGTTATTGGACATCTTCAGCATTTGCTCATTTGTTTCCAGCTTAGTTCCCTGCCACAACATCTGCC
Source organism: Nipponia nippon (assembly GCF_047370975.1). Taxonomy (NCBI): domain Eukaryota; kingdom Metazoa; phylum Chordata; class Aves; order Pelecaniformes; family Threskiornithidae; genus Nipponia; species Nipponia nippon. Next base: position 20,387,984 of record NW_028262290.1, on the reverse strand, counting down.
TCTCAAAGCCAGATTCATCCCTGACCCCAGGCCCCAAACTGATGGGTCACAGGCAGTACCTAATGGTCAGGTGCCACAGTAGGGAGATGTGGCAGAGCCATGCAGCAGCCAGAGCATCTCCCACCAGCACACTGCACTAAAGGTATCCTTACTAGAGAGAATGAATTCCCCGCACTCACTCAGTGACCACGTACTGCCACATCTGTGCTGTGGGAGTAGCGCACCTGAGACATCTTATGTGCCGACCACGTGGGGTCTCATGCAGAGGCGAGGAAGGGATAGCAGGAGCCTGGGAGAAGCCCAGGAGCCATTCTGTCGCTCCTAGTTTGCAGCCTTTCTAATCCAAGGGAAGACAGAGAAAGGGACTCATGAATTGTGCTGGGATGCACTTAAATCTTTGCAAGGACCCAGAGTGACTGCTGAAATGCAGCAGCTCTGTCAGCTACACTGAAACTCAGCAAGCCTTGCGGCTGCCCTTGCTGATACCAGAGCCTGAGCTAGCCACCAGGGTCCTCCAAACACATAGCGAAGTCGTTTTGACAAGGACACTGAACCAGCCAGGCCAGGTTCAGTTTACACTCTTCCCTGGTACACTCATGGTCCCATACATAGACAGGCAGAAGGGCAACAACAAATACAGAAAAAAGGCTTGTTTCCAGATTCACAGACACTTAATTCCACAGTGCAATTTTCTAAGAAAATCCATTTTATCTAAGGAAAACAGTTTCACAAATAAGAGGAGTTTTTATTTTCTAAAATTCCCTATTCCTATTAAGGTATTTGCTTTTTTGTTTCCAAAAACAAACCAACCAAGCAACCAAACAAAATATCTTGCCCCAAGAGTTTCAATGGTTTGGTGTCTTCTACCCAATTTGATAAATGTACAGTTTATTATCACAGTACCACATGATCTATGTGACCTGTCCTAGCTTTTTAAGACCTGAAAATTTCAGTGAGGTGAGGAAAAAATAGTTCTCAAAGTTCAGTCAAAGTCACTGTGGGTATTTCTGCAGGATCTTACATTACATACTACAGATATAAGCTAAATGATTTGTCCAGGATTGCACAGAAAATCAGTGGCTCAGCCAGAAACTGAGTAGGGGCATGGATGTGTTTAAGACTCTTTATTTTCCTAAGACCACTTCCTCCAACACAATGACTAGTTTCATATTGCCTGAACTCTTCCTTCTGTGTAACAGAGAAGGGATGGATCCAGAGGCTTCCTTCCCAGACCATGCAAAGTCTCATATATATTGTTTACTTAGTAGCTATACAAAATTCTGTAGATCATTATGTAATCAATCGCACACAGCAAAATAAATGGGAATTCAATATCCAGATAAAAGTTACATTCACATGATATCAGTTCCCAGATATCTAGCATTAAAATAATTTAATGGTTTCTGTCAGAGATCATATGCATGCTCAGAGTTCAAATACAAATTCTAGGAAATCAAAATCTGTTTCTGTTTCTTTACATTTCTGCTGCAATATGTGTTATTGCTGCAGATAAGTTGCAATCATGTTGCATCATGTCACACACTGTAACTGGAGTTACTCCACCTCAACTTCCTCAGTGTACAAGGGAAGTCACTGCAGAATGGCACCTAAGTGTAGGTATAAGAAGCAAACGTTTATCTCTAGGTAAACCAATGCTATACAGTAGGACACAAAATGTTTATTCTTAATGTAGCACATTCCAAAGAACCTCATTCTAAATATATAAATTCAGATGAATGAAATGGGATCCAAAGTCCCATAAGTCTGACTTGTTATGTGCTAAAGTTTCTCCAGTGACTTCAGTGGAGATGGTCCCAATTTACCACAGTGCTGATACCAGAATGGGATGCAGGATATTTGTCTGACCCTACAGAATCCAGACAGTATTGAGAGTAGATGATGGGGAAGACTCATTTACCATGCAATGACACTTTTTCCTACTACCTGTATGCTTTCTTTTCTTACTCTCTTGGGAACAAGTAGGTAATCATCTCAGATAAATTACTCCTCAGGACTGAAGTTTGTATATTTACATGTGCATATTTAAGGCATGATCCCCTGTAGTGCTGCTTGCCTGTTTCTTCCTTCAAAGGAATACAACGATGGACGCTGAGTCATGCTGCAGCCCAGCCTGGCTCTCCCAGCATTTGATTTCACACCTGGGAACATTAACAGAGTGGTAAAAAACAACAGCTCTTGAAAGAACATGGTGGTTTACCACAGAAACATCTGAGCTACTGGTTATGTCGCATGATCTGTCTGAATTTTGTCTCACAGAGGCTGTGAGGCTTCCCAGGGCAAAAGCTTTATCAGACTCTTTCTAAATGTGTCAGCAGCTAAAAGAGCTAGGTATTTTCTGAAAACTTATTTTCGTGCTATTGGGAACATGGGAAAATCAAGTCGTTCCTATATGCAGAACAAATCTTTGAGCTTACACATGTAGAGAAAAAGCATGTAGACTAAAATTCAGTTAAATTTGCTCTAATTCACTGGGGAAGGAGGCAATGTTCCCAGCACTCTCTTGTTAGCTGTCTAGGGTAAGTTTTGTCCTTAACTTCCACACTTTCAGGATACTCAAGGCATTTTCAAAGAACAACTTCCAACCCTATCAAACAGGAGTGATGGACAGTAACTGAACGTGGTGGGCATGACATTTCTGTTTGAAAATAACAAAAATAAATGTCCTAGCCTAAAATGGTTGTTGCGAGGACCAACAACAGTGATTTTCCACTGTAACTCCTAGACAAAAGCACTTGCCACGTTCAAGAGAAAGATATTTCATATGGCTACAAACCTTTCAGCCATATCTTGTGAATGTGCCTTCGGTTGCAAATTACACTGAAAACGGAATTTTGTGGAAATGATTTATCAGCAATGTTGTTTGATTGAACAGTTTACTTATTCTGTGGACTGTCCCCAGGTCTTATTCCTCACCAGGGAAAGGTACAGAAGAGAAACAACAACCCATTGGTGCGTTACCTTTAGTTTCTGAATTAATGTAACATGTAGCCCCAAGTACTGTGCAATATGTGCATCTGTTCTTGAGGTCATGAAGGCAGGAACCATGATAGTATGATTCACCTGGGAAAGAAAAAATTGCAGTCCTCCAGTCAAGTGTAAATAAAAATGGTTATCCTAAATACTGGTAAAAGTTGAATATCTAACAACAAAAAAATCAAAGTTTCTTCAGACTCTATGAGTTAGCAACTTAAGATCTCTCCTTTGGAGTCTCAGGGGTTAAGTGTTGCAAGGCTACAGCCTTCTTACTTAATGGAAATGAAAATCCTGAATCTGGTACTTAAAATCCCTATTCATGAGGAGCATTAGATACATAATAGTTAGAGACACAAAAGCCAACATGTTGGTGACAGGATCCCTTATGCTATCTGTAGAAGGAATATGAGACCTACAGATTATTCCTGAGCACCCTGCTCCAGTGAGCTTGATCTTTCTGTCCCCATCGGAAAGTCTTTTCTTCACAGGCCTCTCTGTAGCTTTGCTCAGGTGCAATAGAGTGGGAAGCGATGCCACGGCCAAGGATGGTCAGAGCATTCGGAGGTGAGTCCCAGGTTTAAATCCTTCTGTTTTCTGATTTGGAGAGAGATAGGAATCAGATTCTTTTCTTTTTGAGCATATATATTTATAGCAAGTCATGAATGAGCCTTCTGATTTCTTCTGCTGGTTCAGCCATGTCAGCCACATTCTCCATCAACCTGAATGACATCCTAATCAACCAACTGCAAAGATCAATCTTGGCTGCTCTCTGACCTAATTAAAAATTAGAATGTAAAACATTCTCCTTCATTTTCTCTACATAGAAAAGGACATAAATCCAGATCCATTCTCAGTATTTATATCCTTCAAGAACTCAAGTATCTGGCTAAAGTATACATAGCAAGAATATAGCATTTATGAGGTATCACTGTCCTACTTCCTTAGAGGTAGAGACTTTGTTCTAATGACAACTGACTTTCCTAACAACCTTTTTCTTTTTTCATAGAGTAGACTTAACTAAAATAATCCAGAGGAAATAAACTTTATTGGATATAATGCTGTGGTAGAAGCTAAGGACATCAACTTTTTCTCTTGAGTTTCTATGGTGCTCTGATCAACTTCTTTCTACCTTTTTAAAAACACCTGCAAATCAAATGGTCTGGGAAAAATGTCCTGGAAAAGGTTTAATCCATACACCAATGGACAAAGAGGAAAAAGATACATAGACTGCACCAATTCTCCATTTTACAAGCTTCTGTAAAGAATCTGGCATTATCACTTTTCTAGAACAATCATAACACATTTCAGTCAAAAGAACGATGATACCCCTCCTTCAACTGTACAAGCTGGTAGTTAATTATGTGGGTGAAACACCTAGCTTTTGATGTAGCTTTAAACTGGGAAAACATGGGATTAAGGGCTTGAAATGCTATTTTTGTTTAAGTTCACCTTCAAAAACACAGCTTAATTGCTTTAGATATGTGGTTAAAAGGAGAATGTGGTAAAGGCAATGATGTTTCTGAAATGTATTTCATTCCAAATGAGAAATGAACTAAAGTTCCAAGAGTGAGCAATCTCAATATTGCAGCTTTTTGAATTCTCACCCTTGCTATATTTTTCATGAATGGGCACACTCAATTCCATGAGTATTCTCAATGTCCGTCCAACTTAGCTTAACTTTTTGGCCAGAGTTCTACTCTAGCAGGAGCAGCCAACAGTAATGATATTACACAGCACAAGCAGCCCAGTCTTTCAGCACTCAAGATCAGTTCCCTGGTACTTGTTCTGGAGAGGGTAAATAGTAAGAAAGGAAGCAGAGAGGAGAACATGAACAATACAGCTATTTTTGACATCGACCAATACCAAGCGTTATAGCATAAGCAACCTAGCTTGGAAGCTAGAGAATCCCTGACTGAATGCAAATACTTTAACAAAATGCAATAAATCAAACAAAACCAAAAATACTGGCACATTCTTCTAGAACCTCGGGAAAAACAACATAAAATTACATTTCAATTCAAACAGCAGGAAATACAAGCTCAACATGACTATGTGAACATATGATAGGTCTGATGGAGCCCAGCTTTTGCCAAAAAAATCCTTAAAATCTTACTTGTTTTCTCTGAAAGAGTGTTTTTTGAGTTTTAAATATGATGAGTCAGAATTTCAAGGGCTTTCTCCAGCAGTACTAAATAGATTATATATCTTTATAACTACATGTATTTTCAGGAATTAAGTCAAACACTAATTTAATACTTTGACAGCAAGACTGGCATATTGGACTTCAGTCTACCTAAAACCTTGCAGTCTCTAGGACCATGGCAGCTTCCTTACACTCGGTCTATTTATTAATTCATTCCCAGCAGCTATTATGTTCTGGGTGACAGATACAGCAGAGAAAAAGGCAGGAATCAGCCACCAGGGGTCTGAGGTATCAGAGGTAAATAAACAGCAGTGTAGCCATTGAAAGGGAGAGGCACAGAAAGACAATCTGGAATTAAGAACTATTTCTTATTTAAGAAGGTGGTTTATAAATAAAATATCTCTTTTATTTTTACAATGTACTTTGCTTCCCACACCTATTATTTATTTTTGCAAGCAGCTTCTGTTTCACATTCCACATATGGGTACGAGGCAGAGGCTTGGCTTTCTGTGCTCCTTTCTGGCAGCATCCCCATAATACCAAAATTCATGGTTAACTAATTAGAAACCTCTTCCAACTGGTCAAAATTATTTTAAGAGGCCAGTCAGTTCTTCCCAACTGTACGTGTCACTTTTAATTAGGAAACAAAAAGTCAGACAACACAAATAAATAGCAGTGAGCCAAGAGGCTAACTATGGTTTGCGAGCAGTGTCCTGTGGCATCGCAGCAGCAAGGCACGCCAGCTGTGCTGCGCTAAATAGCCTCACTACATCCATGTGTCTCATTTCTTAGATGAAGTATAGGACACACTCATCCTATACTTAGCAAACTGTCATAATTTTATATGGGAGAAACATTTATCACAATTTGGCCCTGATTAATTGACCTGCTAGAACCAAGTCATTAATAGTAGTCAGAGACAGTATTTTCCAACCAAGTTGGAAAATAGAGATAGGAATCCATGTCCTGGGGACTAGGGTATGCCTAGTACTGAGGCTCAGGCCCTGTGCGACATAGCTATAACTAGCCCCATAGCTCAGACGTCTCCACATTGCACTGCAATCGCAGTGAAGGCATACTACTTTCCCTTTGGAAATCACCTCTAGCATGTTTGTACAACCTGCTCTGGCACAGATGCCCAAAGAGGCGTGCAAAAATCACTTCAGTGGAGTTGTGGACACTGCCAGGTTGTGGTTCCCTACAGACAGCAGGCATAGCCACATTGTTTGAGATAGGCACCTATCGCAGGCAGCCAGATCAGGCTTCTGATCACACTGAAGATCTCAAAATGCCTAATCACCATGCAATAAAAATGGAGATAACTAATGGGCTTACAAATATCTTTGGTTTCCTCTAATGCCAGTGGTCATATAAATACTGTATCCACTGAATCCAAACAACATGTCTATAAGTGTAATGAGTTTTGCAACCGATTCTTCAGCCACTTCTGTGAACATAGTGCAGCACAGGACCTGTGACACCCTGGCAATACTTCTTCCAAGCATGGTGTTGTATCCTGTGGAACACCAGTGCTGAATTATGAGCACCAGAGCCTGGACTGTGTCCTCGGGAGCATGTGTGCTCAAGCACCGGGTCGCTGGAGCACCAGTAGCCTGACCACTTCATTTCCGAATGTAAATAGAACAGAAAAAGCTCTGAAGTACAATATTTTAAAAATGAACATTTTCTTCTCTGTATATACTAGTTACTGTACATCTCACATACATTAACCCAAGGTGCTCAAATGACCCAGTGCCTCTAATAAAGTGTAACTCAAAGACAGACTCTTAATTCACTTTGATCATCATAAACCCATCAACACACTAGTAGGCATTTGAATACTGCATGCCAATAAAAATGTTGTTTAAACTGTTAACTGCCTGTTTAAAGCAGCAATTAAACCCCAAGATCAACACCTTCGAAATGACTGCCATGGGGCATAGATAAATATTAACCTTGGCTCTTAGGGAAAGTGTCGGGCTCATGACATGGGACGGGATCACTCTTGGTAGTTTAGGGTTTTATCCCCTGTTCTGCCATTGAAATGTATAATTCTTAGGAAAAAAAATGTCAAAAACACTACTCTGTTTTTAGCATCCTTGATGTAATCTTCTAATTCAGAATGTGCAGATAAAATATTTTCTGACTGCAACTCTCTCCAAATGTTTCCTATGCAATAATTAAACCCCATCCTTAGGATCAGGTGAGGGTAATCTTGGTATAATGATGAAGACTGAGAGGGATATGACTTGTTAAAATGCATATTCTTCCTTCTAAAAGGACCAGAGTCCCTCTCCAGCTTGGGGAGCGTGCTCAGCAGATGCCCACTGAACAGCTATCAATAAGCCATGTTTGGCCAGGAAGGTCTGAGAGCAAGAGCCAAGCTTGTGACACTGAGTTCCCTTGAGTTGTAAGTGCTGGCACAGAAGAGCAGGAGACAGATAAAAAACACAGAAAGCAGGAGACTAGATAGGTCTTTATCTGAGTATTACTGTTAATAAAGTGCTTTACATCTCTTGTATAAGAGGTATAAAACTCAAATGTTTATATAACATCATGTATTCAGTCAGTGATTTGTAATCATTTATAAAACACTGTTATTGTAATTTATAAAAAGTACCATCTGGCTAACAATATTTTTCATACAGAAAAACATTATTTTTAAAAAAGTGGCAAAATGAGCACTGCTTTAACTATCAAAATTGTAAGTACAGCTTTGAAGATGTAATCCAGATCCAGGCAAGCCAAGCTCTGGGGAGTTTTTTTGCATGATATAATCTTTCTTCTTAGATTCTGAAGTATATAAAAGAAATATCCTGTACTCAGCTTTTTCATGTTCCCTAGCGGCACACACATCCATGTTCGAAGTGCTATGAACTCTGGTTCCCTTCATTACCCACCCACATGACCATATACAAGTGGGTGGGACCACACCATGTGGCTGGAAATATTGGGGGTAGAGTGGCACAAGTCCTCTCAACTATGTATTTATGTCAGAATTGGGAACCATAAGAAAACAGCAGTAACATGACAAGACCAAACAGTGGTGAGGCTTTGGTAGATGACCTTGAAGAGACGAAGTGCAGAGTGCAGTGACATCTGATGTGGCTCTGTTTTCTCCACCCTTAGTCAGTCTGCTTCTGCAAGTTCACTATTGCTCATTCAATATTTTTAAATAAATGTTTTGATAAATAGGGAACCATCACTAAATATTGCCATAGGCAATCAGCAAGGAACTCACAGTTCCTAAAATACACATGGAGGTAGTTGGGAGTGCAAAGCAAGGCTGTGCATCTGAAGACACTCTGTTGTAGGAAGCAGAGAGGCTGGCAAGCTTTGTCCAGTACAGTGGAAGCAGGCAGAAATGTCTACAGGGACTGAGCGATGCTGGGGAAGTTTTAAGATCATTATTATGTTGCCATCATATTGCTGTTCTGGCTTTTTGAAATAAATTGCACATACTTTTTATGTTTTATCAGGCCCTGTCAACGTGTGAGCTACGAGCATTAGGAGGTAACAGGTGCCACTTGTTCCACTCTGTGCTGTGCACGAGAGAAAAAAATCATATCACCATTCCACGATTTCAGCAGTACCAAATCAAAACAAGAGGGTGAACCAAAATTTCTGGCACTATCAACAATTTATGTTTTGAAAAATGCTTTGTGCCATGCTGTTTTCACACTACCTATGACAGGTGAGCTTTTTTTTCAAAGGCAAACGAAAGCTGAAAACTTGAATGGGAACATGAGCAAACGTAACACAGAGCAGAAGTGATATTAAATACTGTAAAACAAGGCAATCACTGTATTAACAAAATGTGAAGGAAACAGAACATCAGCATAGTTACTATTTCCATTAAATTGTTACTTAAGATTATCCCATTCTCTCTGCTTCCACTACACTTTCTATGTTTAAACTTCTTTTCCTCAGCCTTTCCTAATGTATCTTTTTACCATATCACTCACCCTTCACTCCACCAGAATTAGGTCCTATGAAGTATATCACTGTTCAAAAGCGCAGGACCTCAGAATACAGGTGGAATCTAAAATCGGAAGAAGCACAGTAATATGTTCTCACTTGGGTTGTGTCATGGAGACAGAGTGCTGAGTTTGGGAGGCACTGATGGAAACCAAATCTTTAATTTGAGAAGTCCCTGCTCTCAAGACTTTTTGTATGATCAATCTACTAGAGGGCTTGTTTGGTGAATTTGAAAATGTTGTGTATCAGAAGAGAATGGGATAGGAACAAAGATGAGTAGCAGCACTAGAAGAGTAGGGAAAGGTGGTTTCATTGCTCTTTTTGAAGTGTGGCATGCTTTTACAGAAAACTAAGCAATCCATACCGCTAACACAGAGCCTTAATGGAAACCGCAGACTGAACATGGCCATCTGTCCACCAGTACTCCCCAATGTCAGCACATTCACTCAAGTTCTCAACATCCTAACAACGCTTTGACCCATTCCATGTTCAATTACCCAAATTCTTGCTGGTGCATGAGAGACTGACAAACAGCAGCTATCATGGTATTACCAAAATAGTCAGTGACTCATTCAGATAGGGCATCTCCTCTCCCTACCCTCCTCCAAGTACACTACTGTTTGACTGACATGATCAAGATGAACCCTGGTTACATCATTCCTTGTTACCCAGTATCATACCTCTAATCCCCAATAGACCCTTAGAGAAGCCAGATAAAGGGAAACCAACTCACCTAGTAAAGAGAGGTGACCTGTTGGTATTGAGACTGAGGCTGGTTGGTAAGACTTGAGGTTGGTTGGTAAGACTATAACAATGAGGAGAGTTGCCATCAGTATCACTAATCATTTGAAATAATGTAATCATCCCTTCTTATCCTCCTGGACTTCTCTTTAGCATGAGACACTGATGATCATGCATTACTGATGTCTCACTTGAGAAGTAGCAGAAGTCCCTAACTTCTGAACAAACAGCTAACCTAATGTGAGTTATTTTTGAGGATAATGCATCCCATCAGAACAGACAGGAAAGAACATCTCCACTGCTAGGTCTATTCACTTATAGACTTTTAAAAAGAAACTATTCTTCCTCTAATGCTTTTTATAATCTGTTTTCAGTTACTACATGATTGATCCATTCAGCTGACAATATCATGAAAAGATGTCAAGCAACATCACTGTTGTATCAAAGATTAGACAAAACAAAGAATAGTTGAACCCAGTAAGAAGACAGATCAGTACTGATGGGACACGTTCAGCCGCATAGTGCGTTCTCCTTTGTTGACACGTAAAAGACTCAATTCAGACTGTAATCCACATAATTTACAGAAAGACAACCATATAGCATCCAGACAGCTAGGGATCTGCTGTTAGCCACTTTTCAGCCAAACCATAGTGATGCAATGTACCTGAGCAGGAAGTTTGAAGATCAATCCGTACTAAGTGCTGTAGAATACCTTAGCAGCACAGGCTGCTGCAAGCAATCTGATCTTCCTCTGCACACTGATAAAATTTCATGCCAAGTTCAAGGTCTTGGTCCATTTGACTAGTGTGTTGCATGAACTTTGCCCAAGATATCTAACTGATCTTCTAAATCTCATGGCTGATAAATGTCTTGCAGCACAAGGGAGCTCAAAAGAATAAAGGCCACCTTTTCAGGGAAAGATATTGGTTGTTTACTTGCTTTTTAGTTCAGTCAAAGACTTTGGATGTAAAGGACCTTCACAAGTTTATCATTCCAGATGGAAGGTGCATTTCTTTGTAAAGTATTTAAGCGAGGTAAATGCATGCACTTCTTTTGGTTACGCTTCTGAATCTATCTTTTTGTCAAAAGCCCTGTAGAAATGCTGCTTATACTTGCCAAAGACACAAAATACGTATTATGATTCCCCAATCTAGACCACAGTCTGACAGCATTGTGATGAGCATCCCATAAGAAAGGCAAAAGAAACAAATAAGAGAAAGAAAATATAACCAGGCTATAGTTTTGCAAAAGATTCAGTTATAATCAACGAATATGTTTTCATATACATAATCTGCAGCTCAAACGAGTTGTGTCATACTCCCTCAGATGAGCTAAAATAAAGTGTTAGAAAGGTGAAACTGGAGGTCAGGAAGCTACCGGGAAGTTGGAGTGCAATCTATGTCTAAATCTCCTGCCGATGGGGGATTTATAAGTGGAAAAGAGTGCAATTGGAAGTATGCTGCCTGTGTACTATCAGCACACCTAAGTGCAGAAGAATCTCATAGTAAAGCAATTCTAATTAATGTTAAATCACTCCCACCCTTCTTTTTCAAAAAGAGAGGAAGGGAAATGGAGTCAGAATATGATGCTTGTGGGTAGCTGGGCCTAGAAACAAAGCATATGCACTCTCTGTAGTATATGAGTCGACCTTAATGCTTGTCTAAGCAATAAACACAGAAGATTTGAGCTAAATGGATTATGATGGGGAAATCATTGTCCAAATCTATACAGAGAGAAATCCAATAACAGAATGCTGCAACTCATTGTTTAGCACTTCATCTTCATGCTACTGCTCTACATTTAGACACTGGTCTGATTTAGCAAGAATAATTTTGCTGTGGTAGTAACAGAAGAAAAGGACAAGGATCACCTGTGACTGTTTTTACCTACTATACAGATCCTGCTACTAGCTAAAAAAGTCATTAGTTATGTTACAAAAAAGAAAAAGGTAGGTAAGCTGCATTTAAGCAGATATAAAATTGAACAAGTTGCTCATACAATATCTTTCATGTTCATGTAAGATTTAACTGATGCAGTGGAGGTGCATTTATATTTTGCTCTTGAAGAAATAAGTCAATATTAAATCCTCTCTAGAATAGTCAGGCTTGTAGGAGTGACTACTTCAGAAAACATTCCTTGAGAGAGTTTCATTTCTCATGTACTTATCAATACAGGCCTTTTGAACTGTTTCAAAACAAAAGAAGTCCCAGTCACTGCAGTATAGCAAAGATCAGATTGCCAGCTTGATCTCAACGACACTGTCATTAGGATTGTCATTATCTTTTTGCTATATATTTAAAATAGATATGTTTTAAATGCAGGAAAATGATTTTTCTGGTTATATTTTGGTCCAAAAAGGTCCCAGGCCGGTGGAGGCTGCGGGCGAGCGCAGCGGAGCGCGGTCTGTGGCCTCCCTCTGCTGGCCCGCCCACCGCCGCGCTCCCGGTGTGAAAATGAGAGAAATGCAGAAGGAAAAAAAATCTATTCCTCTATTCCTTTGCAAGGAGTGAGCACACAACTGGATACATTAGCGGCGAAAAGTGGAAAATTTACATCACTGGCGTGGAAAACAACCCCCCTGTTTTAAAACAAAAGTAATCAATTAAAATTCACGTTTTAGTGATAGTGCTTTGAGGTGTTCCATATAATCCAGTTTTTGTAGTCAGGGTAACCACTTCTTGTCTGTGAAAGCAGCTGCTTTTGGGGTTTGGCTGCAACAATGAAAGAGAGACCATGGAGCACAGGGCAACCTGGGCACAGGGCAAAGAGGCAGAGATGCTATTCTCTGATTACCCCTCCCTTGAATAAATGCAGTAAGTATATCCTGGTTCCATGAGGTCAATTTCTGAATATCAGCAGGTATCACTGATAGATCACTAGTAAAAATATTTCCTTTTTATATCCTGCAGAGTATATAAGAAATTAATCCTCTGCTTTTTCTGCATCTTTTCTCTAATTTTCTGTCATTGTCTAAACAAGGTTAAAAAAGGGCTAGATATTTATATTCAGGTTACCACTGGAACCTTCATGTTGGCTTCCAGCTCACTGACATTTTTGCCAATCTGTATGTAATTGCCAACTAAGAAATATCATTGACTGAGCTTTTAATTATGAAATGCTATAATGGGAAAGCTTCCCACTTTGAGATCAATTATTTTCATGCTACTGCTTGTTTCATTATCAAAAGTATATCAGCTACTGTTCTCTCCATAATGTTCATAGCAGAAAATTGTCTAAAAGGTCAACATAATCATTATACCCGAATTTGATTTCACCATTAGAGGCCGTTGTAACAGACATAATCTTCATAAATGAAAATAAAATTAAACCTTTCACAAAGTCCAGGCAATGTCATATTTCTGGCACTAGCAAAGGCTTTTATTTTATAAATGCCCTCTACAAATGATATATCAGCCTCACAGTAGGGGGGAAATCTTGACATCATTAATGTTAATGAAAATTTTACCATGGAACCAGGTTTTTACCTAAAAATACTTATGCTACTTTTTCAGCAACTCCCTGGCTACACAGTCTTACAACACGCTCTACTACAGCTTTGGTAAAAGGATCTGGGCTTGGACGCAAGCCTCAATCCCTTATCAGACCAACTCCTTGTTTCAGTGAACTGTAAACAATTGATACTATCACTGAAAAGTGCAAGAACTCTGTTATAAATAATATTATCTGTCCTTGGAGAAATGTCATTCTCCCCTTTACACATAGTGCTGACCTATATGTAATATTAAACTATATGTAGTAAAGGCATTAGCATTTCAATGTGCTCAAAAGTTAGAGCCCATATTACTGTGGTGTGTGACAAACAAACACACACATGCAGTTGTCTCCTTCCTAAGGAAAGAAAGATCTCAAGTTCTAGCTCTGCTTTGCCATACGCCTTACACAGGTCAGAAGGAAAGAGATATGAGGTGCAAGATGTTTGAAAACAAGAACAAATGGTCTAAATGAACCAATTCCTTCAGAATGGCTTAAAGTGGTTGAACAACAACAGAAATGTTGGTGAAAATTCTTAACATCTTGACAATTTTAGAAAGGCAGTATTCATGCACATTTGTACAGGATTCTGCTGTGACTTCTTTATCCTTACAGCCTGCATAAATATGCAAAAATCCTTTAATTGCAACAGTTTATATTTCATATTAGGTGAAAAATGCAACAAAAATAGTCACTGAGAGCAAAAGCAGAAATGGGGTGAACTACATTCAGATATTTATGGCTTGTGAGCTTTGAAACTAAATTAAATGCCTGAGTAAACAGTGCTGCTAGTGCCAGTGTAAATTTGCACAACCAAAAACTTCACTTGCACAACCAAAAACTTCACAAACACAAGCAGAGCTATTAAGCAAGTGCTTGACTGAAGGATATGATTATGAATCAATCTATGCCAATATGTTCATTATGCAAAGCATTCCAAGTACCAAAATAGCTGGTTCTTACTATTGTAGGGGACCGGGACCTACAACCTATGCAAGATCCACTTGTCATTTCTTCCACTGAAGAAACAGCATTACTGAAGAGACTTTTAGCCATATTTTTTCAATCAAGGATTAAGTAATCCAGTCTGTCCCTCAATACCAGACATATTAGTTTCTGTAAAAAAAGTTTTTCTATTTTTGCATATTTTTTGTCATTTATCACTATGTTCCATACATTCTCAATTTCAATTACATGCAATATTGCTAAATGCTTTCCCATTCCTTTTACTTCTGAAAACATTTTAGAAGTTCTCTAATCATATCTCCCCACTCATTCACCCCCTCAGTATTTTAGTAAAATCTAGAGGTTTTTCCCTTTGCCAGTAAGAAAGAGGACTAAAAGGACTACCATCTTAGCTACAAAGTCAGACATAAGTGATTTCAAAGTTCTAGTAATAATTTAGAAGAGCAAGTAGATAACAATTTGCTAATGGAAAGGAGAGGCATCACTAAGGGGGATTAAATCCCTCTTCATCTCTCTTCAATACCACTTAGTTTAATGTATAAGGTTTGGGATCAGAGTTGTATCAACCATTGCAGGGAACGGACATTAGAAAGATAATGTTTTGAAATACCTCAAACTATACCAAGAAGACGTCAGTGTACCATAATGGAAACATTTATTTTATTTATTAAAAGTTTTTTCAGTTCCACATAATTTTTTATATGGTTTCTTAAATCCTCAATATTACCATGTTTATGTTGTGTGGAATAGCTCTATTATACATGAAAATGCAAGAATGGATTCACCCAGGTTGCAGTGTGTGCACAACACATTTGTCCCAACAAAAGAAATTATGGAGAGGTTTTAAAAATGTATCTTCTTCTCGTTATCTGTAAGCCTTGCAAAGCACCAATATATAAATTTACTACTTGCATTTCACATTAAATCTTCCTACTTATATATTTATGACGATCAGACTACATTAAATGTTGGCAACATGTTTAACATACTAACATAGTTAAAAAGTTGATCCTTTAATAGTGCTATATGAAATATATTTATAGGAAAACAAAATTATGAGTATTTAACCTCTCTATAAAATTGTTTTTAAAAAACGGAAAGATGTTAAGTGTTTGAAGATTTAAATTGTATGTTTCCAGTTTTCATATGCTTTTCTAGCAGTTGTAACGTTCACATGCAGCTTTCTGGCAGAAGAGCACAGACAAAAAGACTTCTTTGAAATAACTCTATTAATTTATAGAGTAGCCCTGAGAAACTATGTGACCAAAAAAATCTTCAGTAATAATTTCACTTTAAATGCCACCCTTATTTTAAACCAGGGGCTTTTTGTATAATGAAAGATTTAATGACTTGGGAAAGAGCTTTGATTATTTGCATATGGCTGTAGTTGCTTTGTTTTTTGGTTTCTCTGTTAGGAAGGTAGAAGTTAACACCTGGATCAACACAGAAATCTCTTTATTTGAAAGGAAGGGAAGTAAGTAGCATTTGTATTTTTTAAAACATCCAAAGACAAACATCACAACTGTCTTCTCTAATTACATACTTTCAAACACATTTGGTCTGTAAAGTTACTACTATATAATCTGGTTATACATATATATGTATGTATGTGTGTGGTTTATGCATATACGAATATATACATAAATATACACATACGTATGCAAACATATGTATAACTAAAATAGGTTAAGATATATAATAGTATTTTACATATACAGTTACACATCTACATATATAATGTAGGTATAGATATAAATGTTTTGGTTTTGCATCTCCAAGAGGGCATAGGTCATTGCCTGTGATTTCTGTGATGTGCAACTCCTTATCCAATACTTCACTCCAGAGGCAGGAAAAGGCTTTCATGTGCATTTAAAAATCAGCCTTCAGTGAAGATCAAATCTCAAATGGTGCTAGAGACCCCTTGTGACCGCCACCCACAAGTCCTCTAGTAAGATATAGATGGTACATCCTAAATGAGCTAGCACCCAGTTTTGACTGTGTGATTCCTTCATTTCAGAACCACCAGCGTACACTGTTTTCCCATAGTGCAGTTCCATTAGAGGCTAACAGTCCAGCTTTTTCTTGCTTTCTTTCTTTATTGAGTCTTTTGGTAAAAGAAAGACATTCCTGGTGTTGGAATTCCAGAACTAATTTTTAATACCTTGAGGGCAGAAATATTTTCTTCATATAAAGAATAATTTATTTTATTCTTTTAGTTTATTTAAATTTTTAAAGATACAATATATGTATAGTCAAAGAAGATATTTCTGACTTTCCATTACTAACAGAGCCGGTAGCAATGACATCTTAGTATATAATTTCAAATACCTATAGCATTATTTAAAATAATTACATTAAAAAATGAACTTTTACTACTCAATTAACAATATATTCTTTTACTGAACAGGACAGTGTATAATAAATAGATTTTCCAGTAAGGTTATGTTATCATGCACGTGCATTATGTTTTTAAATAAAACAGTAAGTGCTAAATACTTTCTAGCTTATTTTACATCAAAATAAATGCAGAAAGTGGTGTGTGAATTATTTTCAAGGAGTGAAATGTAACAGTTGGAAAGTAGTCTTTAAAGAGAGACTTCTGCAAGAGCTTTGAGTGACTGAACAGTTTGAAAGAGTTACAGTCTGTCCACGAATACTTTGGGAATTAATGGGAGGCTATAATTGTTAGTTAAGATATCTGCTGCAAATTAGTTAAGCATCCAGTGATTAAAAGCTCTTTGAGGTCTACATGTAAGTGCTCAGTATGAGTATTGCTCCTCTGAGTTACGCAGCTTTGGTATATTTGTGATAACCCTTTACCACGGAGATTTTCACTTTACTAAGCCTGGAGACAAATCAACTGAAAACTTTCAAAGCCTGACATAGAGTTTAGAGATACACCAGACCTCTGCTTAATATGTCACTAAAAACATTTTCTTGTGACACACTATTATGATGTTCTGGCCATTCTACAACTGTAGCAGCAATGAAAACCCTATGCCTTTTCTGCCAGGGCCTCAAGAAAGTAAATAATCAGGAGGCTTTTTCCTCACTTATAAATGTTCCTTATTAGAAGAAAACAATAAACTCTCTAATAAACCAAGTAGCAATATTTAGAATAGATGATAACATATATATTTTCAGAAACAAACTTTGTTATTACTGTGCAGCTAATGGCAGACATAAACCATAGCAGCAACTTCAGCAGGAGATAATAGATACACACAATTTTTCCACACCAGTAAGTGGTTATACTTTGTTAAAGGCTTTTGGTCTTCAAACAAAGACAAGTCATGACAAATTTGAAGTAAGAGAATAAGTTTTGGGGTTTTTTTGTGCACAGCAAAGCACAGTTTCAATTTCTGTCCTTCTCAAGTCAGGTGCTGCTCTAAGACTCCAGATAGGAGGATTCAGGAAGTTCATAGCATTGAATACAGCAATTTGTCTGTGCGGGCATTCCAGGTAGGAATGAGGTTTTAAGGACCAGAAGTACTGTATCAGCATGAATAAAGAGAAGACATATCACATTCTTGGTGCCACAAGCAATTTAAAATCCAGTGTGGATTTACTGGGATGAGAAGACTTTGACTACTTAAGGGCTTCAGATGCTGGTAAACTAGGAAAGGTAACTATAAACAGTATCTGCTCTTTACATATTTACTTTTTTTTAGCTTGTATGTCAACAAAGAGACACAAAAAAGCCTACAGCATGATAGTTATCAAAGTGTACATTACTTCCCTTTATATTCATGCTTTTAGGTTCTTATTCCCTACATGCTCAAAGGAGGAAGCTTACATTGAGGGATAAACCATCTTGAATCAGTTCTCACATTTGCAGAGCAGCAGACGTTTGGGGAGATGCTGTTCCTGTATTCTTTTCCCTGCCTCGAACACACGTGCACATGAGCACACAATTCCTATCTACTTCTTCATTTAACCTCAGCCACAGGTAAAGAGCAACTATCCTATATGAGTGAAAAGCACAGTTGTCCATCCTTGTCCTGCAACTTTCCTCAACATCTGAAGATGTTCTAAGAGATCTGATGGACCCAGGACAGAACAGGGAGAGAACCAGCTCAATAACATTATAGCATGACCTCTTTTTAATCCTGTAATGGATGCTTTTTCCTCTGGTCCAATTACAAATTGAATCCCTTCCAGTAGGTTGTTTCCCGATGAATTTAGTTCACAAATTCCCTTAGCGGGGATAAGCTCACTATCATAAGGCTGAAGTTTACCACCTTACCCTCTGCTGCCTTGTGGCTCTCCTTTCAGTGCTAATATTACAGTTTTTGGCATAACACTGTCTTGCACAACTGTGTCCAACTTTTAAATTTAGCTTTCCCTGTGCTTTCAGACTGACAGTCCATTCATCTTACCTTTTAAAATTTCCTTTTTTTTCATATTGAAACTTATATGGAGTGCAGCATCCAGAATTTTTGTAATGCTGTTTTACAGCTAGCTTCCTCTGCCTACAGCAGCCGAAAACCATCAAGGTAAGTGCGTCAGAAGGAAGCATTTGTTAGAGAAAATCCTTTTTGCCTGCAATATTGCTTTTGTCCCCAGAACAAAGCAGTGTTTTCTCCACTCACCATCTGCATTTGTACAGTTTTTGGACACTTCATTTGGATGAATCGTTAGCATAAGCTGAAGAGCTCAGTTTTCTTAGACCATTTATTGCAGTATCAGTTACTGTTCAATATATACTTAAAAGCAAGGAAGCTAATAAATATTTGCTTCAATCAGTGTCAGAATTTTAATTGATCACTGCCACACAGCAATTTCAACTATACAATACAACACCTTGTTCCAATTATCTCATATCAGAGAGGGACGTTTCCTTCTTCAGCCCTCCTCTTCAATTCAGTTTTTCTTTACTGGTAGAGTCACTCCCATGCATTTTTCTACATTCTTTTGAAAGAACTTTAAGAAAACAGAAAAGTCACTGCAGCCTGATTTCAGTTTATTCCAGAAATCTTACTTTTTTCCCAGGGTCCCTTTATTCTATCACAAAAAGTGCCAGCCTTCCAGGGTTGCTTTTCTGGAGCTCTGGACCAATGCCAACTATAAAAAAACAAACAAACAAACAAAAAAGTTTGTTTTTTTTTAACTGGCTGTCCTTTTAAGAAGAAAGAACAAAAACATATACTTCTCCCCAGACCATTACATTAATTTCATGCTAATACTCAACTGCTTCCACCTGGATTTCAGAGTGAACGAATTGCTCCATGTGCTTCAGGTACACGTGGATAACTCTCTGTCTTCTGTAACCTATGTGAGGGTGACTGCACTCTTGTCAGCACCGCATGGCTGTTGCCTATAGGCAACCCTAGATAAGAACTCAAATTCACTGTAACAATTTTTTCTATTCTATCTTCTCACATTAGAGGAGGAAGAATGAGGGATCAGTTGTTATTGCTGCAAGGGATGTGCTCAGAGTCTGCCAAAGCAGGTGTACTGAGACCACAGCTTGACCACAGCCTCTTCTCCCCTGCCCAAACGCAGTTCAGGAAACACACAGCTGCACCACAAGATTTGGCGAGGTCTCATTGCCGATATTGCCAACTGCAGCTATTATGTGTAACATTAAAAGTGTAATTTTATGAGTTTAGATCTCCAGTAAATGCAGATAACCATGAGGGCATATTTGAAACTAAAATTTTTACCTTATATATTTTGCGTTGTGATTTGCACACAACTGTTCCAAACTCTGTTCTGACATGCAATGTGGGAACTATATACACAAAATAGACCTTTCCTAATGGAAAACATTATTTAATGCCTTCTTTCTGCAACAGATGTATTGCTTTCCTTTCCACACAATCCCGGGAAATCTGTTAAGTACATAACACAAGCATTTTCTTAACTCTGATGCTAAGTACCATTTATAACTGTCTGTCTCTGGAGTATGGTTCACTAATAGCACTCTCCAGCCCTCTACATTACCAGTGCAGTGTCAGATGTGATAGGGTCTAGGCAATGGGATCCAAAAGAGCCTAGTTGCAACTCTGTCATGGTGCCAGATGTAAATATAAATCTCTCTAATTATAAGTGTTTGAAATATAGATGGATCAAATGACTTTATGGTAATTTAAAGCTTAGAAATTGAAACTGTCTAGAAGTCTGGGTATAATGTGTGGCTTTGTGCCTTCATTTCTTTTAGGAAAGTAAAAGAAACAAAGAACAAATTTCCTGGAGGAAAAGTAGCTATTATGAAGTCTTTAGAATGGAATAATTTTCCATTATTTTGAAAAACATTAAGAAAACTCACTAGCTAGCAATATTTCTGGAAATATATATATATATTTTAAATATTTAAATATAATGCTCCCTGCTGAAGGGATGCATAGAGTTTTTATTGTGCTTGAGGACATATTTATGATTTCAGGCAAGTTCCAATACAGAGGGAAATTAAATACAATGAACCATGATTTTATGTACACACTGTAATTATGAATGTATAAATGTACATATATGTGTGCATATAGACATTATAATATTAGCAGTACATTACCTGAATTCTGAAAACAAAGGGCCTTCCACACAGTTTTAATTGCACTGCACATCTAGAGGTGTTTTAAGCCACAAACATTAAATAGTTGTCATATTATCATAAGGTTCTTTATACGTGTTTATCAGTCTGGAAGCAGCTGTGATGTTGAGTGGAGCAGGCATTCAGGGTGCACCTTAGCCTCTCCAACAGTCATGAGCAGTGTTCAGCTTATCCCTCACATCCTCCCAGTAAATCCACTCGAGATGTTAAATTGTTTGGTGGCAACAAGCAGTCACTGTCACTCTCCCAGGTGTTAACACTGGTCATCTACAAGTCAACAGAGCATGGCAAGCTGGCATGGTCCTGCCAAAGCACCCAGGCCCGTCGCTAGCCTCCATCTCAATGACCTTTGTAGCTGGAAATTCAAAACAGACTAAAACACTGCAACCGTACAGTTGGCATCTGCATATTATTGTAAGTGTCATGGCTCCTGTCACTTTTATCTGACACTGGTTAGACATGAGATAAATTGTGTCTGATTTATACTTAGGGAAACAGACAGGTTGGGAATGTTTGGACCAGCAATTCATGTAGACAAAGTCATTTGATGCTTGTGTCAATAAACATGCCAATAACTCAATTGAATTTGGTACTGTTTGTGAGGCCATTTCATCAGGAAAACGTCAGTGTACTCTTGAGGATCAACATCACAATTGAAAATAATTGTGAAAAGTTTCATCTATTAGCTCATGGAGTCCTGCAACAGCAGGTGATTCTCATAGCTGTTTCTATGACAGGAAAAAGTAAATATTATTTTTCCAGTGCCTAGTTTCCCCCTTTTACTGTTTTATTTTCATGTAATGAAATCTGAATTAAATTTCTCTAATGAAGTTAATAACTCTTGATTCTCTTTCCCAATCTGAAACACTCTTGTCTTCAAATAATTATTAAAAACATTTTGCATAAGTCACATTATACAACAATGCAGCTTAGCGTGAATGATTTCACATGTAATAACATGAAACTAAACCATGAAAAATGCTTGTTTGCAGGTTTATATTTAGCACATATAATCCCCCTTAAAGACAGTACAGAAAAAATGTATGTTTCTACAAGTCTTCTTTAAGATTATCTTGATCGTTTCCTCTTCCTTCCATATACTCAGTAATCTATCTGGTATTCTATGCTTACTCTTTTATTTTGGCTTATTTATCAGTCATGCAACTATTTGCTCTTAAACAAACTTATATAGTGTAGAAAATATCCAGGTTTTCAGGCACACAAGTATTTCTTATGTCTCAGGAAAAGTGGTCTATCTGAAGATTTACTTGCTTTTTCCAACTCTGACAGCTGGTCTGGCAGTAGACATTATGTCTCTCTCCAAACTTTGCCTTACTTATCTCTTTC
Source organism: Nipponia nippon (assembly GCF_047370975.1). Lineage (NCBI taxonomy): Eukaryota > Metazoa > Chordata > Aves > Pelecaniformes > Threskiornithidae > Nipponia > Nipponia nippon. The sequence goes on along the minus strand of NW_028262290.1, from coordinate 20,365,770 downwards.
ATGACAACTATAACACTAATATCTAATATGTCTCCATTAAAGTATCCAAAACACTATTATTAAGGTAACATTATATCCTAGGAAAAAAAAAAACAACCACACACACACCAAAAACTATTGCTTTAAATAAGCTGAAAAATTAAATTATGTATCATCGAGCAACCAGACAGATGAATCAGTGATATCAGTACTGCATAGTCTTCTGTATGACCGCATCTTAACTTATTTTTCAAGAAAAGTCTTAACTGATTTTTTCAGGCTAAATCCAGTTATAGTCACCTCAATGAAGCTTTCAGTCTTCAACCTTTGTTAAATTGCTGTTGATCCTTGCACATTGTGTTACAGATCTTTACTCCATTTCCATTACTCTAGTCCTTGAGTTTACATTATTCTTACTGTACAATATGCTGCTTCATGCTCATTGACTTTGTGCCATCAGCAAATTTCATGTTGTTTTCTGTATTGTAATGTAATATGTCATATTATCTCATACACATATATATTCTTAACTACTTTTCCACTGCATGAGTCACTCTTTTAGCAAGTGCCATTTCTAAGCAGATAAGGTCTATCAAAAGGTAAGTAAATTCCAGACTCCCGTCCTGTAGTTGCCTTGAAATAGCTGATAAATAAAACCAGAATTGTTTCAATACTTGGAAGGTGGTAATCTTCACCATACAACTGTGTCATCTGCAACATGACTAACTCTGAGACTATAGCTCACAAATCCTTTGAAACCAAGAGTATTTTCCAAAGAAATTTAGTAAATTCATTTTTCTGAGATGATCTGAACTTGTTGCGACAACAGGGCTACTTGTAGAGGAATTGTCTAAGATATGAAGAGAGGCCAATCAGTACAAAGGGACTGTGGAGATTATAAAGTTCCTCTGCTTAGTTGCATGGCCCAGTAATAAAGAAGCGACACTGAGGGAAGGCAGGAGAGAATTCTGGTAAAATTAGCAACACTGAAGTTTCTATGGCCTGCAGGAAATTATTGGCGTGATACATGAAAATTAAGGATCACAGGGAGCATGTCACAAGCTCGTTCACTGTGTTTTTTACTTGTCTTTCCTACTGAGAAGGCTGTATATTTCAAATTCCACTGGGCCATTTGCAAAACATTTGTCACAGCATGCTCTGCACTTGATATCCATAGGAATTGTATATGCTGTGTATAACATCATGCCTCTATAATCACTTAGTATTTTGGATAATTTTCATTTCTCTGCTCAGCACTTATATTTGCCAGTTTGCTCCCCCATGCTGTAATGACTTCTTTTTTCCTGAATTTTTACCATTAGTAAGCTTATCCATTTTCTTGTTCAGTTACAGCTCTCACTGGCTATGTCTATGGTTTGGCTGTAGATTAAATCCAGACTCCGCTGGAATAAGAACACTCCGACTACATGATGCAGAGTGCTGATAAACTTACACTTGAGCCAGCAAAGTAAGTTTATAGAACTCAAAAAATGTTGATGAGCTAACTTTGTGCCAGCTAACTTTATGCTAAGTCAGGACTGTCTGACCATGCCAGATCTCCCACAGCTAGTGAACCTCCTACAGATAGGCTGTGAGCCTTCTCACAGCCCCTTCTTGCTCCATTCCTGCCTGCTTGCCCACAGAGTCATTGTCCTTGGAAGCAGCCTTGCATCTTTTATATGCAAGCACAGGGCCCTATATTTCCCTTTGGACCTGCCATGCATTGCGTCTCTACGTTGGTCCACTGCCTCAGACTTTGCCATTGTCACATAATTGAATGTTAGCTACAACACCATGGTTATCATCATGGAGACAGGGACAGGATTTGAGCCAGATCAAGGCCATGTGTGCCTCATTTGCATTTTCTCAGATGCCACCATGTTTATCTCAAGCCAGAATGAAGGTGAGTAGATCTAAAACAGCTGCTAGGGCTCCTCCACAGGTCTTCTCTTGCCAGCATGTGCAAAGGCTCCGTATGCTGCATTATGGCTGTGCATGAAGTTTATTTTGCCTTTGCAGAACCATAGCATGGCACTGAGTCCTGCCCTGGTGTTTAACTGCTGGCACTCTCCTTTGCACAATTTTGGCCTGAGCCAGCTGAACTTCTCCCACAGGTTTGGAAAATACCATTGGCCAGGGACTGGCCCACAGGAACCATAGACAAAGCCATCCTTTTTTTTCCTGTAGAGGAAGGAAAATGTTACCCATCCAAACCTTCTGTGTTCAGTGCCATGGGAGAGGCCCTAGCTTTGTTTCATTTATTGGTATAGGACCAAAAGGACCAGTTGTGCTTGACTAAGGTGAAGGCTCTGAAGAAGGTTTAATACAGACTGAGGATAATAATAGCTGCAGAGATGCTGGGAAGACGTCCTGCAAGTACTATGAAGAGCTTGGCAACTGCCTGACTGCAATGTAGTCAGATGCAGATGTTTGAGCTTTTGGGCCTCCTGTTTGCTGGCCTCTTTGAGGAAAAGAGGGAACATCTGAGGACAAACTGGATCATTTTTGAAGGCCTTTGAGACCTATTTCTATTTTCTTATCATTTTCTAAGCATACAGCCTTATGCTACCTAAACTCTTCCCCTCTCAAAATAAGTTTTCCTGGTCCAAGACCCAGTGTATGTCACAGCTGGAGGCTTTGACTTCTTGATACACTTGTCTCACTCTGGGAAGTTGTGAGTCACAGCCCCATACCCATTTCTTTACACAAAAAGCCCTCACTGGCTTATTTTACTGCACAGTAGACCACATTAAATTTAGAATGTAGGTACACACATACATAAACAGCAAAAATGATGAATTTTCCTGCTCAGAAAGAGTACTCGGAGAAGGGAAAAGAGATTGGACTAACGTCCCTCCTGCCCAGTTATCATTACTTACTATTCTCATTTCAGCTAACGTGTCAGCGGTTGTACAGCTATACTTCAGCTTGAGACAGATAGAAAGTATACCCAGATGTTTCCTGGGATAATAGCCTTCTCCATGGAGGCCATTTTTTTCTGAACAATACATTCAGTATTTTGGAGCATTTTGTGCTGTATAGAAAGGATGCACGCTCTTGAAAAAATATTTGTGTACCCTTGTAATTACATGGATGACTGCCATCATGAAGCATAAAAAATTGCCTGCCAGAGGTAACAGGGGGGCCATCTGCATCTGATGGTCCCCATGATTCACCATGGGTCTGTTGAAGTCTTTGTCTTCCATGTACTGGACCCAGCCATGGAAGAGTCTGGAGAGAGTGTGCTGGATCCAGCAGTTACAAGCTCTTCCCTCCTCCAGTCTCACTGGGACACCAACCAGGCACAGGATCACACAGACAACCTACCATTGCCAGAGCTGATGTAGACAGAGGATATGTCAGCTAGGATCCATGATAACCTAGAGCAAAAGTTGCTTATTTAGCTGGGATATCTGCAATGATCACTTCTATTTTCTGTTTAAGCAGTTTGGGTATCTGTAGTCAAAGTCATCTGCCTGGGCACATGAGCCTGATCTTTGGCCAAGTGGATGGGTAATCTATGAAATGAAAAGTATTGGACCTGGGAAGAGAGGACTCAAGCAAACATGGTCTGGCCCAGAGGAGGTGTACTGTTCTGTTATTGTCCTGGGCCAGAGCCAAATGACAGCTACAGCTGCACTCAATGACTTGCGTACTAGCTCTGAACAGGACAAAAACCAGAAGATAGCAGAGGCAGGTTATGAGAGACCTAGCATAATGTGTGGGAAGGTCTTTACTGGCACCTGGTTCTTACTGAAACACCTCACACACTCTCAATATTTAAGTCACCCACTTCATGAGCACAGTTTCCCCAGTCCATGTCTCATACACTTTCCTAAGCAAACAGCCCACTTAATTTCCATTTGTTTCCAGAGATCAAAACCCAGTAGAACAAAAACAGGCTGCAAGCAATGCCTACTGGGATCAAGTCTGGTTGTGTGATCCTGGGAGCTAAACATACTCTAAATTTTGCACAGTTTCTGTTATGTGCTATTTCCAGCATCTGTTTTCCAAAATCCTTTGGTTTAAAGTCTTTGTGCTTTTTCCCTTGACAAACTCTAAGCTGTATTGTTATTTCTGTAGCTAGAATCCCAGAGCCTTCAGGGTTGGGATGGAAAAGCCTGCTCATGTGAGATTTAAAAGATGGTAAGAACCATACTGGTAGAACCTGCAGAACAAAAGGGACTGTAGGCAAAAGCAACAGTCACAAAAAAACGTATGGGAAAAATGAAGTTGTATCATTGTGTCTCATTATTGTAACCAACAGCTCTGGTGCTGTTTCTATGTCATGAAACTGAGCTGCTACATGGCAGCATGTAGATATGTGAAAAATCTTGCAAGGGTAAGGCTGAAGGAGTTTGTAAAGAAGTATAGCTGATGTTGTAACTTTCATACTGCCTGTAAGGATGGGTTTCTGAAGTGATTTTTCCTCAAAGCCAAACCACAGAGGGCCTAGCTAGTTCATCCTAGAAGTCCACTCAGGAATGAACTTGTGTGTACGCAGACTGGATGATCATCGCACATCCAATGGGATGTGCACTGGGAGGATCTAAGTCTGCAAGACCAAGACTGAGGCATGTGCTCAGTGGCCAAAATTTTTAACAATTGCCAAATACCCAAGATTGATGGCTTAGAAGTTCTACTCCCAGTCCCCGTTCTTCTCCCACTTTTATCTGCAAACATTGTACAGAGGAATCTGACACCAGGGTCTTTCATCTTCACCTTTCAGATGGCCAGCACATTTAATACTATGCTGAGCAATAACTGCAGAATCACTGAAGAGTTACTGAGAGTGACAACAGGCAAGTGGCTTGTTAACACTTTCCTGAACAAAAGCAGTAGGTACAGCCATGGTTACCAAGTAACAGGGCTGGTAAAATGACATCACTGATCTTCGTGTGCCCAGCACAAACACATATTACCCCAGATGCATAGCATCAGTAAGACCAGAACTGAAAAAGATAAAAAACACCCTGCATTTTTCTGGACCACTGAGGGGAATAAAGCATCCACAGTAGTTTATAACAGCTTGTAGCACAAAACTCCTGACAATGAGGAACAGCACTGGTCAGATAGGAGCAATGGATAAGGGCAGGAATATGTGAAAGCAGTAGAGCAGTTGGGGAAATACATTTGAGCAGAGCCTGCTGTGGTCTCCTGTGTGCACCTCATCTGGATGTAGTCCAAGCCAAGACCCTTTGCACAGTCACAGTCATATCACAGATCAGGAACTGGTGGGGTATTACTCCAATTTTGAAGTGATGATTAAGAGAAAAGAAGAGGCTAGGAGTTTTGAACTTCCTGATGACCATGTTCTATTGGTTGACACACCAGATGAGACACCACTTACAGGGAAAATTCAAGACCAATCTGCTTGAGCAACAACCCCTCCATCCTGGAGTCTTCTATCTGTTATGGATCCTTACACAGTTGCAGAATATCCCTCTGCCACCAGCTATCATTCTTCTCAAAGGCACTGAAAGAGGAACAGCACAATCATAAATCTTAAGTGTTTCCAACCCAAACTGCATGTGTTGCTTGCTGCTGAATGATGTTCACTAGGATGGCAGTCAAAAGTAGTCAGAGATTTGAAATATCTTTATTTTTTTCTTTAATAAGTCAATGTCAAAAATGGCAACAGGGTTTTTAAACACAAAAGTGAGGTTTGATTGGAACATGCACTAGAACAAATGTAAATTAGCTGCTATGAATAACAGTTATCTTTCTTAAAAAAGAAAATTCAGCATGAGATAAAATAGAAATAAAAACCACTACACTGCATTCTCATGCATTCTTTTCTCTACACTTGCTCTGAGTCTATGACTTTTAGTGCCTTCCCAGACCACAATGAATTCACAGCATCATCAAATCACAGAATGGTTGAGGTTGGAAGGGACCTCTGGAAGTCATCTGACCCAGAACTTCACACAATACTAAAGGTGAGGTTGCACCAACACTAAATACAGCAAGATAATCACCTCTTTTGACCAGCTGGTTATACTTTGTTTAATGCACCTCAGAATGCAGTTTGGCCTCTTGGCTGCCAGGGCACACTGCTGACTCATATTGAGTTTGCCATCAATCAGCACCCCAGATCCCTTTCTGCAGGGCTGTTGTCAGCCACTGCTCTCCCAGCTTATACTTGTGTCTGGCATTACTCCATCCCAGGTGCAGAATTCGGCATTTTTTCATGTTAAATTTCATGCCATTAATGACTGCCCAATGCTTCAATCTATCTGGATCCCTCTGCAAGGCCTCTTGAAGTTTACCAAGTTATTCAGGCATGACTTCCCCTTAACATAGTCCACCTCCTCTCTTTCTGAAACTTCCTTTCCATCACTGAAATTTGTTCCCTGCTCTTCTCAGAAGCCTTTTTACCTCTCTTGTCAGTTCTTTCTGACCATCCCACTTTTCTCATCTTGACTGCCAGTAATAAAGGGTAAGACTTAATGAAGAAGTGATCTGTCCCTCTTTCCATTGGCTTCTACCTGACCAAGAATGCCATGTCAAGATAAACAAGTAGCCTTTCTTTCTGCTGCCCAATCACTCCCTTTCTAAAGGATGATAACAGAAATGGATAATAAACAGTGATTATTTTTATGATTGTGATCCTATCTGCCAGTCCAGCTAGCTTAATAAATGCATATATGTCTGTGTGTATTACTATGATGAGGCAAGAAGCCTTTCTACTGTTTCTGTTTTATCAGTTGCCCAGGCAGATGACTAAGATGTTACATTAGTCTTGCAAGGAGAGCTGTAAATTGCAGCCTGGTTCAGCAAGGTCTTGTAGTGAGATCATTCCCAAAAATGGTGGCTGATTTTGCAAAAAGAAGCTGAGTTGCTCCAAAGAACTGCTCAAGAACTTACTACATTGTTCTGAGGTTGACATCCAACAACCCATAAAATAGGCAAGCAGATGCAGTACCTGCTGTCATCCTCAGGCAGCTAACCCTGATCTCTTACTGGTACAAACTCACTGTTGTGTGGTCTCCCTAAATAAAATGTGTATTGCTGTGCCTTCAACGGATCACATCTGCGCTCCAAAATATGCTGTTGTACATGCAAACCACATGCTTTCAGAAAACACACAATAGCCTCTTTGAGTGAAATTCGCAGCTATCATGTGACCCCACACATACCATGACAATTTTTTTAAACAAGGAAATAAAAAAGTTACTGACTTTTGATTTTTAAAAGCTATCTGCAAGATTTTAAAATGAATCCAAATTCTTGGTTTCTGTGCTGCCTTTTCAGTCTTGTCTCCTTTGCTTTTCTCCTCATCTTGGAGAAAGATAGGGGAATGCTCTTCCACTACAAGTTACCCTTCATCTGCTGCTAGTTCTTCACTAGGACTGCTGAAACATCTACCTGGGTCAACCCTACCCTGTCACAGAGCTTTGATAGGTAACAAGCTGTTAACACTCTGGGCAGTGATTAAAAGCAGAAAGGCTTTTTCATCCCTCAGCTGCAAGACATTTCTCCTACTCACAACAGACAGCCCCAAACAGGTTCTGCAAACACAAAATTGCAGCCAAACCACAGATCTGACAAACTGCAATCAAACAAACCATTACTCAACAGATAAGCAAACAAAGTAATTACTCCCAGGGAAAAAGGACTTATTCCTTCCACACTAGCAGTCACACAAGAAGCTTGGTCTTTCGCACACTCTGCATTCTGACTTTGCTGAGAAAGAGGAAGTGTGGATTAAAAAAGCCCTAAAGATATGTGCATTATTTCTGCCCCTATCCTGATGAGGGCTTAATTACTTCTTGAAAGAGAAATAGCTTCAATAGATACCTTCTCTGCTCACAAATTTCCTGAGCAACAAAAAGTTGACAATTGGGAGCGTATTTGGTGAAGTATTTTTATAATTCCTATCTGGACATCTGCTTTCGACTTCTATCAGCTACTAAACCAATGGGGTCAGTGTGACTGCTGGTGTTAATAAGTTCCAGCAAGGCTAGAACAGTCCCTCCCCATCCCATGTGTCTGCTAAATATGAAGCAGGAGATGTGCTTTCAAATCAGTTTAGGGAGCACATGAACCTGTAGCCAAGTCTCCTAATGGCAGGTGAATGTTGTAACACAGGGCTATATGGAAACAGTCAGCTACAACCTCACTCCTCCTTTGACCTTGACCCCCACTCATTCCTTAAGCAAAGTGTCTCAATAGCAGGAATGGCTATGAATCATATATAAAGTGAAATCTCTCTCTGTGGCAAAGGTAAAATGCCTAAATCTCGGCAAGGGATTATGCATGACATTTCCTGTTGGCTTGCCTAGGTTGTTATCTGGTCAGAGTGCCGGCACTCGTCTCTTTCCATAAGATGTATGGACAGTCTATATCTAATTCATATGTTGTGACCTCCCAAGAGATGGCAGCAAGCTAAACGCTGTACACTGCAGTGCCAGGGAACATAAACATTGCATGACATGCCACAGTATGTTACAGATTATCAGCAACATGATAGCTGTTTTAGTGGGGTGCTCCACACAGGCTAATTTGCCCAGCTCCTCAGCAGTTGGATTGCTTGTGGTAGCCAAGCTGCAATGTGCAGTACAGATGTATGCTGATCACAAGGTTGTAGTATTCTGTGAATTTAGCCCAAAAGCCTGTAATTTCCATTGAACTGAAATATATGTTGGCAACATCTCTGATAGTCAAGTCACATTTTAAATCTTTAAATATGAATGTAGACATGTATTATTTTAGTATTATTCTGATAAACCTAATGTTACTAACTCAAAATTGAATAATCCAGATCATTCAGGAAACCAAGGTTTTTCATATCTCCCTCTGCTTTATCACTTTTTTTTGACTGTTACCAACTATCAGCACACAGGCATGGCCATGGCCCAACCTATTTAATAATAATTGGACCAAAAGAGTGCTCTCTTTCAGAAGCAGAAAAAGAAAAATCAGACTTTGGCATAATTTTTGTGCCATGAACATCAGAGGGGTGTTGGATAAAATATTAGCTGCAGAACAGAAAGAAAGAACAGAAACAAAGATTTATATTTCAAATTTCTATTTCAACAACAATTTATCATAATTTGCTCACACAGAAATCTGCAACTGAAAGGTGAAACTTCGCATCCCAATATTACAAGAAGAATAATGGGTGCTGAAAATAGAACTGAATGCTATAAGATGTGACACAGAGGAGATGAGTGGTTTGGCAGGTTTAATAACATATTTGGAGAGCTTTTAAATATCCTTCTTACAGATGTCAATTCAAATCTTAGTAAACAGATGCCTGTTTAGATGTAGCAAGATACATAAAGCACCAAAGATATCACAAGATGTCTTACATTTTGATAATGAGACATCTGGAAATAAGACAAGATTTCTTTTTATCATTGTATCAATTAAAACGATAAAGAGTATTCTCTGTAATTTTAACTATTTGATTAAAGCTGAACGCTATTGCAGGAATTCTTGGACTCAGTAAAGGAATTACTTAGAGCTTTACGCTCTCTTCTGTCCACAAAAATCATTTTTTATAATTTTTTTTACCCACAAACCATTTTTGTTATTTCTTTCTCTACAATTCCTAGCTTTAAATAAGTTTTAGTTGTGAAGTAGAAATAATTAATAAATAAATAGCAATTCAATACTTCAGGGATTAAGTACTAAATAGCCAGTAATGGCTATTCATTATTTAGGGATCCTGAAAATTTTTCCCTATTCAGTCTCTTGTCAAAAATGATTGTTTGTTCTTAAAAACATAAATCTTTCTCTGCACCCTTCTTGCTGCTGCTTCTTGTATTTCTTTCTGTATTTCTGAAAATAAGCTTTTATTATGACTGCTTCTTTTATATTGAAACTGCTACACAGGCATAGTCCCCAGATAAAGACCCTAAAATCTGGAAAGACAAGGAAGAAATACAAGCTTAGAGAAGACATCTAAATTAAAGTAGTTTTACATTGAATGCGTATAGCCACATGTTAAAATATTGGAGTGGGGGTTAATAAAACTGAGACCAAGCATAAATCTTGACTCTCTTTGGGTCTTAATCATGCTTTGTAAATGAGCACATGCTGACAGTTATGATAATTTGGTGCTGATAGGTGCAACATAATGCATACTGAAGAAAAAATACTTGAACTAAGTACAGGTTACTGAATTAATTATGTTACTTCAGGAGATGAACATAGGTATTCAGGAGGTACCTCTGTCAATGTGGAGGAGAAATTATACATACAGCTGAGATGATAAAAATGTTAAAAAGACAACATTGGAGAATGCTAAAAAAAATTATTCTAACTTTCAGAAGTTGGCTGGTTTACCTTGCCGATGAGGTGTGCTGAACAGGCACACCATGACCAAGAAGCTGTTGCAGAAATGCACAGTTCTGAGAAAGACTGGGGCCACGAAAAATTTGTGTGAAGGGAGACTGAAGAGTTAGGAGTTGTTTACCTTAGAAAAGAGGGAGATAAGATGAGACACGATAAAAACATGAAATGGAATTCATGTAATATAGTCTCAGTCTTATAACACAAAACCAAATATATTTCTGGAAAATGTCATCTTTTTGACAAAACTTAAAACTCAGAAAGGTATTGGCTGAAAAAAGAAGTATTGGGGGTTGACAACAAAGGTTTCAGTTTGGGGGTTTTGGCAAAAGATCAGGTTTTCCATGGAAAACAGACACTTGCAGTACGAAAATCTTTCTTAGAAAATTCAATTTTCTGCTAAAAACAAATTTGATAGAAAACATTTGATCATCCATAATTTGGTTGCGTAAAGTCCTAAGAGGATGTGATGCAGGTATTTAACATGTCTGCTAATCAAGGTTAGCAATTTCATACAAGGTATGAAGTATTTCCTCAGGGCTCAGGAAAAATTCTGCTGCCAGCATTTTCTCTGCAAAGATGCCTCCTTTTTTAGACTGTCTTTTCGCTGAATTGCAGCTAACGCGATTCTGTTGACCTGCAAGGAACACTGCAAAATCACATCTTCAAGAACTCAATGTTCTTTTAACAATTATTGAGTGAAAATTTTCAATCAACTCTAATTTTACGAATGACTAAGTGCTTTATCCAGACACATTGCTGTTTGTTCTGGCTTTTGTCAAAAAGAGAGCTGCAGGAGGTCTCCTGCTTTGTCTTAAAGGAACAAAAAAGTTTGCAATTGCTAAATTTCAGCATAGAAAATGAAGGTATGCAGCCATATCCATGATAGTCTCTAGTTCAGAAGATGTAAAAAATGCCTACAGCAAAGTATAGGTTCTCCCATATTTATGTACACAAATTAAGTGATAATGAATTTGCTTTTAATGTAATTTGTAATGCTAAGTTTGCAGTCAGCCAAACAGCAATCTGTTCCTTTGCAAGATAAAGCACGCCAGTTCTCACACGCTCCTTTTTTTTTTTTAAATGTGAAAATGCATATTTAGATAGCAAAACATGTACTTTGCACTATAGCCACTGCATAATCTTTTTTACCAAGAAACAAATACTCCATCATTTTTTGCAGAATCTTGGCAGGGAGGGGGGCTGTCTGCTACTAGTGTTTCCTTGCTTTCTTGGGCATTGTGAAAAAGATCTTATAGAACAGCTTTGAATCCAGATGTTTCTTTTCCCTGATGTGTTGACGTACTAGGCCGGATTCTCATCTCGCATCTGTTGAGTGTAAATCTGGAATATTTCTACAAAAGTCAAAGAAGGAACTGGGTATAATTTTTGTATACAAATGTGCCAAGAGTCCAGCTGAAATTTCAATATCCACTAAGAGGTAAAATATTTGTTTAAATGACCTGACTATATATGACTGGGAAAACCAGACCACATCAGACTTACTCTACATTTTAGAGCAGCTTTTAGTTTCATTATCTGATGGGGCAACATTTTAGTGGAGAACAGAGTACGCTTGTGGATGGAAGGTGGGATCAGAGGAAGAAGAAAAAGGAGTGAAGGTCAATGTTATGAATGCCTCTCTTATTCTTGATTATTGCAACCTTCAACAAAGTGTGCAATTTTGCAGCTCAATGTTGTTACAGTTTTACTGTCATAATAATACCTCTGGCTGAACTGGAATGAAAGAAGGTAAATGCCTGCCTCTTTCTTTTATCATCCTGAAGAGTTACAACAGCAAAAAAATGGAGATGTAGGTAGCAGCACTCATGTATTTAGGAATATTCAGAGAGTCTGGGCCAGAATATTTATTAATCAAGGTTAGAGACTCAGACAAGCTACAATTTTCCCAGCTTTCAAGCAAAAATTCTGCTGTCAGCATTTTCTCTTCAAAGATCCCTCCTTTTTTATGACTGACTTTTCTCTTAGTCATATCTAATTATATCCATCTCCACTTGAAGTTAATGAGCTAGTCCAGATGAAAATCAGCAAATCTAAAATTTATTTCGCTCTCATGTCTCCCTGTAGTCCACACCCAGATGATGTCTGCTTCATGACACTTCTTCAGATGCAGTCTGATGAGAAACCCTTTTTGAAATTTGCTTTTTAAACCTGATATACCCTAGGATTCAGCAAATGGCCTTATTGTAGAACTTAATTTTAATTTATCATCTGGTGAAGCTCTAGTGAAAATAACGGTTCCATGTCTGAGCAAAAGAGCTTATAAATGTTTAAGCCAGATTTAGCAATGTGAATAAAAAAAGCATCCATATTTTTAATTGCTGTCCAATCAATTTGAAATAACTGGCCATTTCAGTCTATGGTTTGTATTGTTTTGGTAGTCCTCATCTCTCTTAATTCCATTTGTTGATACTTACGGGGTATCAGTTGCAGCCTACAGGGGAAATCCAGCCCGCAGGGGCTAAACAAGTGGCCACTCTTCTACATAGGTGATATTCTGCAACAGTGACTATGTGAGTATGGAGTCTGAAAAGCCAGTTCCCACCCAGACAACTTGGATCTGCACAACACAGGTCAAAACGAATCAGAGAAGTGAGGACAAAGCTCCACCCTGGCTTCAGGTTGCCTTCCTCTCCAGGTTCTCCCCTCTCTTCTTGCTCCATCAAGGGCTTGTGCTTTGAGAAGATTCTGGATCCCAAGTGGATGGAGACTCTAGGCTTTAACAGAGTTTAGAAGCTGTTTATTGTTTGTTGTTGCCTAGCCTTAAGACTAGCTGTTCTTTGCAGGCTGAGCACCCTAAACATATGTTATGAAGCTTGTACTTAAATTCCCCCAAGACATGTTACTTCTATAGACTGAAGCAATCTATAATCCACCTTCACCATTACACACCACCTCTGAATGTAACAATACTTCAGCTCATGGAAATCATATGTAAAGAAACAGGAGGACCATCCTAACATAAGAGTTTAAGATGATGATACAAATTAAGTCATTTAACCTTCTAGAATCATAGAAGCATAGAATCATAGAATCATTTAGGTTGGAAAAGACCTTTAAGATCATAGAGTCCAACCTTCTGGCTCTGAAGTGTGTTAATTACTCTATTTATCTATCCTGTTCTAAAGGAATAATATCAGCATATTAATATATGACCCACTATGTTGGTATTTTTCTCCCCCTCCTTGAGATTATCAATGTTTGTATTCACTTTTATTCTGTGAAATGCCTTGAAAAGCACAATCTCACAAAACACAGTAATGGAATTTGTAAATTTTTAATCTCTCAGGGATGACATTTCTTATCGTGCCTGTGAAAGGCATGCCTTCTTCACCACACCTCTAATGCACTGAGGGAAGGTATGATGTAACTGAGATAGATTGTGATTACATTACTGTGTAGTGAGATATGCAACAGCACATATGTAAATAAAATCTGTAAATAGTATCGCTTTTATCTGTGTTGCACGTTATCTCATCTGCTCCCATTCTCAAAGAACAATCTGAGTTCAAGTTTGACTTCTTTATAGACCACACCACTCAGGGATACTGACAGGTCTACTGTATCTGATGCTACATGACAGGAATTTAGCAGGCATGGCAGGCAGAGACTGTCTTGACAAACTCACACAAAAGCTTCATAATCAGAAGTATGAAACAGATATATGCTTTTGAAAATATGCTTACCTGATAATTTATTAGGATTGAACACTGGTCCACTGGTCAGCAACTCTGAAAACCTCAGCTATTTTGAAACGACTCACATATGCTGTTCCTCTCCTGCATCTGACTTCCCTCACGTGACGAGCATTTCTAGTAACAGACCAGCACAAGCACGTGCCAGTAAAAAAAATGTAAAATTCTTATTTCTGTTTTTTTAAGAGCTCATTTCTTAAATGGCCAGTGCCCTGTTTAGCTGGATGGTGTACATGGTCAGCAACCCTGTGCCTATTTTTTCTGAACATTTCCTGCTAGTGAAAGGAAATATGTTTATAAAATATGTAAATCAAGTTGGGGTTGGCTTAGTCAGTGCTGTTTGTTCCTAAAATTAGGAAAGATCTTATTTTTCATTTCCCTTCTTTCTATGAAACCATACAGAATTAGTAAAGTCTTCAAATTTATATGTGATACACAGTAGGAAAGATATTCCACAGAATATTTTGAGGAAAGTTCCGCACATGAATAAATTCATAATTAGGAGTTTTAAAATCTATCATTCTCCTAACAGAATCAAAATACTGATGCTAGAAAACAGGAAAAAGGGAAAAAGGCTTACCTGAAGTATTACTCTTACTGCTCCCCAATGAAGTAAAACAGTCCATGTAGAGATAAACTAAATAGACAAACCAAGAAATTCCCTGAACTGGAAGTACGAAGAGGCTGGAAGAATGTTAGAGGAAAGTATTTACGCTTGTATGTATCCTTTTCCCTGATATCCACTCACAGGCATTGCTGGAGGTAGACTACTGGCCTAGATGGAGCTTTCATGAGAACTGGTATGGTCATTCTTCTGTTCTTAGGCAGTTTCAAGGTCTAGTGAAATGAAAATGTAATTCTGCCTCCAGCAGATAATAGATTATCTACTGCGCTATTTTTCAAATGAAGAGGTTCTTTACAGGCTTACAGACCACAGTGATGGCATGCTTGGTCTTCAAAGCACAAGAAACATTTTGACAAAAAAAAAATAAAGGAAGATGGAAATGGGATAAAAAAGTAATGCTCAAAAACTGCAAAGAAACTCTAAAGTACTCACAAAATCAAGTAAAAATCACACTTCTTTATTTTAAAATATGGCATTTATCAGTAATAAAACAAGACACTTAGTCTTATAACATTATTCATATTATATGTTATATTTTATGATTTATAGCATTCTTCTTATGTGAGTTACCACAGTTTTTTCATGCACAGTTCCACAAAAACTATTACTGAGTTTTCTGTCTTGAATTTTTTAGTCATAGCTCTATTGCTCTATGTTTTTAACTAGGGAAGTCATATGTTTTACATTACGTGGCTTGTAAGAACAACAGTTGCTTCCATACTCCCATTAAGCTCTAAAAGATTATCTAACTAATTTATTTACAGGGTTATTTCATTCTATGTCCCTATAAAGAAGTAGAGCTGTTTATCTGTTTCTCTTCTGAAAGGACTCTCTTTCCCATAGAAGGAAAACAAGAAGACATTTCAAGCTGGATATTTAAGATAGTTCTAATTATATCTGCTTGTCACAGTGAAAAACATTACTGTTAATATTTAATAATGTCCTAAACTCTGAATGATCCATACCAAGTACAAAGTAATGTTTTCCTCTTTAAAACAAAAAAAAAAATTATAACTGTGGAGATTGTTTTAAAATTATTCTGCCTATCCTGCAGCCATAATCTTTGCTAGTATAATTTGGCACAGGCCCACTGAATTAAAGGGAGCTAAGCACATTCACTTCAACTGATGATTTGCTCCTATCTGCACACAAAAGAATGTAACTTTTAATTTGTCATAAAACCCCAATGTAATCCTGATAGTTTGAATTGTTCTTTTAGCATCAGGAAGTTAACAACCCACATCTGGAGGACAGTTTGATCCCACCAATGGTTGTAATACATGACAAGACATGGTGGGCTATTGCAACCTTCCATCAAGTTGGCAGTAATGAAAAATGGTTCAACATAAAAAGTCCAGTCCATCCATTATTCTTGAACATTACAAATATCAAATACTTGTAACACACTGATGAACTCCACCAGTATGGAATGGCTGGTTGGGTTAGGGTGCAGACAAAATGCATCTAGGAGGAAGGCAAAAAAGACCTTGTTGGTCATATTTCTATGACCTGTGAGATAAGTGAAGTGCCCAAGTGTGCTCTCAGTGGCAGTGACCGGCATGTTTGGGAGGTGCTGTATTGTGCCAGTAATGTGGACATTAATGAGAGCTTTAGCTAAGAAAATCTTCATGGTGGAGACTTGTCCAATAAACCTACTTTGAACAAAATTATTATGAATGATTGTATGCTAGTAAAGACAATCAACTAAGACCCTGAGGCCATCTCACATGGCATCCTTTGTATACTTACAGCTAAGCTCTCTTACCCCTCAAAACAGGGTGGTTGCAATAAAATTTCCCCCTGGAATGGTCCCTGACCTGTGTTAGGGGTCAAAGTCAAGGTTTTTTTGAAAAAGTGTTACCAGGCCCAGGGCCAGGCCAGAAGTGTGACAGTTGTTAACTGCCAATGACTAACCAGTATAGACAATTACACATCTGTGCTTAGGTCCACACATTGACCATCTTTATTTTACTAATAGAGAGAATTCTTGTGCAGCCAGCATAGAAAGAATTTCTCTTTGAAGAGGAAATTTTAAAATGTTATAGTGCTTCCATATTATCACAGTCTTGGCTGCTAGGATAGGAATTGCTGCCATCAAAGAGGAGATGCTGCACTGTGTCCTTGCAACCTCAGCTGTTTGAAGAGTTGCAAGGTTATAGCTCATATTGATTATCATTCAGGACCATGTGGCTCCACGGCCAACGAAACTGACTCTATCCACTCTGTCTCCAAAACCTTTGCAGGGCCAACTTCTGCATCCAATTTCTTCAGTATTATGATGTCCCTTGGCAACATATCGCATAGTATTATATGGATTCCTGCTAAATTGAAAACCTCAGCACGTCATTTGCTAACAGATGCAGATTAATGAGGAGTATTGTGTTATAGGAATGTAGGTAGAAAAGGACATAGGTTTCAGAGTCTAAAAGAAAAAAAGTTGCATAAGACATGTAAAAATCAATTATTTCTTCATCAACATAACATTTCACAAGTATTTTGGCTAAAGGGTTCTGCAAGGGCTGATTTAGATTTATTCATGGCATGAGAAAGGAGAATAACCTTTGATCTTTTTGAGTTTTCTTGCTGAACAAACCCTTTTTAAACATCCTTTTCTGCCTCATGCAACTATTAGAGCAAAGAAGCAGCAGTTACCTCTTTGCAAAACAGAAGAATAATATTCACGAACACTTTTGAAAGACTAGCTCTTTACTGAACAGAAAATGTCAATAAAATTAACCAGCTTCTCTTTCATGAAACCCTTTGTAGTGTAAGTGATAAAACAAGTATTCCTCTAATGTGAAGTCAGAGTTTTTAGAATGGACTTCAGCCAATCAGATTTCTAATAAAAATATAAAATTGATCATCATACTTGGGAATCTTAATGTCTTAGAATGAATTAACATTTGTGGATCATAGCAATGGAAATTTCTTGCCCTTCTGAAAACTGATCATGTAGATTTGTGTTATTTCCAAGCCTACTGGGGTCTTAACAAAGGCATCTATTATAGGATGAAGATCTCAACTGTCCTAGGGAGTTCTTCACTTCATCGAATGAAATTTCAGAGGAAGGACTGAAATGATATAGACAGGTAGTAAACAATAAGGAAAATCATATTGGACATACTGAAACAGATGTTAGCAAAACTACTGTCAGAATGGAATTTCAGTGCCAGAGTCAAAAAAAGGCCCAGTGTCCTCAGTGACCTTTAGGTGAAAGGCAGTGAAGCCCAAATGTGCCTCTAAATATTGAAGGCAGGTACATCTATCCAAAATCAAAACCTTCAGTGCTCTGCCCTGGCTGATACCTATCTCTGAGACTCATGGGTTTTGCTAGTAATGTCATATGGTCCAGATACAGTCAACCTAAAATGAGTAGGATTCACCCAGATGCTGAAAGAGTTGGCTGATGTGCTTGTAAATCTGTTCTGAATCATCTGTTACATTCATGATGTGTGGAAAAATTACTAATACCTGGGAAAAGGCTGATGTTGCTCCCGCTTTAAGAAAGACCAGAGAGAGAACTTGGGATGACTATGTCTGTCAGCATCACCTCTGTTCCTGTTTGTTAGGAGTGATCAGTGTGCATCCACCAGGGACAAATCATGTTTGATCAGCTTGACTACCTTCTGTGATGAAATGAACATATACGAAAACAGAGGGAAAACAGTGGATGTATCATATCTTGACTTTAATATGGCCTTTGACACCACTTCCCATAGCATTCTCATTTGGAAGTTGAGGAATTATGGGCAGGATGGATACACTGCCAGGGGTGCTGAAAACTGGCTGGAACTATTGGGCTCAGAAGATAGCAATCCTGACATCCAGTTTGCAGCTAGTCAGGAGTGCTGGATGCTGGGCTAATATTGTCCAGTATATTCATCATTGGGATGAGGAGTCAAAGTGCACCCTCAGCAATGCTGCAGACTTTATTAAATTAAGGGGAGAGAATATCATGCCAACAACATTGCTTCAATCCAGAGCATATTGAGAACCTGAGGACTAGACCAACAGAAATTTCATGGAGTTCAGGACAGGCAAAGACAAGGTTTTGATCCTGACCTGATCTGTGGGCTGATGTTCCGTCCCAACCTCGGCCCGTTCCCATCCCCAGAGAGGTGCCTGATGTTCGGGACTGGGACTGTCCCCATGCCCCCTGGTTGCCCTGCTCCTGGCTGGAGGTGGGACAGTCCCAGTCTACCAGACTCTGTCCTGCCACCCCCGGGAAGCCCCCATAGCCCCCAGCCCCTGGGGAGTCCCTGGCCCACGCTGTGCCCTGACAGTTTTGCACCCAAGATGGGGTGGAGTAAGCTCACACATCAGTCCAGGGGTGCAAACCGTGAGGTGGCATCCAGAAACCAGCAGTGCCTGAGCTGCTGCTGTGCATCCTGCCTACACATGACAGCTGAGCTGGTTTCTCTACTACTGCTATATTTGTCACAGAGCTTTTAATAATGCTCCTTCTGACTTTATATGTAGAAACTGAGTGAAATGAGTGTGAAACTCAGTGCATCTGTTAAAAAAGACTTCAGGAAAGTTATCCAGGAAGTGACTATGGAAAGTCAAGTCATTATTATCGCTTTGTTTGTTTGTGTTTACCCACAGCAACACCAATTTCTCTCACTCTTTCGTAGTCACCTCTCATGGACAAAATTTCCCTTTGGTGTTTTATAACCGCTCACACACTCTTCTTCTGATGATGCCCCAAAGCCTAATAGTGTTTTTAAGGCAAGAGACACTGGCTTGGCTCTCTACATCTGAATCTATTAATAGATTATTGGTGTCTCTTTAAGGTTTTACACAGGGGCTGAAATTCACAAATCTCTTAGTGTTCAGCTATATTTATATCTAAATATATATATAAGGAACTGCTGGAATCACCATGATGGCCAGCGAAATTAAATCATCTGCCCAACACACCTGTGTGCCATAGGCAAGTCACTCAGACACAGACAATAGGTGATGGGCAGAACTTCCCATGTGCTGCTGTCAAAAAAGAGCACAATTTTTTGATGCAGAGTGGAGAGCGATTGAGGAGGATAAATCACAGCCCAGCACCCGAGGCAGCAGGAACAGTCCTGGCACCAGCTGCTTGTCTGCACGCTGCTGGCAGAGCAACATGAGCACAGATTAGGTTTGGTACATGAAGTGCAGCAGACCGAGCGTGGACATGGTGCTGACTGCAGGTCAGTGTCACAGCAGTCAGGGTGGGCCACCTTACAGTCCCCAGTGCAGGGAACACTGAGGTCAGACTGCGTTAGCAAATGGGCAGGAAGAGATTAATATTCTGCTTTTATTACTTTAACATGAAAGTATTTGCCTACCTGCAAGAGGTGAAAGACTCTTGCTTTCTACCATGTATTGCTATTACAGGCTATTAGAGGGTTCTTTCATGATTTATGAGTAGCAGATGTTATCAAATGGAAACACAACAAGAAAAGCCAGGGAATTCTTAAAATGCCCCTTTTCTCATTTCACTTTCATTTCAGTGACCGGTTCTTAAAAGTTAACCACAGCATATGCACAGGCTTAGTCGTTCTGGGACATGATGAGAAGAAAGTGATGTTGAAAGGAACAATTAAAGCATTCTGAAAGTCATTTACTTTCACAAAATTATGGGAGGATTTTCATTTTTGGCAACCGACACAAAGAATTCTGTTACTTTTCATGTATTTCATCTCAGGATTAACCCTTCTCTGATTTTTCACATGCTTCTAAGAGATCTTTACATAGCATTAAAGGTGGGGGGAGCAAGCCTGCCTTCGATTGTAAAACAAATACTTCTCAGTATTTGGAGAAGGGATTGCGAGAGTCAGGACATTTTAAACTTTTATAATTCTGCTTATTAAATACTGCAAACTGGCCAGATTATTAATTGCCAGGTGCTACTCATCTCTAGTCTTGGTTCTACTGTTATCAAATCTGAGAGCAGGAGATACTTGCAGCTTACAAACCTAAAATAGCTCAAAAGTGTTGGTAAAGATATACTTGCTCTGAAGGTACATAAAGTGCTCTTTGTCAATTTTACTTCACAGTGTTAACTGACATACTGCATGCAGTGCTTGACAGTCCTGTTAAAACTTCGTTCAAAAGTAACTAAAAGACTGAGAATTTAGCTGCTTGTTACATGGGCCACTTCAGCTTTCATAACATAAAAAGAGGAGGCTTCCAGAGGTGCCAGATCAGACCTCTTCACGACAGAAGCAAAGCTGATAAATGCATAGCTCCCATTTTAATTTAATATTCCTTTGCTCTCTTTACTGGTGACAGGTCTGGAATGCTGAGGGCTGGAAGAACAAATAAGTTTGGACCAGAAGTGTGGAAATAAAGATGTTCACAGGGTAATCTCTGACCTGCCAATCCAATAGGAGTGGGAAGCACTGTAAAAAAAGCCTGAAGTATTCATATTGCATGCAACAAGAAATTGTTTGGTTTTCCGTACTGCTCTTCAAGGAGTTGTTGGAAGGTGTTCCTTTAAAATCAGTTTGAATTTTGCCGTTGTCTAATGCAAATAAGTTTAGGCCCTATGGATATATTTTGATCCTTCACAATAATGGCTAAATACAGGTTTTGTACTGAAAACTCTTGGCTTCATTGACATCGGGGAGAGAAATTTCACTGATAATGGTGGGCCCATGGTTTCACCTAGCTCATCATCTCATTCACTAGCTTCTTCAGCAGTATTTGCTAGTGACAAGTTAACCTGAGGGGCTTTATAGATTTAATTTTCCACTGAAATTTCACTCAGTGGAACTAGATCTGTCTTCAGGACTACCAAAATATTGTGTACATGGACATAAAATGCTATATAATTAAATCATTTACTGATGGTTTCACTGGGTTTGTGGAAGAAATGTCATTGGACTAATTCCTGTGAGTTTCTGAGCTTCATCAGCTGCTGATTAAAACCTCAAAAAATGAAAGGCAATTTAGCATAAGAAAACTTCAGTTCTACCAGAGGTCTTGTTCCAGCACCTCACATGACAAAGGAAACAGCCAAAAAGTTCCCTTGGATTACCTCAATCTGGATTGTTCACTGTACCATATTATGTTTTGTTACCAATCTTCACTTATTCTTAGATGCACTGTAGAATGTGGCACAACCTGGGAATGGATGAACAGGGATGTTCATCATGGGTATATGATTTGTTATTAAAAGCAACAGTACACTGTCATCAGCAACAAGCTTACCCAAAACCAGATGTTTCTGGTAAGTCATTTTATCCTATAATCTGTTGAGCAATTTTACATTGAAGATGAAAGTCTACCCAGATTCCTGATTTTTTTTTAAATTCTTTTTTTTTTGAACAGCATTATTTCAGGTAACTTGTATCAGATACTGCATGATGTAACCTGACATGATATAATGCAGCATTCCTGAATATGGGGAAAGCTGAATGTTATTTCAGCTGTCAGGCGTATTTTTGGATAGTAAATTTTATAGTCAGTGTTTGTGCAAGAACAAAGAGAGAACAGAAGGCAACTACTTGTAGACTGTGAAATGTTATCAATTTCAGAGAGAGCAGCTGTGGATATTTCTACTGTACTGTGATCTGTAACACACAGGTTTTGAAAGTACCTGTACTATCTACAGTTGCCTAAAAATACAATTAAATCAAAATAAAATTCTTTCATGCCCAAAATAAAACAAAGACAACAGTATAATGCAATATTAAAAGACCCCTGTGTATATAGCTAGGTAAAGCAATGACAGAAGGAGGTGGGAAGAAACAGACATTATCATCTGCAAGAACTGAAAGAGAGTGGGAGTCAGAGATGACATGATTGTTTTGTATGGTCAAGGAGGTTACCCTTAGACTGAGTTCAGGGAGTATCTAGTGGCTATCTGGATATGTTTCCTAAAGCAGGGTCTGTTAAACTGGTATCTACTCCTGAGGAAAGAGGGGGATGCCCCTTAGTACTCAGGTCATTTAAAACTAGATTGTAAACTGTGGGGAACAATTTTAGACTGGCAGGGGAGAGTAACATGTGACCTAATACTTGTCTTTCCATCTGTAGTTACTCTCACTCTGTAACTGCAGGTTTCAGGGGACTCAAAACAAGATACCAGTCTCTCACATCTAGGGCACTGGAGGTTTATGTGTTGCTTGTTTGCCATTGCTCTGACACTGAGGTGTTATTTCAATAGAGGTGTACTGACACTGTAACCAGAGGTGAGTTCAGGTTAAAACACCACAAAAATCCTGTTAAAACGTTGGCAGAGGGAAAAGTCACATGCACATACACACCCCAGGATCAGCTTTTAAATACTAGCTAAAGTTTGGAGCATGGGATGGGGCTGGGGAATTCTGAAACTGATTACGAGTTATGGCCCGCTTCCTGTTTCCATTGAAGTCAAAGGCAAAACTCCCATTGATCCCATGGGAACACATGCTATACTTTCCCACTCCATAGCTCTAATATTTTAATGGATTTAAACATTTTTGCTTAAAAAAAATCACACTCATGTTGACAGTTTAGACATCAAATTTCTTGAAGCTTGATGTAATTTGAAATAACCCAGATGTGAAAACCTCTGCAAACGAGATTTATAAAGGAAACAAAATTTTAACCTTAATGTTGACAACTCTTGCGATACCACTAATAACAATAAAGGGAAGAAATGTTATTTTTTGCAGCTCTATGGGGACAAAACCATTCAGCTACTCCCGTCTGAAAAATAACTCCCACTAGGACTTCAAAAGATACTGGTCACAACCTCCCATACATGAGGATTCATTAGTGCTTCTCAGTAGTTCTCTCTAAGCTATTTTTATGCAAAGCTGTGAGTTCAGAGGTCACACTGTACATCACACACAGCATATCGGGGAGCTTTCAGAAGCATAGGTATAGTTGAAGAGTTATGTTATGTCATATTACATGACTCCCTAACTATGTAAGGAAAGCCATGCGAACCTCTCTATGAAGTAGCCTTATAAAGACCTGAGCCCTTTGTGTTTTGAAGTAACCCTCACCCAAAGCTCAGTTTTTCTTTCAAATTTCATTTCATGAAATTCCTGGGCCAAAATAAACCTCTCTCTGGACAAAAAAGCTGAATACAGGTTTTTCTTGGACTGAAGAAAGCCACTGAACTAATAAAAGGCCAAGGTCAGTCTTGGGATGAGAGTGTCGTCATGCACTGCTATTTAATGGGCTCAGTCTTTATCACTGGTTTTCATATGCTATTCCTTCCTTTGGCCATTCAAACTTTCCATTTTTAATGCCTAATTGTTTTCACACATTTGACTTTTCTTGACAGTAAAATACCAACCAAATTCAGGAGTGACATGTCTCTCTGCACTTTTGCCCAAGCAAAGAAGAGGGACCTACCCTGACAGAGTCATCCTCATGTTATCGACGTGGTTTTTTTTCAGTCCAAGGCTCTGTACGAAACCTATTAGAAGAGGCTGCTGAGAAGACACCAAGCCAGTCCTAATAAAGCCTCAGTGTGGTGTCTCCAGAGCCTCTGCACTTATGGGGAGGTGAGGAGGGGCCCCTTGGCTTTCTGTTCCCACCTCTCAGAAGTGGCTTTTCTTTCCTTGTGTCTTTCCTTGATTTAGAAGGTTACTGGGTCAAGGGAAAGAACAGCAAAAACAAGCATTGATCTTGGGACAAGCATGCTTATTTGATTATTCTTTTATATTTCACTCCTCTTTTCTTCCTGTGATGTCAATAGCCCTCTTGCCTCAGAAAATCCAGCTTTCTCTAATCTTTGTGGTAAAGATAATCTTCCTTTGCGACATACCCCACTTCGGGAAGTGGAGAAGGAGGTGCTGATCTCTTCTCCCGGGTACCCAGTGACAGGATGCATGGGAATGGTTCAAAGGTGCATCAGGGGAGGTTCAGACTTGACATTAGGAAGCATGTCTTTATCAAGAGGGTGGTCAAACACTGAAACAGGCTTCCTAGAGAGGTGGTCAATGCCCCAAGCCAGTCAGTGTTTAAGAGGCATTTGGACAATGCCTTTAACAACATGCTTTAATTTTTGGTCAGCCCTGAAATAGTCAGGCAGTTGGACTAGATGATTGTTATAGGTCCCTTCCAACTGAAATATTCTGTTCTATTTTATTCTATTCTATTCTATTCTATTCTATTCTATTCTATTCTATTCTATTCTATTCTATTCTATTCTATTCTATTCTATTCTGTTCTGTTCTGTTCTGTTCTGTTCTGTTCTGTTCTGTTGTATTCTATATGGTTAATGGTTATAGAAAGAACTATCATACATAATGAACAAAGACCCATAATCATCAGGAGTAGGTAAAAATATAAGGCACAGTTTGAAAACAAGCCTTTGTTCCTACGAGCATAGCTTGCCTGCAGAAATCAGGCTCTATCAATTAATCCTTTATGTGCGTATTAATACAATAATCATGTAATTAATACGTTATATGCACAAGATAAACATGTAGACCAGTAGCAGGAAATAATCAGTTGGAGGTCTCTCTAAAAACTCTGTTCATAAAGAAAGTAAGTCTGACATTTTTAAAACTCTGCAGGAGTTAGATGATTAGCTCCCACTGCATTGTAATGACATTTGGACAACTAATTCCTTCAGATCTCTTAGAAAATGGCAGATAGTCATTGTATAGAAAGGGAGGAATAGACAATGATTAAAGCTGAACAAATGTTTTGGAAGAAGTGAAATTTTGTTGAAGCAGATGTCTTCCAGAAATCTGAGTATTTCAACAACATTCTTGCAGACCCAAGGCTTTCTGAGTATTCCAATTGGCAAACAGGAGAAAGATCAAGATTAATCCTCACATTTCATTGGTTCTGATGTTGGGATTTCAGAGACACAGGTTCAAATTCTTAGTCCAACTCAGACAGTAAAGTATCTATCCCAGATCACAAGAGAGAGAAACAAATACAAACACACATAGCGAAGTCGAAAGAATCCTCTCATATAAAACCATTTCTGGTTGTGACTCAAAACCTAATACTTCTTCATCATTTTATTTTGTGAAGTTTTCAATAGGTTTGGGATTTGTTCCAAAATAGAATCAAAATTTCAAACCTTGAAACTTGCTGTGAAACAGTGTTTGTCCTCCAGACAGCTTTGTGTGCAGTGTCTACTATTTTTATGACTATGATGTTACACATGTCACACCTTCTTTATCCCATGTACAATTCTATTGTTTTGATTATACTAGACTAGAAGAAGAGTGGAAATGTGAAACAGTCATCACTGCAACTTTTAACTAATTCCTACAGGGATATAATAGGCAGGACTCCACATATTTAAAGGTACACAGAGAGTTGCAAGCCCTTAAATGGCCATCGTTTCCCATCATTATCTTCTCTCATGAAAGCATGTGTTCTTCACACAGACTGTCTCTGAAGTGCTGAACTGATTTTAGCTGGCTGCCTTGGCACCATTTGCTTGCAGAGACTCATTCATTGTCCCAGCAGGCAGCGTAATACGCTTTGCTGTGGCAGCTCTAAGTGGCAGTAACTGGGTAGCTGTCTCAGTCAGTTCCTACCCAAGACCTGATTTAGACCAATGTGTTAAAGCAGAAGTTTTTCCAATATGTTCCATTCCCCTTTCCCTCCTATCCTTCAGGTTTTTTTGTATTAAAGTATTAAACACTTTCATGAGTGAAGATAATGAGGTCTTGTGTTTTCAAAATAGGGGGTTCTGCCAAGTGCGTCTCAATCTGTTAAAACCTTAAAGGACTATTTTAAGTTTCTATCTTTCTGATAGAACCAGAAGTTGATTCAGATACTGCAAAAGTAAATATACCTGAACAAATACACTCCTGAGTCATAGTATACTTCTCAAGTGCCCTTCTCTCTTTCCTCACTTTCTTGGCTTCAGGTTTTTCTAAACCTTTAGAAACAACCATAATGAAAAACATCACATTTTGGGCACCCTGACACCATGCAATCAATCATGTTGCAAAGACCCTGAAATATACAGAAATGTCTGTTCTGAAAACAGAAGCAGTATAGATGCCTTAGCCTGTCACTACATCATAACTCAGAGATCATTAACTTTGGCTATAGTGCTCTTAAGATAAGCATCTCTGCATGGGCTGGATGTAGGAAATGGGATAACTGCTAGCTCACAGATCTTGCCTCTGTTGCACCACCAGGCATAGCCATCATCTCCTTCCCTTCTCCCTCATGACTCCAGTGTATCTCCTTTTAATAAAGTATTACTGAATATGAATATGAATATATATACAACTCATATAACTTTATAAGATACGCTTATGGCTGATTTATTTTCTATGTTGTTTTGAAAGGCAAATAATAAACAAAAAAAACAACTGAACGAGCAATAAGTCCATTTTCAAGTGATATTGCAAACTAAGTAGGTTCCAAAAATAGTGAGAAAAGTAAGTGTACTGATTTCCAACAGGAAAGGACAATAATACTTATCAACTAATAAATTGAAACTGAGTAAAATAATGTAACAGTTTCTGAGAGGAAAAAAAATATAAAAGAGAATGGGTGACAAATAATCAGCTATGAAAGAAAAAAAACTTTTGCCTGATAAACTGATTTTCAGATATTAAAAGGCCACCGAATGATATGAGTGTAGTGTGTTAAAATTAAATTTTAATAAAGCATTTGATATTCTATGTCACAAAATCTAGCTTGACATATTTACCCAAGCCAATCTGAATTATTAAAGATATAAATGTAGATTTAGAACTCATTAAAGGAGCAAATAAAGGATTATAATAACAAAGAAATATCACATTGGAAGAGACAGCTAGTGAGACTGGCAATTGGCCTTACTGTCTCCATCTGGAAGTTGTAATATAGAGATTATGGATGAAATTCTGAGACAGCACTGAATTGGAGGAGGTGTTAGTACTAGCTGGAAAGTGAAGGGCTAGGGGAAGCAAATTTTTTGTTTGAGTAACTGTAAATCTCAGGGAAAAAAACTAATTTCATGCAGTACAGTGGAAGGAAAAAATCTAGGAAAATTAGTGCAGCGTATAAGCATTTTTGACAGCAAAATAGACATAATCCTACAAAGTACTATGCAGTACTTCTGAAGCTGAATGAATGACTGAACAAGCATTCTCTGGCTTGTACCTGTGAGGAGGTACCAAAGATGAGACCGGCCTTCTGTAGGCAGCTGGGCTGCAGTAAGTCTTCTGGAACTTTATGGCAACTAGAGGTTGCTGAAAGAAGGAAAATAAACGTGACCAACATAGAAGTTAAAATAATAAGCCTAAATGTATTTATCTTGGAGAAGCAACAAGTAGGGATGAGGCATGGTAACAGTCCACATATACTTGACAGGTAAGGGCATGAACAGTGAAAAAAGAACTGTTTAGGGAGTCTGACGATGAAACTAAGAATGAAGGATTTAGGTTGATATCTCAAAGCCTTCTCACAGGAAGGTATAGTAGTCTGCAAAGGAGTCAAAAATATATTAAATTGCAGGCTTTAAAATGATTGAATGGAACACTAAGACCAAGACTTCAGAAAATGCATGCTCCAAGGCAGGCCTCTGCATGCATAATTAGCTGATAAGGCACATTTACACATTTTTGTGTTGTCAAAGGCTGCTTTGACTTCAGTCCAAGCCTGAGAACTTCACTGGGTTTTCTCACTTATGGCTACTTCTTTCCTCTCTTCTCCCCAAATCTCTATCCGTGAGAAAAGGACACTAGTATTTCTATGCCAGAAAGTGATGTTATTGTCCTCATGAAAAGCCGCAACTTGCACAGCAGAATGTGTGTCTGGACAAAGTCCTTGCTACAAACTGCTCCATACAGTCCAGGCCACCTTGGCTCAAACACACAATTGCAGCCTTCAGGGTTCTCCTGTTCCCTAGATTGCTTTTAATGCTGGGCTTTTCACCATTTTCATGGCAGAATTTTTTTATGGCACTTTCTGTTGATCATTTTATTCATCTGCATGTTTTTCATATAATAAGGTCAACTGAATGGTTTTGTGAATCTTAAGCAAGTTCACCACTTCAGCAAAGGATGTCCTAAGTGCCTTATTGGCCTGATGTTAGAAGTAGGGTTTAAAAGATGAGCAAATATTCATGTTTTTTTCTATTAATAGAGTTTAGTATCACATTTACCTTACCATTTTAGATCACTTAGTAACATTGCTGGTATTTGCTCTGTCTGAAACAACAAAGAGCAGCCAGTATCTTGTCATAAAAAGTTCATGCTTACAAAAACTTACAAGATGACGTTTTAGCATCTTGTACAAAAACAGTCAATATTTATTTTAAAAATATTAAAATTATTAATTTTGCTAAAACTTTGATTTATTCTTAAATGAATACATCTCGGGTACTTCTTACTTAAAATTTGTCAACTTCTGACTTATTATAGGCAAGTATAATCAATCACCCAAACCATGCATATTCATAAATGACTGTGGTTTGCAATGAGATCTTGGAAATCTTTCCATTTTCTAAAATAATATTTATTTTTAATATCCTGAACAACATTTATTTCAAGTGGCAGAAATAAAGTGCCTGGGATATATATATAGTAGAAAGAGTTGAATTTCAGGCAAAGGTGGTTGGAACAGATGAATGAAAATAGTATAGTGGAATTAAGTGCTGAGAGCTGCAGTAATGTGATGCTTTGGACTTTTCCTTCTGTAGACATATCTTGTAAAGTCTACAAAGCCCCTGCTCTGGGCTCAACAAACTTCTTTTCAGGCTCGTGCTCTCACACCCTTGTCCTAACCCCAGGTAAAGGTGATGCCAGGCCTGGTCTTGGCATACTGCTTTCCACCCATGCACATGCACATACACACACGCACACACACAAAACTGAGCCACAGTCAGGCTTCAGATGAGATAAAAAAGCAGTTAAAATAACTGATGGACCAGTGGAGAAAGAATTAAAACATATTTAGGTTTGTTTGTCTCACCAATGACAAAAAAACATATCCAAGGATCTAAAAAGGAAAAATTAATAAACAATTATTTTCAGCCTACAAAAGAATAATGTTGCATTCTTTTATTTTTAGACAACTATCTCATTTTGGGGAGGGGGGAAGAAAGGATCCTCCAGCCATGCTTCATCTACTGCTTATTTTATTCTCCTTCTTACTGAGCCCGAACAGGCACAGCCTGACTGCTGGAGGGCTTGTCTGTCCCAGTTGAGGAGCTTCTGCTTTTCTAATGAACCTTCTGGAGATCCTTTGTACTACTCATTGGAAAAGCTGTAATCCACCTCACCCTGAATATGGCTTGTATCCTTCAGGTGACCTCTATTATTTCAGCTATCTTTTCCTGAAACAAGAGTTCAGCTGCTTCTTGGTGTTCACATTAAATGAAGAGCAGTTATTTTGCCACCACATTCAGCCTCCTGTGCAGCAGTTTTATACAGCCACAGTGCAGATGGCTTCCTAAAATTCTCATAAAATGTATGCAGCTACAGCCAGAAACTTGCTTTTCATACCTAATGCTAATAAAGGTGCTACATATTGCAAATCCCTCCAATTCCAAGGCTCCAGTTGCCCCCTGTACAGATAAATCACTCTGAAATACCTTATGTGTGTGAAACACCTTACAATGGGAATAGTGTTTACTTCACAGCTGAATAAATCAAGAAGTATTTGGCAAGTGCTAATATAATGTGAGCCATGGAATATCCTGGTACAGAGGATTCACCGCTGTTATTAAATACTGCACAGCCTACTGTCAGCAAAATGTACTCTTGCATAAATAAATCTTGCCAGGAGTGAACAGCTCTACAAGTGGCATAATTATAAAGAGAAGTGTGGGTATGCCTCAGTTTGTGGGCAATGGAAAATAACCAAAGATCTCCTGTCATAACAAGCCATGTGCATTGCTTTAAAACTTTTAAAGCGCTGAAGACATTAAGTGTCACCACCAGCAGGGCGTACATGTTAGCCCGATAAAAAGCATACGTTTGCCTGCAAGCCAGCAAAGTGAACAATGTTGCGTGTTTGGCAGGTACCTCTGTGCTTCTGACAAGGATCGCAGCCAATGCCTCCCACAGCAGTTCCCACCGAGCAGTGAAATCAGGAAGAGGAGCTGAGCTGAGCCCACCTAGCACCAAACCCCGGGAGGCTGAGGGGTTCGTTTATGATTTCAAGAGCCCAAGTACCCGATAGACTTGCAGTCTCTGAGCCACCTCTCAGTAATTCAGCATAAGTTTGGCTACTCTTCAATAACTCTGGTATGAAGAATTTATTCCTAGAAACATCCACTTTCAACCTTAGACAGAAATTAGGACTTGGCGCCTCAGTTCATCCTCTTCAGGCAATCTTACAGAGTTATGCTCTCCTCTGAGTCACAGGCCGCAATGAAGCAGTCTTTCACAGATGCATCTTTTGACCAAATGTCTGAATAGATGGTGTTTTCCATAGCAAAAGGACACTTGGGTCAAGTATAGTAATAAAAGGAGTAAAAATGTGATCATGTAACAGTGCCAAAAGAACCACTAGTAGAAAACAACACCTTAACCTTCCAGAAATAAATGTTCATTTTTATATGCTTGGTTTGCTGAAAAATGTATTGGAATACTAAAATTCTAGCTAAATCAGCAACAAATCCCACATCAATTTTTCCTGCAAGTAGAAGAAAAAACAACTGAATGTCACCTATGTTATAATAAAATTAGTGCCCAGTTTAACATATATCCGTAATAGGAAGCAGATTTTCACATATTCTTTCCCAGTGTCTGTGGCTTTCACGTAGCTCCACTGGTTCATGTTTCCACAAAAGTGATAAAAATGCATGCTCTTCTTCTTCCCTATAGGAAATAAGTCTCAAAGTTGACAATCTCAGGTTATGCCTTTGTGGCCTTGCCTTAGAAAGATTGAGCTTCAGCTTGGGGGTAAGACACCATACTTTACATTTTATTGCACAATAAGCCTGCTAGAATGCCATATGACAACCTAAGGTTAATAATCCATTTCCCTACCCTTTGTGCCTCTATAGGAGGACAAGTCTTCCTGGTTGTCTTTTGAAAGTAGAAGTGAACAAGCATATACAAAAGAGCAATTCCTAAGGAAAAATGTGTTGTACATGGATTAATGCGGTGTGAAATCACATTATGTGCAGAAACTTTCACTCCCTGCTCACCCTGAGTGATTTCAGTTTACTGATTCTTTAAAAGGAGAGAAAGCGCTATTTGCAAGCACCTTAGGACACAGGTTTTGAGAAACTGGAAATCAGTAGCTTTTTGATTAATTTTTTTTCACATGAACAAAATCCAATCATCATTTGAGTTATAGATACTTTTTCCATTCCTGCAGCAGTCGTGGACGTGGAAGAATCAGGTCTGAAATGTTGAGCCTGTAGTCCCGTAGGGCATGAACTGAAGCATGAGATTCATGTTGAAAGAGAACTAGATTTTTTTTCCCTTGTAGATGGAGGACAGCTTAAAGCACTTTTTTGACTCAGAGGCAAGCTTTGAGTTTTGCACACATAACAGAGCATTCATCTCATATCACATGGAAAATAAATTGAAACAAGTTTGCCTTTAAAGTACCTTCTACTTATTGTTTATACCTCATTTTTTAAAAATTATTATTTAACATTTTGTGAGTATGATCCATTGTCATACTCTCCACAATGACCAAATAATTGGAGAGAGAACTCAGGCACCAATCTTCTGTACTAATAAATGCATGACTTCAAACCAACTCTCAAAGTACACAGTCCCTTAAGATGTGCTTTAGGAAGCCACATGAAGACCTTCAGCTTGCAATAAGGGAGGAAATACTTTTCTCATCCCGCAAAAGTCTGAGGTTTCATAAATGCGTTTTGCTCTCTGTTGGGAAGAACCCAAGAAACTTGCAACAACATTGGGAAGAAAACCAAAAAGCAACTGATCCCAGTGTTCTTGGCATTTGCTTGTGCATGTGGGGTGGCTTCAGACACAGGTTCTGAACCATGACAGCTCAGTGCAGGGGCAACCTCTCAGGCTGCCCCACGGGGGAAAACTCCAGCCTCGTCTTGAGTGCTTTCTGTCAGAGCTGATGTACTTCTTCCCTGAAAGTTCACTGGTATCTGCACATCAGCAGCTTGGAGGAAAAAGGGCTTGATTCAAAATTCAGCTGTACTGCCTCTCCCTCTTTGGAAAGTAATCAATATCAAGCACTATAATCACAGCACTGCTCAGAGCAATAGCCTAGGGACTGAGGGGAAGGATCAGCAAGACAGTTCAGAAACAGCCCAGGCTTCCATGGGATGCAGTGCATGCATGAGAAAGAGGGAGTGTTTGAGTTTGTATACATCTTTGCGCCCTTCAAAGCAAAAATAAAGCCCAGCTGCCTAATCTGGCTTATATCCATGGCTGCCAGCATTTAAAAAATGTTTTGCAACGTTTTTTCAGTTTTCCCACACTGAGAGAAGAGGAGAAATTTTTCAGTCTGGATGACTTATTTCATTAAAAAGGACAACTAACAAACAGACAAATAAAGTACATGTGTGTGTATATGTGCTAAGCCTGTGTGAGTGTGTGCACAAGAGAAACAAAATGGATCCTTGGCCCCTTTGGGTTTGAATTTGCAGGTGGAGCAGCCAGTTCCTCACAGCTGGGCAGCAGGTAGAGTCATCTGCATTTCGTCTGCCCTCAAAGCAACTGCATAGAGAAAGAAAAACTGATTGCTTTTTTGGTTTTGTTTTACTTTTTGCCTTGTAAGAGCTACTGTAGGGATAACAATTTATGTAAACAAAAGATCTGAATTTTTCTAGGTGGCTGAAGTTTCAAGTAGGAGATACTACTCTCAAAGAAGAGTTTGAGTTCTGTATTTTTTTTCAATATATCTTCATGTATACTTTCTGCACTAAGGTAAAAAAAGTTATTACAGTAAATGAAGGTAAAAGAAGTTATTACAGTGTCCCAGGCTCACCAGTCATATGTAAAATGTGACCATAATGTTAGGCTCATCTTATGTTCGACACGTTCATCTATTTAAGATATTTTCTCATCCCTTTAAGGAAGTTTAAATGACACCAGCATACTTTTTCAAATTTCACTTAGGAATAATACAAATTAAATAAGATTAGGCAAAAGGACTATACTTCCTACCTTCCCTCTTGTTGCTGAAATTCTATCCTGTGTTCTTTAATCTTCATAATCTTTTCTTTTCCAACTTATATTAACATACTCATGCTTTAAAAATAGTATAATATGAAGACGACATTCCTAGAAAAGTTTTCATGCTTTATGAACTTCTGCTTTCCTATAGTATAGGTTGTTGCTATAAACTTTTATTTTTAAACCAGGATAACAAAAGAGTACAGTACACAAAATCTGAAAATATCCTCTGGAAACAAAGCTATTAAAAACTAAGCTGGTGTTGTTCATGCAATTACATTTGCATAATAGCAATTACCATGTTTTTAGAGCTCGGATTCAAGTAAGAGAAGAAGCTAAAGGTTTTAGCTAATTACCAATCTTTCATACAAACAATCTAAATTACTTCAAAACTTGGAGAAACTCTCTTGAGAGTAGACTTTGTGAAATGCAGATGGCTTGATTCTGATTCTAGCTGAAAACCAGAATTTCCAGTCGCTTGTGAAAGCAAGACTTCCAAAGGCATTTCAAGCTCAAAGCAGAGCAGAAAAGAAGACAGATGTGATCTGAAAGTTAAGATAATTTTTTGACCTATATGGTTAAGAGTCTAGTTTAAGCAAAGCCATTTTGCATAACTTTGGATGTAGACGCTGACTGCTGCTTTGAGCAGGGCTGACTTGAATGTGACTCCTAGTCTGGCTGTTGGAAGGGTGTTAGATCTTGAGCTCTCAGTATGTTTACGAGCTCAGAGAAGGAATTTGTATTTCTGCAGATCCACTGCTCTTTCTGGTGAGGTTTTCTATTCTGCAGAACTGTGTATTCTGTTTTTATTATGAAAATAAATCATGTCATTTAGTGATGCAATCAGGGACAGGCATCCTTGCTTGCAGAAGTAATGCCACTGCAGTTGAGGGAATTGTCTCTCCTGATCCAGGGTTTTGAACACACTGAGGAAAGCTGCAATTTTAATATTTTGTACTGATCACGTCCAGGGTAATTTGAAAATTGTTGCAGAAAATTCCCTAATATCTGAAAGATCAGACATTATTGGCCAAATGCACCACAACTTCCTGACTTGCATGTTACAGCCAGGAGAGCAAATGGAGAATGTGATAGGTCTTGTCTGACCAGGAAGCCTGACCTGGTACAGGTGGACCCTGTTCCGTTAACCCAGCTGATTCACCTTACAGAGCCCAATTCAGGCTTAACCTAAAGCAAAATGTATTTTTTTTCAGTTGACCTAATGAAGTCTTTTCAGTTCCAAGCAAAAGTAATATATTTTTTGCCTTTTTTTTATGCAAAGGCAAATATTCTGTGGACAGCAAACAATTTCATTAATTCTTAGTAAACAAAACTGAGTATTTTCCAATAAGCTCTAGTCCATACATTTGTGTGTACACGAAGTACGTAACTTGTTCAAGATGGGATTTTTTTCTTTCCACTTCATCAACAGCCACATACTTTTTTTTTTTTTTTTTAGCACTTGCCATCTGCTTTTAATTAACAAAAGCAACAGTGATTGATAGATTGATACTGTGTCTGGTAATAGTCACAAGCTGTCAGCTTACAGGTGTGGTGAAAATTAAGAACAGAGAAAACAGATTCCCCAACTGGGAGAAAGTTCTTTATAACCTAGTTTATGTGACATTAGACCTCCACTGGACTTGTAGGTTTCTTTTCATTTTTAAAGCTGAAAACAGGATTCTACTTCTCCACTTACATAAGTAAACAAATTGCTTGAAAAGAAAAAAAAAAGTAAAATCCCTAAACTAACACTATTAAAAAAGAATGCTGATTAAAGACAGAGCGCGATTAAAAAGAGTATGGATGAAACACAGAGCAATGACCTACAATGGAACAAATCAAGGAATTTTAATGAAAAAGTAGCCAGAATATCAAAGCTCCATAAGTTTGAGCATTTTCGCAAGGACCGGAAAAGCTGTGAACTGGAATGTAGCTGTAAGTGCAGAAGAATACATGTAGTCTTAAAAATTGTGCTACTGCAGTTTACAAAGAAAAAAATGAAACTTAATTGGCTCACCAGCATAGAAATTCAAAAAGCTATAAAAAAAAAACCCCTTGCATGTGATGCAGAAGAGAGGGAATTACCATAGCACTATAATTCCAGTGCATATCATAGAACTGTAATTATAAAAAAGCTTATATTGGCTGTGCATTTTTAGGGGAATAGTAGAGAAAAAAGTATCAGTGCTCTTCAGCAACAGGGCAGCTGTGGGTTTTGAACAGGACTCTTTCTCTTCATGTCACTTGTCACCCATCTAATCAATTATTCTCCACAGATAGGTGCAAATCTTCAATTTGTTTCTACACTGCTAATAAAAAATTTACTAAAAGGTAAGGAATTCCAGTATTTTCAAGAAAGAGATAAGGAATATGGAGTCAATCCTCTTTGTAGATACCTATAAGATAAGCTTTTCTTTATAGATGGACAAAAATTTAAGCCTTTCATGATAATCTTCAAGGTTGTGAAACATGTTTTTGCTTTGCACTTGTATGAAAACAAAACCTTTCAGACACCTTTGGAAACATTGACTTAGTATGTAAACAACCATTTAAAAACTTTCACCTTTCCAGTAAAAAGTTGGAACTAAAGAACTACCCCTGTTGAAAGTTTTTTAAACTGACACATTCTTCTATGTGTTTTGGATTCAACAACACATCTTTTTTTAATGAAAAAAACTTTTCCTAAAGATTTTCTGACCAACTCATCCTTCCCATCAAAAATTAAGCTAAAATAAAGGGGCACAGCCTCATCTCTGTCCAGTGGTTTGTTTTTTTCTTCATTGGAACCAGACATGGTATTTTACTGTAAAACATTTCTGCTTTGCTGAATGCTCTTTGTCATGGCATGCCAGCAGAGGAAAAAGGGCTATTTTGAGAGGGGCAAGATAAGAAATCTTATTATGTAAATTATATAAAAATGTACTTTTGAGTAATTTGACTACCTCCATGATTTTCATCTGCAAGGAATAAATTCTGGTCTGTTCCATCAATATAAAGTTAGTCCAAACACAGCCTAAATAAATTCAAAGGAAACATAAGTGTAACTGAGAAGTTCTAATAAAAGTGCTTTATACTGAAAATTAAAAATAATTACATTTAACATTTTAAATATTTCTGTTAAAAAAATCTACTTCCTTAATCCTTAGTTAGTCAATAAACTATTTTAGTTGGCTTTAGATGTTAAAATCTCAAAAGCATTTCTAAATTTTTTTGGAAAATGTTGCCCTCAGAAGAATTCTGAAAGTCATCCAGTAACATCACCTCTAAGATTTTCAAAATTTCCATGAATCCTACCCCAGCTATGCAGAACTTCAGTGCACATGTCTAACTTCAGAGATCAAGGGACAAAGTGGGTCTGAAAATTCACCTGTTTTTCCAGCTAACACCCTCCCTTTACCATTTTTTATTTTCTTATACCTTTAGACCACCGTGATTATGACAAAATGATTCCTGCTGTATGTTAGGCAAGTGAAAAACAGCCTTGAAGTCAGTGGGACTAGATATATGTCAATAAAATTCACCATGTATACAGTTCACAAAATATCAGTCTCCCAGGGAGTAATGTAAAAAGCTGAAGCAAAAATTTCTGAACATACACAATAGCTGTAGGTGGTGAAATACAGTGTTCCTGAATTATGTGAACATGTCTTGAAAAGTCTGGGGAGTAGTGGCAATAATTCAAGGCATCTGTTACCACTGTTCACCTCCAATTAATACCACTTTTTTGTAGCCCTCATCAAACTTTGGATCTATTTTCTGCTGGCAGGCCAACTCATTTTCTTTGCCATCAGTGCAAATATCCTCACTACTGTGCTGGGAATGACAGTTCCCTTTGTGGCAAGCGTGCCCTCCATTTTGTACGGGGAGCTAGTTGCAAAAACAGGTTCTGTCGCCCAAGGGAGTAATATCAAGGGAGTTTGATGAGGCCTGGACAACTATGACTCATTGATGATATACATTATTGACACTGGCCCCTGCCTAGCATGAATTTTGAGTATCCTTTACTTTTTGCATCTCAATAGTTCTTGCAGGATGGAGGCCTGTGAGTGTTTAGGACTAAATCAACTGCTGAAACTACAAGGGAGGTAGTTTTACCCAGATACAACTGGCTTTTTTCCACCTCTGTCAAAATCATCAGGTACTATGACAGCAGGATTCCTGCATTTTGGAGAAATCAGCTGGAGCACTGTGAAATGCATGGATGAAACTCATGAAACTCACTGTGAAACTCATTAATGTTTCCCCTCCAATATCCAACACTACAAGAAAGCACAGAGATTAACATATACTCTGACTAATCCAATTCTTCTATTTCTCACACTTCTCCATTGCATAGCAGTAGCAGTAAGAGCAGCAAAAAGTTGTATACATATGTTCTATATAGCTGTTATGTGTATATATATATATACATTCTAACTATGAATTCTGCGACATAATGAAACCAAATCATCACGATAAAATGACAAGGCAAACAGGTAGGTTAAATAAGTTGCTCTTTAGTAAGCTTGAGTTCATTCAAAACTCTACTATACTCACTAGAGTGCACGAAAGTCTCTTCTGTGGACATTTATATTGATGTATTTCAGCAACAGCATATTTCCTAAATTTGCCAATTACAAGGAAGAGCAATGCAGTTTCATTTAAATCCCGAGACACTTTAATACAATTCATATGATGCCTGTGAAGCATCACTACAACTTGCCAGTTCAGAGCAAATCCCTCTCTTTGAACACCTTGTTGTGATGAGAGCTGACTGCCAAGAAAGCTCTCAACAGATGGATTGAAGCTCTGAAGAATGTCTTTCTTGACTTAGGGATGTCTTTGACACCACTTGCACAGTAAGACTTGTAAATCCTTCTGTAATTTTGTGGAAGGATAAGAGATGTGTCTGCAAATGCACCTGATCAAAACATAAGCCATTCCAGAGGTATTTCCTAATCTTCCCTCCACGTTTCTCAAAAGATAAAG
This sequence comes from Nipponia nippon, assembly GCF_047370975.1. NCBI lineage: Eukaryota > Metazoa > Chordata > Aves > Pelecaniformes > Threskiornithidae > Nipponia > Nipponia nippon. The sequence continues at coordinate 20,327,170 of NW_028262290.1, read as the reverse complement.
AAAGTGTATTGCACTAATGCCTACTTTCTCCCTTAAAGGGTCAGCCACATTGCCCTAAAGCATGCAACGTAGAAGAGGTATCTGCATAAATAAGAGGATATATCAGGCGTTGCAGAGATACATGTGAAAACAAATTAAAAGCCAGGCTTTTGTAATGACTGATTTTGTTTATCTATCATATAGCAGCAAATCTTAGCCCCTTCGTGCCCTCTAGGCTCACAGGGGTTTTTTAAATGGGTATATTAACTGTAGGGTAGAGACTTCGTAGAACCATGGTACAAATTTTATCATTAGAATTTTTTTTGAAACCTTTGAGCACTTTAGCCAAATCTCTGTGTGGAAGATAAGATTGCAGGAGTACAACAATAATTGCTCATGTAACAGAAGTTTTTTCCTGAACTCTTAAGTGACCCAAGACTGGTTCTGTACAAACCTTAAATGGCTTATCTAAACAATGAGATTCCCCTCGGGCCTGCAAAATTGAGCTGGCAATCTTGAGAATCATCTGTCTCACAATATTTCTAGCACTTCCTGCTCCAAGACTGATATACTGCAACAAGGGCCTTCTTTGTAACACAAGCTATTTATTTCTACATCTGATTCTAGCTGCAAATGGAAGGGTAATGCACATAAAACTGAAAAAAAAAGTCTGGAAGAATATGATATTTCAAGAAATTATTATTAAACTGGTGTTTTTCACTAGCAAAGCTGGTGGGACAACATGACAAAATACGTTTTCCTTAAAATGTGTTGTTTCGTCAAAACCAAAATGTTTTGTTAAATTGCATCACTTTTGACAACATTTGACAGAAAGGTTTCTGAAGTCCAGAGTACACTGTTTTTTCCAACCAGCATTAGAGAAATAAAAATGGTACATTTGGTTTAAAACTGCGTATTCCAACTAAATTCATATTTTTTTCACAAATCATTGAAAGAGTTTTGTTTAAATTCAGATGTTGAATGTAGACAAAATTAAGAATATAAACATCCGGGGGGACAGAGAAGTCATCTTCTAATCCATTCTGTTCATGAAGCTTAATTCGTATTTTGCATTTATTTTGCCACGAAGGAACTGAAAAATCATCAGAAATCTGGTAATGGAGTAGATTTGAACTAAATAAACCATTGTGAAAGCCAATTAAAAATGCTGGCTTTCCACTGTGAAAGGAGTTGAAATAACTAAGTGAATCTCCACCTAACATGCCTCATAGTAAACATTCCTAATAGCATAATAGAGAGGGATGTAAAAGGTAAAATGATAGTTTGCAGAGATTTAGCTCATTGATTTTTTGCAATTATAAGTATGCTTTTTTCACTTGAGATTAATCAAATAAAACAATAAAGAAACGGGTGCACTGGCATTTCTCTTGTTCCCTCCAGTACACTTAAGAAGCTAAAATTTCATTGTACTGCCGTTATTCTGAGAATAGAATAGTTTTGTAACACCTACATCTGGCTGAGGAAGATGTCACCACAATAAACACTAGAGAGGTGAACAGACATAAAGTTTGATTCCACAGACTGGGCATATGTTATGCAAATTTTACCTCATTCAGTTTTGCTTTTAATGTGCCAAAATATTAAAGACATCAGAAAAAGAGTCACTTCAATTTTTTTTTTTAAATTACTTCTTTGTTCAAGTGGTAGGTTCTAATAAAATTGTGAGGAAATTTTCAGTAGCATCAGGCAACTGAGTGTTCGTGGCCTGCAGCAACCATAAAATTGTGTAATTTTTGCTGGTATAAAATTAAATCAAATTCTTGTAAAAAGAATTACAAAATTACAGTCTATAAGGGAAAAGCCTGAATAAGACATTGTATTTGATCACCTTGAGACTAATTTTATGCAACTTGCTGATACATAAGAAATTCCTTAGCACACAAAAAAATACTTTTTTCTGGTATTTCTGAGTGGATTTTTGCTTTTGTCGCTTGTTTTTTCTTGTAAAATTTAAATAATTTGATACATAGAGCCACTGAAGCTGTATAAAATACTTAAGGCCATGAAGTTGTAAAGACTTAGGTCAAGATGTAATCTGGCATCCAGCAAGTTATCCTATTGATTCAATGTGACTATGCAAAAATGCATAAACTTAGTCATATGTTTAAAACTTTCCAGATTGGTTTCTGAGAGAGAGCACTTTAACACAAAAGAATGAATCTTCCTGCACAAAAGCATATAAACATCAACTTAAAGTAAATATCATATGTCTGGCACAAATAAAATAAAGGATTGCCAGGAGATTCTATTTTCTCGTCTTCCCAAATGTAAAGCTCATATGGATAAGGCAGATTTCTGACAGACTCACAAATAGACTCTATTTGTTCTGTCAGCTACCAAAAACTATATTCCACGGTCTCTTGTACAAGTTATTCACAAGTGAAATGCAAAAAGTGTCCCAGAGGTTCATACAGGCAAAGAGTTTGTGTTTGTAAGGCTGATCTGGATGCTGATGATCCAGAAATGTGCTTAAAACTGACGAGAGCAAGATGGTTTTTCTTCTGAGTTTTCTAATACTTGCTCAGTTTTCAGATAACCTCACAATATTCAGTCTTCCTACTAATAGTAAGTCACATAGATAAGGATATATACAGGGAGAAAAAGGAGACCCATGTACATTTTTTTGAAGATTGTGCTTTTGTTGCTGAAAAATAGAAGCAATTCTAATTTTAAGCAAATATTCAAATCTACAAGCTGGTTCACCCATTCCTAACTCAGATGAAAAATAATGGTATTTCTTCCACAGGTGTTAAAAACTGACAGAGTGAATAACAACAATTACAATAATAGCAATACTAAAGGATCATCGCCAAAAAAAATTTCTGGAACCAAAATATTTCTCTGAACAGTATTTTTGTCTTAATGTATCTAGCTTATAACTGATATTCTTAGTTAAGATTGCCAATTCTTGCTCTTGGTGACTATAACCTATACATCTACATTAATTTTGAAAGTTTTATATTTATCATTCATTTGGAATAAAATGACATTTGCTTTCTATCAGAAATTATGCATTAGAAGTCATACATTATTTTACCTCTAGCAAAAGTTACTACCATTTTCAAATATTTGTCTTTTCTTGAATGGCTATGTTTATGAATCAATTAAAAATGCTGAATAAATATTACCCTGAAACGCTCATCAGAATAACATATTTCAAGGTTTTGAACACTATATCAAAGACAGCTTTGCCTACGTATATTTCTTGTTGTGGGGAGGGAAGCAGTCAAAACCTAGCTAATGTTATGCGTGTCAATGTAACTTGCTCATTTATACGTTAACATAAAACCCATTAATTCAAATGTTTGAACTATGTTAAAAAGCTGTATTCTGCAAATAATCAGGAAAATATTGCAATGTCCAATTTCTACTTCAGTAACACTTCTTCTCTTTGCATCTTATTTTCCATTCTGCATACTTATTTTCCATCCAATTCACTGAAAAATAATTGCATGAAACACAATGGGGCAAATATAAACCAATAGTTTTTTACTAAATTAATTTGCCTTACCTCAGGGTTTAGTTCACCAGCTCTAAAAGACACTAACATTCTCCCGGCCAAAAGTGTCTCGATAGCGATACAGGCACTTAAGGTCAAAATATAATGAGACCTTGAGATTTAACACCACGTAATGCTTTGTAGAAGCAATGCACAAAGTACAAAAGAAATGAGGGAAAGAGGTCAGGCTCTTACCATGCAATTTTTAAAGAAGTGGCATTTTCAAGAACACATCTATACAGATATGCTATAGTCCCAATAGAAAGACATTCTGTTTCTACTGTAGGCATCCAGAACCCCTAAAGGGTGATGAATTCCTAACAAGCACAGTGTAAACAAATAAAGATAGGTATAATTGGCTGGGTCTGCCATTAGAATTAAAGAACTATTTTATATCATGAAGTTGTAACATCAACAGACAGTATGTATGTTTTTTACCTTTTAAGGAGCCCTAGTACATCAAAGTCAGTGAGTGCTCCAAAGCTGATAGCGCATTTTTATCCCAAAAGATAAGAACAAGCAAGACATGCAGGAAAAACAGAGAATCTTCCATGATCTTGTCACAAATTGGTGTTTTCTGTGTGGTTGCAGCTGATTCAAAGCACTAAAAGCTGAAAATTTTAGATCTGTTTTCTCTAGTGTATTTTCTCTTTAGGGGATAGTATTAAAGACAGAATTTCAGTACTTTTTGAAACTTTTGCCTCCTTATGTTTTTTTTTTCTCAATCAGGCAACAATACTATATATAAAAACATGTTTGATCATTATGTCTTATAGCTTATTCAGATACCAAAGAGAGAAAATCTGTCTTTAAATAACAGATGCAAATACTCGCAGAAGGATAATTATCCTACCTGTTTGACAGTACTTTGAACTGACTGTTGTGCCAGTCCTCAGATCCTATGCTGAGACATAAATGCTATAAAACATAACTACCTGGAAAAAAAAAAAAAGGAAACGTAGAACAAAAACAGAAAGAGAAAAAACATTCACAACGTTCTCTTGCCCCATGCCATAGAAATGTATAGACCTGATTAACATGTAGGCCTAACACAAAGGCTTCATGTCAGGTTCAGCGTGATTTCTGGAGATTAATTCATGTTTTGAAAACTGAGTTTAAATGCTCTCCTAGATCATGTCTGTTATGTTCTGCATTTCTGAGGGCCAGACCTCTGCAGAAGAAAATGAAGTCGCACAGGACATTTAAGCTGAGGCAGATTATATTTGTATTTTATTTAACTATTAATGAATTTTCAATACAATGATTTATATTACAGCTGATGCCAAATAACATATTCTTTCCTTGTTATGCCAAACATCAGGGAGAAAAAGTCAGTGTGTTTAAATTATTTGTTTGATTGTTCACTTCCATCTGTCCACTACATGTGAACTCTAGCAACAATTTTCAAATTTTAAAACATATGCATATGATGTTTAATGATTTCACAGGAATATTTAAAAAAAGTTGGAAGAAACTCCATTTTCTGGGTCATTGACTTCTGTTGTCCGTAATCACAGGCAATCACAATTTGTAATCCCCTAAAATATTTATTCTAGCTCTGTCTTGAAAGCAGTTATATTTCTTGCCTCCACTGTTCTGTGGGAGAGTTGTTACAAGACCTCATTTCCCTGATGATTTTTTCCCTGAACATTTTTTCTAATTTCCATCCCAAATTTTTCCATATATTAATTTTCACTTGTTCCAGCATTGTCCTTTAGTTTAAATAGCACATTGGATTTGTGGACATAAAATGCATTCCCTCTCAACCTATCACTTCAGATCACAGAGATGTTTTCTCCCTGAATGATACTTCATTCTTCATCATACCAGTAATGCCAGTTTTGTGACATGAACAATTTTTACCAAGAAACTTCTGCCCACCGTGTTCAGGTCAATAACTGAAACATTTAACCTGTTTAATCCCAAGCTAGTACTTCAAGAGCTCAACCAAAGTGCCCTTCCAGAATAATACTTTGAAGTCTGCTCTTTGGCAAGCCAGAACACAATGTACTAATTTTATATTATTTCTTATTTTCCTTGGCTTAATTAATGTTTTTAAATTACTTATTAAAAGTCCATTTTCTGCAGTTTTACATGAGAAATGACTGATTAAATTGGAAAATATGGCTATTACTGTAAAACATATTCCCTTCAAATCACTTTTCCAGAAACAAATAGGAGGAATATACCAGGAAACAAAGACTATTTAGGGATTATATTCAACTATGACTAGAAGCAGAAGTGCTAAAAATCGTAAAAGCAACCATCCTTCTACAAGATTTCCAGCCCAACTGTGTAGGCTCCAGAGGATCAGATAAACATCTGAACTTTTAGACACTTGTCCATAGCTTACCCAAATTCCAAGTCTTTTGGGGTCACCCATCATTATGAATTTCCTTATTTTTATGTTTGCCAGACCCTTTTAACCCCAAATTTTCAGAGGTTCATAGAATTTAATTGCTTAACTCCCCAAAAATACAGAGGTTGGGTGATTAAATTCCACTTAACTCTGAAAAATTAGAGTTCACTATTGCTCAATATATAACCTTGTCTAAGAGATGTCATTAACATACACAACTGTGGAAACTCTAGTATCCCCTTAAGGTGAAGCTACTCTAGCCTTGCTATGTGTACTTATGTGTCAGTTATTTCCTTGTTTATGAGTGCTTATTAAAAAACCAAACCAAACCAAAAACTTCAGTGTGTTCAAACTCGTGACCATTAGAAAGTACAAGTCCTGTCAAATATCAAAATTTGCCAAATTATTTTATTTTCCTTAACATAATGTGTTCTTTAAGAACACAAAATTAAAAATTGTCTATAATGTCTACATATTTTTGTGTTGTGTTCTTTTACTGTCCTTAGAGACTAATAAACATGGTTCTACCAGTTATGTCATACTTATGGGCATTTTTCATGTTTTAAACAATTTTTTGTTCACTTTTCAAATTTAAAGCCATCTGTATCTGTACACATTCATAGAATAAGTAAATGAGGCACCCATTAAAAATATACATTATATGTGTCTTTCAAGTTGAGAGATGAGATGATCACTCTACCGGTCTCTTCCATGGACTTTTCAGAAATGAGCAAGAGGAATTCAGAGCTGCTTCACTAATATTTTGAATTCATGTTTATGGCACTATCCCTTGTTATATGGACACATCTATTTCTATTTTCTATTTCTTTGCCTTAAACTAGAAATTCTTGTGCAAGCAGGGATGGCATATAACAGTTTACATTGTCTCCATAATCATCACCAGTATAAATTTCTCATAAATAATATAAGCTTCTTTAAGATATCTCTGTTAGCAGGCTCAATTTATTCAGCCTTAAGGAGAGCTATCAAGAGTGGTGCATTTGTCAAAAGGAATGTATAATAGTACTGACACACGATGAATAGGAAATCAGTACGGAAGACCACTGTGGTCACAATCCTGCAGAGACTTGCACTTGTTCTGAGCTTTGTCCGCTAGGATTAGTGCCTTCAAAATCAGTGTGATTAATAAATGCAATGCCTCACAGTGCATGTGTTTGAGCATGGATATAAGTTATTGCAGGCTTGTCTTAATGAAAGGGAAACCTTCTGAAAGTTTCAGGTTTCTATAGAGATAACTTCAGAAACTGAAAACAGACTAAACATTGAGGAAATAAACTAAGTCTGAAGCACTTTTCCACTAGTTTGAGGGGTTCTGCTTTTAAATGCAGAATTCAATGGAAAAAAATGGATTAGTTAAAAAAGCTCTCACAAATGCTTTTTCATTAAAAAAATAATTACAGAAAGTTCTGTGAAGTCTAGCTTTTGGATATATGGAGAATTTCAGATATTGAATGAAAGTTAAAATTGTTTTGTCTAGACATGCTGAGGTCAGGATGCCAAGAGTCCTAAATGATTCCTAAAAGTGTCTTTGGTCTTTTTGCAAATGACTTTCTTGCTGATGTGATTCAACATGTAAAATGGGAAAAAATTAACCACTAGGGTCCAACCCCCCAGCCAAAAAAAAACCCAGAGAAACAAAAAGTCACAAACTGGTATAAAAGGCACTTTTATACTCAATGTCTCCATAGTAGTTACCATGAAGTTATTTTAGAATAAAGCAAATCCTTTGAAGAGAGTGTTATATGTTTGAAAGACACAACAGATTTAATAGTCATCCTAGCTCTATTCTCACAACAATTTCAGCATGAGTGACAATATTGTACTATTCCTTGATGAGAATGATGTGTTACTTTCACATAAAAGTTTAGTTGCCTTTTCAATTTACAGCAAATGACAAAATATTAGTTTGACATTGAAGTACAGCATTTATCTTAATTTGATGGCAAAACAACATTGGTCTGACATTGCAATGTGGTATTTGTCCTAATATGACTATTTTTCATTTTATAGTACATTTGCTTGCCAAATCGTTATTCGTATTGGCAAATTAAAAACACAAAATAGCCCTTAGCCTTTCATTTTGTTTAAATTCCCCAAACTCCATTAAAAGGCAATACTGACATCCTTAACACATTACAACAAAACTTTGTGTCATGGCAACAAAAAGCAGTACATTTGTTTTGTGTTTGAAATTTGCTACGGTCATTTCTACAATGGTATCTAGTTAAGTTTTTGGCTCTCTTCTGCTGAATACCCTTTCTAGGTTTCAGCCGTCTTGCTGGAGTTAACCACAATCTCTGTACTGAGGTTAGCAAGGCATAAAAATTATATTGGTTCTAAATCGATGTTTAAATTGGATAATGTGCAAAATCTCTGTCTGTATGAGACAACAGAATGATAAATGAGCATGCTTTAGAGTGGGAAGCCCTCCAGGTTATACATCTCCTCAAACCCCCCTGAAGACCGAGACCACATCATAAACATTACTGTAGTTGTAGGTATCAACATTCATCAATTTTTGACAAAAAAGTTAATGAAATAAACATTCAGAAGGAAAGACACAACATCAAATAGTTCTGACATAGTTAAGCATTAACTGATCTGTTCAGAATTGAATTTGAAAGGAAGGAAAATAAATTTCTAAGACACTGATATAGAGGAGAATTGAAATGATGTGATTGATTAATCAATTTTTTTTTTATTATTAAAACTTTCACCAAAGTACAACATATATGACTGTGAATGTAATTAAGATTTTGATGCCCCAAGGCATTATCTGTTTCTGTTAAAGTGGTGGAAATTCTTCCACTGAAATAAATAGCAACCACTCGTTCTGTGTTGGGGGTGGTGGAAGGGCAGTGTCAGGAAGAAAATGATCGTTGCTGTACTTGTAGTACTCATACAATATGCTGCAGTTGTGGTTGTACTAAGATCACTATCAATTCCAAAAAAATGAACAAAATAATCTGTACAGATAACGTTTAGCTTCAGTGTAGAAAACACAGGGCCAGCTCCCAATGCCTTTCCTCATGTTGAATCATACTTAACCACTCCAAGAGGAACCCCACTGATATCAGTGAGATTGTTTCTGCTGAGGAACTGCTGGGGTTGAAACACATCGGAATCTGCTCATAATGTGTGAATGGACTATATCACAGAGCTTCCATAATCTCTATATAAACACACTGTAAATAGTTTATATACGCTAAGGTGAAACGACCATAGTGCAGTATGCAGGTCCAACTTGCAGTACTTGTTATCTTGGTGAAGAGTGGTGGAATTGTCCTGCAGCAAACGCTGGGAGTTGAAAGAAAGGTCAACAATAGTTATAAAATAAAGTTCTACCATATGGTATATTATTGTTTTCATATGCTGTGAAGTATGGACAGGCAACAGGATCCAATCTAGAATTACAGAATCACACAATGGTTGAGGTTGGAAGGGACCTCTGGAGATCATCTGGTCCAACACCCCTGCTCAAGCAGGGACACCTAGATGCAGTTGCCCAGGACCGTGTCCAGGTGGCTTCTGGATATCTCCAAGCAAGAAGACTCTACAACCTCTCTGGGCAACCTGTGCCAGTGCTCAGTCACCAGGACAGTAAAAAAGTGTTTCCTCATGTTCAGAGAGAACCTCCTGTGTTTCGGTTTGTGCCCATTGTGTCTTGTCCTTTCACAGGGCACCACTGAAAAGAGCCTGGCTCCATCCTCTTTGCACCCTCCTTTCAGGTATTACATACATTGTTTGGATCTCCCCTGAGTCTTCTCTTCTCCAGGCTGAACAATCCCAACTCTGTCTGCCTTTCCTCACGGGAGAGGTGCTCCAGTCCCATAATTGTCCTTGTGGCCCTTTGCTGGGCTCTGTCTAGTGGCTCCATGTCTCTCTTGTACTGGGGAGACCAGAACTGGACACACTGCTCCAGATGTGGCCCTAGCAGTGCTGAAGGGAAGGATCACATCCCTCAACCTGCTGGCAGCGCTTCTCCTTATGCAGTCCAGGATACTTTTAGCCTTCTTTGCCGTAATGTCACATTGCTGGCTCATGTCCAACTTGGTGTCCGCCAGGCCCCTCAGGTCCTTTTCTGCCAAGCTGCTTTCCAGCCATTTGGCTCCCAAAGATGTAGTTGCTAAAAATTATTTTTCTTTCCCACTTGAAGAATCCAGAAATGCAAACAAGTTTGTCAGTTTTCACATAATAATTGTAGTCTTTCGGTGAATTATTGGAAAATCTGAAAGGAACAAGTGTATGAGACTCCAGTTTTACACCACAATCGTTTGGAGCTCAATGGGCAAATGACAGGCATTGGAAGAATCATAAAATCATAGAATGGTTTGGGTTGGAAGGGACCTTAAAGATCATCTGGTTCCAACCCCTAGTGGACACTTTCCACTAGACCAGGTTGCTCAAAGCCTCATCCAACCTGGCCTTGAACATTTACAGGGAGGGGGCATCCCATCTCTGGGAAACCTGTTCCAGTGCCTCACCACCCTCATAGTGAAGAATTTCTTCCTTATATCTCATCTAAATCCACCCTCTTTCAGTTTAAAGCCATTACCCCTTGTCCTATCACCACATGCCCTTGTAAGAATTGCCTCTCCAGCTTTCTTGTAGGCTCCCTTCAGGTACTGGAAGGCTGCTGTAAGGTCTCCCTGGACCCTTCTCTTGTCCAGGTTGAACAACCCCAACTCTCCCAGGCTTTCCTCATAGGAGAGGTTCTCCATCCCTCTGATCATCTTTGCGGCCATCCTCTGGACCAGCTCCAATAGGTCCATGTCCTTCTTATGTTGGGGGCCCCCAGAGCGGGATGCAGTACTCCAGGTTGAGCCTCACAAGAGCGGAGAGGGAGAATCACCTCCCTCGACATGCTGGTCACACTTCTTTTGATGCAGCCCAGGATACAGTTGGCTTTCTGGGCTACGAGCGCACATTGTTCGGTCATGTTGAGAAGATGCCCAATTAACTGCTTGCTCAATGTACGTGTATATTTGAAGGATATGTCAAAGAGTTATTTTAGCAATTTGCCTTAAAATCCTCAGGGCAGCCTAATAACGGTGGGCAGAAGTCATTAATGTTTGTATATTTGGATGGAAAAGAAACATCTTTTCATAAGTCTGCAAAGATTGTACAGGGCAGCTATGAGGGACAGCCAGATTTATCCAGGGATGATTCAGCCCTGTGGAAGTGAAAGTAGCAAGGGCAAGCCGTCCAGGCAGACCACAGGGAAATAGCTGGGAATTAAAGAATACAGAAAATCTTATTCCTCACAAGAGCTCCTTTGTGCAGTTCAGCTTAGTCCACTTTGGAAGGAGCTTGTTTAAGCTTGTCCACATGGGGACTTCACATTATTTTGCAACAGCTTTCCTTGGCAACAGTTCAGATCGATTCAAACAGCCTGTATTGATATGACAGACAATGCAAGCACTGTCAAAAGTGAGAGAGAAAGGGATCCTTATACGGACCTGTCTGAAAGCAACAGTCAGTTGCTTTCTAAAGAGTTTTCTTTTACTCAGTTCAGTGGCCATAAGCTTACAACAAAAGAAATTCCTTTTTGTTTCTCAGAAAGGTCAAAACAGATGAGCAAATGACTGAAGATAAAGTGAGAACAGAGCTGACTCTAGTGTCCTCAACCAGCTGAACTGAAAAAGACTTATGCTGCTTTTCAGACTATCTCCTCTCTCTGATTCTAGTTGAATCTAAGTTGGATTAGAAGCTGAAGAGCCAGAGAAACAAAGACAGACTGTTTCTGGCTTAATCAAAAGTCCCAGGAGATTAACTGTTGTTGCAAGATTACCAGTGTGATTTCTCAAAATGGATCAGGCCAAACAAGCTTCCAACAAACATTCAAAAATTTGGAAGTTTATCTAAATCATTTTCCGTAACAGTTTAAAGTCCTCCCTATCTCAAATCCATGATGGAATTTTAAATTCATACCAGAAATGGAGCAGAAGAATTAACTAAAGAACATATTTCTTTTCCCAGTGCTGATCTATCCAGCTATCTAATTCCAAATTGCTAGCTAATTGCACATTGCCTGTGCTAATATTAATATTTTTCTATTTCTGCTAAAATCTCCATAGTTTAGCAGACAACTTCCCTGTAAACCCCCTGATTTTAATACAGAAATTGAATCAGAGAATTTGTGTTAACTTGAAAATTGCCAGGCGAAGACAAAGTGAAAATAAATTAGCAAATGAAGACAAAATAAAAATTATATTAGATTTCATTGTCACAAATGAAAATAGATCTTGTTTTTTGGTGCTTTACACAGAACTTCATTGTTACGCTGCTTTCTGTGGTGCAGAACTACACGGATATGTAGAGACAGAAAGAGATTTTTCATACTATGGAGGCAGACCTTCACTGGTATTAAATGTGACGTTATACATGGTGGAACAGCATCAGTTCTATGAGCTGAGATTTAGGTTCATATTTTTAGCATTTTTCCTCCTCTTCCTGGTCACTGATAGCTACGAAAGCATTTTCCTAATGCAAATGTTCTCTCATTAGGCCCTCACTGCATGAACCAGTCTGGTTTTCCTTTGGGAACTCATTACAGAGCCTTGCTCCTTTGTCCAAATATACTGCAACTTTTTAAATGCAGCCCCTTGCATTTTGCAGTTGAATTATACAAGCAAAGTACAAATGTATTGTTAAGTTGCATATGAATTTTCAATCCCTGCTTTAACAAGGTCTTAGTCTGCTGCTGGTTTTGAAAAATTAAAGCTACCAAAACTCACTGCAATACTGCACGTGGAGTCAGTGGAGAGACTCTGCTGAGAAGAGAGACCTTTCAGTTTTGCGCAGACAAGTGTCTGAACAGCTTCCATGTTCACCACCTGAGTGCAGTGATTTATGAGACCTTGTTTTATTCCACATTCCCACCCGAGTCACAGGAGGAACTTTCAGCTGCAAAGCTCAGTTGCCTCTGACAATGCAGTATTATTCCTCTGACAGTAATTTATCTCTCCTATAGCAGAGATGCATTTGCCTTTCTCAAATGCAAAAATATACTAAGGCCAGCTATCAGCTACACAATAATAAACAGACCAATTATTTCAAAGCATGAAGAACCAGTTTTATCACAATATAACAAACTTATCTGTGAGCCAAAATCAAAATTATCTTTCATTAGTAACTTTCAAACATCCCCAAATACAAATCCCTATATATTCAAAATTTTATCACAAATAAAACTTAATCCCGCTGTTACACGTGCATAATTATTCTCAGGAAACAGAAATTGTAAAAAATATAAAAAAATCCTTACTGTGAACTGAAAAACACTTAAAATGATATCTCTTTTTAAAAATATTTTTAAAAGAAAATATTGTAACACTGAAATTAAGATAAATTTCATACACAAAGACCGAGATTTTTTCAAACATAATAGATCAGCTTGCAGTTCCCAGTATTCTAAGCCTTCGTATATAGACAGTAAACATCCATTTTCAGCAGAACATTAAATCTCCTTTAAGCTTCCATTCAGAAAAAATAAACAATAAAAAGATTCAAAGCAGAATAAAGCAGAAGATTCTAAAAAGACAACAAAATTAGCATAGAATATGTCGTCAGCTTCATACAACTGGACAGACATTTAGGAATTTGGGGACATAACAACCTATAAGAATTATGGATGATTATAAATATTTAGAAAATATTAACAGTAAGTGAACTCAACAAGTGTGAGGTCAGCAACATTTGAAGTGAGATGACTAATGACTTCATTTTATATGGAGTTGGAAACTTTGTTTCGAAGATTATATACTCAATCGAACAGTTTGTTTTACAACTTCTGAATGTCTTCTGTGTTGGAGAAAGTTACATATCTTCTTAAGAAAACTGAAAGATTTTGGGGCTTTCCCTTCTTATACAGCTATGGAAATTAAGCTTTGAAAGAGACTCGGATAAATTTATCATATCATGTGACTTTCATTGTTCTAAGTAAAGTTGAAAACCAGAATCATATTCAAAAATACAAATGAAATTATGAAAAAAATAAACCTAGAAAGAGTGTACCTATTTGAAATAACAGTTGAAAGCAAAATTCATTTTCATAAATGTAATACCAATCAGTAGGCAAGTGGTTAAATTTTTGCACTTAAATTTTTAAACGAGAGAGAAAAGAAAAATACCAAACACTTTATTGCATGTCAGAGAGTGGCATCCACAGAAATGTGGATGGGTTTGAGTTTTTAAAATTTCAATTTCATGCTTTTCAGTATGTTTTTGCATGTGAGATGGTATCAATAATCCTTTTCATTACATAGTCGTATTGCAAATTACTGTTAAAAAGAGGAGACATTAAAAACTGTTTCCACCCCGTGACTTAGACAAACTCACAGATAAATACCTATACCATTCTCAGTACGTGTTTGCATGAGCTGATCTTGCAAACCTCCAATAAAAGATTCCACAGTGTTTCATCTTAAATCTCCTTTGCTAAAATTGAATATCCATTTCTATTCGTCCAGTTTCTTGCGACCAAGGAGAACAAAAAGAAAGATCACTGTTCTTTTTACAACCTTTTGTCTACTAGAAGATTCTTATGTTGCCCTCCCTCAATCTTCTGTTTCCTAGATTAAACAAACTCAACTCTTTCAAACTTCTCTAGCAGTTCATGATTTCAAAACCTCTTTTCATGCTTGCTTCTTTCCTCTCGATTCGTTCCTGTTGATCTATATCTTCCTAGAAGTATGGCAAGCAGTTGGGCACAGTCCTCCAGGTGAAATCTTACATTTCCTGAAAACAAACTTACTGGTTACTTCCCAGGTGAAAGACACAACTTTCATCCTGGAACAAGACTTGTTCAGGTTTTTTTGCAGACTCATAAACTTACATGTAGTTTGTCATCCATTTTAATAGGCCAATTTCCTCCATAAGAAGTAACTTGTTATCTATCATGCTTTTTCATCACAAACACTTCACACTTTTTTTACTGTATTTTACAGTGTTGATTTCAGACTGTCTCTTCAACTCTTAACAACCATTTTGAATGGCCATAAGGAATTACATTATGTTTAGATCTTGTCATTAGTTTGACTTCAGTGTTATACTTCCATAAAAAAGATTAATTGGCCCATGAAAAGCCATTAGTGTCTCCTACAGTAAATAATGCCTTTTATTTCTGCCCAGGGGAGTTTAAAAAAGCTATGTTCTCTCTCTTCTTCAAAGTAATAATTGACGATATCATTGAGGTAATAAAGTGACCAAATCGCAGCCACCTTACCTACACTGTTAGATCAAATGACTTCAAAAAAGTTAATGGTCTGAGCAATTTGAATGGAATTTGGCCCCAGTGTCATACTGGTCATTTTTATAACCATTAGGTAGAAATATGTTTTTGAGTGAAGATTGAACTTCATTTGTCCACTCTCTTATAACCGAAATATTGAACTTCAGGAAACTCTGTTCTGTATGCTACCATCATCTGTCCTATTCTAGGAAAAGTTCAACAGACTAAGAAATTAAAAATTTAAACACTGAGCTGCGAAACAAGATAAAGTATTTTCATAGATTGGATTCAGGGTCTTTTCTTGTGGTAACAAGATGAACATTGAAACAACTTGTTGCACGTAAACGCTAAGTGGTGCCTCTTAGGTTTCTTCAAAAGACTATTCCATGGCTGTAGCTGGCTTTTTTTCTTTTTTTTTTTTTTTTTATTCTGGAACAAACACCCCCCTAAACCACTGAAAACTCTAGAAGAGTTTTATTTTCTTGATCAAGAAGGATTTTTAACTTCTCAACACTGCATTCCTGGGACAGCTATCCTAGGGTACCCACTTATTTAGCTGGCTCCTTTAAAGGAAGGGAATTTCACATTACTTGGAGGGAGAAGGACATTGTCAAGTCATTATTGTTGAATGTTTTGTTTGTCTGGTCTCTTGATCAAATTCCCTTAATTGCATTACACAATCCCATCGTGCCTTAAATGCTACACATCTGGAATGCAGCATAAAGGGTTTATTGGATTGATATCCCTTATTTCTTTATAATAAAGTACTGTAGGAAATCTCATTTCTCGTTTGAACTGGTCTGAAAAGAACTCAGAGTAGGCAGGGATGAGAGGATTTGTTGTTACGAAAATGTTATGCGTAGTAGTTAAAATACCCCATTTGTTTCACTGAGAGTGACTGACAGGAGTATAGCATCACTTTGATTATTTACAGACCCACCATTTCAGAACAATTTACTTAAGTAAAAAGATTTGGCATCCTTGTATCCCCTGGAAATCTACATGAGTAGATCTGGCTCACAATTTTATTAAACAGTGAGAAATAGTTTAGAGGTGTTTTTCTTCTTGCACTCTCAATGGGATCTGGAGATATGGCTAAGGGACCTGGGGAAATTCCTTATCTGATCATGGTATTAGTAATAGATAAAGTTCAGGTTTGCTTTTAACATACAATAACATGAGACAAAGTCAATATTGTTATTCAGATATGCTTCAGTTCTCCAAATAGAACTAAAGTAATTCACTATGCTTGTTTATATTTTGGCAATCAGGATCAATTATTGTGCTAGGTGATGTATGAAGACATCCCAGTGTGTCTGCAATTGCATTTAGAGCAAGATAAAATTGGTGTGTAAAATACAAAAGAGGTGGTAAAATTACGTATATTGTACCAAATAATCAAATTAACCTACTGTGTCAATTTTGTCCACTTTCTTTTTGTCTGTCAACTGCATGTTCATCTTTAAGAAGCATCTGGCAGGTGGGTTTGTATTCAGCAACATTTGACCCAGCATCAGTGTCAAAGCAAGCTCTTATTTTTATTTCTATTTGCCATCTATAGCAATAATTATTTACTGATTTCTAATCAGAGCTATACAACACAGGCATTTCAACGTTATATCAGATATATTTCCAACAGTGACCGTGTCAGATGCTTCACATTAATATTCAAAAAAACACATGAGTAAACAGGGGTCTAGTAGTAGAAACAACCATAATCACTGAGGTGTGATGTTTATTACTTATTCTGAAACTGTTGTTTCAAATCCATTAAATCCTTCTAATACGAATGTCCTATTTCCTATCTCTGGTCTTTCCCTTTCCTTTTCTTTTGAGGGTTCTAGGAGCATCCTATGATAAGAAGCTTTGGAATGCACTATGTAGAAAGTATTATCTTTCATGCATTTCAGATTTCTTACACTCAAGTTTCTTTAAATGTCTCATGTTTTTAAGAGCTAGCAGAACAGAAGCTACAAACACGTATCTTCTGTTTCATTCTTTAGATTCTTTTATATAGTGCCATGACAGGCTGTCTTCTATGATAAGCAAAATAGCCTTTGAATTTCTCTTGATATAAACATTTTTTATAGCCATAGGTTTGATAATTTCATCACACAATTCTGGTTCACGCTTTGTTCTGCATTATTCTTTCTGGCTTTTAAGACAGGGTGGCCAATTTCACATAAAGTATTCCAGACAAACATATCAATGAATTGTGTAATGGTAATAACATTTTTAAATAAAATTTCCCAGTTCTTGCAAACCCTAGTGACTTAGGTTATCCTTCATCTGAGTCCTGTCTAACTCTCTTCAACATAGGTCCTCACCAACATATCTGCAGTGATAGCCAGATCCCTAAACTGAGCTGATGCTGTTAATTTTAGACTCTTCTAAAGTACTTCACTTTTTCCCTATAGTATCGTTTTATATTTATCAGCATTGAAATCCAACTGCAATAACACTGACTTCATTTACTCCACGTTGTTATGTATCTCTGAAATTTTTCACAGTCCTCTGGGTGACTTATCAAAATCCTTCTCATCTACAGTTTTATTTCTATCTACCAAATATTTTCTACTTTCATTTATCCCAATATCTGTTCACCTTCCACATAAAATCAATGACAGTAATGCAAAAATTAGTGAAATTCTAAAAGACTTTAATACTTCCTCCTTTGGGAAGTAGATGCTTCTTGAAATAAGATTTGTTTTGGGTAATAGAAGGAAAGAGGAAATGATGGTAAGAAGCCTGGAAATGAAATTACTTTGTGACGTTACATGTTTTGGAGAAGGTGTCTAGAAAAGGAAAGCTGTTAACCATTTCCTAAGGACAGACAGGCGTGACACTCACTTCATGTCTTCAGAACCTCGTTTTAGCATTGGCTTCTTTGGTAAGTAACTCTTGTCCCCAGCTTTAACTTTAATTGGCATTTTCTGGGTTGTTGTAGAATTTGCCAACCCAAATCCTGTTCTGTCTGTTAATTGCCCTCAAGATCTTCAAGATCAGAAAGAAGTCCTTAAATTGGAAGAGAAAGTCACTTACTATGATGGACTTATGCACAAACTTCTTTTTTTTTCAGTGGCCAGAACCAGAAGGAAAGTAGAAAGGTGCATTTTGTACCAGCTGGAACCTGCTCATGACAGTCACATTCAGTTTCTGAACACACATTTAAAGTAGTCTTTATGGGAGTCAGGAAAAACTGCAGACTACTGCAATAAAATTCTCATCAGAGAGAAGGGAATTAATTTTCCCAGCCAGCTGGAGAGGAAAAAAGACATTTCTGGAAACATGCTACCTGCTCATCCAGTGTCGGCAAGGAGTCAAACAGAGCCTGGAGGCTTTGCACCATTTTGATGAATGACAGCTGTATTTCTTCAATGGAAGGTGGAAGCAACTTTTTTTAACAGATATTCAAAGGACTTCTCTTTTCTCGTCAGTATTACTTCACTCTTGCCTGAGTTCAGTTTGACCAGTGGGGAATGCTTTTTGACATTCTGACAGTCCAAAAGTAGGGAAGTCCAGACGTCCAGCAGCTGACATTACCTCTTAATTTCCTTCCCTCTACTGACTGCTGGTAAAGGCAGTCAGCAATGTCAGTCAAAATGTACTTCTCAGTTATGTGCAATAATGCAAACTGGCCAGCTGGTGCCCAGTCTTCTTCACGGAGCTTTTGACAAATGCCACTATCAGAAGCAAAGGCTTATATGTAGCAAATGGGGGACAGGGAGATTTGAGCCTTTGATACTAGGTGTTAAAATAGGAAGATGAGATAGGTAGAATTGAGATCTGCTCTCTAATGTAGAGCTGTATGTGCAGGGCTGGCAGCTTTTCTTTATGGAAGAGGAAACATCTTTTATGTGAAACACAGAAAGACAAAAAAGGAGAAATTCACAAAATCATTTTTACAATGCCAACCTTCAAAGAAAAAATTTACGGTAAGAAATTAAATCAGTATAATGAAACCTCCACCTGATAGAACTTTTTTATTGGCAGCCTCTCTCTTTTAGGAAAATATGCCAAAATATCTCCAAATATATCAGATAATTCCATTCCAGTCTTCAGAAGTGGTCACCTGCGTTAGGCATCTCTTGAGCAGTTGATATTTTTATGTAACATTAATGGTAAATAGGTCTGCCATAATTCCAGATTAAGTCAGAATAAATTTAATGAAACATAACCTACCTGTCCATATGGTCTTCATCAGAGTATTACCCTACACTGCCCAATATTAGCATAAAACTGGTTTATGACAAACTGAATAGAAGAGATGATCTTGTAAAATGTTCTGACACTAGAAAAACCAAGGGGTTTACAGACCTGTTGAGGCAAAAAGGTGTGAAGACCAAATGGAGATTGACCTGTCAGGCAGTCTGTGTCTTGTTACAGAAGGAATTTCAATTCAGTCATCTCTGCTCACCAAAATATGTCACAAGGGGACTTGGGATCTCTTAGGCTACACT
Source organism: Nipponia nippon (assembly GCF_047370975.1). Classification (NCBI taxonomy): domain Eukaryota; kingdom Metazoa; phylum Chordata; class Aves; order Pelecaniformes; family Threskiornithidae; genus Nipponia; species Nipponia nippon. Next base: position 20,307,599 of record NW_028262290.1, on the reverse strand, counting down.
TACATAGTTAAATACCTCCAGTGTACGAAATTTCTTTGCAGATTTGAGGCCAAGTAGCATAGACCACCCACATCCACATATCCTAGCACTCGGCCCTATGTCTCCTTTCAATCCTGTGCTGTTTCCGAGTAGCATATAATGTTATGTTTTATGTGTTGTTCTTTATTCAAAATGTCTGCAAGCAATGTTGAAGCATACTAGAGTGGGGTTTTTTTCATAGCATGGTATTGCAAGTGTATGTTACATGCCAAGGGGTGTGCTGGGAAGGTATATGGTATGGAAAAGCTTGTTGGAATAAACAAGAAAATACGGGTAAAAGTTTAACATCTGCTGCAGTCTTGACCATGCTGCCTACTGGGGACAGTCCTGGGCGCATGCTATCCACAAAACCATGCCTAGGCTTTGTCTCAAAGAAAATTAGTCACCATTAGTGACTATGTGGTACCTAGAAGCATGATAACAGTTAAAGAATATAGATGGTTCTATAGATGGTTCAGGTTCAAGAACCTGAACGTACATAAGTCTATGGGTCCCAATGAGATGCATCCCAGAGTCCTGAGGGAATTGGCTGATGTCATTGCTAAGCCACTTTCCATGATATTTGAAAAGTCGTGGCAGTCAGGTGAAGTCCCTGGGGACCGGAAAAAGGGAAATATTGCACCCAATTTTAAAAAAGGTAAAAAGTAGGACCCTGGGAACTACTGATCTGTCAGCCTCACCTCTGTCCCTGGGAAGATCATGGAACAGATCCTCCTAGAAGCTATGCTAAGGACCATGGAGGACAGGCAGGGGATTCAAGACAGCCAGCACAGCTTCACCAAGGGCAAGTCCTGTCTGACCAACATAGTGGCCTTATATGATGGAGTGACTACACCAGTGGACATAGAGCTACAAATGTCATCTATCTGGACTTCTTTAAGGCCTTTGACACAGTCCCCCACAATATCCTTCTCTCTAAATTGAAGAGATATGGATTTGATGGGTGGCCTGTTCGGTGGATGAGGAATTGGGTGGATGGTTGCATCCAGAGCGTAATGGTCAATAGCTCAATGTCCAGATGGAGATAGGTGACAAGTGGTGTCCCTCAGGGGTCCGTATTGGGGCCAGTGCTGTTCAATATCTTCATCAATGACATAGACAGTGGGATCAACTGCACCTTCAGCAAGTTTGCAGATGACGCCAAGCTGAGTGGTGCAGTTGACACACCTGAGGGACGGGATGCCATCCAGAGAGACCTGGACAAGCTCAAGAAATGGGCCTGTGAGAACCTCATGAGGTTCAACAAGGCCAAGTGCAAGGTCCTTCACCTGGGTGGGAGCAATCCCCAGTATCAATACAGGCTGGGGGGATGAAGGTGTTGAGTGCAAGCCCTGCCAAGAAGGACTTGGAGGTACTGATAGATGAAAAGCTGGACACGAGCCAGCAATGTGCTCTCGCAGCCCAGAAGGCCAGCCATATCCTGGGCTGCATCAGAAGAAGCATGACCAGCAGGTTGAGGGAGGTGTTTCTGCCCCTCTCCTCTGCTCTGCTGAGACCCCAGCTGGAGTATTGTATCCAGCTCTGGGGTCCTCAGCACAGGAAGGACATGGACCTGTTAGAGCGGGTCCAGAGGAGGGTCACAAAAATGATCAGAGGGATGGAACACCTCTGCTATGAGGAAAGGCTGAGAGAGCTGGGGTTGTTCAGCCTGGAGAAGACAAGGCTCAGGGGAGACGTTATTGCGGCCTTTCAATACTTACAGGGGGCTTATAAGAAAGATGGGGACAAATGTTTTAGCAGGGCCTGTTGCAATAGGGCAAGGGGTAATGGTTTTAAACTAAAAGAAGGTAGATTCAGGCTAGATGTAAGGAATACATTTTTCACAATGAGGGTAGTGAAACACTGGAACGGATTGCCCAGAGAGGTGGCAGATGCCCCATCCTTGGAAACATTCAAGGTCAGGCTGGATGGGGCTCTGAGCAACCTGATCTAGTTGTAGATATCCCTGCTCATTGCAGGGAGGTTGGACCGGATGATCTTTAAAGGTCCCTTCCATCCCAAAACATTCTATGATTCTATGGTTGGCAGTTCATCTATCTGTCTCACTGTTATGTATTTAGTAACTTAAATACAGGTTTTGTGAGGAATATAGGGCTTGAGAGGAATATAGAGGCACTCTCTGAGCATATAGGAATGAAATTAGGAAAGTCAAAGCCCAAATGGAATTGAATCTGGCAAGGCATGTCAAAAGCAGCTAAAAGGGCTTCTATAAGTATGTAGGTGACAAAGGAAGACTAGGGAAAATGTAGGTCCACTGCTGAAGAAGATGTGGGACCTCATGACACAGGACATGGAAAAGACTGAGGTACTGATTGCCTTCTTCACCTCAGTCTTTACTAGTAAGACCTGTCTTTAGGAATCCCAGGTCCAAGAAACATGGGGGAAAGCCTGGAACAAGGAAGAGGTACCCACGGTGGAAGAGGATCAGGACAGGGAATACTTAAGCAAATTGGACATACATAAGTCCATGGGCTTTGATGGGATGCACCCGTAAGTAATGAGGGACCTGGCATATGCCCTTGCGAAGCCACTCCCAATAATCTTCAAACAATCGTTGATTATAAGTGCCTGAGGCCTGGAGGAAAGCAAACATCACTCCTATCATCAAGAAGGGCAAGAAGGAGGATCTTGGGAACCACAGGCTCATAGAAAGGAATGAGCTGGAAGGGCAGAGAGTGAGATGAACTGAAAACTGACTGAATGGCCAGGCGCAGAAGATGGTGATCAGTAGCACAAAGTCTAGTTGGAGGCCAGTAACCCCAGAGTCAATACCAACTCCAGTCCTGTTTAACACCTTCATTAATGATCAGGATGATGGGACAGAGTGTACCCTCAGCAAGTTTGCTGATGACACAAAACTTGGAAGAGTGGCTGATAGGCCAGAGGGTCCTGCTGCCATCCACAGTGACCTCAACAGTCTAGACACAGGCTGGCAAGAATCTCATGAAGTTCAACAAGGGCCACAAAGGTGATTAAGGGACTGGATCATCTCTCCTGTGAGGAAAGGTAGACAGAGTTGGGACTGTTCAGCCTGCTGAAGGCTCAAGAGGGATCTCATCAATGTATCTGAAGGGAGGGTGCAAAGAGGCCAGGGCCAGGCTCTTTTCAGTGGTGCCCAGTGGTGTCCTTTCAGGACAAGACACAATGAGCACAAACCGAAACACAGGAGGTTCTCTCTGAACATGAGGAAACACTTTTTTACTGTCCTGGTGATTGAGCACTGGCACAGGTTCCTCAGGGAGGTTGTGGAGTCTCCTGCTTGGAGATATCCAGAAGCCACCTGGACATGGTCCTGGGCAACTGCATCTAGGTGTCCCTGCTTGAGCAGGGGTGTTGGACCAGATGATCTCCAGAGGTCTCTTCCAACCTCAACCATTGTGTGATTCTGTAATCCTAGATTAGATCCCCTATTTATAGTCTAGGACTGCCGCCTTATATCAGTCTTGAAAATAAGATAAACTAACAAAGATTACATAGTAATGGTTGAGTTCAGTTACAGAAAAAAATGTAAACTTAGTTAGTAAGTTCAAGTTTGCTTATTTTGTTTAGCAGATTGTTGAGTACCAAATGGAAGTAGAGCATAGGGTAGTAGTTCAACATTGGCATGAAAAGGTGTGGATGATAGCTATAAGATTTGCATCAGAAGTAAACAAGCAGTGCCTGCTAGCTGTCTCTGGCTGAAAAGAGGCAGATCTTCAAACACAGAAGGTTTAAAACGTTATTTAGATAGGTCACAGGATGTCTCAATATGTTGGTCCAGTGTCCAGTACAAGGGACTCCCCAGCCTAGCTGAGGTCAGCTTCACAGTGCTAGTGTAACACATTAAAAATAATACCTACAGTGTTTTTTCTAGTCCTCTCTATATATGACATTTTAAAGAGCATCTTTATTTACAGGGACCTAACCTGTCTAATTTACTAATTTTTAATGAAATCATATTACTTTCCTCTTGTCATAGCTGAGTTCTGCTGCATTATATATGACTGCCTGGAGAATTGGCCGACTGTTGGGAAGAAAGTATGTTATACATTTCCCTGAAGTGTCACAACACTGAAGATTTTAATGCAGATATTCTTTTGTGATTGTATTGCTCTCTCAACCTCTCATTAAAAGTAATTTAGGAGTAAAACTTCTTTTTATATGCAATCATTCTCTTCAATTAAGTTACACTATCCGCCTCCTCCAAATTTTCAGACACTGACATTTATTTTCCCCTAAAAACCTCTTGTTTTGGGAGACTATCATCCTAGTCACATCTTAGAGAACTGTCTTGCTTTGAAGAATCAGTGCACCAAGAAATTAGGAATATAAGGCTTGTAGTCAAATTATTTATTATTTTTGTCACCACATTGATAATTAGTAGTCTGTTATTTGCTGATGTAGTGATAGAACCAGTAGTGCATTTTGCCTACAATGGCTAACCTTTTGTCTATGTATTAATACTGTCTTTATTAAAACACCAAGTTTTCTAAGAGCTCGAAACCACAATAGCTATATTTAGGCATGGTTAATGCTAAGTCCTAGCAGTAAGTGAACTGACACTGAAGGTTTTGGTAATATTTATGTGACAATGGCAATGTCAGTTGACACCAAGAACCCAAAGTGATCTCCACATTTATAATAGTGTACTGTTGACCTAAAGAGCTGAGCTCCAAAAGTCAGAGCTGTAACTGATCTACATCTGAAAGGAAACAGTACAGCAAAATTCCCTTGAACTCACTGGAGCTTGAGAGTGATGTATTGAAGCTTGTCATTAAATTTCAGTTGAAAAGTAGATATTTTACACTGCATATCAGAAATCTTTGTTCAGTGAGCACCATGGAGCTATTATGGTTTGTGCAAACTAAAAATTTAGACTAAGCCTCACAGAGGATCTTATAATTTTTTACAGAGGAATGACAGTATAGTTTCACTCTAGGGAAAATAAATTGAAAACCAGGTTTAAACAGGAATGCTGTTTTTTTAAATCAGTCTTGCTGTGATATGGGCTAGCCAATGGTGTTGACTTCAGTCTTAATGATCGTCCACAGTAATGAGCTGTAAAGAGAGAAGCACATTAAATCATAGCACGAGCATACAGAAGTTATGAGTGATCTTTACACTGAAGTGAGTGGAGAAGCATGTTTGCTGTGCGTTATGGGGAGACTAAGCCGCCACCTCCCTAGGAGAGCTGGTTAGGGAATGCAACGTTTTCCCATGAAAAAAACTGAATTGTTAGAAGAATGACATGTACTGTAGGAATGCATCTATTTCAATATCTTCCCTTTGGAAATGAGAGAAACCCTGTTTTCTGACACTTTATAGGCCGCCTCTGCAATTGCCTCAGCTCCTGAACCAGCTGGCCTGCCTGACTTGCAGGAATCATGAGCCACCTCCTTGGGAAACTGGGTGCCACAGAAATCCCAGCTCCCTAACACAGCTGGACCTTCACAGTTCATAGACCTTAATATGCTTCACATTGCTCCAGGAATGGGTTCCTCTGGGTTTCAGCAGTTTCTAAATCACAGCTCCCACGCATTTTATTTTTTTACATTTTTAAATGTATCTTAAACTTTCTAAATAGAAGCTCTGAACAACATTTTAAGTGCTTCATTTTAATTTCTTCTTCAAACTATCTCCGCCATTGTAATAAAACAATTTGACACCTTGAATCAATGTGTAAAACTGCTCCATTATAACATCAAATAAGGGAAGAAATGCTTGGAACAAGGAAGTAAGGTGCCTCACTCAATACAACTTAGAGTAGCAGCTGTTTTAGTTCTGCAGCAAAATGCAACCAAGCTGCCATCCAGATATTAAAAACAGGCGTCTATCTAAGTTGTGCTGAGGGCTCATCTCATTTTCTAGTTCCAAGTTTCAGACTCTTCTATGAAAACTCTAAACAAAAGGCACTCTGAAGAGAAAAAATAAAAAAAACTCTGTTAGCAGCAGTTGCTCTTTACAATAAGATTCAAAAAAGTTTAAAAAATGAATGTAAATAAGTAAATAAATTGAAAAGAAAAAGTAGTACAAAATCACAATAAGCATACATAATAATAACAAAAATCAAAATAAAATCATTTTGACATATTAAAAATATTTCAAAATTATAAAAATTCACATTCTTACAGTGATTATAAATCTAATTTATTATTTTTTAAACTAAATATTGTAGTTAGTTTGAAACCGAAGTCATAATGGATTCTTTTTTCCATGGAGACCTTTGTAATTTTCAGTTTTCATTTCAAATTCAAATAGAAGCAAATGTCAAACCCTCCAGCAATGGATTTCCCTGTCTTTGTCCAATTCTGTTTGCAAGCACCACAAGATTTTTTAGGCTGTATTGTGAGAATGCAGTATTTTCTTTGGCAGTCTGTGAACCATAACCAAGGAGATATTGTCTTTGTAGATAACAATTTAGATGCCTACTATTTCAGTCTACAGTGTATTTCAAACACATGTCTGCTACAGAGTTGCCAGTTCAATATATATCATTCCTTTGGGATTTATTGCTGTTGTTTGCAAAGTACCTTTAGAAGAAGCACATGAGAAGCAGATTGAATGACAGTGAAATGAACCAACTCTGGAATACTGCATATATTAATTGAAACATAGAGAACTAACTGTAAAATACAAGAACGCTTTACAAATTAAAGGCCTTTGCAGGAATATTGTGCATATTAATTAAATCTTTTAGAAATTTCTCATGTAGTTAATTGTGAAGATGTTTTTTTCTGTATGAGTATTAGGCATCTGTCATGAAATTTATGTAGAGCTGTACAGGTGAAGCTGTATCCAGAAAGTGCAAACTCCCAAGGTCTGACATCCCACCTGTCCTAAGGAATGTTTCCTACCCTGATTAGAAAAATACAAGCCCTATTCTTCAGCATAAGTAGAAATTTAATTTTGTTTCCTTAAAATTTAGATAGCTGGAGATGCAGTTATGGGTTTGAAGTGCATAATGGGTGTTTTAATCCAATAGTTTTATGATCACACTGATTTCTTGGATTACTGAACTTGCTTGTTAAAAAATGGAAATTAAATGGGAAAAAAATTCAGATTAGTGTTGTTTTTATTTTTAGAATAAAAATACCTATATTTCATTTTAAACTGTAAATTTTTAAAAGCAAATCCTTGTATTACTCGGAAATTGAATTTATTGAAATTTGAGGTTTGGTAACGTATAATTATTCCAATATTTTAATAAAAATGTAATAACAGTGCAAAAACCTCAATGGAAACAAGTATGAAAGTGACTTTTTTTTTTTTTTAGTTAAAATAGGCTTTCATTTAAAACACTTAACCAGGTTTTATTTTCTACTCATATTTGGGAAAATAGCATGTCTATCTAGTGTCCACTTTCAGAACTCATGAACTAAAGTTAAAATACAGTACAGGTGTTGTATCTGAAAGATAATTTTTACTTAAAGTAGCCTGATCTATTATTTTTTTAACTGTAGCTGAAATGCTGGGATGCATAATTTGCCTTAGGGTGTGCAAATTTTGGGGAAATATATTTTCAGGCCCCCATATGAGAAGACTGCCTGCTCAGCTGCAGCAGATGCACTGAACTCTGCTTGTTCTAAGACTATGGCCACTACAGTGAGGATGATGGTTTTAAAGGTAAGACTGATGAGCTGCACCACTTGCCAACACTTTTTCTCCCTTTCTGCCAACAAAGTTGGAGTCCTGTAAGTTCATCCTTTCTTTCCTGTATTCATAAATATGCACATTTATCATTTATTTACCCAGTCACAGTCCTGAGAAGAATCATTTAAACCTGGTGTCCTGAGCTACTCTTTGAATGAAGCCTTCCATGCCACATCTACCTCTCTGGTACCATAAACCCTGCTGCAAATTGTGCCAATACTGAGTGCAGCAACCTAGAAACAATATCCTGTTTTCCAGAGTCCCTTATAAAGTCTGGGAAAGAGTGATGACTCCTTTACAGGGTAGTGGCACTCTTTTTCCCCTGGAGTACTTATTTCCACCTCAGAAGACATTTTTCATGCTCTAAAGTATGTCTTGCCATAATTTCCTGGACACCAGCCACATCTAACAGGTTAAAACCTTTAAAGACTGTCCAGTCTGCAGGATTTTTTAAAGAGCAGGAATAGCTCAAGTATGATGTGGGTCCAAATGCAGAGTTTAAAACACTAGAGATATCTAAAAATAATGCTTAACAGCAGTGGAGAAATGTTCCTGTGCCTCCTTAATCTCCAGATTCACCATGGGATAGAAGCTGCCTATATAGATACCAGACACTGGTGATTTGTGTGCATGCAACAATTGAATAGATATTACAACAGATCTTCGTGGGAAGAAAATACAGATTGTGGAATAGTTTGAACAAGCCAGTAAAAGTATAGCTATCAGACTGCAGCAAATCCTGATCCGCAGGGAGAAAGATCAGTGCAAACCTACTCACAAAACAGGGAGTGCAGAATATCCTTGCTGCTTCTTTTTGTATGTTTGTAGAAGCTTTTCATACCAGCTCTAGGTTATTATTTACTGTAACACAAAGATTCCACTGCCATGACAGGAACAGGCCTTGTGGAGATGGCATCCTATGCGATGTCATCTTCTATGACTACACCTTATTTTTCTTCTACTTAGTACTAGGCAAAAAGCATCACTTGTTTTTGGCCATTGCTATCAGTGCTCCCCTTTTTCCTCCTGAACTTACTGCCCCACAGGTCTTGCCCATTCCTTTGAGTTTCTCTCCAGTAGCAGGGTTCAACGCTGTTTCTATATTGTAGCATTCTTGGGAGGTTTTTAGTCTCCCATATTTCCCAAGCCACAAAAATATAGTCATACAAATGTCTCTGTTTCCAGTGCAGGACAAAGAGGTTCCACTGCTCCAGTCAGGGAGCAAAAAGGCAAAGCAAGCTCCTAACTTCAGTGTAGCAGTTTTGTAGGCCCCCCTGTCGAAATACTCGGCCACCTCAGTATTAAATTTATCTAAACACCAATCTAATTAGAAAAGCATACACTCCTTAGACCTCTGAAGACATAATTTTCATTAGCTGTTGCTTATAACTTGATTTGATGGAAAGCAATGAGCCAGATTTTCACTAAACCATCTGTTAGACAGTAACGATGAGATATCATGACATACGGCTATTTGGTGAATATATTTCCAATATTTAGAGCTATGTAATGAGAAAGAATCCCCTGACATAAAAAAATCTTCTTTAAAGGAGGTCCTGGGAAAGACTCCAGCCACAGACAGATTCACAGATGGAGTGTCACAGTGTATCATATATTTATTTCAGTAAGACAGTTAAACTTTAAGAAATAAAACACAACAACCATTTGAAGTAACATTTGCTAAATTCCAGCGATCCCATCACTCTCTATCTGAAAACAGGTTAATCATGTCCATGCATTTCATCCAACCATTACCTATCTCTATTATAGGAGAGAAGCAGTAGACAGAAACAATAAACACTGCTAATTGCAGGTTTAGCTTGTGCTATATATCTTCCTCACTTCATGCCAGGTTCCAAGTCCCATTCATTCATACCTCTAAGAGTATATGTACAAACACAAGCTGAAAATAAATAGCATGCATCTCACACAAAGAAGAAACCTATATTTTTATACTTTTTCAAATATCACTAACACAGTAGCACTAAAAAACATAGATCATTATGTTCTAATAGATAAGAATCACCTCAGCATTTAGCACTTAAGTCTTCATCTCTAGCTTTAAACATTTCAAAAGAAAAAAAATTCTTTATGCATCTCATATGTTTGTCAGATAAATCTAAATATCTGTAAAGAGTACCCTTAAATCCTTCAGAAGCTGTGCAGTAATGCATAATTCATCTCCGTTTGTAAAACAAAATAAAATGAATCAGCCTCCTATTTCAGAGGAGACTCCCCCATATATTTTCATATGGTATTTAGTAACAACTAAGACCTATTTCTTATCCTACTGAGTATTGCTGAGGCAGCTGCAGAGAGACAGTGAAAGGCTGTTTGTAGAAACAGCAGATTATTTTTCTTTCTCTGGGTAAGTTAACATTTTAATTCTTTTAGCCCTCAAAGTTATTTTTGGCGGAACCGATAGAACCAGCCATTGTGACAAAGCCTGATCCCACAGCCCTCTATTGTTGTAAAGGATATCCCCAGTTTTAATTTTCCATAAAAAGATTTAAAAAAAAATCTCCCCTAAAAAAACTCATCCTCACTCAGCTATCCCCATTGCTATCCAGATGTTGAATTTTCTACACACTTCAAAGCCATTCTTTGCATGAATAACTAGGAAATTTTAATCACCATAAAATAATGAAAACGGGACACTGATTTCTCATCATTCACTGATTAATCACATGTATAAGTCTCTCCAGCTCACAGCTGCACTTCTGGGGTCTAGGGAGAAGCATACCTGTAAGCTCCTTGAAAACAAGGAAAAAGCCATTGGAGGGGACATACCATAATCACACTAAAGCAAAACAGAACATGCACAGTTTGCTACCAGAACATCAGTCATCAGAAGTAAATTGCTATATTTTGGGTGACAGCCAGAGTCTGTAATTTTTTTGAGTAATAATTGTGAGGTTCATGGCAACATTCCTTGTATCTGGCAAAACCTGCTCAGGCTAGTCCTCCTGAGATGCTTGCGGAGAGGCACACAGCCATGTCCACCTCTGTCAGCTTGGAGTGCTAATCAGACTGCAAAGTGCATCTCTGGGAGTACCTTTGTGATTCCATGTATGGAGACTCATGTGGTGATGAAGTGGAAATGTTTAAATCAAGGCTTCTAAAATAGGCAGATCAGTGTGTTGTTTCAAGACAAGCACAGTTAGTAGTGATGGATATCTTTAATGCTGTCAAGACCCAGCTGAGATAGATTCTCAGAAAGTACAGAGCGAAGATAATGTTTTCTTCTACTGAAGTTGAGTCCACACCTACATTGCTACAAAACTCAGATCTCTGACATTTCAAAATGTAATAAGACTGTTGATTTTAAGGTGGAATATGTTTTGAAAGGGTTAAGAGAACCGAAGAGCACCATACAGTCCCTCTTCTTAACTTTCCCTCCAGTGCTGAGGACCAGAGACAAATAAAATATTACTGAATTTACATAAAATCTTGAAGGTGTTATTTAGTTTTACTAAATCTCTGTGAAGAGCATTTTGCATCAGGAGGTGTTTACTGGAATAGAAATAACAGGTAGCTTAGAACATCAACAGAAGTAAAGTGATAAAAGAACAGTATCCTTCCTTCCAATGGAGTAATACAAACATACTGTAATGAATGGAGGTTACCAAATGTGATGCCCATGTACAAGAAGGGCTGGAAGGAGGGCCCAGGGAAGTACAGGCCTGTCAGCCTGAGCTCAGTGCCAGGGAAGGTTATGGAGCAGATCATCCTGAGTACCATCACGTGGCACATATGAGACAACCAGGGGATTGGTCCCAGTCAGCATGGGTTTATGAAAGGCAGGTCCTGCTTGACTAACCTGATCTCCTTCTATGACAAGGTGACACACTTAGTGGATGAGGGCAAGGCTGTGGATGTTGTCTACCTGGACTTTAGTAAAGCCTTTGACACCATTTCTCACAGCATTCTCCTGGAGAAACAGGCTGCTCATGGCTTGGATGGGCGTACTCTTCACTAGGTGAAAAACTGGCTGGATGGCCGGGCCCAAATAGTTGTCATGAACACAGTTAAATCCAGTTAACAAGTGGTGTTCCCCAGGGCTCAGTACTGAGGCTGGTTCTGTTCAATATCTTTATCAATCATCTGGACGAGGGGATTGAGTCCACCCTCAGTAAGTTTGCAGATGACACCAAGTTGGGTGGGAGTGTTGATCTGCTTGAAGGTAGGAAGGCTCTACAGAGGGACCTGGACAGGCTGGATTGATGGGCCAAGGCCAACTGCATGAGATTCAACAAGGCTAAGTGCCGGGTCCTGCACTTGGGTCACAACAACCCCATGCAATGCTACAGGCTGGGGGAAGAGCAGCTGGAAAGAAGCCCGGCGGAAAAGGACTTCGGGGTGTTGGCTGACAGACGCTGAATATGAGCCAGCAGTGTGTCCAGGTGGCCAAGAAGGCCAGTAGCATCCTGGCTTGTATCAGAAATAGTATGGCCAGCAGGACCAGGGAGGTGATCGTCTCCTTGTGCTCGGCACTGGTGAGGCTGCACCTTGAGTACTGTGTTCCGTTTTGGGTCCCTCACTACCAGAAGGACATGGAGGTGCTGGAGTGTGTCCAAAGAAGGACAATGAAGCTGGTGAAGGGTCTGGAGCACAAGTCTTATGAGGAGTGGCTGAGGGAGCTGGGGTTGTTTAGTCTGGAGAAGAGGAGGCTGAGGGGAGACCTTATTGCTCTCTACAACTACCTGAAAGGAGGCTGTAGCGAGGTGGGGGTTGGTCTCTTCTCCCAAGTAACAAGCAATAGGATGAGAAAAAATGGCCTCACGTTGCACCAGGGGAGGTTTAGATTGGATATTATGAAAAATTTCTTCACCGAAAGGGTAGTCAAGCACTGGAACAGGCTGCCGAAGGAAGTGGTTGAGTCCCCATCCCTGGAGGTACTTAAAAGACATGTAGATGTGATATTTACGGACACAGTTTCACAGTGGACTTGACAGTGCTAGATTAACGGTGGGACTTGATGATCTTAAAGGTCTTTTCCAACCTAAACAATTCTGTGATTCTATGATTCTATATTGCTGTATTTAATGTTGGCTGCATTTGTTATGAAAGATGAAAGAAGTTTGATCAGGGCAAGTGGAGTCTGTAGTTTACAGGAGTGCTACTGACATAAGGAACCACGAGATCACACATTTAAAAACAGCGGCATAATCTCTGAGGTAAGTTTTGCCCTCTGCTGTTACTAATATAAAGATGTTTCAATGTTTAAACTTAATAAATTATTGACTCTGTTTGTTTCTTTTTTTTCCTTTCTTTTCCCCTTTATGAATAAGGTAATTTTGTGCTGCATACAAACCATCACTGCTGTGTGACAAGCATGTTTAACCAGGACATCCTAATGCAATAATTACAAGAGTAAAAGCAGGCATAGCAAACAGCAATACAGGAGAAGAACACAGTAAGAAAAGATGTATTTCTGTATGTCTGTAATATTACAAGAACTCAAACTCTCTTGGAACAGAGTGATGGATATTCAAGTATTTATCACATGTGAAATGTAGATAAAACATTAACTTGACTGTTTTCTTGAGCACTTAACCTGAAACCTTTGTTGAAGTGTTGTCTGTTACCTCAGCTTTAACGGTATAATTATTTAACTAAAAGACTAGTAGGAGTAAAAATGATAAAATTTTGCTTTAAACAGTACAATACCTGTGTAAACGAGTGAATTACCTAATTTTAAAGAAGAGTGATTCAGAAAGGATTGCACTGACATCAAAGAGGATCGCAAAGGCTTGAAATCTTAGCACCAGAGAAAGTGCAGAGACCTAAGTGATGGAAACAAAGATGTTTTACTGCTAAACACTCTTCCTGTAATGAATCACACAGAAATCTTACTCTGTCTAGGAAAAATATTTGTACTTCAATGAATATTTGAAGTAAATAAAATGACTTCATAGTAGTGCCAATACATCCCAATGCAAACTAAGTGTATATTTATTGGATGTACCTTCTGTGTTACACTTCTGCAAGTGATTAAACTGAAATACGGTTAATACTGTAGTGGTGGCATAACAGCAGTCAAGAAAGCCATCTATTGTATTAGTCTTCCCCACCACTGTATGAAAAGCTTAGGTTTTGGAACACAGAAATCAACCATTTGGATGAAACTGGCTATATCTTGTCCATAATCTGCTTTTGACAAAAAACAGCATCAGTTTTTTTCAGTGAAATAGATATGAACCACAGCAACAAGCATATTCTGCCTGTCATATGGTATCTACTAGCTCAGCTAAAAATATATAACACTATGCTGTAAGGCTTTTCACTGATTGAAAGAAATGGGTAGAATAACATAAATACAGTAATAACCTTATAACTTTATACTAGTATTGCTCATTTTCCCTCGAGAGCCGCAAAACACTTTATAAACCCTATAGGAGAGAAAACCTCAGTGTAACTTGGTAACTAAAGGTGCAGGAAAAGCATAGGGAGGTTTAGTGGCCAAACATCCCATATCAACACTGTGTCAGTGCCAAGAACAGAACACCAAGCTTCTAGTTTTAAATCTTCAGTTTTAACATTTAACTACTTCCTGAGAAGTCTTCCTTACACATACCTTTAATTATGTCACATCTCTGTTGGGTATAAAATCAATACAAATCATTCCAATTTAAGCAGTTTGTGGTCTTGCTAATGTGATTATATTCATGCCATTGAATGATACCTTAATGAAAAGTGAAACTACCACCACATGCTGAATTAATATCGTGTTGAATTCCTCTAAGGTATATGTTAGAGGGTAAATTTTCAACTCTTATTCATATGAGACCACATATTTTACTGGGTCATACTGGTGGTTTGTCCTTGGTTGGATCAAATGGCAGTCTGTTACACACACATACACACACGCACTATTTCTTCCAATGCAAATAAGTTGATCAAGTATGCTTTACCCCACAGAAACACAAAAAACCTGGATGGGGAACTATGTCACTACTGGGATTCCCTTTGCAGAATCAGACATGGGTGAGTTACCATCCTGACAATGCACAACTTTTTATAAAGCCATAGGAACAGATCATTACACATATTGTTTTCTGTTTGAGTTCAATGTTTCTAGCAGTGATATTCATGAAGACATGTTTCCGTAAATACTCAAGTGCTTTACTGAACTTGGATCCAAAGTACAAAAGAAGATATAATTTGTATCAATGTTGGAAAAGCAGCAATTTTCATTTAGGTTTTAGACATTAAATGCATAAATAGTTAGAAGATCATATTTTTTTAATCAAAACATGATTTTCTTGTAAATTTCCCAAAAGACTGCAGTCAACTAGGGAGACATCCAGATTCTTTATTGAACCTTGTATCCTCTCAAAGGCAATCTCTCTTAAATGGTCAAAAATGATCTATTTACATATGTATCAGCAGGTGGTTTTCTTAAGGGTTTTTTGCATGCCTAAGAATCCAAAATAACAAAGCCCTGCAATATAGAGTGCAAAACATCAAATGACACTATTATACATCAGTCTAGAATATTGAATATCATGATACTATCTCAGAATTGCCTATTTTGCTGCTGTTACAGGGAAAAAACAGGGAAAGAATTTAATTTTTTTTCCCCACTATTGTTTTCATAGTCTCTGTAGGTTTTAAGATCAGTCACCAGTCTGCCCAAGTATCATGAACTGCAGAAAGCAATTTTCTATTTGGTTGGTCCAAATAGTTTTTAGCAAACTAGTTTATTTCTGCAGTTATTCAGTTCCCTCTCAGCCAAAAAGCAAAGGACCAAAGGAAAGTCCTAATTTTTCTGCACACAGAGTTACCATAAAACAATCAATTAGTTTGTTTTCTCCAGAAACATAAGCCTTAAATTGTCTTAGAGCTATTTGACCGCATTTTAATTAGTTTTTAACTTGTAACATTAGAATTTATGCTCTAGTTACACAGAACTATTGTTGGGTTGGGTTTTTTGCAAATTAATCATGAAATTTTTCCTTGTGCATCATGTTTCTTTTGTGTGCATCTACATTAATGACTACATTTAATGCTCTGAAGTAAGTGATAGGTATTTTACACGTTAATACTCTGTCTTAATGTTTCCAGAGTAGTTTGTATTTTGCTGCCAGTCAGGATGGAAGGAGAAACAATGTTTTCAATTCAGTCTGAGGTAGTCTTCTAAGAATAATTACTGGCTTTTATGTCATTTAAATAATTATTTTTAAAAAACAACAATAATAAAAAAAACCCCAATACCAAAACTAGACCAAAACGTTAACCCATTGTGCTGGTTTTGGCTGGGACAGAATTAATTTACTTCATAGTAGCTAGTATGGGGCTATGTTTTGGATTTGTGCTGGAAACAGCGTTGATAACACAGGGATGTTTTCGTTATTGCTGAGCAGTGCTTATACAGAGTCAAGGCCTTGTCTGCTTCTCACACCACCCCACCAGCGAGCTGGCTGGGGGTGCACAAGAAGTCGGGAGGGGACACAGCTGGGACAGCTGACCCCAACTGACCAAAGGGATATCCCACACCATATGACATCATGCTCAGCATATAAAGCTGGGGGAAGAAGAAGGAAGGGGAGATGTTTGGAGTGATGGTGTTTGTCTTCCCAAGTAACCATTACACGTGATGGAGCCCTGCTTTCCTGGAGATGGCTGAACACCTGCCTGCCCATGGGAAGTAGTGAATGAATTCCTTGTTTTGCTTTGCTTGCATGCGCGGCTTTTGCTTTACCTATTAAACTGTCTTTATCTCAACCCACCAGTTTTCTCACTTTTCTGATTCTGTCCGCCATCCCACCAGGGGGGAGTGAGCGAGCGCCTGTGTGTTGCTCAGTTGCTGGCTGGGCTTAAACCACGACACCCATTACTGTGAGTCAACATTTTTCATACATATGTAAGCCAGAGGTTTGCTCCTGACATTAGTTATTACAAGGGTAAATTATCCCCAGTTTTACAACATTCAGAGGATCTGCACATCACAGTCAGTAACTGCATCCTAATAGCTCTCAGTGACAAGGCTTTCATAATGTGGAGTCTGAGGGACTGTAATGGATTCTGGCCTTGGAAAACAAGGTGTCAGAGAAGCTGTTCTGCAGCTATTTCAACCCATCACCGGTTGTTTCAACTGAAACAGGTTGTTAGAAATGTTTCAAGAAATTATGTGATTTGTCACCTTAATTCCCTTCCTCCCTCTCCCCATGAAATCTATTCAAACTCAGAAAAACAGCTCACATTTAAGCACACTGCGAAGCCTTGCAAAATACACTTAGAAACAAAACTATGTTTGGACTTGAAAGGACTCCAACTGAGAGCTCAGCAACAGTGCACAATTCATCCTAACACTGACTTTGTTGAACTTGTCTTATATCTCTGTAAAGAAAAAAAATGTACATTTCAGATGCAGCACCTTGTAGAGCACAAAATTCATTTTAGAATACAAGTGAAAAAAACCCAGGGTAATACAGAAGAAGTTGAAACTGAATTAATTCTGTCTCTGGGAAAGAATTTCTACCCAGAAGCATTACTTTATATATAATTATTTGATAGGTAATGACAAACGACCTAATGATTAAAGAAGTTGTCAACACTGTAGATTTGCCAGCAATAGAAAGCATCTGGGACCCTGCATGGAAATAAGTAGCACAAAAACAGATTTTAAAATGAAATGTGCCAACTTTGCTTACCTCATTGCATAAATTCTTGTTGCACTTCTGAAATAATCTCACATTTATGTTTTAAAAGATAGGGAAGTGATACAACTCAAGAGCTACCATCCTAAAAAAATTACTGTACAACAGAGTGTGAGAACTTTAACAAGCAATGATAAGTCACTTATGGAAGGTTCTCTAAATAATATCACTCACAAGTGTATTGAAAAAAGTGGTAATAATACATGAAAGACAGGAACGTACTTTGTAATTTCAGAACAACTTTATATGTCAGACTGCCAGATAAATATTTACAACACACTCCAACTTAGCTGAACTTATATGACTTCAATCAGGGGAAACTGCTTCCAGACACGAAGGTCGTGAAATATGTTATCAACTTTCCAGAGCCTGCCTTCAAAATCACGTTGAAAGCGGAGAGCCACACGGCTGTCTAGTGTTATGCAGACTTAGAAACACTGATAGGAAGTTGGTGAAATCCTCCCCAGGGGATGATAAAAAAAAAATTGTGCTGCTATCATATTATTTAATAAAAACTAGGGAAGGTTGCTGTTATGTGTGATTCTTATAACCATGCCTGGGAACACTGACCTGTGACATAGGAGGCCATGTAGATTGCTGAGACTTTGAACATGGATGGTAAGAATCACTCTGACAAGTGAGAACAAATGCATAGAAAGCCTGTGCAGCAGGCCTCTAGCCAGATCTGCAGTGTCAAGTTGTCTTCTTTTAAAAGAAATGTTACTAGTGGTACACAAGGGAAAGCATACCAGTTAGAAAAGACTGTGAATGAATCCAGAGACCAGCCAACATTGTCACTTACAGTCATAGTCACAACTGGCAACAAATAATTATTTGAGATGAAAATCTTTCAGATATTAAAGAAGAAAATGTGAAAAATGAAATGTTTCTAAGAAATGTCACGTTCCATTTGGCATCATTATTATTCTCTTATTAATAGATTAACTTAACTGATTATATGAAATTATCATGCAAAGGACCTTTTACCCTGCTAAACTGAAGACAGATAGAAGCAAACTATTCCAGGTATGACAGAACCTTGCAATTTAGGCACTAGGTCTTGTACAATAAATTCTTCAAATTGCAGTTCAAAGGATTGTTTTGGTGTCAATTACTATTTTGAGGCATCACCAGCAATGTTGAGAATTCAAAAAATACCCAGTCAGGAATCCTTCCTCTAATGAAAATGTTTGGTTCTTTTATTTGCTTTCTGTTTTCTGAACCTTAGGCACATCAAAAATACTATTTTCTAGTTTTTCCACATGATGAGAAAAGCTAGAAATTACTTTTTCTTCATTTCTTTCAACTTTTTTTTGTTAAAGAAAAGCTAAAATAGAACATGCAATACTAACTTTATAACCTGTCTTCATCATGAGTTTATGCTCATCTGGAAAAGCAGAAAGGAAAGGATTTGTCTCTTAACTGTTTTTCTTCCAATACTGGTGAATTTATTACTTCTTGCGTACCGAGTATTAGCTATTGCTACTCCTGCTGTACACTGTGGGATACTGTTGGATACTTCTATTGCTACTAGATAGCAATGTTGCTACTAAAAGAAAGACTATAAAACATAGTAAAAAGGTAGCAATACCCACTATTTTCTTGGATGATTCTCACAGGAAATAAGAAATACCATTAACACCATGGTATAAATGCATACACATATCAATGACTTTAGGTATATTACTGCCCAAATAATCTGAAATTTGCTCATCATGTCCTACAACAATAATGTGGACTATTACTACTGACACAGTGAATATGCTAGTTCTCAGCACACATGACAATGCATGCAGTATACATGATGGAAAAAAGCAGGAAAAGGCAGACCCATAGTGTATTCCCTCACTTTGGTGTAGTTTCTGTCTCTAAATGCTTTTAAATAAAGCAGAAGGATAGTGTATGTTGTTCACAGCAGCCTTATGAACTTTTGCCAGTATCCAGCCCATTGATCCAAGAAACACAAGTTCAGATGATTGCAATTTAGACCCCCAGCTGAGACTCAGACTGAGTTTTGGAATATTCGTCATGATGTATAGCAAGAGAAGAAGCAGGTAGATGGCAGGGAGAAGGGCTAAATGGATCCTTTTTCAGAGGTGATGCAGGCAGGATTTTCCAGGTGTATTAGGGACTCATGAATTGCATCCTTGGCCTAATGAAAAGACGGGCAAGTTGTGCTAATTAGCCCACCCATTTAAGCTCTTTTCTTGACATTCTTGCTTGGCTTGCAAGTAAATTAAATTGATTGATTTAACTTACAACATTCCAAAGAAAAGGACTGGGGGAGGTACTTGTAATCCATGGGGAAAAAGTAGAGGTATTTTCCTTGTTCCAAAAGCAGTCCTGCGAACACAAAACAAATTCATGTGTAGCCTAAATCTCCATAACAGTTATTTCCCTACTACTGAGGTAGAAGCCCATCACCAAAGCTAAATGCATTTGCCATGTCATTAACAAGTCTTAGAATCAGTTCAGTTTGAGTTTGCTATAGTCACATCTACACTGTTTTTGTGCACAACAGCCACACAGATTTGACTATTTTTTAATATTTGAATTTCTTTGTCCTGTAGCCTGTTCTATTTTAACACGAACTGTCAGAAGAACAAGATACTGTGAAACCCCATTGCTGTCTCTTACTGGTGAGATAATCAATGTTACAGGCCTGTTGCTCTTATCTTTGGGGAGTGTTTAACAGCATGATGGGAGTTCCATTTTGATTTGTGACTGTTTCATCTGGGTGGCCCAAACAGCCCATGGAACGTGTGAACAAACAGACAGCTGCTGCTTTTATAAAGCAAAGAGTTTGTTCTGGATCTTAGGTTTTATTTTTGAGGCAAGTAGAATCTTGGGACTACAGCAAGTAAGATCGTGGGATCAAGCTGGTGCCTGTACATCTGATACTGTTTGTTTAAAGGGGGATTCACTCATTCAAAACCAAGTCTGTCTGGGACTATTTCATCCAAGGAATAATACCAAAAGGTATGCACTAGAAGATGCACTTCCTCTTGTAGCCTAAACTGTGGAATATTTGCAGGATCATGCATTCTGATGGCACCTCACAATTTTTAAAAAAATTACATTTTCAGAAGTTTGGCCTCTCTCAAACCTCTTTTTAAAAAGGTTTGCTTTTCAAGCATGGTCACTGTTGCTTGTAATGGCTTGATGTGAACAATGCAATTAAAATAATACCAGTTTAGACAAGAGGCTTTAGGTTTCTGAAATGTTTCAGGCACAAGGTTACAGTTAAATCACTTCAGACATATTGAAGAAGGAGGCAAGAAAACTACTGTTAGAAAGCTTCTCTGGACCTAAAAAGGTATCATCTCTACTGCTTGTTTCAAAAATTATATGCAACCCTGATGCCATTTATTGGTTTCTAATAAAGAGAGAAATACATTAACAGATTGTGCCTGGCTTTGATTGTTAGGGCCATTGTTTGATTAAGTGTATTTCAGCTGAAGGTTTTAAGCTCCAAGACAGTTAGGAAAGTTGATGACCTACAGGAATATGTAGAGTATGCATGGTGCTGAAAGGCAAGAGAGTGAAGTTTGACTCTATTAAGATGGATGTGGAGTGATTGATAACATGTGTGAGAATGTAGATAGGAGTCTTGAACACGGAAGCAGAGGAGACAGGGAGAGTATTTTTACTCATTTCTAAAACTTTTTTTCTAGAGCCAGAAGGGAGAAAGTGCAGATTATTTGTACTTTCTTCCAGTTTGCTGGGTAAACATGATTTTTTTAAAATTTTTGGATCCAAAACTAAACCTAGAACACTGGGAAGACTATGACTTGAAGAAATCATAGAATCATAGAATCATGTAAGTTGGAAAAGACTTTTAAGATCATCAAGTCCCACCGTTAATCTAGCACTGTCAAGTCCACTGTGAAACTGTGTCCGTAAATATCACATCTACATGTCTTTTAAGTACCTCCAGGGATGGGGACTCAACCACTTCCTTCGGCAGCCTGTTCCAGTGCTTGACTACCCTTTCGGTGAAGAAATTTTTCATAATATCCAATCTAAACCTCCCCTGGTGCAACGTGAGGCCATTTTTTCTCATCCTATTGCTTGTTACTTGGGAGAAGAGACCAACCCCCACCTCGCTACAGCCTCCTTTCAGGTAGCTGTAGAGAGCAATAAGGTCTCCCCTCAGCCTCCTCTTCTCCAGACTAAACAACCCCAGCTCCCTCAGCCACTCCTCATAAGACTTGTGCTCCAGACCCTTCACCAGCTTTGCTGCCCTTCTTTGGACACACTCCAGCACCTCCATGTCCTTCTGGTAGTGAGGGACCCAAAACGGAACACAGTACTCAAGGTGCAGCCTCACCAGTGCCGAGCACAAGGAGAAGATCACTTCCCTAGTCCAACTGGCCACACTATTTCTGATACAAGCCAGGATGCTACTGGCCTTCTTGGCCACCTGGACACACTGCTGGCTCATATTCAGCGTCTGTCAGCCAACACCCCGAAGTCCTTTTCCACCGGTCTTCTTTCCAGCCGCTCTTCCCCCAGCCTGTAGCATTGCATGGGGTTCTTGTGACCTCATACAATGGGCCAAGGCCCATTGATCCAGCCTGTCCAGATCCCTCTGTAGAGCCTTCCTACCTTCAAGCAGATCAACACTCCTGCCCAGCTTGGTGTTATCTGCAAGGTTATTGAGGCTGCACTTAATCCCCTATTCCAGATCATTGATAAAGTACTGGCCCCAATACTGAGCCCTGGGGAACACCACTTGTGATCTGCTGCCAACTGGATTTAACTCCAGAACACTACCAGAATTCATCATAAGGCCTTCTTATTTGGTAAATGAATCATGTTCCTATTGCACACAACCATGAAAAAGCTGTCAGCATCCATTAAGGATATTACTTTGAAACATAAAAGCTCATGAATGCTCTTCTGCCTTTCTACAGAACTACCCTTTAATTTTGTCTGCAGCCAGATCTACCTTGAGAACTGAGGAAGTAAGCTGAGAGGACCTTGACATAAGCACACATATAAAAAGAGACTATCTGCCTTTTAAACGTGAAAGTGCTGCTTAAAAATAATTCTGCAACTACTCCTTAAGTGTGAGTTAAGCCATTTAAAAATATTGGGTCTTAGTCTTCTGCCCATAAATAAGATATGCTATACATGTTAATCCTAAAACCAGTGTTTTTAATTTATTGCAATCAGTAGACTCTCAATCACTAAACAATGGCAATTTATTTAACTCCTTTTTTAACTTAAAGTAAACATTAAAAGTCATATAGGCAAAATATAATCTACACAATCCAAGTCAGTGAAGCATTCTCAAACTTCTGGTTGTGATAACAACCCATTTTCTGGACCTAATCTTTCAAAGTACTTTTAAAAGCTTTCATGTGAGTTGCTGCCTCTTTTCTTCATTATCTTTACTTTGTCAGTAAGATGTCTTCCCCTATAAGCATTTCCAAAATTCTCTATTATGTCTTGAAAAAGCAGTCTTGTAGCTAGGATGGCCTAAAGCACTTGTGACTCTAACATATTTCAGCACACACATGTATAGTCCCCATGGCAGCTACTTTTCTTGTCCCTCTTCACAGTGAGAGCAGGCACATGAGCAGGCTGTACTTATTGCAAGAGGTAAATAAGATGCAGAAAGGTCTTTCTGTATCTTACTGGGACTTACAGAGTGGATGTTGATATTCAAAAAGCAAGACAAGGCACTGATCTAAAGACAGTCATTCCTCCTCAAGCATCATGATCTTCCACTCACTGTTGTTTCTAAACAAACTTACTATTTTTTATTACTCTTAACATTTTCCTCCAAGTCATAAACTGTCAGTAAAATAAATAGATTAATAAATAGATTTCAGCTACTTTTTGTATTTCACACCATGAGAAAAGATCTCTGGAAAACGTCCTGCAACCATTTGCCCTTGCTTTGTTCAGACTGTTCCTCAAGAAGGTTTCAAGGTCTCACCCAGTATTTTCCGTTTTATATGTACTGCCCTCACTGAAAATGTACTTTAACCTGCTTTCCACGTATTACAAACTTTCCTTTGAAAGTTGATAAATACTATCTCTATTAAAAGTTCAGTGAATGCAAAGAGAGAAGAATCAATAGTTTTGTGTGTTTGCTTTTTTTGCATGTCCAACTTCAGACATACTATGTAAGTAAAAAGAGCAGTGATCAGTTCATCTGAGAAATCAAACATTTTGGATTTGACATTTAATAATCTGAGGTTAGAGTCACTTTGAGCATAAGCTCAACATTTCCAGTTTTTTTCCATATTATTTTTGAGGAGTTTAAATGTAAATCTAGCAGTAAGGAGCTCCAGATTCTACCACCTGATTTATTGGCAGACTAGAGGAAACCACTTCAGTTCTTTAAACTTCATTTTTTTTCATTGAACATTTAAAGTGCTTATCTATCATTGTCCCTGTTTCAAGGTGAATGGTTTTGGTATTGCAGGAAAGGGTGGCTTGTTCTGCTCACATTTGGCACCTCACTGCTACTGCTCTTCATCTCTTTCTGCTTACTGCAGAGCCTTCACTAACCCTTCTCTTTCCAGCTTCCTTCAGTAGACTGAAGCAAGCACTGTACATTTTATGATAGAGGCCAGCACACAAGCATTATCCCATCATTGTTTCTAGCTCACTGTGGTTACATTCATCATCTCTGGGATGTGTTTATTTTTGGTACTGTTTGCTTCTTTCTCTTAATATCATCATTTAACAATGAAGCTATGACATGTTTACATGTGCAAAACATTGTGTTGTTACACATGAACAGACTTTTAATTTGTTGCCTTCATCTTAACACATGCAAGTAGATTTATGAAAGCTCTTCTTGTTTGGTCCTCATGAATTCTCCCCCAGCTGAACATTCTTTTTATGTTTTTCCATGTTTGGCTTATGTCACATCATATTATGTTAAAAAACTTTTGGCTCCATTTCATAACATTGAAGCAGAAAGGCTCATAATAAATTGATTTATGATCTGTAAAAAGACCTTATAGAATGTATGAGCCCTGGGCTTCATTTCAGCGTGCATATATGTGAGAATATATGCATGAATGTGCATGTGTGTGTACATGTACTTTGTATATATGTGTATATGATGTTACTACAACATGGCAAGTGTCCAGGATCTGAAGGTTTCCAGCTGTGGTACAGTTCAGATCAATAGCCAGAATACACTGATAGCATATATATCAATAGCACAATCAGTAGACACACACTTTACAGTAACTGCCTCTTACCTCTGCTAATATACAGATATTTCTTAGTGAAGCTTATGTGCAGGACTACCTTTCTAAAAGAGAAAGGGAAAGAGAAGGAAGGAGGAAAACTGCACCGTATTTCATCTCAGCAAATTGCTACAGATCTCTCTACTGATTCCAACTTACAGATTTCACTAATCTTCTTAGAGGAGAAAACAGTTGGCACATTTTTGTCAGGGTGAAATAAACAGAGTGTTATTTTAAGCAAAGAGTATATACATATTTTTAAAACGTCTTGGCATGTGTAGAGTGGGATATTAGGGAAATAGAAGTGTCTGTTTTTCGTAAAATTCCTCTGGTTTCTACAGAGATCGTCTCTGACCACAAAGGTTTACAAGGGAAAAGAAAGTAAAATGAATTCTCTCATAACTGCTCATCCCTCATAGACCTGAATTTTTGGTAAATATATCCTGATTCTTAGTATAAGGTACACTTTTTTACTTTTTTGTCTAGCAGCAGAAGGACTTACTTCTTAAACAATAACGTTGGCTAAAAATAAGTAGAAATAGTTAGGACTCAGATATTCTACTCTTCCTCCAGATGCAGTGTCCAAGTGTATCTGTAGAGTATCTGAATGTTACTATGTTTATCTGAAATTTATGCTGCTCTGTGATTATAAAATTATTGAAAAACTGGATGATAACTTTGAGTTTTACTTATTTTGGGTGGAGATTTTAGAGCAGTGATATTGCTTTCTTAATGTAAATTTCTTTGTACCATCTACTTAAGCAAGTTCAGTCTTTAGCCTTGCCTTTCTATACTTTTTCTTCTTCAGTTTTACCACTCTCCAAAACCCTTTAGCAGGTGACTGACTCTACGTTTAGTTTTACACATGAGAATACAAAAAGTTCAAAGCATTACAGAAACTGCTCATTTCTTACAACAAGCAGAGAATGATCAAATGTCTGTCCCAAATTACATTTTTAATTATTTGAAGGAGAGAAATCTGATATACACTCCAACCATTACCACAAATATACTTTAGCGATGGCTTTGGTATCCAAATCTAAATATTTATTATACTGTAATGCTCAAAACAGAACATAGAAAGATAAACCATTCTTGGAATAGTCAAAACACCTTAAGGCTCTCAGAGTTTGAGTCCTAATTTTAGAATAAACTGCTTATTTAGAAGTACCATTGTAGTTTGGACTTAGTGGTAAAATAGCATCTAATTGTTTATCAAATCTTTTCCCTTTCTGAATTAGACCTTTCCATCTGCTTATTTTTGACAGACATGAGTCTATAAGCCCTGGAGGTGTGGGTAATTATGGTGCCAGAGCCATTAGCAGACCTTCTGTATTTGATGCATCTCCAAGGAAGTATTGGCAATCTGGAACGTAGAACCCGTTAATGTGGACTAGGCAGAGCCTACTTTCATTACCAAAGCCTGGGCTTAATTTACAAGCCTGGCAGTCAGCTAATTAGGAGTTCACTGTTCTCCTAAGAAAGTTGCGAGTGGCCATTAAAGTAGGAAACAGTAAGTATGCAGGTTTAAAGTACCTTTTTTCATACAGACACACACACACACCTGACCTACAGACGTGCCTGTCAGGATATAACTACCTGTGACTAATGGACAAGTGTTTGTCCACTAGGTAACTTAAAAACATGTAGATCTACAAAAAAGATTTTGAAATATTTTTGTATTTAAAATAACATTTGATTCATTGTTCTGTCTCTTCACATCCCCTTCATAGATAACGAGTGATTTTTTCCAAAAAACTTTGTGTACATTTGTCTCAATTAACTATGAGCAGGCCTGATGATGAGGACAACTGTACAAACCAGCCTAAAATACTAGTAAAATTGGGTCTGTCAGAGATGGGTCTGCTGGGTATTAAATTTGAACAAGATTATACTCTGGCAACACAGTATTGCAAATGTTCTAATAACAGCCTTGGCATAGTCACACACTCCCATCTTAATTTAACTTGTCAGGCTCATCATGAAGTGAACTGTGTGCATTTTATTTTAATTTAGTGTATAGCATGTAGAAAACAAGGCCAATTCCGTGTGAGAAGCTAAAAAAAGGATGGGGTAAAGCAACAGCTCAGTCACATTCTCACTTGGATTGAGACTGCAGCCTGCACATTTCCGCACCCACTGCTTGCAAGGACAGTCAATAAAAAGGATCCAACTTATGATGACAGAAAAAGCCAGGTAGGATTCTGCTCAAAAAACTGTATTTGCTCAGGGTTAATGCTCAAGCAACAAAAAAGGGGGATGAAAATCTATTAAAGCATGGATGTCCTATGGGCTTCTGTGTGACTTCTGTAAGCTATGTCCATGAACTCCGTAGAGATTATTTCAGTGGGTACATACCACTAGGTTTTATTCACTGCTCATTTTCTGACAGTAATGTCATGGAGACTTCATACTAACCTCTAGAACTTATGTAACCACATAAAAAACCATTTATCTGCCCTAACTTGGGCATGTGTATTATAGACATCAAAGTCTGACATCTGTAGTCTCCCATTATAGTCCATGGAGAAAAATAAGCACTTATAGCACACCATTTCATCTTGACGTAGGTGTGCCAAAAACATGTTTCCCCATCAGGCTACTGTTTAAGGTCTTCATTTCTACAATACTTCTGAAAGGTATGGAAGTGGATTCAATAGTAGGGCACAAAGGCACTGGAGGCAATGTTCACAAAGGTATTTAGACAACTGCTCCTAATTAGGTATCTAATTTCTTCCAAAATTCATAGACACATTGTGTTTGCCTAAGGCTAAGCTGTAAATCATAATCACCTAATACCTGGCTTTGGCAGTTTGCATGTGGTCACACAGGAAATTTTTGGCAGAGCAGAGAAGCGACATGACTTTTGCAAGTTTAGACCAGCACTAAAGCTACCAGGTCATCTGTCCTCTACATTATCTCTCAGCTTTGTCTAGCTGGTGCTCCTTCCTTAATGTTTATTTGGCTAGTTCCTGTGTCTACATGTCTCACCAGACTCAATACTTTTGAGAAATTGCCTTATATGTCATCCTTAACAAAATCACTCCTACTGCAAACAAGTTATTTAAAAAGCAGTATAGATATCCCCGAAGAGGATTAGCACAGACTCCTTCCAGTAGGCTGACAGGTTCTCCTTTGTTTCCTTGTCTTTTTTTGCCTGGCACCATAATCCTCCTTGCTGAATTCAAATACTCTAGAAGTACCAACATTCATCAACATGATGGCATGTCAACTCCGCAACTGAAAACTCTGAGACAGGAGGCATTCAGGTGAATTTCAAAGTGGACCAAAATAAAAAATTTAAAAAAAAGAAATAGCTGGTTCAGTTTTAAAAAAGATGCAACTGATAAATGAACTGACCATTCCCAAACTTCACGCTCATATCCTGTTATCAACCTGTTACCTGCTCTGAGGAAAGTGCAGGGAATTGAGGACTAACGCATACTATAATCCTCAGCTCTCTCCGTATTCCAAGATTGATATAAATGGTCCATTAGATGAGACAGATCTGCTTTAGAAGCTGAATAGATGTGATAGTGTAACAAAAAAATATGTCCATCTTCTGATTGGAGCTTATCAGCTCCAAAATGTGGTGCAATGCTAGCACAGCTACATGCCTCCTGAAATGACTGGCTTGTGTCTGACTTGGCATGTGGGTAAAACTTTCCTGCATTTACCCTCACCCACCAGCAAACACCTTTCCATGGGCTAGTCACCCCTTTGTGCAAGTCCAACTTGCTGGTGCCCTGCAGAACTGCAGGGATGTGAGGGTTCAGGTCCAACAGACCTGTTGCACTTCCCAAAAACTGAGGACAAGAAGGCTCAGACATGCTTCCTGCTACTTACACGGGGATTCATGAAGCTAGTAGCCTGTGTGAGAGACAAAGAATTTATCAAACTGTCCCTCACTCCTTTATGTGGCCAAGTGAAGATTTAGTCGCTCAGAAATAAATAAATAAATACCAAGATGCAAGGACTCTGTGTCAACAATAATGTGTACAGAGACTTCAGGCATGTCTACACAGAAAAGGTAAGAAACGTTTGAACTCGAAGCATTTTGAAGCTTAAGCAGTTATTTGGAGTGCAAGTGTTGGTTTAGTGAGTATTTGTTGATACATTTCCTGATCTCAGATATTCAGGGAAAGACATTTCCTGTTTTTCTAAAAGGATTATCCATTCTGTCACAAAATATCCCAAACAGCTGATTACCCTTTAAACCTGGATGGATGCTTTCCCTGTTTTACGAGAATAGCTCTTTGAAATTAGTTACAGTGACATTATAAAAGCAGACAGGGTTTTATAATTAGCTGCTAATAGGTAGCTACATGATTTGAAAAGGTTTAATAGATTTAATTAAACTACTTAAACATTTACATTGCTCTAATCAAGCGTTAGGAAATGAGCATGATACCTGGTTTTATGATGACTTTAAAAAAAACTTTTATGAATATAAATAGCCTTTTGGTTGAAAGCTGTGTATTCATTAGTAAGTGTAAAAGGTGAATGTTTGCACTTCTTATTCCTTAGGAAATGAGCGTGGCTTCCTTAGCAGATGTTTATAATGAATGGAAGAGTTCCTGCCTGGCAAGAGTTTTACAGAAACTGTTACTGACAGAGTTAATCCCTTAGATTTCTATTTTCGTTTAACCTGCTGCTTCTGTGTTAAAGTTGAAGGGATGAGGCATGGCTGTTTATTTTCCTGCTTTCTGACAAGTCAGTGCTTTACCACAGGCAAGCAAATAATTTTTTAACGACAACAAGTAGCAAATAGGCTGTTCACAATACTACAGGTTTGGGTTAAAACTCATTGAATATCACGAATAAAATCACTGATTTTCATTTGCATTTCATCTGTCCATGGGAGAAGCAGCTGTGGTGCCATCTGGAGCTAGAGAGCTGAAAAAAATAGGTGACACCCCAACAAAAGAAAAGCTCATGGCACATAGCACAAGTAACATGAGGGATGAGTGGGTTTGGAAGTATCACTGGATGTTCTTTTGTGAAGATTTATGTGTCTACAAAAGTAAGGCAAGAAGTCCCCAGTGAGGGTTGGAGAAAAAGGTGTCAGACACCGATGTACTGGTATCATGAATATCAGAACTCAAGATAGGTCTTTAAGTAGCCATTAATATGACCATTCCTATGCAACCTCTAGCTCAAGAAGTCTCCAGCTGCTGATTGCCTGAACATATTCACCCTATACCTTACTCTCTATTTCTTATCCTGTGTAAGCATCCACTACCAGGTAACTATTAAAAATAGGAAACTGGGGAAGATGGACTTTAGATTTATTCTGGAACTTCTTCAGTTTTCGCTAATTACTCAGGTTAAAAAAAAAAAAGGAAATGGCATCACAAGAATCTCTACAGTACATTGGAAGAGGTGCAGTTTAGAGTTGGGGTTAATGCCTTAATTTCACATCCCATGATGAAGTATTCCACATTTTTTTGAACAATAAAAATGATTATAAGGGTAACAGTGACATGCAGACTTTCTTTTATGAGTGGGAAGTCATACAGATCAACCACAGTATGGAGTCAAGATTGATTTTGGCTTATTAAACAATAAATAAGAGGATGTATGTCTTCATTATTGCTTCTTTACTTTCATTTTGTTAAATTCCTTTGAATCATGGCAAATATCAAAATGAACTGTGAAATATGCACACACAAAACTCCTCCCTGTATTTAAGTCTCTGTATTGCCAAGTAAACTCTACAATGAGATTTAAAGGTATAGAATCAGAATCATAGAATCATTTAGGTTGGAAAAGACCCTTGAGATCATCGAGTCCAACTGTAAACCTAATGCTGCCAATTCCACCACTAAACCATGTCCCTAGGAACCATGTCTACACATTTCTGTCATCTCATCCAGATCACTCATGCAACCTTCAGAAATCCTGCCCTGGACATTCAGTCTCTAAACCACCCAAGAGCTACACAAGACTTGCACTGACACAGAATTAAGCAGATAATGGCCTGGAAATCGTGCTCCAACTTTCCCACAGCAATGGCCAGTTATTGCATGGGAGACAGTCTCCTGTCACAGAGGTCAGCAGCACACTGTGACTTGCTGGTACCTTTGAAGCTGTAAGCCCCTTGCTGTCCCCAGCCAGCCTTTCCACCTCTTGCCCACTTTTCTGTTTAACAACTTCTCCATCTACACACTTGCAATGATATAATCACCCAACGCATCTGTACAGAGATTCGCTCCCATTCCCACCTAGCCAAATCTATCCACAAAACTCCCTTCCAGCTCACCAGCCTGCAAGGATTTATCTTTATAACCCCAGCATTTCCTACGTGATTAAGCCTCTTGTACCTATCTCTAGTATTTAATTGTAGTGTATTGCACTTATATATTTCATTTGTCAATATTTTTTTATATTATGTATCGCAATAGCACCTAATAAGAGGGTAAAATTATACTAGGTGCTGTTATACAGATGCACAATAAATGCATCCTAAACCTGGGGAGTTGATGCTTGGCCATGTACCACATCTTCAGTGACCAATTGAAGAATAACTAGTTTCAGAAGCTGGGCTAGCAACACTTGTGAAGAATTGGTTGAAAAAAATGAGGTAAATGCAAAGCTAAAAAATGACTGAACATTCAGAATCAATCATGATTCACTGCATTTGTCTTTAGGTAGAACTATGCAGTGTGTGTGGTCTTGGCAGGCTTTGATGGGTTTGCCAGAGGGTTACTGTTAGGTGGAGTACATGATGGAGAGATTTCAAATGTGTATTTAAAAACCTGTATGTCAAGTGAAGAGAAAAAAGCCTTTAAAATTAGATAATACAATACAATATTTTGTATGGATGAACCAAGACGTATATCTGTCAGCTGCTTTGGTACTATATTGCTTTATATTAATAAGTGCATTTTGTACTGCAGCGCTAAATATAAACCAAGCATCACACAAGCTGTTATGCAAGCATCGCCATTCAGCTTTGCCAGCAAATGTCAGCACTGACCCCACAACACCCCGTGCCTAGGGCCTCTCTTACACAGAGAATGCCAATTGTACTGAACTGTGGGAGCACTTATACTGTGGAGAACAGAGGCTAAAACAAGACCCACCAAACTTATTTTCACTTGAGATCAAAGCCAGAATGTGCGTTCAACTCTCCAGACATCAAAGACCAGCGCAGAAGCCCACTGTGCCACTTCGACCTGAATTTATGTCCTTATTGTGTACAGTGGGAAGTTTACAGCTTTTATCTCAAAATGCAATGCAAGAAATTCAGTTACCTAAAAATATCAAATCAATGTAAATAACAATAATAGTAGTAGTCATCATCATCATCACCATCATCTGGACTTGATCAGTAAGAACACTGTTAATTAAAAGAATTGTTTCTGTTCTGCCAAGATTTCATGTTAAGTAGGCTACGAAAATGATTGAGTAGAAAGACCTTATCCACAGACAATGAAATGAATATAATTTTCTTTCTAATAGAATTTGATGACAGTAACTTAAGCATCTCATGGTTTTACTGTGTTTCCTATAAAGAGACCTCAGAGCTGGCTTCTAGTTAAACCTATCTTACTAAATTGAAGATTATAAGCCACTGCAGTTCTGTTTCCATAACCTTTGAAATCATCAGAAAGGCCACCCGCTGCTTCAGGTAAGTGGAGAAGTGGAAGATGGTTGTTGTTGATGATGTGGCTAAGTTTAGCTCTTGTTCAACATTCACATTTTCTTGCAAGTGGGTACATTGATACCAATCAGTATGAAGACTTCACTAGTGCCACCAAGGCAGGCGAGGGTTAGATCTGCAATGTTTTGTTCTCCAGTAATGAAACAGAGAAGAGATGATTTAGACAGCTAGTTTCTTAAGTTGGAGGAATGGTTATAACATACATGGAAGCAGACGACGCACATGCACAAATCAGGCACTTGCCCAACTTTGTACATGATTTTGAAAACAAACAGCAAAGTGCTAATGCCACTCCACTATGTGGCAGTAAGATAAAAGAGTGCAGAGCATACACTTTTAGCTAGTCTGATGGCATTTAACCTTTTATTTTTTCATTTCATTTGGGACACCATGTGAAAAATATTCGGTAGGCATGTGTACACTTAACTAGAGCATCATCCTACTGATGATAGACTAGTATTTCTAATTGTTTACAGCAAACCTCTCAGAAGTAATGAAGCCTACAGAACTCCAAACTTGAAAAAAGAAAGATTAAGCAATACACTGATCTAATAAATTTTTCAGTTCCAAACACATCCCGTGAAATATAACCAAAGACCTCAGGAGTAGATAGTGGATATGGTAGTCATACATACGTGCAGAATAGATATGCCACATTGGACTATTTTCTATTAATATACTGCTTTACCATGAATATGAGTTCTTGGTGAAAGACTGCCGGAAATTTTTTGTGAATACCATGGCCCACTTCACCACTGATCCTCCAGTAGATAGTAAAGGCAGGCTCCTACCTACATGTGGACTGTGAGTAGTTAAAGTTGTAAAAGGTATGCATAGACTAGATGGCAGGCACACAAGGGTTGTGGACCCTTAAACATCTGTACCAAGGATCTGGTCAGAGCAAATTGCATCTTCTTTCTAATGAGCCTCCTGAGCTTCCTGCTATGGAAACAAGGGTGTACGGGGCAGACAAGGACCCATACACCTGGGTCCAACAAGAGTGTGGTGTGTGGAAGTGCTCCAAGACCCTGAGGCTTAGGTCTAGAGATATATGATAGTCTCTCCCATCTGCAAGGACTTTTCACTTGTTAATTGTACAAGAAAGTTTTGTGAAACATCAGGCAAAATAAAACTAGTGTACCTGTAGCACTTTAACAACCCATAGTCCAGAGCCCATACACAAACTGAAATCTTTAATTCCAGAAAAGCTACAAAACATAAGACATAATAAGCACAAACAAATACATTTACACTCTTTCTTTTAATCACCATAAATCTGTGCTACAACTTGCCAGCTTCTTTTCTGACATTGTAATCTGATGGTACAAAGGGGTTACTTTACGGTTCTCTTTCACTCTTGTTGCCTTGTGTTCAACTGGCTGGTTGGTATTGATTGCTGTACATTGACCACTCATCCCTCTCTGTGCAGCCAGCTTTGAACCAAGGCCATAAATCGATGCTGTTAGGTCAGCTTCTATTGAACAAGCAGATGCACAATACACTGTGATAAACTTTTGCAGGTAATAAAAGCTGTAGGACTAAATAAGCATAAAAACTGAATTGCCCTTTGAGCCCATAGGAGTCTAGCCTCCCATGCTGTGAGCAAGGCACATTTGCAAGTAGCAAGCAATAAGTCAATGATCACATTATGCCCACCCACATTGTATCTGGGCCCTGAACATATTTATATATTAAAGAAAAAGTGATTTGAGCATTTTACTATAGGAATGTATAAATATAGAAGGAAACTGTATCTTTAATATATTCTAAACTACTAGGATTTCAGAAAGAAATTATGCAACCTTGGTTTTGGCATTAGTCTGTTTCTATTATCGTATTTTATTAAATTTTTATATTGTAATATTCTTATAAAACTAAATATTTATAAGAAGGTGCCAGTGAATTAAGACTCCACATGGAATTTCATTAAAAATCTTCGTGTTTTTCCTGTCCTGGAAAAATAAATAACCTTTTCTTTAACTGGCCAAAACATGGTCATTCTGAATAAGAGTACAATTCATCATCCATCCAAGTTGCTCTTTAACAATAACCTTTGTCTCTCTGACACAAGGCTACATTCATTGCTTTTTGAAAATTTCCACTCTTAAATGCCTGTAAAACTAAAAACATGTACTGAAAATACTTTGGCTGTTTCTTCCAAAACACGTCTTAAACAATAATGAGACTTGATTTCAAAATAGCTGTTTAATAACCACGGGGTTACAAATACTAAGCCTGAAGACAGGAGTTTTAGAAAGTAAAGGCATAGCTTCAGTGTGAGCAGAGCTGGGCAGTTCGAGCATCCTTAAGCTCCAGGTTGGATCACAGACTAGCTAGACACTGCCACTGTCGGTCATGGTTCCCAGGGCTACAGCTAGTGTAGCCCTCCTGGATATTCATGGCAAGACAGTTGGAGTAACTGTGTTTCCCGTGGAATGGGGCAGCCTGTCAGATCCCCGTTGACACTGTTTTTTGGGGTAGTGGTAAGAAGCAGAAACTGATCTTGCATATATGGAGTGTTGTTTCTTCCCACTGCAGTGGAAGGGAGTTCAAGGCAGTCACCACCAAGACGTATGGCTCAGAAATAGAGTACAAAAAGGTTTACATGCATAAAACTGAGTCTTCTATGTGCAGCTGACAGCAGGTGAGGCAGACTGAAGTTAGATAAATTGTACCAAAGTCAACTGGACGTGCCAGCTAGTGATTTCACATTAGAAAATTTTTTGGTGACAGTAACACACAATATAGACAAGAGCACCAGAACCTCAGCTAGAATAAACACAGTGGCACAACAACAGATTAGCTATGGTCAGACCAGCTTTGCTGCTTTACAACAATTCAAAATCCACGATGTTTTGTAGCTTTATGCCAAAAAGCCCTGGAATAGCTCATTGTTAACACAATTTTAAAGTGGGTGGAAAAATTCTTGGTGGTCATAATGACCACCTTGAACAAATGAAAGCAAAAAGTTATTTTAATCTCTCATGTTAATCCCTCACTCAGTTTTGCTTTCTGTCTAAGTAATATTGTTTTAACACTTGTGCCAATGGAAGCCTTGCCAATATTTTCACAGAATGTTGATAGGTTTTGCCAATATTATATTAAGAAGGACATCTAAGAAATGCAAACATTTAGTAGACTTTTATGAGAAGTGATGTCTGTCCAGTATCTCATACCACTGGATTAAAAAAAAAAAAAAACCCACACAAAAAAAAACCCTAAACAAAAAACAAACTAAGAACTAGACCTCTGGAATACATTGATATTTCATATGACAAAGAAACTCACTCTGTCCTGTGAAATAATGGATATATATTATCATTATTTGCTTTCAGTTATCCAAATATGCTCACATAATCTTGCATTGTCCTTATCATGAAGCCCTAGCAGTCTAGATCCTACAAGACAACAACAAAGGTACATGAACATACAGAAAAGGAGAAGTAAAGGAAGAAAAAAATGGGTGATGATACTGAGCTCATGAGACTAGCCAGGTCAGTAAACTTATCTAGCCAGTTCATTACTTTTTTCATTCCCTTTACTGTCTTGTAGCCTGCATAACTGTGTACTAATTTAGAACTGGTTGAAAGTTAGTATGTTAACTGCTTTTCCAAAGAAACAGAGAGTTACACATAAAGAGTTATAGTGTTCTCAGAAATACACAGAGAGAGGCAATCCAAATCAACAAAGAATGAAAATGTGGCATAATTCTGACGCAGAGCAAATCCCAGAATTTCAATTTCTCTATGAAAAAATTGGGGCTTAGGCTGTAAGCCAGGCTGAATAGCAATGCTTGGGAGATACAGATCCCTTGAAATCCTCTGAAGCAAGGCAGAGGAATGGAAGAGCTTCAGCCAACTCTTGCCCATGTTCTACCAACACCTCACTCAGATTACCTGGGTATAATGCCTTGATTTTTATGTCTAAGCCAATTCTGATCTAAATTAATTTTGTCATATTGTTCATACTTTGAAAAAAACTGGGAAGAGACAGGATTCAAATGTGAAGTTTAAGGCTTAATACTTCCTCCCAAATTTTCTTTAACATTAACTACAAGAAATTATTCTAAATGGGTAGATTGCTTCTAATATTTATAGCAAATGGCATAAAAATATGTAGTTGAAAAAATGTAACAAAGAGTTGATGAGGGGAGACACTGGCAGAACAGAAATTAGTTTAGAAGCTCAGAATCACAGAAGAGATAGTAAGGGTTGCAAGAAAGTGCCCTGCAATAGAAGACAGGCAGTTTGTGTTTTGTTACCAGGAGAAGGGGAGGCTGTGCAATATGAAGGTGTAAAATGTATTAGGGACCAAATTCTGCATAACAGCACCAGCTTAAATGGATGTAAATTGAATGTTTCAAAGCTGTGATAGTTAAAACTTGAGATTTTTTTCCACATGAATGAAAAGGAAAGATTCTTCCCAGAGATGGGACCTGAAGCTCTTGAAAGAACATTGAGGTTAACACAATTCCCATCTTACAGGCATCAGGCTCAGGAAGGACAGTGCTGATATCATGCAAAGATAACAAAGAAAACCGAAGGGGGATGGTTAAGAATTGTGTTTCAGGCATTCTGAGCTTGCTCTGGTATTGAGTGGCACTGAGAAGACTGGAAAAGAATTTGAATTTAACTTGGAGTGGAGGACTAAACCTGTGAGTCATTGGCATACAGATGATAGCTGGAGTTGTGTTTGTAAAGAAAATCCACAGAGGGGGAAAACAGAAGTAGGATTAAGGGATGAGTCCCGTGAAACCTTAGAGAAACTTGGGAGGAAGGCATGCAGACTCCCCAGGGAAACAGTAACAGCAAATATTCTTTGCACATATTATTGTAACTCATGTTTGAAAATCCAAACTTCTGTTTAAAGAAATGCAGTGAAACACAGCTGAATAGAAATAAGCTCTGTTGTATAGTGACAGGAAGATGATTTCCAAAGATCTAAAGGATGGCTCTTAACAAATAAATTTGTGGCAGTATTTGGAGCAGGCCATGAGCAACAAGGTAATCACTGCTGCCAAGCACTCATGATATTTAATATTATACAGGTTATTTTCTCTCAGGCTCTCGTTTCATGTCTCCTGGTGTCTCACTGTCTCTTAACTAGATTCTTACTTCTTCCACTAAATTTAAGGTAGCATAATAACAATTTCAGTTAAGTTTAGACAAAGACTGTACAACTCCCTTAAATTGCATATGTTGTTTCAAGAACTTTACAATAAAAAGCAATACAAAATTTGTACTCAAGCCTGTAGACGTAAACGGAGAATTATATGCCATCTTCAAGAAATGTCTATAAAAATCTGTAATAGTTCCATAAATTATACTAGTTTTTTCCTTGTTTAATTCTACGAAATTTCCATAAGAGTTTATTCTTTCCATGGTGCCATTTCCCCATCCGTATTTACACATTTCTTCCACCTATTTGCAAATGACAGACTATGCTGAGCATGGGAATGCTGACTATGGTGTGACTCTTTTATTGAGGTCTCATAGTCAATTGACCTAGAATTAAAAGTTCAGTTTGTGCTGAGAAATATAGCAAGTATAGCATATCCATATTCAATATTGAATACTGTAATTATTTAACGTGTATTTAAAGTACCAAAAACTGGTAATAACTTTTAAACCACCAGATTTACAGCATCTCAGGCTGTAGAAACTGTTAGGATAGTAATTCTCAGGTTGCCCTCTACTGTTTAAGGTTAAAAAGACAAGGCATGTTTTACAGAGCTGTAAAAAGCAGAGTTTGGGGAAGCGGGGTAGTTCTGGGACTAGAACAGGAAAATAAAGGCTTGCACAGAGGATTCATATCTTTATAAAAAATCTATTCATTTCAAAAGGTAACATCGGAGAAGTAGAAACTCTCTGAAGTGGAGTTAATGATGGAGCAAATGTAGAAAGTTCAGAAATGTAACCTGATTTCTAAGAGATTGCAAAACTTACTTTTCCTGGAGAACCACCAGCTACAGGAACAAATCCTGCAGTTGTAA
Source organism: Nipponia nippon (assembly GCF_047370975.1). Taxonomy (NCBI): domain Eukaryota; kingdom Metazoa; phylum Chordata; class Aves; order Pelecaniformes; family Threskiornithidae; genus Nipponia; species Nipponia nippon. Next base: position 20,269,394 of record NW_028262290.1, on the reverse strand, counting down.
TACAATTTCCCATTCAAGTCAATGCCACAAATCTAATTCTTAGAAGTTTGAACACTCAGCTGAAATTCCTGGCTTGGAGAATTTGACCTGGGAATGTGGCAAGAAACACTGACTTCTCTTCTTTTACATCTACTTTATAGATGTACTATTATTTGGTATCATATATATCAATTTGGAAAATCCAGGGTCTGTGCTACCCAAATAATTGAACTAAACTGAATCCAGGTGCTTCTTGACCCTCAGCAAAGTTTAGTGCTAAAGCTCTTAAAGGGTGGCCCTGGAATGACAAGCATTTCCAGAAATCAAGGGAAAGATTTACTGCACAGGGAAGAGGCCCTCTATTCTCAACAAATAAAATCACCTCTTTCCTATCAAAATGATCATATTTATCCCTTATATAGGGTTTCCTTCACTAACCTGACTCAAAACAGTGAGTACAAATGCCAGCTGCAGCATTACAAAAAATACCCAGATTCTAGTGTGACTTTGAGAAAGCAGGTGGGTAATAACAGCCCAAAAAAGCTTCACAGAGATTTTCTGCTTGCCCGATCAGTCAGCTGAACTTTAACTTTGCAAACAAGGGAAAATTAAATTTATTTGGGCCAGAATGAAAGAGAGAGGCTGGATGTGCTTGATTTAACCGGAGCAGAAGGGTAAGTGGGTTTGTTGGTTGGCAGTGGCTGTCAGGCACAGGGTAGGCACAGTTGTCGGCCCAGTATAGTGACTGTGGACCTTCAGGAAGCCCTACGGTGTCTTCCTTCTGGGCAGGTGATGAAGGTCCCAAATAAAGGAGGTTTCTTGTTCAGTAATGCTCATGGGAAAATGCAGTGCTGTTTGCTTCAAGTGTTTTATATGGACAGGCCAATTTGCTGATTATGTTGTTTGTTTCTTTCCTTCATGAAAATATAAAACTGTCAAAGATTTTTTTTTTAGAGAGGAGTTGACAAAAGAGGGCCTAGTGTCCATTGGCAATAGAGGACGAGTGTGAAAAACCTTTGGGTGATTTGGGGTGATTCAGATCTGCTGGATGGAACCACTAAAGGAAACACGTTTCTTTAAAAGAGTTTAATCGTATTTGGGCTGTTAGGAAAAAATCAAATTATTGCCACATGGCATCACCATGGAGTGGGGGGAGGGGGGAGGAGGCTTTAATGTCTCTCTTGTGCATTTTCTTCTTCAGACTCATTTAGGTTTCTAACATGGCTCTGTGTTTCTTGTATTTGTTGCGCATGCCCTTTGGATATCTTTATTACTCCAAATTATAGCTACATCTTGTGACCTTAACTTGAGTTTAGCATGGTTTTTGTCTAGGATTGTGTATATTTAGGGTCACCACCAATTAACTTCAATATAACATTGAATTCACATAATGAATTCACATAATAAATTCAAGAGAATGTAGTGTATAGAGAGTTCTCGTTGCCTTTAGGGAGAAGATTTTCTGCCTTTAAAAAAACACTCTGAACCGACCCAGATGTGCAAGAACAATACTCACTGACTACACAGAACAGGTTCTGGGGTCCTTTGATCTTAGCCTCCCAATTTCTTTTCTAAACATCTTCAAAGGGCTGCCTTTCTGAAAAGAGAAGTTCACCCATCCTTATTTGCCGACAGACTGAACAGGAAGGGCACGTGGAAGTTCTTTTTATTTATTGTTTGATTTATTTAAAAAGCAAATGTAAAAGGTCTGACATTTGTGACACTGGGATCCAGGATTCCTCAGCACACAGCTCAGTTCTGTATCATAGCAAACTCAGAGGAGTAAATAGCTACAGCCATACACAATTGTTATTTAAGTGAGTCACAGTGCAAAAGAGAATGTTTTTTTCCATTTACACACTAGTCTAACACAATAAAATTCCGACATGGTTAAATCCTGTCCAAAGTGTCCCTGTCACTTAGAAAAAGGTGAAATACAGACAGATCTTGGAATATAGAGAAGTTCTTGTTTGTTGGAAGTGGCAGTATCTCCAACTTTTATTCAGACTATTGGAAAATCTGAAGGAAAAGGTATAAATAAGTGGCTTCTCTAGTATTATTTATAGACTGATTCAGACCTCTTGAACAACACTAAATACTCTTTAAGTCTATCAAGTAGATAAGAAAATAATGAATTTAGACTATTTCCCCAAAACTGACAGAGTAGAAATCAGTAGCAAGACTAAAGTATGATGCAGGGACTGACACTTCACAATCAGTCTATATACTTTTTTTTAACAGTTGAATTTGTATGTGGTCATATTTTTTAAGTGTAAGGCAGTTCAGAGACTATTTCATGAATACTTAAAAGTACGTCTATTTCTGCCACACCAGAATCCTTGAAATGTTAAAGTCATTATTCCAACTCATGCTTTGTATTTTCAATCATTTTACAAACAGGAAGACAAACATTTCTCCATCTTCCAAGGTGAGGACAGAGGGAACCAGCTTCTAAATGTGCCTCAGAGATATTAAAAAACAGATTATAGCCATCTAACTATGTTACCCTTCTGATTCTCAGGAAATAAAACAAACATCATGACAATGGCAATTCTCAGAGATAAGTTTGTGGAAGTTCAAGCTTCATAGGAGAGCAAATCCCACTGATTTGTGAAGTTTCTAAATATTGGGACTTCTGTAATGGGATTTATATACCTAAATACAGACTAAAGTGCATCATCTGTCCAACAGTTGTGAGACCGCACCTGGAGTATTGTGTCTGGTTTGGGGCTCCTCAGTACAAGAAGGATACTGACACACTGGAGCAAGTCCAGTGAGGGCCACTAAGATAGCCAATAGGCCAGAGAACACGACGTGTGAGGAGAAGCTGAGAAAATTGGTCCTGTTCATCCTTAAGAGAAGATGAAGGGAAGACCTTGCTGCTGTCTACAACTACCTGATTAGAGGACAGATACAATGAAGACAGAGCCAGACTCTTGCAAATGCACAGTCATAGGAAGAGAGGCAAGAGACACAAGTTAGGAACATAGAAAATTCTGATTAGATATTAGAAAACTTACTTTTCCATTAAACATTGGAATAGGTTACCCAGAGACATTGTAGAATCTTCATCCTTGGAGATGTTCCAGATACAGCCCTGAGCAACCTGGTCTAAGTAGACCTGCTTTGAGCAAGGGGTCAGACTTTATGACTTCTAGATGTCCCTTCCAACATAAATTGTTGTATGATTCTGTGATTCAGTGGGTGATGTTATTCACCCACTGATGTTGTTGTCTGAGAGCCTGGGCATATTCCTGTGGATTTGAATCCTAACAGACTGGAAAAGTATATAGATTGTAAAACTCCCACTTTCTGGCAAGCGCTCTAACTGCTTTGGTATTACATAAAAGTCGGGAAACACAACCCCTACTGTCTGTTCTACAGTAAATTAAGCACTACTACGTTCTGTCAAAGAATAGATATATAAACTCAGGAGAGAACTACACATTCTGGCTCCTAAATGGACAAAAATGCCCTTAAAAATGTCTATGCAAGTTCTACAAATCAATGGTTCCTCAAAACTCAAGATGTCTTGACCATCCTTTAGAAGTTCTAAACTCTCCAGTGCATTGCATGAGGATCTGTGTTGGTTCTGGATTTCACTTACCCCAATTTGCCTTCTTTGTCTAAGAGCTGGTATTATGGACAGTTCATATTGTTTAATTACTAGCAAGCCTCCTGGCACGTTTCTTTTTTCATGCCAAAAAGCACTCTCTCAGACAATATCTCAGAACAGTTTGGGGATTGATAGGGTATAGGAGAAAGAACATTTAGTTATATGGACTTAAATTGTGCCATGACACATTCCCTAACGGCCTGTTTTAATTACATGCACAGATGCAAACAAGGATTCTAACCCTTAGTCTCTTAGCTCCTTGTCTGGATATAGCTTGTAGTCATCCAAATTACTTACACATACAAAAAGGAGTAAAACATGATTGAATACCTTTTGAACCCTACCTATGGAAAGCAGGTCTTAGAAGAAAGTGGTCAAACTCTCTGAGAATATCATACCAATGCAAAGTGCCAGGGCAGACTAGTTATACCATACAAACATTAGAAAGGTCCCAGTACAATGCCCTCTACAGACAAGAGAAAGACTCCTACTGACATTGCTAGACACTGGATTAAGCTCAACAAAAGTGAGAGAAGATACAAACTAACGAAATATATACATGGAATTCAGGAAATATAATTCAGGAATAAAGAAAACAGTGATAATACTAGAAGCATGCAGATAGTTAGGAAGCTTGTCAAAGGAACAGGAGTAGAAATTCCTCAACGAAACTTTAGTTGAGAGCCAAAGAATGTGGATTTATTTCACTAATGATGACAAGTTCAAGGCATCTACACAAAAATAAGATGAGTGCTGAAAGATGAATTGACACAGGCTATGCACTTCATCCGAGGGGTGCAGATACTGTTCTTACAGGAGGATAGAATCATTCAGAGCACAAAGCTATTACAGACAGAACAATGACTGCTGTAATAAAATGATGTACAACAGGTCAGAGGCATAAAAAAGCTGTTTCTTTCAGGGGAATACATAAAGTCTTTTTCTGTTTCAGAGCTGATAATAAAATCGTCTATATCAAGAAACATCTGAGAATCTCCAAGCACAGTATTGCTATGTATTTTACCAGTTCCTTCACTGTGAAAGAGGGGAATGCTACAGAGACACACAAGAAGTTCCCCTTGCACAGGTCTATTTTCAACATGACTGAACAATCAGCAACATCTCCCTCACCGTATATAGATGGTGATTATCTTTCTATATTTACAAACTGTATTAAGTTCACAAGGGGACTGAAGCATAGGAAATTCCACAAATCCCAAGATAAAAATAAGCACTATTATGCACTAAATGTCCATTTATAAACTGCTGGTTGGCCTCAGCATTCCATCTGGCCCTCCAAACCAGGGCCTGCTATGGGACATTTGGACACAGAGACATGAAAAATTGGTGTTATGAAGGGAGTAGGAAAGAGTTCCAGGGTGGACTGTTCGGTGGATGAGGAATTGGGTGGATGGTCGCATCCAAAGGGTAGCGGTCAACAGTTCAATGTCCAGATGGAGATAGGTGACAAGTGGTGTCCCTCAGGAGTCCGTATTGGGACCAGTACTGTTCAATATCTTCATCAATGACATAGACAGCGGGATCAACTGCACCTTCAGCAAGTTTGCAGATGACACCAAGGTGAGTGGTGCAGTTGACACACCTGAGGGACAGGATGCCATCCAGGCTGACCTAGACAAGCTCAAGAGGAAGGTGCATGTGAACCTCATGAGGTTCAACAAGGCCAAGTGCAGCATCCTGCACCTGGGTCGGAGCAACCCCCAGTATCAATACAGGGTGGGGGATGAAGGCATTGAGAGCAGCTCTTCCGAGAAGGACTTAAGGGTACTGGTGGATGATAAGCTGGACGTGAGTCGACAGTGTGCTCTCGCAGCCCAGAAGGCCAACCATGTGCTGGGTCCAGAGGAGGGCCATGAAGATGATTAGAGGGATGGAACACCTCTCTGATGAGGAAAGGCTGAGAGAGTTGGGGTTGTTCAGTCTGGAGAAGACAAGACTGCGGGGAGGCCTTATTGCAGCCTTTCAATACTTAAAGGGGGCTTATAAGAAAGATGGGGACAAATGTTTTAGCAGGGCCTGTTGCAATAGGACAAGGGGTAAAAGAGGGTAGATTCAGGCTAGATATAAGGAAGATATTTTTTACAATGAGGGTGGTGAAACACTGGACCAGGTTGACCAGGTTTTCATTTCAGATTTTTCATCTCATTCATGTACTATGGAGGAATATAAGAAAGACTTCACATGTATACACAGAGAAAAGAGAAAAAAAAAAAGACAATGTTGCACAGCCAGCCATGTCAATGATGTAGGTCTATCTACCTATCCTATGGACCATCTGGGAGCTTGTCTAAATTACATCTTTAACTGCTAAATTTAACCCCAGTGAGGGAGAGTCACAAACTCAACATGACAAAGGAATATTATGCATGGGAGCATATATATTAAATTTGTTTTGTAGACAAGAATTAAATCCAAGTCTAAGTTCAGAATAATTTTTTTCACCTCCATAATAAAAGAAAGCTCATTTAGCTGAAAGAGATATAGCAGCAGCCCACTTCATGGAAGTGTACTCCTGTAATTAGCGGTGGGCAAATATGATACTTAAGGGCACTTGGCAAGATGAAGAGGTGCAGGTGATAGGAATCAACTGAGAAGGCATAAGTAGGATTAAATCCTCAGATGGAAGAGATAGTTCTACTGAGATAGACTGAAGTATCTGATAGTCTGATTTTTTTTTCTCTTTCATTGCTATTAGTTGAACAGTCCATTCTGTTGTGCTGAGTGACAATAAAGTTATTTTCGAATTTTAGACTAGTGTAATAGGAAGTACATGAAAAACAAGCACCTGAAATGTTCGCTTTCTCTATGAGAAGAACATACACATTAAATTGACCTGGAAAAATGCCATCTCAAAAGTATTCACTAAATGCACACTTATTGAGACACAAACAATAACGAAATTAGTAAAAATTATAGCCTTAAATCTCATGTACTCATGTAAAAATGAACAAAATGAACACATTCTAAAAATGAAAAAAAAAAACCTTCCCTTTTTTTATAAATGAAAGTTGGACCTCTTAAATTATCCCATGCTGAACAACGGGAAGCTGTATATTTTTAAAAAATCATGGAATTTTTGAAAAATTACAGGGACAGAAACAAAACCTAAGCATTTAATGAAATCATAGGAGACACGGACATGCATTATTTATGCTTACTCAGGAATAAACCAATAAAATACAACATTAATGTTTTTATTTGAAAGAGAGAACACTTAGTAGAATGAGACAGTTTGGAAGAATGCATAGATTTACTTACTGTGAAGCTTCACTAATATGCTTTGCAACCAGGTTTTCAAACATTATTTGCTCATGTGAAATCAAATCAGAAACAAATGTCAACTACCAATAGCAAAATTCGGTGCCCAGCCCTGCTCTCCATCTTGTAAAAGAGGGTTCTTTCATACTTTTGAAGTTCATGCCAGACAGAGCAAAAGAAAGCAAGAACCTATAATAGCAGGACAAAGAATCTTTTGAAGAATCAGGTAAAACTATGAAAATTTTTCCTAGAGAAAAATGTGCAACTGATAAGCAAATTTCTTCCAGAAATGCTGCTAAATTCACTGCTCATTTTCACATTTGAACTTATCCATAATCATAGAATAACTCATCCCCTCTTCAATACTTCTCTATCAGTGACAAAAAAAAAAGAAAAAAGCTAAAGTGCCAAACTATCAAAAAAAAGAAAGAGAGCTAGTGTTGAATTTATTCACAAAATGATCCTCAGATATTGCAGTGATAGTCACTATTACAGTAAAGTATTCTCTCTCAGATTTTTTTTTATACTTTGTGCTTCTTTAATTGAATTCTTACCCGTGTTCCAATTCTGGAGCCATACACACCTCACCCTTAAAAATATTGTGTCCAGATAGTAAAATAATATGAATAAATAACTTTGCTGCAATGATAGAAACATCAGCAATATACATTGATCACTCACTGGATTAACTTCTTAAGAAACTATTTGTAAAGCATGTTTAAATCTTTGGAGGAACTACTGGAGAAATACAAAGTATTATTATTAGAAGATGTTATAACAGATGTCTCCCAAGAATCTACCGCAAAAACAACAACTTAAATTATTTTATAAAGTTCCTTTGGTGTTTTAACAGTCTTCAAAGTACAGAACAACATTTTCTAAGAGCTGTGATTTATAGGCATACTGTTTTATTTGGAGTTTTTTGTAAATCATGTGGGTTTTTTTCTGCTCTTGTGATGTGACAGCTTAACTCCTTTCTTATGTCAGAACAAACTGAAAAAAATTCATAAACAAAGGAAACTCTCTTAGGACTTTTAATTCACAAAGTATACATTGGCATGATGCATATCAGAAAAAAATTAGACAATTTCACACTTGCTTTCTGTTGCAAAGCCTGGTGACTGGAATTTTATGACTTCATTAGAAGTAAGGCTCTTACACTTTACACTAAGTTTACAGTAAACAATGCAATGCAATTACTTTAGATACCTCTAACTGAACATGACACATTTACATTACATAAAGAATTGCCCTAGAAATCATCAGCCAGTCCAGCATTAGCCAGGGGTATTTCCTGGACAATTAACTGAAATTTTCAGTGGTTTAGTAAGTGTGGGGAGCCAGTTCTCCTGACACTTCTGAGTCCAGAAGCAGTAGGATAAGTTTTCTGAAACAAACACAGGTATCTCTGTAACATGCTGCACCATTCACTCTGGACATGGTTGTAACTCCTGAAACAAATTCATTCTTCTTGGTCATTTCCCCTGTTGGTGAACCCTAAGGTGCAATAGCAGTTACCACTAGAACTAGGTGTTTTAGAATTCCTGATGCCAACAAGAAAAATCATTGTCTCATACAGTGAATAAAGGAAAAGTGCTTCAAAAAGGTCACCTATTCTTATTATTTTAAATAAATGTTTTTATTTTTTTTCATGCCTTTAACTATTGAAAATCCCTATAATTTTTTTTCAAAAATGCTGACCAACTCTTAGAATTAACCTTCTATATCAACTTAGGGTTGGGCTTATTTTTTCTCAGAATGGTCATGTCCCCAATATGACATTTATTCACAGAGCCCTAGTTAACAAGGTCTGAGCTGAACAGATGCAGTGAATTATATAATAAATACACCATTTACCAGAATTAGTAAAATCTGTGGCAAATCTAATGACTTTTCCATCCCCAGTTCCCTTAATTTGTAGATGAGCAAAATAGAGATGACTGAGCAAAAATTTGTTTTCATCAGTAACGTAAAAAAGCTTAGCCATATCTTTTAAAGAATTACTTGAGCATTTTCTCAGCCTTTTTGTGGGCACTCTTTACAGTATTTTTCCAAAAATGTCTGAAGATTATACTGTTTCTTGTATCGAACAGGTCACTGTATTGTTCCTGGAAGAGTGGAACAGCAATTTGCACTGCACAAATACCAGAGTATTTTCATCAGCATACTGTTTGTCAAGCAGAAGTCCTGGTGCCTGAAGAGCCGTGATAAATTAAAACCTTGGTCTGCTGCTCTGTAAACCCAGGAAAGTGCACAAAACATTTAATGACTTACTGGTAAGCCAGTTGAGGTCACAATATTAATACCTGTCAGTAGCTAATTAAATGAAGAGGAATACAGAAAAGCCTGCAGATCTATATTTGCAGAAACATTCACATAGCTGTACAAACCTAATCTTATTTAGGCAGGCACCTACAAAACCAGCTAATTATTCAGAAGTTGGGAGGTTGTGAGAGGAAAACAGTCTCTAAATGCGTTCCGTGCTAATGCAACTGTTCTGAATTCAGAATACGCTAATCTGGAAAAAAATGTCTAGAAACTTCAGGTGAATTCCCTGGTGACTAGAAAAGGGAAACATTGTACCCATTTTTAAAAAGGGTAGAAAGGAGGACCCTGGGAACTAACAACCTATCAGCCTCACCTCTGTGCCTGGGAAGATCATGGAACAGATCCTCCTAGAAGCTATGCTAAGGACCATGGAGGACAGGCAGGGGATTCAAGACAGCCAGCACAGCTTCACCAAGGGCAAGTCCTGTCTGACCAACATAGTGGCCTTATATGATGGAGTGACTACACCAGTGGACAAGGGAAGAGCTACAAATGTCATCTCTCTGGACTTCTTTAAGGCCTTTGACACGGTTCCCCCCAACATCCTTCTCTCTAAATTGAAGAGATATGGATTTGATGGGTGGCCTGTTCGGTGGATGAGGAATTGGGTGGATGGTTGCATCCAGAGCGTAATGGTCAATAGCTCAATGTCCAGATGGAGATAGGTGACAAGTGGTGTCCCTCAGGGGTCCGTATTGGGGCCAGTGCTGTTCAATATCTTCATCAATGACATAGACAGTGGGATCTACTGCACCTTCAGCAAGTTTGCAGATGACGCCAAGCTGAGTGGTGCAGTTGACACACCTGAGGGACGGGATGCCATCCAGAGAGACCTGGACAAGCTCAAGAAATGGGCCTGTGAGAACCTCATGAGGTTCAACAAGGCCAAGTGCAAGGTCCTTCACCTGGGTTGGAGCAATCCCCAGTATCAATACAGGCTGGGGGGATGAAGGTGTTGAGTGCAGCCCTGCCAAGAAGGACTTGGAGGTACTGATAGATGAAAAGCTGGACACGAGCCAGCAATGTGCTCTCGCAGCCCAGAAAGCCAATCATACCTTGGGCTGCATCAGAAGTGTGGCCAGCAGGTTGAGGGAGGTGTTTCTGCTCCTCTCTTCTGCTCTGCTGAGACCCCACCTGGAGTACTGTATCCAGCGCTGGAGCTCTCAGCACAGGACAGGCATGGACCTGTTAGAGCGGGTCCAGAGGAGGGCCACAGAAATGATCAGAGGGATGGAACACCTCTGCTATGAGGAAAGGCTGACAGAGCTGGGGTTGTTCAGCCTGGAGAAGACAAGGCTGCAGGGAGACCTTATTGTAGCCTTTCAGTATTTAAAGGGGGCTTATAAGAAAGATGGGGACAAATGTATTAGCAGGGCCTGTTGCAATAGGGCAAGGGGTAATGGTTTTAAACGAAAAGAGGGTAGATTCAGGCTAGATATAAGGAAGAAATTTTTTATGATGAGGTTAGTGAAACACTGGAACGGATTGCCCAGAGAGGTGTTTAGATGCCCCATCCTTGGAAACATTCAAGGTCAGGCTGGATGGGCCTCTGAGCAACCTGATCTAGTTGAAGATGTCCCTGCTCATTGCAGGGAGGTTGGACTGGATGACCTTTAAAGGTCCCTTCCAACCCAAACAATTCTATGATTCTATGATTCTAAACTCAAATGGCTGGCTACATTCATGTGTGTCTGTCTCTCTGTGAAAGTTCATTGACACTATGGAGGAATACAAGAAGACCAGAATGTGCTTAGATGCTACATTATTCAGCATCTAGTGTAAGTTTCAAGGGTGCACCAATATAGGTTTAAGAAAAGTTGATTTAACTCTTTCAAGACCTATAAAGTACATTGGACAAAACTGTACACTGAGGAATCCCAAGCCAACTGCTGAAAGCCTTAACCCTGGAAGTTGAAACACTGAAACATTTTTGGTGATTTTTATGGGTCATCATAAAACTGTTATTGTGTTTTACTTCTTTAATTCTACTTTTTTTGATGGTTTTTTAAAGAATATACATGGATAGAAAGCACCACTAATAGAAATCTTCCTCTATGTCAGTCTAAAATGTATTCTAAATCGTGTTCTTTCCCTTTTGTGGGTTAGCTGTCCTCTAAAATGCACTTTTCTAACAATTCTGAATGTGTTTTAAATCAGTCAAGTATATTTGCGTGTTCCAGTTCGATCTGTACATCTGGGATCTTTTTAATCAGTCATTTTCTTATTAGACCATGTGGAGAAATTATAGTCTTGTTCATAGAACTTTGCATTAAAAAGAATGCATATGTTTGTTTCATGAAGGGACTAAAAAGAGTCTAGGGATTTTGAAGTTAACTGCATGGTCTGGTTACTTGAGGTTTAACAATTCTTGTTATTAACAGCTGTCAGTGTTGCATGTAAGTGTTATATTCCCTGTTGTCTCCCAACTCTTTGTACTTTTTGTAAGATTAATACTGCTCAAAGAATTATGTAAGACATGCAGCTGGTAATCAACAATCTACGATTAAAGCAGTTTTAAAATGTGCTAGATATTCTAATCCCTTTAATTCTTCATTTGCATAACATTTGTCTTCATATTTTCCCTATGGAGTTTAAAACTGTAATTGAAGAAAAGAAGAGAGAGAGAGTTTCATTTCTTCATTAAAATTTTCCATTCATTTTAATAGTAAATCTAAGCCTGGAACAATTTGTCCTAGTATTAGCTGATGCATAGGGAGTAAGGAAACTGCCCGAACAACTCTCAAACAACTGCTGCTTCAAAATATGGTTTGGAATGGAAGAATTTTTGCTATTTCCTATCCCTGAACATCAGCATCATACACTACCAGTCTATTTCCAAAGACCCAACAGGAAAAGGAAAGACTAACAGACCTGCATGTGAAGGAGAGGCCAGGGCATAACAGAGACTTGAGCATTTTTTCTCAGAATAACACTTTGAGGACAAAAGGGAAACAACAGAAATTTCAGCCAGCTTTCATCAACAGGCTTCCTCTTCCAAATTGTTAGCCTTCATCCTGGGATGAATAGATGGATGGATGGATGGATGGATGGATGGATGGATGGGTGGGTGGACGGACAGACGGATGGATTTTATAACAGAAATTTATAATAGGAATATCAAAAAGCTAGCTAAGCTTTAACTCCATGGTAAGCCAAGATGAGAATTGACAGCAGCTTGATTTAACTTACTCTGTTGTCTGATCTGAAATTCTGACAATGAGTTTGAATTGTAGGATTTTGGAACAATATACTCTTTTCCAGTGTCCCATATATCGCTCCAGAAGAAAATTTTTTTTGCTTTAAAAAAATAAATTTTTACCCATGTAATGGGAAAGATAATTGCATGTTTTACATCAGATTCGTGTTTTGAATGCTATATCTGCTAATGTTTGCAGAGCTTGAAAAGACCGACCAATAAATGTGACTTTTCCCATTTGGGTATTAAGTCATTCACTGAACCCAGGAAAGAAACCCCTTGTAGCAAAATAATTGCATATTTTTATATTTTTTGTCCTAAAACTAACATGAAGAAATAGGAGGAAAAATTGTGTAACTGTTCCTTTAACCACTGTGCAAAAATGTCAAATGCTTTTCATTTAGCCTGTGACATTTCCAGCTTTTTCCACTGTTAAACAAATTACCTAAAAAAAAAAAATATTTCCTATGAGTAACATCTCATTAAAGTGAGATGTCCTTGAGAAGTTCTGCTGACTTTTATAAATGAGCAAAAAAAGAAGGGAAAAAGAATAAGCAAATTACAAGAGCTGAACACAATCCCAAGCCAGAAGAGCCAGACCCCAGCAGAGCGGCAAGAGATTTGAGCTCTGACAGTCAACACATCAACAAGGACTCACAAAAACCCTCATGCAGAACAGTCAGATCGCACCATTGGAAATGGGTCTTACGTCACTTGTGCGAGAGCCATATTAAGTCAAAAGCATTTGCACTGGGGCTGGAACATTAGAAATGTCACTTTATTCCTTTGTTCATTTGGTCTCCGTTCTAACATCTCTGATCCCCCAATTGTATTATAAGTACAATATTATTTATGTAAGACAGTTTTTCAAACAAGTGTTCCAATGTAAGTAGAGTAGCACTTTATACCATGAAGGGCTGTTGAAGAGCGCATTTTGTGTTCTTTTCATTTACTCCTATAAACACAAAAACTGGAGTCAGCTGCCAGTTTATTTGAAATTAAAAGGATGAACATCACTTTAATGTTACAATTGAAAGCAGATTACTTTTTAAAGAAAGAAAGAAGCAGCAAGTTATGAAGAGTTCGTGGAAGATTTATTGCAAATGCACAAACCAAAAACATTTAATGCAACCACAGCTAAGATGCAGTATATATTGTTTTATTTTTCATACAGCTAATTCTGGCAGATACTAATTATCCCACCCCAAACTGGCACATGTATTTAATTATCGCTTTGTCTCTAAAGCTGATATAAAATCCAGTAATATAACACAATCAAAAACAATTTAAATATACTTCAGTATTATTGGGAGTTATATTTTTTTCTTCATCTTGTGTTTAAAATATCATTCTACTATTCTTTCTGATTATTCTGATATTTTCTTGCTTGTCTTGATTTTTCCCTCAAGAAAATCCCAGCTTAGTAATGTTTTGTAACACCAGATGCCCTTTTAAAATGAAAACACAGTAGAATGCAAAGCTTGTTGAAGTCAATGAAAACAAAATTAGACAAAACAAATGCAGATTGTTTCAGTTGCCTTTGGCTAGGATGCTGCCTCCTCTGCATGCAGCTACATCATCAAGAAAATATTTGCAAGTAAAATCTAGTAATAATAGCAGAGTACACACCAATACTAGCTGCATACTAGCAATGAGGTTAGCTTTTCGAAACACTTGTCTTCAAGCTGTCAGTGAGGCCATGCCTGCAGCAGTGTCTTCCTTACTTGGCTTTGTAAAGGCTCTCTAGCCAGCTAAACTCAGATTTTTCATGCATACCTACTGACCTCAAATAATCCTGCTCTCACCATATAACTTGTCTTTCTCCTGGTAACTTCCAGCAGTGTATGATTTTGTACTTAGCAGGTATGGCTGTTTCTCTAAGTGGCAGTATGACAGCATGCAGCTGCCGTAGAAGAGCTCTGGCGAAGAAAGGCAGCGGGGCTGCTGCCTGCTGCAGGAAAAGAGCTTCCCTTGCCCTGTGGTACCTGACTCCCTGCTACTAAGGGGTGCTCCTGAGCCACTGGTCTACAGTGCTCCCTGGAGGTGATCTCTTCAGGGTTTCTGGGATATTCCAGAGACCCACCTGTGCAAGAGAGTTGTAACAGACACAATACTCAATGGTCTACAAACCTTTCAATGATTTTATGACCAGTTTGCAGGAGAGAGTCAGCTCACTTCGTGAATTGTAGGAGCGTGCTATATTTCTGGCGAGTATCAGGAGCTGGGGATCTCTGTTTCCTTTCTCTGATGACCTAGGACAAGCTTTTAGCCTTTAGTACAAAGAGTCTACAGGTAACCTGCCTCCTCTCCTACTCCATCTTCACCAGTTACAGAGTCAGGTTGCGTTTCCCATTGCTATCTTATGAAGTTTGTCCCCTGTATTCCCAGCAACATCCTGGGGACAAAGATCCTGTCTGACACTTCTAATGCTTGTCTTCCTGAAGGTTCAGTGCTCTGAGACTCTCACCTGTCAGCAACTAATGGAAGGCTATTACTTCATAGTCCGACCTGTCTGTCATTTGTCCCAGCCACCCTTCCAGCAGAGCTAGGAAGCATTTCGCTTGTCAATCTATAATAATAATAAAAAAGGGGAAGGAATGGTCATGGCTATACTTTCTAATGGGAAGATGTGTTAAGGGCTCTGTTGTGACTTAGACCAGTTCCTTGAGATGATGAAGCTAGCCAGTATATCTACAGATGTCTATTTGCTTGGCTTGAGACATGGACCAACATGTGCAGGAATTACACCCAACTTTCAAAATGTTTCCTCCTGTGTTGAAAAGGGGGATTAGCAATGTCCTTTGATTTTATATCTTGGTGCTATTCATGAGCCAATTCTTTATCTCTGGAAACATCACATCCCATGAACTGTATGGCTGTAAGGATTTCCAAATTTGACCAATATTCTCTCACCCAGGTCATATCTAAGCTATCTCTGAAGTAGACAGTGTATTTGGAACATCTGTTTTACCCTGACTCTAAGAAATCATGATTTTGATCCTGAATCTTAACAATAAAGTGTGCCATCCTTCTCTTGATGTCTACCAGGGCCTCTCGCTTGCTTAGAACCAGGTTGTCTGCCTCTTCTGTCACAGTTACTGGCCTCCTGCTCCCCATCTCTTTGGCTCTGCTACACGACTGTAGCAGATTTCCATAGCTCTGAAAAACCTCTTGGTTTTCAGTGACTTCGTTAACAATGTCCTTGGCCAGCTGCTCTGAGACTCCTGATCTCCCTGCATTCTGGCTTTTGATTATTTCTGTCTCTGGCATGGGATGGGAGGAATGACATTCTCTCCTCAGCTTTATATAAGATTTTGAAAGGGAAAATATGAAAGAAGTATCCTTAAACAAAAGTTTATTCACTGTCTGAAGCCAGACTTTTTTTTTCCCCATTGACTTTCTTATGTCCTTGACATTGGAAAAGAGAGAAGAAAGAAAGATATTTTTTAACTTTCCTCTGTCTCTTTTCTATTTCCTTAAGTACATTTATAGATGACTGTCCAAGCAAGAGGGAAACAAACCTGATCAGTGTGAAAGAAAATGTCAACTTTCCTGTTTTGTGCTGGTGCATCATTGCATATCATAGTTATGGTCAGCTACTGAGAGCAGCCAAATCCCCCTGCTCTGGCCTAAGTTGAGAGGACAAGTTGATCTAGTATATACAATATGTGTCTCCTCTGGATTCGCCCTGAGTTACTAGTATGAACAAACTGCAGGTTTTGGCAAAAGTCAAGAGGGCAGAAAGTGAGGAAAAAGCGTTAACTTCAGCCTTCTGTAGACAGCTCTCAGAGTCAGGGTGGCAAGAATAAACTCAGCACTCACAGAAAGGCAATCTTTTCTCTTTTACCTCTGTGTTTGGGTTTTGACTTTTGAAATGCAATTGAGATTTAAGTAAATGAGGATGTAAAATTATATAAAAGGAGTTTCCTTCATCCACCATTTACCATGGATGTAATCTTTTTAATTAAAAAAAAAAAGAAAAAAGTATAGCAGTCTCATTAGCTAGAACTAAGGTAGTTAGACTGTAGATGAATCAAAGATCTTAAGATAGACAGATCTGACCAAAAAAAGGAAATGCTATTAGTTTGGTACCATATACTTATCCAGTAACCAGCATGAGATCCATCTACCCTCCATTCCAAGTTTGTTTTGTTTCCATAGATGAAGGACACAACAGGATCACACCATGTAATATAGTAGGATCACTACCCTGGATTTCAGGAGAGCAGACTTTGGCCTCTTCAGGCATCTGCTTGGAGAAATCCCATGTAGAATTGTTCTGGAGAGAAGAGGAGTGCAGGAGATCTGGTTGATTTTCAAGGATCTCCTCTTCCAAGCTCAAGAATTGGTCATCCTCATGTGCAGGAAATCAGGCAAAGGCAGTTTGGAGGAGGTCTGCATGGATGAACAAGAAGGTCCTGACAAAACTCAATCATAAAAGGAAATCATACAGGAGGTGGAAGCAAGAACAGGTGACCCAGAAGGAATATAAAAACAGTCTGAGCATGCAGGGAGGGGAAAGACAAATCCATCTGGATTTAAATCTGGTAAGGTATATGAAGAGCAACAAGAAAGTCTTCTACAGATTTACCAGTAGCAAAATGAAGATAGGACTAGGAGAAATATGGGCCCACTTCTGAATGGAATAGGAGTCCTGGTGACAAAGGACATAGGGAAAGCCAAGGCACTCAATGCCTTCTTTGCCTTGGTCTTCACTGGTAAACCCAGCCTTCAGGAATCCCAGGCCCCTGAGGCCTATAGAAAAGTCTGGAGCAAGGAAGACTTACCCATGGAAGAGGATTAGGTTAGGCAACATTTAAGGAAATGGAGCGTATGCAAGTCCATGGGACATGATGGGATGCATCAATGGGTGAAACTGGGGGCAGTTCCTGAGGACTGGAAGAAAGTACATGTCACTCCTGGAAAAAGTGTCACTCCTATCTTTAAGAACAGCAAGAAAGAGTATCTGGGGAATTATAGGCTGGTTAGCCTCACCTCTGTTATTGGGAAGAAAATGGAGCAAATAATCCCAAAAACTGTTGCCAAACATATTAAGGACATAAAGATAACAGGGAGAAGTCAACATAGAATTGTGCAAAGCATTTGACACTGTCCTGCGTGACATCCTTCTCTCTAAATTGGAAACACATGGATTTGATGGATGGACCACTCGGTCAAGAAGGAATTGGCTGTATGGTCGCACTCAAAGAGTTGCGGTCAACAGCTTGATGTCCAAGTGGAGACCAGTGACAAGTGGTGTTCCTCAGGGGTCAGTATTAGGACCATGACTGGTTAACACCTTTGTCGGAGACATGGACTGAGTGGACCCTCAGCAAGTTTGCCGACAACACCAAGCTATGTGGTGTGCTCAACTTGCTGGAGGGAAGAGATTCCATCCAGAGGGACCTTGACAGGCTTAAGAGGTGGGCCTGTGTGAACCTCATGAAGTTCAACAAAGCCAAGTACAAGGTCCTGCACATGCATCGGGGCAATCCCAAGCACATACAGGCTGGGTGGAGAATGGATAGACAGCAGCCCTGAGAAGAAGGATTTGGGGGTGTTGGTTGATGAGAAACTCAACATAACCCAGCAATGTGCACTTGCAGCCCAGAAAGCCAACCATATTCTGGGCTGCATCAAAAGAAGTGTGACCAGCAGGTCGAGGGAGGTGATTCTGCCCCTCTGCTCCACTCTCATTAGCCTCACCTAGGGTACTGCATTCAGCTCTGGGGCCCCCAACATAAGAACGACATAGACCTGTTGGAGTAAGTCCAGAGGAGGGCCACAGAAACGATCAGAGGGATGGAGCACCTCTCCTATGAGGAAAGGCTGGGAGAGCTGGGGTGGTTCAGCCTGGAGAAGAGAGGGCTCCGGGGAGACCTTATAGCAGCCTTCCAGTACCTGAAGGGGGCCTACAAGAGAGCTGGAGAGGCAATTTTTACAAGGGCATGTAGTGATAGGACAAGGAGTAACGGCTTTAAACTGAAAGAGGGTGGATTTAGATTAGATATAAAGAAGAAATTCTTTCCTATGAGAGTGGTGAGGTACTGGAACAGGTTGCCCAGAAAAGTTGTGGATGCCCCCTCATGGGAAGCGTTCAAGGCCAGGCTGGGTGCAGCTTTGAGCAACCTGGTCTATTGGAAAGTGTCCCTGGCCATGGCAGGGGGGTTGGAACCAGGTGATCTTTCAGGTCCCTTCCAACCCAAACCATCCAATGATTCTATGGATTTGTGAAGCGGAAATCATGCTTGACCAACCTGACAGCTTTCTACAATGAGTGCTTCTATGAGTGAGGGGACACCAGTGGATGTTGTTTATCTTGACTTTAGTAAGGGTGGCCAACTTGTTGAACATGAGCCAGTAATGTGCCTTTGCAGCAAAGGCGGCCAACAGCATCCCGATCTACCTCAGGAAAAGTATTAACAGCAGGTGGAGAGAGGTGATCCTGCCCCTCTAACCAGCACTTGTGAGGCACATCCAGAGCACTGGTCTCCCCAGAAAAGGAACAAATGTACATGCTGGTGTGAGTCCAGTGAAAGGCCATGAATATGACTAAGGGACTGGAGCACCTGTTGTACAAGGGGAGGCTGAGAGGGCTTGGGCTGTTTAGCCTGGAGAAGAGAAGGCTCAGGAGGATCTTACAAATATAAATAAATACCTGATAAGAGGGAATAAAGATGATGGAGCCAGGCTCTTGGGTGGTGTGCAGTGAAAAGGCAAGAGGCAATGGGAACAAACTGAAATAAAGGAAACTCCATTTAAACTTAAGAAAAAGGTTTTTTTACTGTAGAGATGATTGAATACTTTGAACAACCTGTTCCAACAGAGAGGTTGTGCATTCCTGATGCTTGGAGATATTTGAAACTTGGCTGGACACAGCCTTGACCACTCTGCTCTAGCTGACCCTGCTCTCAAAGCAGGTGGTTGTACTAGAGGATCTCCAGAGATCCTTTCCAACCTCAACTACTCTGTGGTTCTGTGATTCTGTTTCCAAATCTACCTCCCTTGTTTTGCAAATTAAAAGCTTAAATCTTTCAATCCATTTTCATCTTGGGAATTCACTGGAAATTGAAAAAATTCTAATACTCACAAAATACCAAAAATGCACAGCCAACTGAGAGTAATAAGCGAGAAACAAGGAGCAACTTCAAAGTAAACGCTCTTACCAGCACTTCTAATTGGGATACTACTTTTATCTTTTAAATAAAACATACATATCTTGCAAGTTCCAAGTCCTGGATACCCTGGAAGCAGTATAAGCAATATTTCTTCAGGAACACAGGATGGTATCTTGTGTTAAAGCCACACAGCTGAACTGAAAGCAGTTAAAGAAAGGAAGCTATCGTATACTTCATTTATATTTTATTTTTGCAACCATACTGGTTTTAGCTGTAGGGGGTTTTTTCCCATAGTGTAGAGCAGACAAAAAAAATTAACTGCAGTACTCCGAGGCATGACAAAAGCACTCCCTTTGTCTTTTGATAATGAAATATCTCATCATGGCATACATGAAATTATGGATTAAACAATAGGCAAGATTTGGAGAGAAGGTTTATATTTTTTATTAGACTAAGTTGGTCCACAAAAAATGTTTTCCCTTCTAAATCTTGATACTCACATTTCTTTTAACCATTGCACCCACAGTATCCATGCATGTAAAGACCACAGGTAATATCAGCAGGGCAGAAAAGGATCACAGTTTTTATTAAGCTTTGAGTGTACAGGACAAAGCCATATCAGTACATCCAGATAAGATGTGAGCATAATATGTAAGATGAATCTTATCATGCAACAGATGGGGTACACCTGTATCAAAGGAGGAAAAGGATCTTTGCACAGGAGTTAGCAGGGCTCATTGAAAGAGCTTTAAAGTAGATTTGAAAGGGGGAAGGGATAAAGCCAGGCTCTCTAGGGATAAGCCTGGGGACGGCACACCAATGTTTGAGGGACGGTGTGCTAGTGAAGTCCTTCAGTCTGCTGTCTCAGTGGAGGTAGGGGACAGAGACCCATGCAGCAGCAAAGACACAAGAGCTATGGATCTGTTAGAAAGCACGGAAGCACCTGAGAGTGGTCACATACGAATTAGGGCTTCTCCACTGCAAAAAGGTGGTGGGATCAATAGCTCAGCTGAAATGCATCTACACCAATGCACACAGCATGGACAACAAACAGGGGGAGCTGGAAGCCATTGTGCAGCTGGAAAACTATGATATAGCTGCCATCACAGAAACATGGTGGGATGACATGCACAACTGGAGTCCTGCAATGGATGGCTAGGCATAGGGGAAGGGATAGGCAAGGAAGGAGAGGTGGTGGGGTAGCCCTGTATGTTAGGGAGTGTTTTGATTGTCTAGAGCTTAATGATGGTGACAGTACGGTTGAGAGTTTATGGGTAAGAATCAGGGGGAAGGCCAACAAGGCAGATACCATGGTCAGAGTCTGTTATAGACCACCCAATCAGGATGAAGAGGTGGATGAAGTATTCTATAAGCAGCTGGGAGAAGTCTTACGATCGCTAGCCCTTGTTCTCGTGGGGGACTTCAACTTACCAGATGTCTGCTGGAAATACAATACAGCAGAGAGGAAACAGTCTAGGCGGTTCCTTGAGCGTGTGGAAGATAACTTCCTGACACAGCTGGTGAGGGAGCCAACTAGGGAAGGCACCCCACTGGACTTCTTGTTTGTTAACAGAGAAGGACTGGTGGGTGATGTGATGGTTGGAGGCCGTCTTGGGAATAGTGATCATGAAATGATAGAGTTGTTTATTCTTGGAGAAGTAAGGAGGGGGGTCAGCAGAACTGCTACCTTGGACTTCCAGAGGGCAGACTTTGGGCTGTTTAGGAGCCTGGTTGACAGAGTCCCTTGGGAGGCAGTTCTGAAGGGCAAAGGAGCCCAGGAAGGCTGGATATTCTTCAAGAACAAAATCTTAAAGGTGCAGGAGCAGGCCATCCCCATGTGCTGAAAGAAGAACCAGCAGAGAAGAAGACCAGCCTGGCTGAACATAGAGCTTTGGTTGGAACTCAGGAAAAAAAGGAGAGTTTATGACCTTTGGAAGAAGGGGCAGTCAACTCAGGGGGACTACAAGGATGACATGAGGTTATGCAGGGAGAAAATTAGAAGGCTCAAAGCCCAACCAGAACTTAATCTGGCTACTGCCATAAAAGACAATAAAAAATGTTTCTGTAAATACATTAGCAACGAAAGGAGGGCTAAGGAGAGTCTCCATCCTTTATTGGATGCGGGGGGAAACATAGTGTCAAAGGATGAGGAAACGGCTGAGGTACTTAATGCCTTCTTTGCCTCAGTCTTTAATAGTCAGACCAGTTGTCCTCCGGGTACCCAGTCTCCTATGGGATAGAGTTAATTTTCTTTCTAGTAGCTGGTATATTGCTGTGTTTTGGATTTAGTATGAGAATAATGTTGATAACACACTGATGTTTTAGTTGTTGCTAAGTAGTGTTTACACTAGTCAAGGACTTTTCAGCTTCCCATGCTCTGCCCGGTGCACAAGAAGCTGGGAGGGGGCACAGCCAGGACAGCTGACCCAGACTGGCCAAAGGGCTATTCCATACCATATGACGTCATGCTCAGTATATAAACTGGGGGAAGTTGGCTGGGGGGCAGTGATCGTTGCTCGGGGACGGGCTGGACGTTGGTCAGCAGGTGGTGAGTGGCTGTATCCCTTGTTTTTTCTCAATTTTGTTTCTCTTTCTCGTTATTTTCCTTTTCATTACTATTATTATTATTATTATTATTATTATTATTATTATTACTATTACTATTATTATTATTATTATTATTATTTAAATTATTAAACTACTCTTATCTCAACCCACAAGTTTTCTTACTTTTGCTCTTCCAATTCTCTCTCCATCCCACCAGGGAGGGGGGGAAGGGTTAATGAGCGGCTATGTGGTGCTTGGTTGCTGGATGGGGTTAAACTGCAACACCCAGCCCCTTGAGCTGGAAGACAGGGACAGGGAGCAGAATGAACCCCCCATAATCCAAGGGGAAATGGTTAGTGACCTGCTACACCGCTTAGACACACATAAATCTATGGGGCCGGATGGGATCCACACAAGGGTACTGAGGGAGATGGTGGAAGTGCTCGCCAAGCCACTTTCAATCATCTGCCAGCAGTCCTGGCTAACTGGGGAGGCCCCAGTTGACTGGAGGTTAGCAACTGTGATGCCCATCTACAAGAAGGGTCGGAAGGAGGATCTAGGGAACTACAGGCCTGTCAGTCTGACCTTGATGCCGGGGAAGGTTATGGAGCAGATGATTGTCTTGAGTGCCATCACACAGCATGTACAGGACAACCAGGTGATCAGGCCCAGTCAGCATGGGTTTCTGAAAGGCAGGTCCTGCTTGACTAACCTGATCTCCTTCTATGACAAGGTGACCCGCTTAGTGGATGAGGGAAAGGCTGTGGATGTTGTCTACCTGGACTTTAGTAAAGCCTTTGACACCGTTTCCCACAGCATTTTCCTGGAGAAACTGGCTGCTCATGGCTTGTACACTTGAGGTACACTTGTAAATGTGGACTGTGAGAAACCTGCAGTGGATGTTTTGTTTGTTAGTTTGGTGTTTCTGCAGTGCTGCTAAGTTTGGAAAGCAGCAATCAGGAAGCCACAGTGTATGAAAGACATTTTTTTTCTTCTTCTGATGTGAAGTATTTCACAGTTCATAAAGAATGATGTAGATTCACGTTGTCTTAATTTTCTGTAAAGGGTCCTTCTCTGCATTCTGTAGAAACACTGCTGTATGAACTGCAGTACTGTTTTCTTCCATTGCCTGATAAGATGGAGATATGTGAAAACTTTGAGAGCCACGACCTTTTTGCATCACCCGTATAAGGCAAACACCAGGATCGTAAGAGATGAAAAGGTCTCCACAAAGCTGGGATACCCTCAGGAGTCGCGGACACTGGGATAGCCCGGTGTACCGCGGCGAGGCTCCCGTGGAGGCGCAGCAGCAGCGGCAGCAGCAGTAGGAGCAGGAGCAGGAACAGCAGCAGGAACAGGAGCAGGAGCAGGAGAGGAGCAGCAGCAGCAGGAGCGGGAGCAGCAGGAGCAGCAGCCCTCCTCCGCGGCCTCGGGGCGGCACTCGTGCTCCGCCGCCGGGAGCTAGAGCGCTCCCGAGATTTGCAGCTCGTTTATTCCTGCCCTGCAGTGCCATTTACCATCAGAAACTAACCCTGTTTTCAAATCTGCATGTTTCTTAGAAGTATCCCTAGAAAACTGAAGGAAAACAAAAGAGCTGTGCAGTACCTGTGCAATAACTCTTATGCTTGGCGCTAGCCAAGCTGGAAGTGCCAAGACAACAGCTTCCCATGGTAACTCAGCATTTCTAACTCTGCACGAGAATATTAAAATAAACATACACACACACATTACTGTTCTGATTTTGTTCAGAGATAAACGTGAAGGGTCAAGCTCCTTTTCATTAAAAATGCTCTTACTCTCATCCGCAGCAAAAAAAGAAATGTATAACACATGAATATGCATGTTGGTTTCTTGGTCAGTTTCTTGGATAAAGTTCCTTAGACGAGGTTTCTTGGATATTTTTGTCTTTTTTCTTTTTATAATAAAAATGCTGTTCAGGCAATAAACCAAAATCTGTTAGGATTTCTCTGAGAACTTTTCTATGTTTAGTGGATCTGACATTTCTTTCGTAGTTTTGCATCAGAGTGGTTTTGGAAATGAGACACTGTTTTGTTACTAAGAGCTATGACAGCAAAAATCTCTCATCTCTATTCAAGATGCACACCATTTTTCTTCAGTCAAATAGTACCTGATTAGCCAGGTGATGTTTAATACAAGGAAGTAGAAACCGTCCTTTATTTTGTGCATAAACTGAATCTGAATTAGCAAAAAATCTAAAGTCTAAAATACCTTTGGCATATGTAGCTACTTCTTTACAGAATCTTTTATAATGTGAAGAACAAGGAAACAAACGTTCTGTACTCATTATTAATTACATATGAAGGGCCTTTTCTGATCTGAATTTAGGCAGAATGAAGTACTTTAGATTCTTTATTAATAGATAGATTTTCATAAAAAAAAAAAAAATCAAACAATCTTGCTGCCTCTAGAGGATGTCTTTTACCCACAAATCTTCATTTGATTACTTTCAAAGGAAGCAGTGGTCAATTTTGATCAACTGTCTTATTTTCAAAAAGTGTTTATTTTGGTTCTTGTTCCTTTGAGAAGATCTTTTGAAGATCTGTGTGATGTGGGTTCTTTGTGAAATCTAATCTGTTAATCTTCTTCAGCTGCAAAACTGTTAAGCTGTTAGCAAGAAGTCATACATGAACATAATAGTTGTTAGATAATAATGTTATATTATAACAGTGACAGACTGTTTAGAGATTACAGATGGGATGATAAAGTAATTGACTCCTCTTGACTAAGCCTGAAAGACTAGTAGTAGTCTTTCTCCACAGTGCTGATAGCCCTGATTTATTCTTGTGGAAGAAAACAGCAAATCAATGCAGTGGGGCTGGAGGGTAGTTGATCCAGAAAAGTGTATGATGAAAGAGTATTTATAAAAGTAGGGCAGCTAACTGGAAATGAACAGGACAGGACTACATTTAATAACATGGTATTTTGAGAGCAACTCAGAGTTGGCACTAAAGCCCAAAGTCTACATGGTGTGGACACAAGCCACAGACCAGAAGCTTTAGGCAACCTTGATGATATTCCAGGAAAAGAAAGGTTGGTAAGCTTTGTCCATCGGCAAGAACCCACGAGTGCATGAATCACAGTGTGTCGAAGACAGTTTATCGCTGTATCTTCCATCTATGCTTAAATAAAATCATATGGCAGGTAGATAAGAGGAGGGGCCCTGTCCAAAAGGTGGACATGTTACATGTTACACTAGCATGTAACAGCAACCAAGCTGACTATTCATATGCTAACATATGCAGTGTCCTAGATCCTGATGATGTTAAAGTCAGATGTGGGCCAGAAAATGTGCCTGGCATTATTTTGCCCCCTCACCCAATGTACAGTGTTGGCAAAATCTAAGTTTACTGTTATGATGACCATAAATGTTAGCACAGCACAGTTCCTGCTCTGGAATACCCAGTTTATGAAGCTTTCCACTGGAAATTTATGCAAGGCAGTGGAACACTTTCTCCTTTTCTGCAATGGCCAGAAAAACAATGGAGCGATTAATGGATAGATGGAAATATCTTATTAAAAGATAATATGTTTCTAATTATGAGCCTTGTGTGATAGATGGATACAGCAGTATTTTTCATAGGGCTTGAGACTAAAAAAGAAGAAATCCCAGCCAACCAGAAAACCTGAGTGTTTTTATTCCTACCTAAGCAGAGATGGCTATGGGTAAGGAACATACTGTATGGAAATCTGCTTGCTCAAACTGCAAAATAATAGTAAAATATAAAACTTTTCCAATTCTTTCAGCAATGCAGTACCATTGCATTAATACAAAGCCAGCAGGCAACATATTACTCTTGAAAAAAAAATGTGGTAATTACACAAAACTATGGTAAAAATTAAGATTGGAGGAACTGAGGCACAGTCAGACAAAGGGGTGTGCATAAAGTCCTAGGAGGCAATGTGCTCAAAGTAGTCCCCTTCTGCATCTCTCTGAAGGCAATAGAGAAGAATGTTGCAGCAAGGATGATTATTAAAAATGAATCTTTTTCCACATTTCTTGGGGGCAATACTTGACATTTTTAACAGAAGGGGTTCCAGCACAGCTCTTTGCTGCTGCACCATCTGCATCATGCCCCTCTCCAGTGACATACTCCACTGAAGTCCCTGAACAGTTGCCTTCTGCAGGGATGGAGCTGAACCTTCTGTTCCCTTTTCAGTTTTCTTTGAAGACTTGTCAGCCTGTCTCTGGGTGACAGTTCCCATCTTCATATAGGCTGTAGTTCTGCAGTTGCTAAGGGAAATGATAAAAAGCCTAAGAACATGTTGGTCTGCTCTTAGTTTTCATGCTTACAAGGATGAAAATGTTTCTGCTTAGAGCTTTGGAATGCTGCTGCCCTCTTCCTCTGCGGTGGCTTTCCTTTCAGGGGTCCTGTCCAGAAAGCCCCAGACAAGCTAGAAAGAAATGAAGTGCTGCTATTCACTTGGCAACATTTATTATAGGCATGGAGGGCCCTCTGAGTGCTTCCAATTTACACAACGAAGCAAAACATCCTCTTTGGCTTCTATTCAGTTTTATGATACACAGAAATCTGCATGTTTTATGCAAATTTTAGCATTCGCATTGCAGAACTGTGTTCAACAAAACACTCCATACTTCCTCAAAGCTTTATACCATTTGAGCCATCTCTGTAGCTTCATTTAAATATTTACTTCTTGAAGGTTCAGCTTTATTTAACATCAAAGTTATTAATGCATCTTTGAGCTAATACATCTTTCCTATTGTTTTAGTTACACTCTTGGTATCTTCCACTATTATAAACATTTTTGTTGTGCAATGCCTGAATATTTCCACTTGTTTTGTGCAGAGAGCTGAATTAAAGGACAGCATGGGATAGGAGGGATTTATGAGCAGACAGCAAGACAGGGAAAATGCATGAAGGCAACAAACATGAGCCATGATTGAGGATTTCATGCAGAAATTGAAGGTTTTGAAAATTTTAAATTCTTCAGACTTGGGAGCTGTTTGAATATGTCGCGTTAATCCTAAGGAAGGATTCCAGCTTTACTAAGCATTGCAGCAGGCAGCTGATATCCAGAAGAGGGTAATCTTGGTGTCTCCTGTGCAGAAGTGAACAGAACAGAGGATTCCCTCTGCAGCAATTCCAGAGTAGCTGAACTCCTCCTTTACAGGGTGAAGAGCACTGGTGCCCAAGTGGCAGTCTGCTCGAATGTACCTGGTTGCTTTGGTAAGTCTCATTCTGTCCAGCTCTCCAGCATGGAGGAGAGAGGTAGGGATTCCGTTATGAAAAGTACTGTCTGGGACATTCTGATGACCATCCACTTCCTCTTCACAGGCACGCAAGGATGCACTCCAGTTTATTGTTTCGTGGGCAGACAGCGGCACAACGAGAGGTCTTGCTTTGGCTTTTTCTCCTGAAGGTATTTCTGCCAGTAATCCTTTCATTTGTTTTAGCATTGGGGACAGTTTTGTTTCTGCCCTTGCTCTTTGCAAGCGCGTGACAAGAAAGTGTTATGTAGATATGGACATTCTCCGACAGTTCTACAGATAGAGTTGAACACGTGTCTATCCCTCAAAGGCATTAGGCTCAGGATCTCTGAAGGGTTCCCAATAGAAGTAGCAGAAGACAAGAGAATGGCTGCACTACTAGTTGTGTGATGTTACTATTTCTTAACATCAAGAAAAGAAACTCCTGTCTTTTCACTAGTTTTTAATCAGAATGATGACATCTAGTCGAAATGATCCACACACAGAGGTCAATAGAGCAATTGGAAGAGTGCTAGAGAACAATGCTTAGGATACAGTCACATAAATCTTTAGGCCTCAGTTTTTTGCAAAATCTCACCCACAGAGCTGAGGAAGAAAGCCAATCATGAAAATCTTCTTGATGGGAAAACCACTTTCCCTCATATGTTTCCCTCTAACGACACACCTCTCTCCAACTGCTTTCTAATGCAGGCTGTTAAATAAAATGCCAGCTCTGTGCAAATGTGTTTCCTTGCAGAACACTGTGGCCTCAGTGCTCACCCAAGTGACTTTTTCTTGGGAACAAGATTAACACTGCAATACCCCACAGCTGCAATAAGTTACAGTAATTTCTACTTGTTGAGCCAGCAAAACCTACAGTATCAGCTCGTCTGTTCAAGTGACTGCTTGCTGATTGCAGAAGCACTGATTTGGACTGGCTCTGCTGTTGCATATGCCTCAAGTACAGTGTGTTCGGCCAAGGCCCCCTCAAAAACCCAGGCTTATAGGTTAAATGGATTTGAATTGACTCTTACCTAAGAGACAGAAGGGTAACATCACAGATCCTGTAACACAGGGGCATTTGAGAACACCCATTTTTGTGAAGTGAAGCATCTGTTTCTATTCTAGGTCTCCATTACTGTCTGCAAAAAACATTACTAGCTGCCACTTGACACAAAGTATGAGACAATGAAATGGAACTACTAAATGAGTTCCTTGTTAAAAGCCCTTTAATTCTTTTTTCTTTTTTTAAGTACTGCTGTTACATTTCCAATCAGAGATTGAAAGTCATTTGTTTCTGCAACACTCTTGCCAAATGCATCATTTTAGACAGTAAATTACCTGGAAATATTTCACACAACCTCTGATACAATTTCAAGCAAAGAACAAAAAAAAATGTTAAGCTGCCAACAAATCCAACACAGTTCATTTCCTTTACTGCCTCCTTATAAAGGTAGCTTTATGGGTTTTTTTCAGATTGAAAAAAAATGTTGTCTGTCTGATGTTCTAATTTGTTCAGGACCTTTTTATTATTTCTCTAACCTGAATGTTGTAAGCAGTTCCCTCAGCTTGGCACTGTTTCTCATGCCAAACATCTCAGGGTATGGAGACTTTTAAAATTAAAACTGCAGTTTGTACTCAATTCATTTGAAGTATAACTGACTAAAACATTCTGCCATGATTCTCTCTATAGCATCACGCTGTTAGCTCAACCTGCTTTTTTTCTCCTGCTACAGCCTTTTTGATATATATTTCTATTTTTGTGATCCTAAGCAAGAGACCGTGTACCGCAGGACCAATCCTGAAAGCTCTCCCAGGCTGGTACAACACCACAAGCCAGAGGTTTATGAATCACTTTTCATTTGATGGGCACCAGTTTTTCTAAATAGACTGCCCTCAGCATTTCCCACAAGGACTCAACAAATTTGAAAAATAGTTTTCAGGAACATCACAAAACAAATACCTACATAAAGAAGAATTTTGCGTATGAAATTGGGACCTCAGCACTATTGGCTCTACGAGTCTACTTCAACCTGCACTGTTGTGGGCAAAGCAGTTTAGATTTGGGGAATTTTGCTGGAGTGCCAACAAACACAAACCTCTCTTTATCAAGTTTGTACTGAGAAATAAAACATGCACACACACACAAAAAACCCTTTACGTAAGCCCCTATCCTCCATCCTCAGTCTCTGTTTTCCTTCTTTCTGCAGTGGATTACACTAAATCCATGAAAACCCATCCACAGTCTCTGCCTTGGCATCGGTCACCCACAGCTGTAGTCCCTCAAGGGTGTCCCTGCACTGGCATGGATCGCTCACAGGCCCATCAGGGTGTCCATACCCCCTTCAACATGGAGAGTCTCCTGCTCCAAGTGTGCATCTCCAGACCCCAGCAGTTGCTTGTTGTCCTTCTAAAATATTTTTGAGTAGCAGCACTAGAGGCTTCTGGGTTCAGCTAAAGTTTTAATCAGGGATGGGTTTTCTCACTGTTGACAACACTTGTTTCAGAGCCAGCTGGAAGCAGCTGTAGCCATGGCAAGGTAGTTCCTGGCCTCCCCACACTAGTCACCACTGCCTCTCCCTGCTACTTAAAACCGTAACTTATGCCCACTTATGCCTGTATGCCAAATACAAATTCAGAAAAAATTAAAGTGTGCTGAAAAATAAAATGGTCACATGTGACAAAATATTGTGAAAATAGCACTGAATTTCTAATACCTCAGATATTTATGTCATACTCTTATGCTTCACACTACCAAATATTTCTCATCAAAAGAACCCTTGAACTTGTAATTTTTATATAAAGTAGACATTTAAGGTTGGGTTTTTTTAATTTAAAAAGTAGTTTTGCCAGTTGGCAGGTACCAATCATACCCAATTCTGGTTAGCAATTTGCAATCATCTCCCTTTGAATCATTTACTGAAATAAACAACTCATGGAAGAAATAATATTTTCTTCTTTTTTTTTCAAACAAAAGAGCAAAAATTAAAGGCCTGGTATTTTCTCTAAAAAGCTAAGTAACAATTATGAAGCTCACAGTCTTCTAAATAGCAATTTGCATAACTGGCATTGAACTGGCACTGAATATGCAAGACATTGGGTCCAAGCCAATGG
Organism: Nipponia nippon; assembly: GCF_047370975.1. Taxonomy (NCBI): domain Eukaryota; kingdom Metazoa; phylum Chordata; class Aves; order Pelecaniformes; family Threskiornithidae; genus Nipponia; species Nipponia nippon. Next base: position 20,238,990 of record NW_028262290.1, on the reverse strand, counting down.
CTTCCCATTCTGTCGAGAAGTTCATATTTGCACACATGCTTTCTATCCCTCCCATGATCCAGAGATACCAGGATTGGTTAAAATAATATTCTTGGAAGAAATTAGGGCATTTTCAGAATTTTGAGGGCTTATTAACCTTATATTAGTTTTTCAGTTGTTGCTGTCTACCACTGATGAAAAACTGCCTTTGCAATTATACTTTTTCATGAAGATGAGAAAAAGGATTTATTCCCTCAGAAGGCAACAGGTTTACCTACACACACTGAATGGGAAGAGGTAAGGAAGATCTCATCTACAAAGCTAGCTTCTAAAAATTAAATAGTATTTTTGTGTTCCCATTTACAAACAAAATACTTACCTAAATGTGCCATATGCTACTCCATATAGCACATAGTTTTGAGCAAGTCTACAGCTGGTCATAGCCTGTGAGATACTGGATGGCCTCCTTTCCTCTTAAGATCTCAGCGTCCTCTGCAACTGGCATTTTTTAGTTCACAAGATCATGTCTGTCTTTATTGTGGCTACTATTAAACAGTTATTAAAGATTTAAGTAGAAAATACATTTTGGACTTACTTTGCTTTGAAGGTCTGAAACTGAATAGTATCTACCCATGGAGAGACTTCACTGACAAATAGCATTTGTGAGCCTGTGCTTCTGATTACATCTGATGTTAACTTTCAAAAAGTTTAAGGGTAGGATTCTTGCCAGTTTAAGATTATACTGTTCTTCAGCTTAGGCAGAAAATTTTTGGAATGTGTTTGTTTTTATCTGTATCTGACTGAATACCAATATGAATTTTCTCAAAAAAATGGGATGACATTTTAGACACCAGCTGAGACTGTGTTTTTACAGATTTTTGCCTCCTTAAACTCATGGTGATTCACTGAAATCTCTATGGGCCTTCTGGGAGCTCACAAACAAGATGAACACACTGGTATCTGATAGCATCATCTCAGAAAGACCTACAGATTCAGCTGCAATATCTAATGAAGCTTCTGCACCTAGATGTCTGTCTCAGCTGCACTCTGAAGATTAATGAGACATAGCAGTATGTTACATGGTAGAATGCTTGTTTCTGGGCTGCTGTATTTTATAGCCTCCTAAACACATTTCTATTTATTTGATTTTAGATGAATACGCATGGCTCTCAACAAGCATAGCTGAGGAGAAAGGCTGGTGATGATGACCTCTGGCAGTCTGTGGTGAAGACAGGTGCGATTTTCTTGTGGTTTAACCTGGCAGGCAGCTGAACACCACACAGCCATTTGCTCATTCCCCCACAGTGGGATGGGGGAGAGAATAAAAAAAAAAAATTAAAACTCATGGGCTGAGACAGAGACAATTTAATAGGACAGAAAAGAAAGGGAAAATAATAATACTGACAGAAGAATATGCAAAACAAGTGATGCACAAGGCAATTACTCATCACCCACTGACCGATGCCCAGCCAGTTCCCGAGAAGTGGACCCCCGCGCAGTGGACCCCTGGCCAACTTTTGCCCTAGTTTATATACTGAGCATGACATCATATGGTATGGAATATCTGATGGGCCAAGGCCAACTGTATGACGTTCAACAAGGTTGAACCTGTATGAGGTTCAACAAGGCTAAGTGCCGGGTCCTGCACTTTGGTCACAACAACCCCAGGCAATGCTACAGGCTTGGGGAAGAGTGGCTGGAGAGCTGCCCAGTGGAAAAGGACCTGGGGGGCTTGGTCGACAGCTGGCTATGACCCAGCAGTGTGCCCAGGTGGCCAAGAGGGCCAATGGCATCCTGCCTTGTGTTAGAAAGAGTGTGGCCAGCAGGACTAGGGAAGTGATTGTCCCCTTGTATTTGGCACTGGTGAGGCCACACCTCAAATACTGTGTTCAGTTTTGGGCCCCTCACCGCAAGAAGGACATTGAGGTGCTGGAGCGTGTCCAGAGAAGGTCAAAGAAGCTGGTGAAGGGTCTAGAGAGCAAGTCTTATGAGGAGTGGCTGAAGGAACCAGGGCTGTTTAGCCTGGAGAAGAAGAGGCTGAGGGGAGAATTATTGCTCTCTACAACTATCTGAAAGGAGGCTGTAGTGAGGTGGGGGTAGGTCTCTTCTCCCAAGTAACAAGTGATAGAACGAGAGGAAATGGCCTCAAGCTGTGGCAGGGGAGGTTTAGATTGGATATTAGGAAAATTTCTTCACCGAAAGGGTAGTCAAGCACTGGAACAGGCTGTCCAGGGAAGTGGTTGAGTCTCCATCCCTGGAGATATTTAAGATGGGTAGATGTGGTGCTTAAGGACATGGTTTAGTAGTGGACTTAGTGCTAGCTTAATGGTTGGATTTGATGATCTTAAAGGTCTTTTCCAACCTAAACGATTCTATGATCCTTTTGGTCATTTTGGGTCAGCTGTCCCAACTGTGTCCCCTCCCCTCCTTCTTGTGCATGCTGGTAGGATGGTGTGAGAAGCAGGAAAAGGCCTTGACTCTGCGTAAGCATGCTCAGCAGTAACTAAAACATCAGTGTGTTATCAACATAATTTTCATCCTAAATCCAAAACACAGCACTATACCAGCTACTAGAAAGAAAATTAACTTTATACTAGCCGAAAACAGGACACATGTTTAAAACAGTTTGGTCCTGTGTGAGATCTTTCATCAACAAAACTTTAAATGCAACTCTCTTTTTCAGTGAATGCTTTGTGAAAGCATTTTTACAAACAACAGGTAGCAAAAATTAGCATAAGAGGACTTTCGTATTACTGTGAGAGAAGAGAACTGGAATAGCACATAACCAACAGATCAGAGGATACATGTGCTCCGTGTTGAATATAACTTATAAGTGAGAAAGAAATTCATTAAAGTTACCACCACCACAGCCAAATTTAGAATCTCACTCACTCCAGGTTTCTCCAGACAATTTCAACCTGTCTGATCAACCCCCCCTTGCCTAGTTCCCAAGAAGGCAGACAGTACACACAGTACTGTGTACACAAAAGACCTCAATGCTGTCCATCAGCCTCAGGCCTGTGCACTCTGGATCATGATCTGCTCTCAAAACCTTTAAATTACTTATAGAGGACAGAGGTGGAATAAAATTTTCTACAAGAAAGAAAAGCGGCTTCTGCTTGGCAAATGTAGCATAGAAAATGGGCTACAGCCAGTGAACAATTTTGCTGCTGGAATAATAAGGCAGGTGAAAGCAGGCTGAAGGAAGGTGCTCCCACACTAAGCTTGATGTGGAGAGAATGAATTGCTTGCTCTTTTTAAGACTAAGTCAGATGGAGGAAAACACACATTTCAGGAATTTTGTTCTATAACCTGCTATATTCCACAGAAGAAATGCTGCTTAGGAATCAAAATTGTCCTCTTCTAGGCTTCAAGTCCTACTCCAGATCTTAAGAAATATATGCTGGTCTTCAAGACTGGTCTTGAATATAGCCTTGGTGATACAATAGTCCAGGCTGAAATGCATGCCACATCTTCATTGTTAGCAAAGGGTCCTTCATCCTTAAACAACCTGTATTTGCTCAAGAAGCCTTCATCTATATTTATATCTGTTAATTAGCCATTTCAATAGGGAAAAGGTAATTTGCGTTTATGATAAGGTTATCCGTGGCAGTAAGTTCTGTTGTACAGCCGAGTTCTCCATCTCCTCTGTGTATTCAGCACAGTAATGCTAGTTTTCTGCTTAAAAAAACACCGATATTCTTCATTGCCAGTATAGTCAAAGATTTCACTTTTCTAAGAAGTGGATTTGGAGGCTTCCCAGATAACACATCTGTGCTTTCTTTTTACATCACACCTCAAAAAATGAAGCTGGCCAGAGAAATCATAAGAATTAATATATTTCTCCAGAATGCATGCGCTACCTACTTTCTCTCTCTAACATCTGGATTTTCTTCAGACTGACTGGCTGTGTAACTCCAAAATACATGCCAAAACATCTGCAAGTCAGCTACATATTGCAAAGCATCTGTGTCTTAGATCTCATGGGAATTCCTTGAATTATGGTGTAGTGAGCACTGGGGAGCAGGAGGGAAGGGGAAGAAAGAGTATGCAAAACCCCCAAATCCTTGTGCTGTGCTGTTTGCATGAAGGAAAAATAATAATAAAATGAGAATAAGAATGAAAAATGATTGCCTCATTCAACTAATCAGCACTACAGAGCTGCGGCTCATTTATAACCAGAAGAAATACAATTTTCGTCATCTCAGTAGAGATTTTTAAAATGCTTTCATTCAGCATTTATGCATTTTTTATCATAACTGCATACAAAATTCAGACTGAAAATGTTTCTTCCACATTAGTTCTTACTGTTGCCAGTCTTCTATGACCTATCACCTTGTCATAAACTGGAAAATTCTTCATGGTTTTAGTTCAAAGTAAAATATACCTTTAGGTGACAAGAACCTTGCACCTTCCCTGCCAAAGTCACTGACTGTCTTTATCAATTGCCCCAACAGAACTGATTAAAGACTTTGATTTTGAACAATCTCATTGAACTGAGATTGAAGAGATTTGAATTTACAAATTTATGATGAATGCGTGATGAAGCAAAAAAAAAAAAAAGCAGAAAAACTGTTATCTAAACTATCTTAGTAGAGCAACAAACACTATGTACTTTTATATAATAACCTAAAAAAAGGCTCTAAAGGGTAAAACCAATAGTTCAATATTCTGCATCTGATAGCGACAGTGAGCAATACTGCGTAAGGTGAGCACATGAGCCATTATCTGCAGTCCAGTAATCTTGTACTCCCTCAGCATCTGCATTCATTGGATCAGGGATGGTCATTATACTTGCCTATATACTTATATATTCCTGTTTTAGATTATGGATGTGAGAGGATACATACTTGTCTATTCCTCTCATCATCTGTTTATAGACCTTTAGTCCATGAATTTCTCTAGAGAGAAAATATTTGATCACAAATGAAATTACTAGGATCAGCCTTAGAGTTTGAATCCACATGCCCTAGTCAGGAGAATAAGCAGACTACAAGATATGTGAGGCAGAAAGGCTGTTCATTGCTCTTGCCGAAGCCAGGCCACAGGGTGACAAGGAACATGAGGCCAAAAGGAGAGTATCAAACTGTGACAGAGAAATCCTGTGGCTGCACTCCATGTCCCCGAGATTTTTTGTGTACGTATCACTAGACAGCAACTAGATAAAAGACTGAAACAATTCTGGAGCAAAGATCAGGAGCCCCCCTGCAGCTGGGGGTCTTAACTTCTGTACATCGCAACCAATACCTCCAAGTCCACTCAGAAAGAGAAATAAAACATAACCTCTCACCAAAGTTTCTGATAAAAAGAGGACTTCAGGGAAAAAAAAAAAAACAATAACTATCATCTTTCCCATAAAGCCCCCTTAAAGTCTGACAGGGATGCTAAGTCATAGTTGCAAGCCAAGACATGACATATTCTCTAACTGCCACTGTTTGCTCTCTTGGGCTGAATTTCTATTTTGAGAAGTGACTGGGGAAAAACAACTCAGCTTCATTTTCAGTGTTTATTCATTTGTGGTCTATGAACTATTAGTTAGAGTCATTGGTATTGCCCAATTAAAATCAACAAGATTACATGAGTGTCACTGAAAACACAATTTGAAAACAAGGAGGCTGAGCAGCTCTTTCACAGCTGGCATCACCACAGATACACTACCAGACAGTTTACGTAATGATCCTACTTCACTGAGGTTGAGGACGTGTGTTCATTAGACATAAACAGAGCTAGTTTGCATTAAAAAATATCAGTTGAAGTCTAGAAGAGTTAGACAATGGGCTGAAGGCTGGGCTTACTTAGGATGTTCTTTCTAGTCATACTTTCCTTATAGCATTTTTCACTCCTGAGAGGAACGGCACTTTATACACTGGTCTGCCTTCCCTCAGGTGTCCTGTAGGTCAGGCTGCTCTAATACTTCCTAAAGTTAATGTCCTTTCCTCACTCCTGGACAGTCTTCTCATGAAAGAAATGATGCCAGATTCAGTGCAGAGCTTTCGGTAAAGAACTAAACAAAAAGCTGACAGTGGTTTCTGGGTTACTCTTTCAGAAGGGTACATTTTGTTCTTGTTGGTGTCAGTCCAAAATAACATCGGTCTAAAGTTTACTGGAATTTATGCTGGCTTACACCGTCAGAAGTGAAAGTGAACTAGTGTCAAGAGACAAGTACAGTTCATTGGTGAAGGGAAAGAGATGTGCAGTTTGAATTCAAAAATCTGTCATACCCCCTGGTAGGTGGTAGCATCAGTCATCAGTAGCATCATCCATTCAAAAAAGTGTGGCACTTGTGCTGGTAGTATCCAGTTAATTTTATTCTATATTCTATTTCATCGGCATAACAAAGTTGATTCACTAACTCTGATCTTAATCTGTCTGGAAAAGTCTTCTCAATTTAGAAGCTTTCAGTCAAGATTTTATCACTATTTTTTATTTTAATTAAGAAAATAATAGTTAACATGGCATTTAATTGATTTGTTTTATTTTTAGCTAACTCAAATGAAAATCTACTTTATATTTTTTTTCTGCTGTGCAGTTTTCTGTACTGTAAACTCATACTGATAAAGGAAGACACATCATGGAAGTTCTACAAGTATACACTTCTCTTTCATAGACATCTTTATGTTAAGCATATAGGTGCAAGAGAAGAATAGTTTCCTAATACAGACATGTGTAATATGAAAGGTTTGCATTGTCATAATGTGGAACACAACTTCTTTTTTTTTCCCCCAGGAATAAGAAGAGACATTAACAGTAATTTCCACTAGCAAGAACAGCTGAGATGCATTAAAGACCAGTCAGCCACAAAATAGTTGCTTTAAACTTGCACCTGCTTTTTTGTTGTTGTTGTTTTTTTGGATTTATTTAATTTAAAGAGACAGATGCTAGGAGATCAGGATAAGGTAAGGCATACTGAGGACAGAGAGATCCTAAATGCAGAGTGGGGCTATGCAATTGTCTCTTCTGGGACAGGCAAATAAGATATAAAAGAATGTACACTTTCAAAAAATAACTTTTTGCACATCGTTGCAATGTAACATTTTTTTAACCGATGATTACAGCATGGTAAGTTCTTTATCCCACTAACTTGAATCTCTCCTAGTTTTGAACAAATTTCCAATAGCTAATCATTAAACTAGGGGCATAAAAACCTTGTGAACACAGAAGCTCCACTGTTCTGAATCCTTCCACTGTTTCAAAGAAACAGATTCGAAAAGTAATTACAGCTCTGAAATGGGAAAAAGGTGGCATCTGTACCTGGTCAGCTGCTTATCAGAAAAGAAGTAAGACCTTTAGAAGCCTGATTCTGATCAAATTTAAAGGAAATAAGAGGCAGAGTGGGCACAGGTTGTTTTCATGATATCCAGCTTTGAAAATTCACTTTACCAAGAAACAGTATCTGTTTGAAGATCCTGAAGCAGTAGCATAAACCTGTCCTCTCCCAGAGCTGTCCCCAGTTCTCCAAATATCTCAGCAGAAGTATGAAAGCCACTGTTGTGAGGAACTTCTCTGGAATCCCGAAAGGGATTAATCTGGGAGAAGATGGACCTCCTCTGCTCAGCACTCAGAAGGCCACCACTGGGGTACTGTGCCTGGTTTGGGGTAGTCAGTATGAGAAAGGAATGGAGTAAGTCCACTGAAGGGTCACGAAGATAGTTAAGGGGCTGGAGCACAAAACATCTGAAGAGAGGCCAAAGACACTGTGTTTCACCTGGAGAACAGGAGGCTAAAGGGAAATCTCTCAGCAGTCTTCAGCTACCTGATCAGGGCTTATAGAGAAGACTGAGCTCAACTCTTCTCAGAAGCACACAGCAAAAGGACAAGGGGCAATGTACACAAATCACAACAACAAAAAAAATCCCTGTGAACGTTGTCAAACATGACAACACAGACTAGAGAGGTTGTGAAATCCTCCACCTCAGGCAGATTTGATATAACTTCAATGTTATCCCTGTTTCAAGCAGAGATTGGGACTAGATGATCTCTCAAGTTCATAAAATCATAGTATCACAGAATATCTCAATTTGGAAGGGACCCATAAGGATCATGGAGTCCAACTCCCTGCTCCTTATATCGAGCTCCCTCCATATGACTAAGAGCATCATCCAGATGCTCCTTGAACTAACAGGCTTGGTGCCATGACCACTTCCCTGGGGAGCCTGTTCCAGTGACAGACCACCCTCTCAGTGAAGAACCTTTTCCTAATGCCCAAGGAATGGTCCTTTCTAACCTCAAAAGTATGATCCTACAAAAACCCCAGTGATATGAATACATTTATAGGATCCACCATGCAAAGGCAGGATAAAATCAGATATCTAGGACAAAGAAAAAACTACACATGAGGGCACTTGCTACTTAGGGATGAGTTTCTTGTATCTACAGTCTCAAGGAACCTCTTAATAGGAAGGTGACTGGGACAAGAGAAACCAATGTATATCGCATGTACAGTGCCTTTTCAAACATGTTGTAAGTATCAACAAAATAGCTGTTTGGAAAACCCTCAAATTTTCCACTCCAGTGGGAGAAAATCTCTATCCACACACCTTCTCCAATTCCTCTATGTGTATGCTATTCGGAAGGAATACACTCTTTGAATTAGAAAGGACCAAAAATATTTTACTCAGAAGCTTGTGACATAATTTTATTGTATTTTGTAGCATTCTTTCCATGGCATGCCTAATACAATATTTGTAACCACTACTAAAAGGATTGTATGAGGGCATTCACTGCACTTACAGCCAAATTTGATAACCAGTAAGCAAACAGGCAGCTACAGTTCTTATTGTCCTTTTTTTTTTTTTATTTAAGTGAGCATTTAATGTCCAAAATAGCAGCCCAGGATCAGAACAATCTTACTGTCCTTAACATTATTATGTTCTAGGTAAATATGAAAATATTCTAAATGAAAGATGGTGAAACCCTCATAGTTAATTGGAAGTCCACAAGAGGTTTCATGGAACATTCATATGTGCCTAACTACTGCACATTTTTGTAGCAACACAGTTGTCCTAGCTAAATACGGATATATTTGTGCTTATAGATGCATTATTTCCCTAGTTTATTTGTAAAGCATATAACCCATAAAACTAAAACTGAGATTTGTGGGATTTTTCTAAAGTATGTCAAAAAGAGTTTTCTAGCGATCCAGGCTCTGTTTTACCTTTTCCTTGCTTTGTGTAAGTCATATGCAAGTTTTAGTCCTAGAACTGGAATACCTTCTCTAAGTGACAGCATAAATGACAGCTGTTTTCATGTGGGCTTTTCCAGCTGATATTGAAAAATTTCCTTGAATGCAAGCCAAATAACGCTAGATTATCAAATTACACATCCTGAGCCATTTTAACTTCCTACACACAAAATTCTCTCCACCTCTTCCAAAAAACCGCTCAAAACAAACACCAGGTGCAGGTTAAATTTGCTAAACTTCTACAAATAATGGGCAATACTGAGACATTGACTGGATTTTGCTATACTTTTGAATGACTGAACTTACATAGCTTTTTCTTTTATTTCTCCCCTATTCAGGTATTTGTTTGCTGTATCTGACTGGGTCAGGACTAACAGAAATAAAACACTGTGCATTATATTTGAAAAAAACTATACATACAATCTTAGATACCAAGAAATTTCCGTATAATTTCTCTCCTGACACTCAAAACATCTATCATCATCGTGCCTCATCTTAAAAAAAGTTACACTTTTTTTCTGAGACGAAATACACTGGGGCTGAGATAGGAGTACAGAATAGCAGAAAAAACTGGTAGTTTACTAGTCTGGCAAGTATACTTCAGAGCTGACACTCCATTGTGAGGGTCAGTACAAGGTAGTTTAGCCATCTGAATGTGCTTTACAAATGAGAAAAAAAATCCAGTTTGTAACTATTGAGAAATATGAGAAGATACTTAAAACACAGCAAAAAGTAAACATTTACTGGATTATTTTAAAGTATATTACTAGAACCAACAGGACATAGCTTTAAACATGTATAAAGTATTATACATAAAAATGCATAGGTGTACAGTAAATATGTTCATTTATATGTAGACAGAGTAATATGTACACATAGGGCCTGTTGTGCTTCTGTAAGTCTAAGCAGTAATTCCTGTGGTATATTGTCTTAAAGCGGTTTTATTATACAACTGTTTCAATGTAGCAGGTGCTGAGAACAACGTACATTAACGCTAAGTAGGTAAGTCATATCCATTTACTCTTGAAATGTACAAATATAGGAAACAAAGGCCATAAATGCAATAGTACCTACACCTCCAAGACTTCCTTTTTTTTTTTTATTTAAATATGCACAAGTCCGCCTAATGGTGATACATAGGTTTCCTTCCTGCTTCCCTTCCGTGTCAACAAGTTGACCAGGCACTCAGGACAAAATCTTTGACGCACTTCAGCACCACTTCCACTGATTCAACTCAGTGCGCTCCTGACCTTGAAGTCTTCAGGTCAAAAATGAGAGGAAAAAAATAAAATAAAAAAATATAAATAAACCAAACAAGCTTGTGGGCTTTTTTCACAAGTTATTTGCCACCAATATTGTCAAAGCAGCTGAATCGTAGTGCATCCATGGGCAGGAGCATATAGCAGCTTTTGTGCACTTCGCAAAAAAATATATTAAAGAAAATCAAGTCTTTACTGGCTTGTTTTATCTGTTGCTAAAAAGATGCTGTGCTGCTTCTGAGCCCTTTCCATCAAATTCTTTTTCTTCTTTTTCTTGTCCTTTGTTTTTGTTGGTCTTCTTCCTAAAAATAGGAAAACCATTATCAATAAGTCAATTAAATAAAGAATACAGAAGTGATGTTAGACTGTAGTTGAAAAACTCAGTGGCACAGAAATTATTGATGGGGATAATGGGGATGGGGACTGCAAAGGTAATGCTGGCTAATGAGCTTCGATCATCAGTGAAAACAGAAGTTTTCAGTGTGGTACAAGAGGAAGCAGGATCCTCAACTGTCATCACTTGCCCACAGGCACAATTTTGCTGCTATGAGTAACCATGTCGATGTAGGGCTCACTTTCAGCAGGGTAACTCACACAAGCAACATTATGCAAGTGCCTGGGGCCCAGAGCCAAACAAGTACGTAGACTCCTAACTCACTGAAAGCTGGATATGTGCCTTAGACCCTTGCGTAAACTTGCTTAAGTGAGTAATCCTATTTAAGTTAAGTCAAGTCCAACATATCCATGATTTCAATGAGAAATCAGGCATTACAGCCCAAGTATTTGGTTGGATGACGTCCTACACGCTTTGGCAGAAACAGTGCCGCCTCTGTGAAGAACTGCTATTATTGCTTATTAGTACACTGTGCCTAATTCTCATAGCATATTACTGTGCAGAAACAAAAATTTCATCACACGCTTCTTACTATTGGCAGTTCACTGAAAAATAACCAAAACTGGGAAATCAGGATCAATGCATGAAAAAAACCTCTCAGTCTTCTGGGATGGGAAAGTTCTTTCTTGTTCAGCTCTAATAATAAATCAGTGCCCTTTGATTATCTCAGCAAAGATACCATGGACTGAAAAAATGCTAGATTCAGCAATGCATTACTTTTTAAGTATATGCTTAAATCCTGTCAAGCAAGTCTAGAAGGATTTAAGGAGATGACCGAATGCTGTCTGGAGTGAGAATGGTCTGGGTTTTCTTGGCAGTATCATATACTGAAATATGTGATCAATGGTAAAAAAAATAAGGTTATTAATCTCTAGAGGTGCCAACTTTGTAGACTTTCAGGAGAACTAAATGAACTTAAGAAGACAGTAAAAGGAAATTCAAGTAGCAGACAACATAAAAATGTGAAAATGCATTTTTCGTCTACATTCTCAGTACATTATTATTTGGGAGAAATGTTTGCTAGTCTGGCTTTGTCTTACATCCATGTTGTTTCTTAATTAAAAAGGCCCAAACCGGTATGAAGCATTTTTCTCTATTTGGTAATAACACTGAATAAATCTGATTCTAAAATTATAAAAATTTATGATTCATTAAAAATATAGGGTTATATACTTCAGATTACATATTTGTAATATGCTGTCTAGGCTACTATTCTCTAGGAATTATTTAAATACTTGTATATAAAATAGGACAGGACATTAACGTAATGAGCACATGAGTTTAGTCCATATTAAAATCATAAGGGTCCTTGGAGTTTACTTCTGCTTCTCATTAAAGTCTGGTATTAATGCTACTATGGCATTTTGCCATTTTTAAATCCAGTTAATCCTACACAGTAAAACCTCAGTCCAACCGATCATTAATCAAAGCAGCTTTTAAATTTAAACTCTTTAGTAACAGTGTATCTAATGACGAGGCACATCTAGTGAGGTCAGAGGGAAGGAATACTTGACACAAAGTGGCATAACAACAAGATGGTTTGAATTATAGAAATTTCCATATCAACATTTTATTACGTGATTCTACTAGTTAGTATATTGGAAGGCATCAGAACTGGGATGAATATATAGTTCAACACTGTATTCTAACTTGCACTTTAAATATTCTAATTTTTTTAACCCAAATCTTCAAAATACTTATTAAGGAAGGAGTAGATGAGGGGAAACAATTTGAAATGAGTGACCAGTACTGCTGGTCAGTTGATTCTCAGAAGACCAGCAGAGTCAATTAGAGGTTTATTGGAGTTTTGCTATCCTGTTTGCTCAGTGATCTTACTTTCTGAGGTTTTCCACTGTACAGACAAATTAGTAAAAGAAATATTAATTTCAGTCAGTGCCTCATCTAGTTTTCTCTACAACCTCCTCCAGAGAACTAGAGTAAATGCTTACTGTAAGCTTAAGGTAGTGAAAGATCCTATTATTTTTCCTCTGAAAACTTTGAGATGGACAGATAAAATGGCACACAACCCACTTGGTATCTTTGTCTAAGCCTTACAAAGTAGCTCCTGTAACACAAGCATCAAATCAAATTGCGAGCATGGTCCCCATACAATATCCTTACAATAGAAATTAACTGGACTAGGTTGCAGTGATTTGACATGTCATTGAGCAACAAACACATTACGGTGCTTCTGCTGCTCTGCAGCAATCGTCCCCATACCTGCTTTTGCCCCAAGGCACACTAAAGGCAAATTACCTTCTTTTTACATGTGCCATGCAGTAACAACCTGTGCAGAGGCAGTACCACTGAGCTGTTGATAACTGATAACTTGTTCTCCTGTTAGTAAGCTCTTTGACCGCTCACTATATTTCCAAGTGCCTTGTTGTGCAGAATAAGTTTCATTATTTTCAGGACAATGTTAAACCACACAGAGAAAATCCAGATGGCTGGTGATGCTAAGAGTCCCAAATTCCAACCGTCATTTTAACCAGAAAACTGAATATAAAAGGTATTTCTTGGCTAACCTTTGGTTCCCATATTGTTACTAGAATGCAATAGAGATTAGAGATTAGCAAGAAAAAAGTGACTATAAAGACTAGAGAGTTCAAACAAAGTATGCTGCTGAAGCACCCACGCATGAGAACTTCTATTAAATTCAGATTTCAATTTACAGTGCTTATTTTGTCAGCAGAAGCACAGTGAACAGAAGTAACTTCTGAATACCTTGCTACAGATGTCTTTTAAAGAACATGATGTTTATGATACAGAAAGCAGATCCTCAGAGAGGATCCGGGACCCAAACTCTCCCAGTTCCCCAGCTGGAGGGCAGTGGGGCGAGGACGGCTGATGGAGGAGGTGCTCCCCTGGGGCTGGGATGGCAGCGGCTCCCTCTGCTCTGTGCCATGGATTGGGTGTGAAGAACTTCATCTGCAGGGACCCTTGCACAGTGTCCCCCACACCTTGCCAAGTGCCCTGACCCCAAGCCCCCCTCTCCATTGGAAGCTGCAGGGCTCTGCTGAGCTTGGCTTTGCTGGGGCAGTTGAAAAGGAGTGGATTTTCACAGCAGTGTATTACAGTCCAGCACTTGCTGTTGAACACAGAAGGCAATTCCTGGCTGAAGCAAATGAGGAGGGAGAGCAAAAGGACTCTGTCTCTTTAGAGGGGTTTTACTGCTATCGATAACAGGCTATAGTATTACCGCACAGGACAGAAAGTGACAATATCTGAGATATTAAGTCTGAACCACCTAGCATATAAACCCCTTCTCATCAGAAACAGCACCCAAGTGACCAGCTTGTCCAGTGCAGCCACCTGGGATCCGCAGCCAGCACCACTCTTTAAGCGACATTACATCCTTCCTAGGGATAACTCGCCCGCTTGTCATCTAGCAGATAGCCACACGCCTTGCTTCTTCTTTCCAAGTTACAGGCCTCCACATCAGGTCTGATCTTCCATCTTTATTCTATGAGGGCAGACAATCTATTTTTGAAAGTCCTTGGTATTAACAGCAATGGGAGAAAATACAAATAATTAATGCAAAGAGCAGGATATCTGAGCACTCTTCAGGTTGCTGTATTCCTATTTTTATTTTGATTGCCTTTTCCCTTGCATACTAACTAACTTTTTCTTGAAAAGCATTTTTTCTCTCTGTCTATCTAAAAAAGATTTCCTCAATTTTTATTACCAGAGTCAGCCCTGAACATAAGTTAAAAAATTTCTTTAATACTCTGTAAAGTCCTGTGGATACACTGAAATGCATAGGGCCTAAGAAAGATATGAAACTTAGCTGGATTCAGTGTTCAATTATAGAATCATAGAATCATAGAATCGTTAAGGTTGGAGAAGACCCTTAAGATCATCGAGTCCAACCGTTAACCTATCTCTGCCAAGTCCACCACTAAACCATGTCCTCAAGCACCACATCTATCTGTCCTTTAAATACCTCCAGGGATGGAGACTCAACCACTGCCCTGGGCAGCCTGTTCCAGTGCTTGACTACCCTTTTGGTGAAGAAGTTTTTCATAATATCCAACCTAAACTTCCCCTGGCGCAGCTTGAGGCCGTTTCCTCTCATCCTATCAGTTGTTACTACAGAGAAGAGACTGACCCCCACCTCGCTACAGCCTCCTTTCAGGTAGTCATAGAGAGCAATAAGGTCTCCCCTCAGCTTCCTTTCCTCCAGACTAAACAGCCCCAGTTCCCTCATCCGCTCCTCATAAGACTTGTGCTCTAGACCCTTCACCAACTTCATTGCCCTTCTTTGGACATGCTCCAGCACCTCCATGTCCTTCTTGTAGTGAGGGGCCCAAAACTTAACACAGTACTCAAGGTGCGGCCTCACCAGTGCCGAGGACAGGGGCACTATCACCTCCCTGGTCCTGCTGGCCACACTGTTCCTGATACAAGCCAGGATGCCATTGGCCCTCTTGGCCACCTGAGCACACTGATGGCTCATGTTCAGGCGGCTGTCAACCAACACCCCCAGGTCCTTTTCCACTGGGCAGCTCTCCAGCCACTCCTCCCCCAGCCTGTAGCCTTGCATGGGGTTGTTGTGACCCAAGTGCAGGACCCGGCACTGAGCCTTGTTGAATCTCATGCAGTTGGCCCCGGCCCAACGATCCAGCCTGGCCAGGTCCCTCTCTAGAGCCTTCCTAACCTCCAGCAGATCAACACTTCCATCCAGCTTGGTGTCATCCGCAAACTTACTGAGGGTGCACTCGATCCCCTCATCCAGATCATCAATGAAGATATTGAACAGGACTGGCCCCAACACTGAGCCCTGGGGAACACCACTCGTGACCGGTCGCCAACTGGATTTGACTCCATTCACCACCACTCTCTGGGCTCGGCCATCCAGCCAGTTTTTAACCCAGTGCAGAGTGCACTTATCCAAGCCGTGAGCAGCCAGCTTCTCCAGGAGAATGCTGTGGGAGACAGCATCAAAGGCCTTACTAAAGTCCAAGTAGACAACATCCACAGCCTTCCCCTCATCCACTAAGCGGGTCACCTTGTCACAGAAGGAGACCACGTTAGTGAAGCAGGACCTCCCTTTCATAAACCCATGCTGGCTGAGCCTGATCCCCCCGTTGTCCCGCATGTGCCCCGTAATGGCATTCAAGATGATCTGCTCCATAACCTTCCCCGGCACCGAGGTCAGGCTGACCTGTAGTTCCCCGGATCCTCCTTCTGACCCTTCTTGTAGAGGGGTGTCACATTTGCTAACTTCCAGTCATCTGGGACCTCCCTAGTTGACCAGGACTGTTGATAAATGATGAAGAGTGGCTTGGCAAGCTCCTCTGCCAGCTCTAGCTCTTAAATTTTATCTAGCAAATAAAAGCCTTAAAAGCTTATCTATCATTCTGTACCTCATATTTCTGCACAGGTTATTTTTCAGAAGCAAGACTGGCAAAGCCATTCGTTCAAACCCTTTATTGCCATGTTATAAAATTCAGTTTTGCTGTTTGCTTTATAAATTACCAACGAGTAAGTCCTCATTTTCTACTAAGTAACTTATCCCAGTGGTTGGTATCTTTACAGTGTTATTCATTAAACTTTTGTTTGGACCACTTGCTTATGGTAGGTAGATGGGCAACTCATACGCTATGCAATGAAAGATTATTGTTAGCTAACAATGTACCACAGCTTCTAATGGTATGATAACATATAGGTAATGGTGCAATAACATATAGGTAACAACACAATTCCAACATGAATTCCTGAAAAAATCATTATTTATGCTAATATACACAGCAATTGTTTGTACACCAGAGAGTAACAGCTATGAAAATATTATTTAACTTGGCTCTTGCTGGATTATTTTTCTTCCTTTTCTGTTGTTTTTGTACCATTTTACCAGTGTTGCTCCTACAGCTGCTGCATGTTGGTATATTAGAGACTCGTGCTCAGTTCTCTGGTTTGTCTCATACCCTGAGCTGAAAGGTGTTTGGAAATACCTTGTGTTCCTTCCGGATGGACCCAGCTGGTCAATTTGAGATACATGTTACTTGGTTCAGAAGGAGCCTTCATCACCTTCTGTCAGCTTCAAAGGCAGCTTTCTCCAGACAGAGTTTGGGCAGCAGATTGCTAACACTCAGGGCACTCCTGATTCTCCAGAATTAAAGTGCAGCAGATGTATTCACAGGGACTCCCAGTCATGTTGCTCAAGATCCTTGGCTCAAATAGACAGCATCAGTTTAGTATCCAAACTGTCCTTTATCTGCTGTATAAACACTTTTGTATGTACTGCTCTTCTAACGAAACCCATCCATTGCTAGTTTCAGCAGAGAAAACACAGTATTCATCCACATGAGGGCAGCAAGGACTTAAATTTAAAAGATTTAATAAAAGCAAAAAAAGCAACTACTATCTGCAGCTTTATTTCATGGTGTAATTCCCTCACAAATTTTCAGTGTTCTCACATACAAATTATTATTTTAGAGATATGAGAATGTGTAATACTCCCTTCTTTATTTAAAACATTTTTCTATTGATGACTACTGAATAACGGGACTTACAAGTGTATGCCTGCTTCCCTTCCTTGTATTTTCATATGCAGAAATTTCACTGCTAGCAGCAAAGGGACAATGGTGTCCTGGGATAACAGCAGACCTTGCTAAATGCACCTTTTAATCTTTTCTTCCCTTTCATTTGTCCTTTTAGGAGCTAAATGTTGCACACTTGTACCTTATTCTCCTATGGCTGCAGTTCTATCATAGACCCCACATGTGGCAGCATCTTCTCCGCATAGTAAGCTAGAAAATTTATTACACTCAAGTCATATCACTGAAGGATGGCGGACACCTGGGAACTAATGACAGCAGTGGAAAGACGATAGAGATACTCCGTGATCAACCAGTCAGATCAATGTAAGAGAAAAATGGCAGATGTAAGCTTCTGGAGGAGCCCTCTCTGGCAGGACAACTTCTGTCCTGCACAGACCTGCAGATGCCTCATCATTTACTCCCCATTTGCAGTGCACATTAAACTACACATAAACAGTGACTGCAAAAATCCAACAACCAAGCAAACAAAGGATTCAATCCAGAAATTATTTCCCAGAGGTAATTTATTTCCTGGGGCTTTAAGTCGGGTTAAAAATTTTGGATACTGAAACTGCCAGAGAAATGCACAAATTGTTAAGAACTCTTATAAACACACACTCAATGAAAGAAAAAATTCACCCACTGCTACAAAGTGAACCTCTTCCTACAGCATGATTTACAAACCAACGCTGACAAGTGGCCCAGAGGAAGAGGATGCAAAGAGCTTTAATAACTTATCAAACCGCATGCCACAGGCAACTCTACTAATGTCACCTACTACCGAATTCATGACAGCTTTCCTAAGCTAGTTTGCAGTTGTTTTTTTTTAACACCACCAAATTTAGGCTGAAATTGGCTATGCTCATTGTGCTACAGGAGGAATATGACTTGGGGGGGAAATCGGCCAAAGTAAAATAGCCTTTTTGGACAGGGAGTGAAAGACATTGGCACTTGGATGGTGACACTGGAAAAGAAGTAAAAAGGTTGAGGAGATGGGACAGAAAGGGTCAAGTGTCAGAAAGCAGTTCCTCCTTTTCCTGGGTGAATTTCTGATGTCATTTGAAGAAGTCCTGTGAACGCACATTTGCCTCTGAAGTCAACAGAAGGGATGGTACGATCACATAGAACATCAGCTACCCACAACACCGTTTCAAATCCCAAAATACTGGAATTTGTAAAGGTGGGTTGATTCATGTTTGCAAAGCACTGAAACATGGTAACAATGGACACCATAGAAAAGGCATGATTTTATCATTCTTTCTTCATTTGCAAGGGTTGAACAATGTTAAGCAAATGAGGTCTTAGAACAACTACTGAATAAAAATAGAAAAAAAACATACCATAATTATTGACTTTATCACAGGTGATACAAAGAAGGAGCAAATGAAGGCACTTCTTTAGTTTCGAAGTGCTTGAGCTTGCAAACTTACTGGTCGTCTTTTGTACTTTTTGGTGCAATACTAATAGGTAATGGTATAAATTATATGTATTCCCAACCTACTGAAATTAATAATAGACTAAGTAAATGAATTCACTTATGGATAGTAAGGGTTAGCAAGCATAGTTTGATGTTTTTCACGCATTCTTATCTATTTGATGTCAGCTTTCCTGATGAAAATCAGGGAAATTTCTGTCTTGAGTAAACCTTGTAATTTCTACACAAACCATTACAAAAGCACTGGAAGTGCAGAGCTAACCTGTGTGATACCTTATTCAGTTCCTGACAGCCACAATCCTGATATTTTATTTTCAACTTAATAATTTCACAATTTTGGGTAAATTATTTTTTTGTCAGCCAACACTTAACATTGCATATATTTTGTGTTTGTATACACCAGACATCAGCTACTGAGATGAAAGCTAATTTAAAAGAATCAAAGAATAATTCCTCAACTAAAAGAAATATCAAATTATCCCAAGTTTCTGTATCTTAATCCCACTAGCTTTTTTTGTTCTGGCACATCCACTAAGGAATTAAAGGTTTTACTATTTAAGGCAAGAATAAGCAAACTGAGGTACTCTTTTTCTCCCAAAGTACACATCTACTTTTCATCTGGCCTAAATACAAACTTAACTAAGCAATACTAAAATCTGATGTTCTTTCCTTCTGGACAATATTGAGTATCATCAAACATTGTCACCTGTTTAAGAAATACTGATTCCTCCACAAAGAATGGAATTTACATGTCACAGCCTATTGAGAGATCGGTGGATTATTTTCCTCAACTTTAGGGCAAATTCATTGGGAAAAGAGTTGTCTTAAATTGCTGAAATGCAATGCATTTCCCACAGTGCAGTTTTCCAATGTATACAGTAGATGGCAGTGAGATATTAACTGAAAAGTCTTCCACTTCCATCATTTCAAAGAATATTAATTTTTCTTTGTAGAAGTACCCATTACTCTGCCTAGAATATAAGCCATTCTGTTTATTAATGAATATAAAGAGTACAAAAAATAAAAATTCACACACATGGACTCAGAGAAGAAAGCAAAAGAAAGCACACTAGGGGAAGAGGAAAACTAGCAAACACAAGGTGATGTGGAAACTCTCAGAAAACTCTGATAGAAGACCTATGTTTAACTGAATTGTATAGATGTTTAAATGTTGGGTCCCATTGCCTTTTCAGTCACAGTTGTGTGAAAACAGGTGGGTCTCCATTGCAGCCAAAATGTCTATTTAATGTAGATTTAGCTCAGAATTCAAATGATATGAATATCAGTTGCATGCAAGGTACTCACTGTTCTTCTCTTAGTCAACACCATGTCAGATCAGATGCTTTGCAAGCAGAGCCAAGCAAAATATTTCCAATGAAAGGTTTGGGTTTGTTTATTTTCCTTCCTTTCACAATGCAATATAAAGCAAATTTCAAAATAATAAAAAAAATATTTCAGTCAAGAGTACACATACATATGTAAATATATTTTAACTCTGTAGGCAACAGTTATAGCTAAGAACTAATTGGCTTTGAACTTCTCTAGCTTTGATTGGACACTAATCTGACTTAACACTCCCTCTGTCCAGTATTTAAAAACAGATTCTTTATTTTTCTTCTATTTCTCCTTTTTCTAGCCAATTTAATTAATTTTATTTTTATCGCATCGTATAGGGAATAGAACACAAATTCTATTGAGACAACATTTATTTGTGGCACCTGCAAGGTTTAATTTCATACTGGAAATTGCATTTTGTTCAATTAAAGGTTTCTTACAGAAAGAGAGATTATACTGGAAAGTTGATAATTTTTTGGAGATTTTTTTCTTCTATGAAATACCATTCAGTTGTTAAGGGTTCATCTTTTTAAATTCCCTTTGGGGATTCTGGTCAAGAACTGAGGAACGATTTTGTTCCAGGACCTTTTCCTTTTTTTCTTTTTCTTTTTTTTTTTTTTTACTGAAACAGCTCAAAAAATAGTTTTAATTATCACTTCTGCCTCTCTTCAAATAATGCACAGGTAATCCTACTGTAGTTCAGTAAGAGAAGAGGATAAATTGAACACCTGATGATGGAATAAAGTACAATCCAGCAGGAAGACTCCTACTCAATAACAACTGAAAGTGAAGATGAATGTATTATTTCCAGTAATATGATGTAAAATTGTTACCTCAGGCTGCTCATCAGGAATGGTGTACCAGATTAACTGCTGCACCTGCGTTGCTTGCTGACATTCATTTGGTTTATATTCGAGAAGGTGCTGAAACAGAAGGTATTCATCCTACATGCCTAAATTTGGTCAGATTAGTCTCTGTTTATCCATAACTACATTGGTGTATACTGTGTACACTTTTCCTTTCTCCTCAGAGATTTTTCTGGTGCAGTGAGATGAAGCACACACACCTGTTTTCTTCACCAAACCCACAATCAGAACTTCACTCCATCCATTACAGCCTTTACTATCTATCTGTACTATGGTCACGATGGCATTGCCATCTTGGTCTTCCAGTTAGGATATTATCTTTTCTGATATTTCCCCTCTGCTGATGCAGTGTAACACACTCTTTATACCTAATGATCTAAATTTAGCTTTCAGGACTTCCCCTTACCTATACATCCCACACATTATGGACACAGACTTCTCCACAGTAATGCTACACCTGCATTACTAAATTAAACAGTGTTAGAGAATATCCCCAAATACAGTACCTCAATCATCTGTCATGTTTTGACCTGGGGCAGCCCCTGCCATTCCCAGGCAGACAGCATAGGCCAGGGCTGCTTCCACAGGCATGTCCCTGGTCTGGGAGCTCTGAGCAGAGCCACACGGATGTGGACCGACCTGTGCTACTCAATACAGTGCCAGATAACACCCCAGCACATTTAGTTAACTACTGTAGAGATAGTCACTACCTTTGAGCTGTGGCCAGTCACGACAAAAGATGTCCTGAGTTACATGGCTTTATACCTAAATGTGTTATAGTAGCTTTCTTGGTGGCTTAAGGAGAAGCACTTTCCCAAGACTGCCTACAAGGACCTAATATTCATATGCATGCCAGGCTGATTTATGCTGTAACCTGTTAATTCCACATCATATAGCTACAGGAAGTTTATTCACTATCAGAAGATGGAGAAAGGGCACTTCTCACCCCAGATCTTACTTGTTTCCCAACAACCACACACCAGCTTTTCATGGATATTAAAATTAATACTGCATAGCTATTTATAAAAAATGGATACATACAGTATCCAATATGGCACTTTGACTTGCTAAAGCTTTTCTTTTGTGTAGTAGTGTGGTGGGTTGACTCTGGATGGATGCCAGGTGCCCACCAAAGCCGCTCTATCACTCCCCTCCTCAGGTGAACAACAGGGGAGAGAGAGAATGTAATGAAAGGCTCGTGGGTCGAGGTAAGGACAGGGAGAGATCACTCACCAATTACCGTCATGGGCAAAACAGACGTGACTTGGGAAACTAGTTTAATTTATTACCAATCAAATCAGAGTAGGGTAATGAGAAAATAAAAACTAAATCTTAAAACACCTTCTCCCCACCCCTCCCTTCTTCCCAGGCTCAACTTCACTCCCAAATTCTCTGCCTCCTCCCAAGCAGCGCAGGGGGACAGGGAATGGGGGTTGCGGTCAGTTCATCACACGCTGTCTCTGCCGCTCCTTCCTCCTCAGGGGGAGGACTCCTCACACTCTGCCCCTGCTCCAGCGTGGGGCCCCTCCCATGGGAGACAGTCCTCCACGAACTTCTCCATCATGAGTCCTTCCCATGGTCTGCAGTTCTTCATGAACTGCTCCAGCGTGGGTGCCTTCCACAGGTGCAGTCCTTCAGGAACAGACTGCTCCAGTGTGGGTCTCCCGCGGGGGTCACAAGTGCTGCCAGCAAACCTTATCCTACGTGGGCTCCTCTCTCCACGGGGCCACAGGTCCTGCCAGGAGCCTGCTCCAGCATGGGCTTCCCATGGGGTCACAGCCTCCTTTGGGCATCCACCTGCTCCAGCGTGGGGTCCTCCACAGGCTGCAGGTGGATCTCTGCTCCACCGTGGAACTCCATGGGCTGCAGGGGGACAGCCTGCCTCACCATGGTCTTCACCAGGGGCTGCAGGGGAATCTCAGCTTCGGCACCTGGAGCACCTCCTCACCCTCCTTCTTCCCTGACCTTGGTGTCTGCAGGGCTGTTTGTCTCACATATTCTCACTGTTCTCTTCTGACTGCTGCTGGTGTTGTGCACTTTTTTTTCCCCTCTTCTTAACTATGTTATCCCAGAGGCACTACCACCACTGCTGATGGGCTCGTCCTCGACCAGTGGCAGGTCCATCTTGGAGCTGGCTGGCATTGGCTCTATCAGACACAGGGGAAGCTTCTAGCAGCTTCTCACAGAAGCCACCCCTGTAGCCCCCACACTACCAAAACCTTGCCACACAAATTCAATACAACTAGTATCATCAAACCGCTGTCACAACTTTAGAAAGAGCTTTATGGCCCATGGAACTTTTTTGGAAGTCTGTAGTTTATTTGGAGTCTACTTTAGAATGAAGTTAAGAACATTAAATCACCCGACTGGGTTCTGTTAGCTATGATCTGGACCAGCTTTTGAAGCTTTGCTATTATCTTTGGAAAATGAGTGCATGAGGAACTCTGCAAGGAAGTGAAAAGGCATCAGGATAACGGTCCCTCCGTAACGTGGTCATGCTGCCCCTGAGCCCGTCCGCTGCCTCTGTGGGAAGTGGCAGCACTGCTCTCCCAGGATGTTGATGCTATTTTTTTTCCACTGCAAACATGCCAAGGGGAGAGCCATGGAAAGGAACAGCTGGACTGAAGGGTGAGTTTCAGCACTCCAAGGACAAACACAGTTCCCTCCGTAACCCAAAACTGGTATTGAAATAGGTATACAACTACCATACGTTCATCAGCACATACACAGTGTGTAACTTCTTTGGTTTTAAAGGACACTTATTCAGACTAAAATATCAAACACTGATTGTTTCATGCTGCCTGACAGACTTGGCCTGGAATGTGAAAGAAAGAGAAGTTGTATGACCATCAACTATCTGTGTTATTTTCTATTTTATTTCATAAAGAAGTACCATTAAGCCTATTTTCATTTTCACGCACTACGCACCTACAGCTTTGCTGTACCCCTGGCTCCTAGCCTGGCCATGTTTGTGGCACACAGGCAGTGTCTGTTGGGGCCATCTTGAACTCTGGACCATGAAAATGTAAAAACATTCATCATTAATTTAAAGCTACTGAACGAATTTTCTTCAAACTTCCTCCTGGACTTTCTTCTGAGTGTTTGAGCAATGTTTGGTTCAACTCTCTGCATAATTCTTGCCACAGGAAAAAACTCCCCCATCCCCACAAAAACCCCACACAAGCAGCATTTTAAATGTCCCCACATTGCTCTGAAGTGTTAACTAAACTTTTTTGACCAACTGGCATTTGAGGCTTGAACATGAGCTGGCTGAGGACAGGAGGAAATATCAGCAAATCAGGATTAAGGACCTAAGATAAACTGAGCTTAGAAGTGTTTCTTGTAGGTTTTCTCCAAAGTAATGCATAAACAGACCATGGGACCACCTAACTTTTTTGCTCCCTAAGGTACTAAACTGGTGAATACCACTCATGAAATTCTTGTGCCCTGGAAAAATAATTTTGCTCAAGATATTGTGAGCCTTTAAAAATATGATGGTTAACGGGTTTCAGTAAATGGATTGTAAAATATTTAGTATCTTTTTTTTTTTTTGTATTGCAGATGTTAAGTCATTGAAAGGCATTTTTTCCCCCTTTTTTTTTTTGTTAATCAGAATATAATGTAAAACAGCCAAAAGCAGAAAATTCAGTCTGATATCCTTGGAGATTTTCACAGTTGTATTGGGTTTGTGTGGCAAGGTTTTGGTAGCAGAAGGACTACAGGGGTGGCTTCTGTGAGAAGCTGCTAGAAGCTTCCCCTGTGTCTGATAGAGCCAATGTCAGCCAGCTCCAAGACGGATCTGCCGCTGGCCAAGAACAAGCCCATCAGCAATGGTGGTAATGCCTCTGGGATAACATAGTTAAGAAGAGGGGAAAAAAACCTGTGCAAGCGCAGCCAGACAGAGGAGTGAGAATATGCGAGAGGAACAGCCCTGCAGACACCAAGGTCAGGGAAGAAGGAGGGGAGGAGGTGCTCCAGGTGCCGAAGCTGAGATTCCCCTGCAGCCCCTGGTGAAGACCATGGTGAGGCAGGCTGTCCCCCTGCAGCTCATGGAGGTCCACAGTGGAGCAGAAATCCACCTGCAACCTGTGCAGGACCCCATGCCGGAGCAGGTAGATGTGCCCGAAGGAGGCTGTGACCCCATGGGAAGCCCATGCTGGAGCAGGTTCCTGGCAGGACCTGTGGCCCCATGGAGAGAGAAGCCCACGTGGGATAAGGTTTGCTGGCAGCACTTGTGACCCCCGCGGGAGACCCACACTGGAGCAGTCTGTTCCTGAAGGACTGCACCTGTGGAAGGCACCCACGCTGGAGCAGTTCATGAAGAACTGCAGACCATGGGAAGGACTCATGATGGAGAAGTTCGTGGAGGACTGTCTCCCATGGGAGGGGCCCCACGCTGGAGCAGGGGCAGAGTGTGAGGAGTCCTCCCCCTGAGGAGGAAGGAGCGGCAGAGACAACGTGTGATGAACTGACCGCAACCCCCATTCCCTGTCCCCCTGCGCTGCTTGGGAGGAGGCAGAGAATTTGGGAGTGAAGTTGAGCCTGGGAAGAAGGGAGGGGTGGGGAGAAGGTGTTTTAAGATTTAGTTTTTATTTTCTCATTACCCTACTCTGATTTGATTGGTAATAAATTAAACTAGTTTCCCAAGTCACGTCTGTTTTGCCCATGACGGTAATTGGTGAGTGATCTCTCCCTGTCCTTACCTCGACCCACGAGCCTTTCATTACATTCTCTCTCTCCCCTGTTGTTCACCTGAGGAGGGGAGTGATAGAGCGGCTTTGGTGGGCACCTGGCATCCAGCCAGGGTCAACCCACCACAATAGTGAAATTTGAAGGAAATAAATGAGGCAGTTTCAAAGTTATGGTTATTTAAAATGGAAATTCATTCAGAAACAAACAATTTATGCTGTACTTTAAATTATGCTCTACAACATTTCCAAATAAATTCAACTCCACATGCAATAGCAGCATTAGATATAATGTATCCTACATTAAATTTTACTGCAGATGCACATGGGAGCATAGTAAGGACAAACCACAAGCCAAATAACCTGTGATTTCTCAAAGTTTATTATTATTATTATACTTAATAACTTAAAGTGTCTTGTTTGCCTTGAAGCTAGCTGAACCAGTTCTTATCTGAAGTTCACTGCATCAAGATTGTCTCAAACCTGCATAACTTTTCAAAGTTTGTATAATAAAAAATAAATACCTAGATAGGAAAATTAGATAATTCATGTATCTTTAAGAATGCTTTCACTTTATATTAATAGAATTGAAAACATGTTTTATTCCTTAGAACTTAAGATGATGCACTGATTGCAGATGAGAAGTGGGGTCAACAGAACATCTAGTGAGATCTCTTACATAAACATAAGCCATCAAACATTATTCTCATATGCTGTTGTGTTCTAATAACTAACTGCATCCAGTCTAGACCTGAAGACAAGAGGAGACAGAGGATCCACCACTTCCTCTGGTAATTGTCCCAGCAGTTAATCATTCCACTGCCAGAAATATCTGCCCAATTCCTAACTTAAATTTTAATATCCAGCTATTATTTCTCATTATGTCTTTCTCTCCTTGATCAGACTTTTCCTTTTATGCATTGTAGATAAATCTCTGCTCATCATCTTTCTGAGAAGTTAAATATATGGCAGTCTTTGTACACCTTTCTTTAAAGCTTATTTTGTAGTCCTTAAATAAGGTTTGTGACTCTTATCTGCACTCTGTTCAGTTTTCCAATATCTTCTACAGACTAGATGTTAGAGTTCTGCTTATATATAGGATAAAATTGATTTATTGTGCTTTTTCCTTATTACCAAAGTTATGCAGCCAAGAATTATATTTGAAATTTTTCTCTCTACATTGTAGTGGACTCACGTGGTTTCTTCTGAGAAACACTGCTTTTAGGCACCATTCTTCTCCCTGCAGGTATTCCTAGTTTTATAACTCTTTGATCCTTCAGTATACCTTTACATTTAACTAAATGAAAATTAATTGTGTTTGAATGGGTCCACTTTACAAAGCAGCCTGGATTTTTCTTTAGGTCTACTCTAGAGTATTGTTTAAAATTATCCTCAGTTTATTAACTTTTCTATAATTGACTGAAACAAATAACAATGCTTACCGAACCATATTAAGGCCATCATCACTTTTTCCTAGACATACAGCCAGCACACGCTTTAATTTTATTTCGTGGTAAAGATAAGAAAACTTTATAGATTTATAAAAGTCCCAAGATTGAACATATTCATTTCAAGTATAGTAGTTAGTCCTGCCCGTAACTTTTGCAACGCTGCTGCTAGCTTCATTTCTACAGCTGCAAATATTAATCCAAAAGGAATTCAACTGACTGCAGAAGCTTACATATGAATGTACAGGTTTAGTCCTCACACAAGGAAATTTTACTTTGAAAGGATTTTTGTATGGATAAACTTATCTGCTGATGGTATGACAAAAACACACACGCAAAAAAAAACAACCTGGACTGGGCTTAACTGTATGCCTCTAACAAATTTTACATCAGAAGCTGCAATAAGCAGCTATCAGGGCCGTGCCACAGAGCCTAGACTTGTTATTCACCTTCATCGTAAAAACTTACGTCTAGGAAGAGCCACGAGAAGCCTGAATATAGCATATTTACAGAATGAAACCAGTATTAGTGCAGTTATGGGGAATGCCCCTTTTCTGGATCCAGCTGGAACAGCTGAGGACATTTTTGCCCCACCTGTTCCTCAGTGCCCATCACCTGGCAATTACCACTGTCACAGATTTGCAGGCAGAAGAGGCTGTATTGACAATTGCTAATCCACCGAAGTACAAAACGGTGCCTGCAGGAAGGCTCAGACTGCCTCTCTTGGTGCTGAAGGCCACCCAGCAGCGTGTGCGGGGCTGGCTGAGGAGCACACACGTGTTCCTTCCCCCAGCACAGCTGCATAGCCAGGAACACCTACAGTGGGGCAGCGCTGGCTTCACGTATAGCAAACATGCAGAACTGAACAAAGGTTTACTTTGCAAATTACTTTACTAAACTGAGCCCTTGACAATAAATTTATCCATGAGCTGTTTCACATGCTTAAACAGACTGAATAATGAGTATGTATTTCAACCCTAAGTGCATCAGTGTTTAAACATGTTGTATTTAAAACCATGTATTTCTTATATTTAACACTGATCTGAAAAACAACAACAAATTTTTTTTCCCCTCCCAGCGGTAAAAGACATGGATTTGGTAGGGGAATGAATGGTCAGCAGCATCTCTGTTTTGCCAGCCTATTGCTGCAGATGCTCTCAGCACCACAGGGGGTTGTTTTCCTCCCTCATATACACAGCAGCTGGATACAGCCTTGGCATCACATGATATAAGATGCAGTATAACGTGGTGTCTAATAATACATATGGAGTGGGCAAATTAGGTTCTCTTCTTATTCTGATATACATCAGCAAGAAAGACAGCACTATAATCTCCGCCATCAATTTAAACAGCCAGGCTAAACTAAATTGAAAACTAAAGTTTTTTCCTGCATAAAACATTTTAAAGTATATCATCACTGATAAAGTTGAAGAAAATGTGTGGATTCTTTCTTAAGAGGAAAAAGAATATATTAAATAAACACAGCATGTAGCTTAAAGGCTACTTGCCATAAAAGGCTTTTCCTGACTAGAAGTTACAGATGTACTTAAAAAACAGATGTACATCAAAGACTGTTGATTAGAAGCACAGAGAGAAGTAATTATCAGTTGTTTTTTTTAAAAAAAAAAAAATAAATCCTTTATTTGAATACCAATAAAACCTTAGTATGTACACAATGATTGCATAGGTTTCATTAACCATATGAAAAATATAAATGCATATGCTATTCCTGCTCCACATCATCACATTCTCATGGCTACTTTGGGTGAACTCCTGATGGATAGAAGATCTTGGCTTCATTATTTTGTGACAGTATTAGCTTAAAAACACTGCATAATTGAAATTGCTCAAGATCTATTTATTTTTTGCTTAGAAGTGTCCAATGCTAATAATTCTTTGTGGGCGAGAGGTATTTCCACCAGTAGATATTGAGACTAGCAGTCATAAAGAGCCCATCCTGCAGTACAGTACAGTGTGTACAGTAGTACAAACCACAATCCTTGATAAACTGGTGGCCAGCTGCAAGGGCTACAACTTATGAATAAAATAAAAAGAGCCAGAGCACAGGTTTGAATGCTGTCCTGAAACACTACCAGGTTTGCTGGCATGTTTCTGACTTGTGCCGACTAGTACTTCTCCCAAAAATGGTACATTCCTGTCCGTACATTATTTGCAGAAGATCAAGAGATGATGAAAGAAATATTTACCTGAACCTTTCAAACTTCACTAACTTCAAATTAGCAGCTGTTTTTCAAGCTGAACAATTTTTACAGTTCTGATTTTAGATGCATACATGATAAGCCCCTGGACTGGACTACATGGACCTGAAAACCAGACATGCAAGTGTATAACTTTGGCTACATACTCAGGCTGGGCTGGTACTGTTTTGAACACTGGAATGAAGTATTTATTTGAATCAAGCTCAGCTAAGTTATTATCGGCTTCTCACATTGAATTATAGTTGATCTCTACTAAAAGCTAATTATTTCATCATGTTAGCAAATACTCATTCCTTGGCCAGTGCCTTCATCACAATCTCTTCCATGTGTTGATTTAAGCTGTCCTGTCAGATTAATAATGGGTGACAACTGGATCATTTAGGGTGTGACATACTTATCAAATTAGTTACAAGTATCCACTCAACTGTTTATTTTCTCTACTGAGACAATTAATCCACTATTATAGCCACTTTCCTTCTCTCTAGCTCAGACTGGAATGTAACATTTTCTTTTTGTCATTTGCCGACTTCAGGAGATTCCTCTCAAAATCCTGTTTGAATTTATTCTCCTTCCAGTTATGCTTAACATCTTTCAGTTTCCTTTTGCGTAGCCAAATAATTACTTACTCCTTAACGCTATCCAGTTATTCTTCTTTAAACTCTTTCCACCCATACATGCTTTGAACATGTGATTTCTGTTGTTGTTAATTTCTGTGTAAATAAACTTTAGATAATAGCCCTTTCCCCAGATCTGATTTCAACACGAAACATGAAGTACTAATGTGCAGTCAAAAAGAAATGTTTCTAATAAGGAATAAGCATTTCTCCCTGGTTTGCCTGTCTATGCAGACAATTAAAATCTGCACAATTATATGGATTATTAGTTAGAAATTGCCAGTGTTGTAGTTTGTCTCTATCAGAACTACGGAAACATCCTAGCTAAGAGTCACAAAGCAGACTGACTCTCGTATCTCCACGATGAACATTCACAACATGCACTAATAGTTATTCACATGTAATTAAGTAAACAGAAAAATTCTGCCACCTGTAAAACAAGCATGCCATATAGAAAAAAAAAAGTTTCAGAAAGCACATTAGGATGTAATATCAATATCATACCATAAGTTAAAGTTATACAGTTAAATTTTCATTGATACACCATTAGCTTTTCAAAGGAAACAACCTTAGTGATTTGAATATTTCTAGAATACTGAAAATAATTTGACCATTTTAAACTACTAATCAGTTTCTGCATGGATCTACCCAACAGACAAAACACACAGAAACATTTAAGGGTGATTTGTGAGGTAAGAGCAATAAAGCAATTATTCATTGTCAGGAAATCATAGAATCATAGAATCATTAAGGTTGGAAAAAAATGTGTCTATTTAGATTAAGTGACCATAATATTGTTTCTTTCCAACAAATACGATTCAGTGCTTTAAACAATACATTATTTTGAAATACCTCTGGCTTAATAAATTAGATGACTGATTTATTTTTGAAAATCTGGATAAATATACAAGAGAAATCCTTGTGAATCAAGACTTTCCATGCCAAGTCTCAACTATGAGGGATTTTTTATGATTAAGTATGAATTCCTGGAAAACATGGTTTATCATAGAAAAACTGGCAAAACTTTCACAGTATTTGCTCTAACAGGCGCCACAGTAATGGGCTGCAGATCTATGAACAGGCCAAGGAGAGAAGCTAAAACTAACACTGAACAATACAATATGTTACAAAGTCAAAAGATAGGTTTTTTTTTTTCTTTTCTAAATTATAATAGATGGGATTGATTTCAATCCATAATTTACATAATGAAGAACTTAACTGGCCTGATCTCATAATTTCTCAAAAACCTTGTTTTGATAAGTGATTCTGTTCTGAAATTTCATCTGGCAATGCAAACATGGTCATCTTTGAAGAACTGATTTATTCTCTTCTTACGTGCAAGAATTACTGCTTGGGAACGTAACTGAGCTTTCAAACGACAGATCAGATATAAGTTACTATCGCTAGCAGACTTTTGTTCATTCCATGCTGGCCATAAGTCTTGAACAATGCGCTGACCTTCAAATTTCACAAATCCTTAAAAGCCTGTGTGCATAATGTTACGGGCTGAGATAGTCAGCTGGTAGCATTGGAATACAAAACCATGAAAGCAGTTGCTGTGGGTCAACCAAGGATCCATCAAAACCACTATTGTAACAGTAGCCCAAAACTAACATGTTGGTAACAGTATAAGAGTAGGACAAAAATATATGCTCCCTTCCACAAGAAACTTCACTACCATGCATGAGGCCTGGCATGTACATGGCCATATGGAGTCACTTACTGCAGAAGGGCTTGCAAACAGGTTTTTGCTGGGGAATGCATTTTCTGGTAGAAGTCTTGTAAGTGAAAGCCCCACTGTCTGCCCTTCTGCCACTCAATAACTTCTTTGCCACTTCATGATCCTAATCCTGCAAAGCTAGTTAGGATCATGCAACTATGACATTTTGTCACATAATTTTTCATCTGATTATAGATCAGGCCAAACTTCTTTTGCACAGAAGGACAGCAGAATTTGCATGACACTGAAAATGCAAATCAAATCTAGGCTTACCAAGGGAAAAAGCATGAGACATGCATTAAACCTGCAAGTCTCACATGTACTGCCTAAGACATGAGAGACCAGAAATGATAAAGGAAAACCTGAACTGCTGTATGAGATGAGACTAATAGAGAGTGGAACAAAAAGTGGAGTTACAGCTGACCATAACAGTGCTTTCATACTAAAATCAGGATATTTGTTATCTCATGGGCCTGCACATCAGGTCCATTCCTGACATGATAGGACATGAATCTACGTCTTTTGCAATGCCAACCTACAGCATCATGTAGTCATACAGAGGCTGCCACTGAAAAACTTGTAGCTCCGCAGTATATCGTCCAAAAATGCTCGCATCATTCCATTGCTAACTTAACACCCTTCAAATCAGGCACCTAATGCCTGCATTTCAGTTGTCCTAGGTTTACTACTATAGAGAGTGATTGAATATTTTTGCTTATAGCTTCCAATTACTCATAGTTTTGAAAGACTGGCCCAGAAAGTTAGTTGCAAAAGATGAAAGCATGTAGAGACGCTAATTTCTGATAAAATGACTGGTTAAGATTTCCTCTTTTACAAGCTGACTACATCAGCCAACACACTGAAGTAAGAGCTCTATCATCTTTGGGAAAGGAAACAGAAAATTATTTTCCCTGTGCTTAAATGGGGTCAGAAAAGAGAAAGGCATCTGTTAATATTCTGCGTTGAAGCAAGCTTATTCAGCCAACTATTGTGCTAATGCAAATTATAACAGTTTGTTGCAGATGTGCAGCTGAGTGTAACGCAGCCAAATCATCTGGGCTTTCTGCAGTAAGAAACTACACACAGAAGATAATGGTGGGTTCAATAGGCATTTTAAAAGAAAATTTTAAGCACAGTGCCTTCCTGTC
The DNA here is from genome assembly GCF_047370975.1 of Nipponia nippon. Classification (NCBI taxonomy): domain Eukaryota; kingdom Metazoa; phylum Chordata; class Aves; order Pelecaniformes; family Threskiornithidae; genus Nipponia; species Nipponia nippon. Next base: position 20,206,162 of record NW_028262290.1, on the reverse strand, counting down.
AATGCCCCCCACCTCAACCACCAAAACTGCAAACTTTCAGTTGTAAATGTTATTTTGAGAAGATTAAGATGTAGGGTAACTCAGAAATCAAAGTACAAGTGGCTAGTGGATTTCAGGCTTTAATACTGACATTTCAAGGCAGAAGGAATCTTTTCAGGTTCTACAGTCACTTATTATATTGATTATTATTATTGTAGCAGAGAGACAGAAACTGAGAGTAACTGTAAATTAGACGAAGTATTTTAGGATAGTAAAAAGACAAAAATGGTGCTAGTGTCTCAGTTGCAAGGAAAGAGCATCCACAGCGTAACAAAGAATAATATTCTACCTTCAGATACATCAAATAAGCTGCAGATATTTTGCTGGCATTACTATATCTTAGGTAAGTTCTCACTAACATCTTTTTTCCATAGTGCTCCACACGTTTCAGAAATTTTCTCCACAATCGCCCTCAGTGTTCCAGTGAGGTTTACAGCTTCCCATCACCCATCTAATCATATAAATTGCCCTTCCCCAGCAATGTCTGGCAATGTCCGCACCTGGACTAAAACAGCAGGTGCTCTAAACTACACAACATGTATATAGCAATATATCCCCTTTACTTAGATTACCTATTAAATACAAAATGGTATCATCACCAAACATCAACGTTATCTAGTAGGTTGATGAAAGGGATATTATCAATCTAGATTCATTACATCAATGAGGTTATTTCACCCAGAATAAAAGATAGCTTGAAAAATTGAAAGAGTGAATTGTAGCATTAATGAATAAATAAAAGAGGCATACAGAGTTGAAAACTCTGGTTATTAAAAAAAATGAAATGCAAGCATAGGAAGCAGAAGGCAACCAGGGAGGAATACAGTTAAACAGAGAGAATTGTGTCAAAGACAGAAGGAAGAAGAAAGCACGCAGGGGAACTGGAGATGTCCGGAAATAGGTCTGAAATGCGCCAGGAGCCTGGTAGTAGTTAGGCATAACCAAAGGCAGAGGGAATGACATGTAGACATTTTGTTGACTTTATGTTAAGTGATGCTTTTTGTAATCACCCTCAAAATGAAGTAATTACCTATTTAATATATTCTTTTTAAAATAAAGTATTGTAATTATTTTATGGGAGGGCAGAAAACTGGTAAGTGTTATGCATGTCTGCTAAGCTCAGCAACTTCGAAAAATATCAGGTTTTGGTAAAGCTACTACAGTTTGATGTATACCTGGAGCTTTGATTTTCAGTACATGCTGTGCAAGCACCTGTACAAGAGTGAGTCTGTCTTTGTGCAAGCATCCTGAGTGCAGAGTCACTCCATCAAACAAGAATATCAAATCTTGTCTCAATACAGGACTGAAATTATGCATAAGATTTGAACGGAACATTATGAAACACTATCATACCTTTTTTTTTTTCCTCAAGTGACTTAAAAAAAACATATCAAATTTTTTGTGGCTATGTTAGAGAGCTAAGTAAAAGAAAAAAAAAAAAAAACCAGCCAGAAGAAATGTCCCAACAAAAATGCACAGTGTGTGCAACAGTTATGTCTCCTCTCCAAACTGCTTTATTCCATTGAAACTCATTTATTGTAGTAACCATGAAATGGAGTTTTAAGGTTATTTACTAGCCACATCTTGACATTTAGAAAAATAGCTGTATATCAAGTAACACAATTATACACAGTACAATAACAATATAATCGTACAAAACAAAACACAATCCGTTAACCACGATTTGAATATTTTCATATGCTTCTGCAATTCCTACTTTTAGCCAGTACTGGAAGCTCCAAAAGACTAGAAGAAAGATTGTTCTTATGGCATGATTTCAAGGAGAGATCTTACATGTTTCTATTACCTACAGAAAGCTTTATCCCTTCTTTTTAAGGGTAAGGTAAATTAAATGATGGTCAAGAATTTTTACAATGATATAGAAAGCTAAATATTCTTGAGGTCATGGTTAGGATTCTAGAGATGTGGGTTAATATCCTGACTGTATTCAAAGACATACTGCACTATCATTATTCCAAACTAATATGTAATTCACAGGTAGCTACAATGAAGAAATCTCTGTTCCTCACTCTTCCTTTCATTATTCCACCCTTTGATTTAACTCTTATAAAAATAAGGTTTTGAATACTTGAAAAGAAATTGAGTATATTTTCACTGATACCAGGCAATTCCAAGAACAGTGCAAAAAATGTTTTATTCCCAAACCGTTTCAAACCCCAGTTCTAAACCAAAATCATGCAGAGCTCCTTGAGGAGTGCTCAGCACATGTGACCACTGGATTATTTTGTCTCATTTGTGCTAATAAGTGTAACTGCAAATAGTCAGAAATATTTAATAATTTAGGTCACTGCTTCTGGGAAAAAAAAAAAAAAAGGGAGAACATGATTCTATGGGACTCTTTGTAATCTAGCATTTTGCAATCTTGAATTTTAGTATAGAGAAATATAAGACTGCAAAAATCCCACATCACACTCTACAATACTTTGGGCAGAAAAAGACTAAGTTTAAGATGGACTTTTTCACAACCTCCCTGAGGGATTCAGCAAGTCCAACTAGAAGTCAGTAAGGCATTTTGAAAAAAGCCAGAGAAATCTCTTAAAACACACTCATCCTTCTGAAAGAACACTCTTCAGTAGCAAATGTTCAAAAGTGCACAGGGCCTGCTAATAACAAAATTGTTATTGAAAAAATTTTGGAAAGCCTGAACAACAACAGCTGTGTATTAAAAGAAGTACCGATAGCTAAAGATTCAAATTATTCTAGCTGCAAGCATCTTCTGGATTTAGGAAATACTAGCAAGTCTGGAAGCATACAAACACTTTATTTTTATGCATAGACACATACATGTTAATATTTGTATTATATATAAACAAACAACTATTGTCCTAATCTCTCTAATGTGGGACATTAGCTTTTGGAGATAACATGGTAAGTTTTATGTATAAATGAAAAACATGACAGATGTCAAGCCTATTTAGAAAAAATTTAAGCACACACAAAATCTAAGTTTCCATATCTTAGCCAAATGTGTTGAGAGTTATAAAAATCAAAGCAGAATAATAAATGCTGGCTCTTGAGCTACAGTAACTCAAACAAAAATGTTTCCAAATTTTAACATTATACACAATTAAATACTCAATTTCCTGCTATTTTTCCATCAAAAAAAAAAGCTAGACTGTAATAAACACTGTATAAAGCTTCAAGCAAGGAAGATCTAGATCTGACTGTTATTATTTTTTTAAATTTAGCAGAAAAACACTCCAAAACTTCCAAGCTAGACAAAGTACATCTTGCACTTATCTTCAGAAGTGTAAGATCACCAGAAGTATGTTTTAGCTCCTTTTTAACAGGAAAATATATTTGCTAGCAAAAATGAGACTATGGAGCTTGTTTAGTATTAACTTCTATCAGTCGTAAACAATTTTTCTCTGAGTTACTACTGAGTCATATGGCTAACAGCAGTAACTATTATCACTTCATTTTCTGTAAAATGGCTTAGGCTTGAAACATGTACTCTGGACTGTTAAACAACCAGTAAGCGCTTGCTTTCAAAATCTAATATGTGTGGTAGCATGGTGGCATCACTATCATCAATGGCCTTTTAAAATGTGCTCTTTATTTTAAATTTGGCTCAGCTGAACACCGTATTCACATGAACACTAATGTAATAGGATAACTTCAATCAACTCAACTTTGAAGACCACAAGTAACACGTTTTTAGAAGAAAGCTACTTTTTACTAGCAGAACGTAAATATAAGTAAAGACTGAAGTATTTTTATCTGCAGCAGGAAATTGCTGTGCTTCATAAAGGATTTGGAATGTCTGACTGTATCATAACCGGGTTTAGTGCAGTCTCTTTGAGGACACACAATTATACCTATTCAACACAAATGAAACTGCTGACAGGAACCAAGGAAGTAAATTAGCAGCTATTATTTCGCTCGGTCACAATGCATTGCGTTAGCTCATTTTTCAGAGCCTAAACTAGAATATGAATTTCTAATCTCCTCAAATTAGCATGCTAGATCATTGCATTGAAGTGTTCCTTCACTAATAACACTTGATTTTTTTGCTGCTGACTAGGTTTTACGTCAATACCATGAAAGCAAGCTCTTTGGAAATACACCAAATCTATAGCCCTACACGACAACATTCTCTTCTTCACAAATTATATGCCAAATGTTTTCATACAGAAATATATCAGAGTTTTCACATGAATACTTAAATGAGACACAGCATTTTAACAAACATTGAAAACTCTAAACCAGCACCTTTAAATATGTTCCTTTTGGGACTGGATGTCAGGTACAAGTTTCACAACCGCATTGAGTCAAAAATCATGAGCCAGTTGCAAGTAAAATTTAAAACCACTAGTTTTTAAAGCAATAATTAATTTCCAGTGCTTTTTATTTAATTTCTGATGTTGAAACATTCAGGGTGTCTGTGTTTTCAGACTTTTGCCTGCAGCTACAAAGACTGGAAAAATAGCTAAAACATGAAAACTGTTCCAGCAGCTGAGCTTTAAGAAATCAGGAAACTGGTGACAAAAATCACATGAGAAGGCAATACAGGGAACTCCCATTAATGTCCTTATTACTACTGTATTCTCTTCACTTAATCATCTCAGGAAGTAATAAGTTAAAGCCTTTTTATAACAATTCCTGCAAGTGGTGCATGATAACTTCCACAGTTCAAAGAGTGAAGGAAGTACCTGAGCTTTCTCCAAGTGTCTACAGGAGATGAACACTCTTACAGACTTCAGGGCATTTGTACCTTTCCTTTGGCAGCTGAAGCATTGCCATGCTGATAGTATCAGAGTTTTACTTCCTGAAAAAGTGTCTTTCCAAAATCAGTCATTTTTGTTTGAGGGACAAGTCCAAAGTTTCCACATCACACTGTTCTCAGTAAAAATGCCTTCCCCTGTTCTCTTGTTTATTATTGTCTTTGAACAAAACCATTAGGATAAGTGGTATAAGAGGTAGACAAAACAATTCAATTGCTAGTGAGCTGACATGATGTCTTTACCACATACTGAACAGTTCTAGAGAGTTTACACAGTTAATCGTATAATTAGATGAAATTTTGGTTCACACAGAAAAATAAAACACACCCCTATCAATAGACCCACACCCTGTTCTAATAGCCCTGAAAGATGATACCGAGATGCTGACTTGGACAACTGTCTCCAAAAAAAAAAAAAAAAAAAATTTAAGTGGTTCTTTTGCAACATGTTGCTCCCAGCTTTGAAGTGCACACACTGATGCAGCCAGTTATAACTCCAAGTCCAGCAACAGGATTTAAATTCTTATTCTATACTGAACTGGTTGGGGAAAGCGTATCTTTCTTTTTCTTCTTTTTTTGTAATCATTTCCTCTAGGAAAACCTTCCCTGAATCAGAGAGAGGTTCCAAAATTGCTCAATGAAGTGAGAAGGACTGTAGTTATATTCTGGTTCCTATTACAAGTTCACTTCTAAGTTCTGCGATCCCATTACTTTGTGGAACAAGTCATGATTACAAACCAGCCAGATTTGCTTCTCATTTAAACCAATCAAGCAATGAAACTTTGGTGGCTTTGATGGAACTTCTGACTTTTGGCAATAACCATCAAGAAGCTCATGCTCATCAATGCTATGAGAGATCAATAGGAACTCATCTATAGAGCAACACTGACCTATTCCAGATAAGTATCTCACTCAAAGAACTAGGATGTGAATGCTTTATAAGCTTGAGTCACAGTTTGAGATACTGTAATAAAAGGGAGGGGGATGTTCTCCTCCAAAGAAATGGAATTTCTTTTCTCTCCCTGAAAAAATAATTCAGATGGTTGGAAGAAAAGTGAGAGAAAAGTAATATATTATTCCACAACATACTCCACCCAGAAAAAATTATTCTGGAAAAAAAATTTTTTTAGAGCTTGAAATTTTAAGGACAATTACTTATTTAATAAAAAAAACTCCAGTTGAAAGAAGCATGTTATAAAACTTCTTACGAAACACTTTGCTGTTTTTTGGACCATCTCTATTACTGAGTTCTGCAGAAATTATAAATCCCTCTTCTCCTTTTCCTTGCCACAGCTGCAAGAGAAAATGAGCCTTATCTCCCAGGATTTTCCATTTATATGTCTGGGACTCATGATCCACTGGATTCCCCTGCTCTCAAAAGGGGTATTACTGCAGCCTATGCTCAAGCTGGCGTTGGATTGCAGAGCTGATTAAGAAAGTCCGGTGGCAGAATAATCACGTATTGAGTGCTGTGAATTACAGCTGATAGCATCTATTCATAAGTCCTGCAGAGAATATATATTTAATCACCTTCAATCATTATGAAAAACTGATTCTGACCACTACATCAGAATGTCAGTATTTTGTATTATAAAACTGGCACAGTCTGTAATGATCTTGAAACCAGTTTCCTTTTCCTTCAAGACTTCTCTCCCTGTATTCTGCCACGGTACTTTCTTTTAGCTCGAAACCTTCCACCAGCTATTCTAGTTGTCTAACCAGAGCAATGATTTGAAGCCTGACACAGGACTTGTTCAGTAGATATTTTTTATCTGTGGAGTTTTTATGGCCCAGAAATGTCTTCAGCCATCAGTTACCAAATACAATCTCTTTTCTTCAGTTGTAAATACACTCCAATAGTCCTACTCGTATGTAACTCCGAGAGGATGCTATATGGCAGAGTTGTGAACTGATTTTTAGCGCATCTCTCCCGCACAATTGTTTGCAATGCTTAAAATTTATTCTCTATATTTGGCTAAATTGTGTGTTTTCTTTGCTAGGCCTCACAAAAGTTGTTTCTTCTAGTTTAGATGTTATAAGGAACAAATGGTAAATAAGGAGGTAACAAAATAATTTGGTCCATAAATTGAGAGCAAAAATACAAAGCTGGAATGTAACCATCTTTGTAGTAGTTTTTAGCTAGCTTTGTTTTAGAAACCCTTTAGGTATTTGTCATTTCAAGTTGAAGATAAATGTAGCACTTTTTCAGCATTGAAGACACTATAGCATTAAATGTAATCTACCTTCAAGACAGTTACACTACATCTGAATGAAGCTGCCTGGCACTTGCATCTAGTCAACAGCTAAAGTTTCATTGTGCAACTTTAAAAGCAATGAATTAACCAAAAAAGTTTGACAGTTTTTACAGTTCTCTCTACTGTGCTGAACTCTTTGTATAAGTACAGTTGGCAACCCATTCAAGACGTTCACATTTGTATCTGACAGAGAAGCAGAATAATTTAAGAGCTGGCTGTCATTTTCATCAGGAGTTCACTATAATGTGTGCGATGGTGTTATCATGGGATACTAATGTCATTGGAAATACCTGTGATCTTTATGGTACGTGATAGCACAACTCAAACATAGGCACTTGAAAGTCATGCCCCTTGTCTGAACTTCTTAAACAAAGATCTTAAATCCGACATGCTGTAAAGTACCTGCTCTTATTGGTGTCCTACTGCTGCTGCTCTTTGCAACTAGATGCCTGCATGCTTCTCTACTGTCCAGCAGACTCTGGCTTGGTACCAGGTTCCCGGAAGTTATCAGACGTATGTGTCTGATCTGATAAAAATGCCAAGGAAAGCTCATAAGAAACCAATAAATTTTAATTTGAGTAAAAAGGCTTAAAAAGAGACAAATATATGAAGAGCCAAGGTAATCAGGTTCTACAAGAAGAAAGATCTCAAATGAACAGTCTTAAAAGATGAACTAGTAGTTTGCTACTGTGTCTGCAATATTTATACGCAGTAAATAGATGTGCATTGCCATCAGATTAAAGTGTCAAACTTGGAGGTGATATGTAAGGCTGTATAAACTCAGCCCTCATTTGAACCAAGAGCTTTCTTCCTGATTCATGCTGTGTAAAGAAACATAAACTGATAAACTCTCACATTAAATGGCAAAGGTGATGTAAGATTCTAATTCAGTGAAATTCAGTGAAATTCAGAAAGATTCTAATTCTCTATGAAGGATTTCCACAGCACATCCTTAAAAATCAGTGCAGTTGACATCAGCCTAGTTCTAACGCTGGTGATGACTTGATCAAGTGAGAGCAGCTGGGGAGATTGCTCCTCCACCTATTCCCTGTCGGCATTCCCCCTTGACTCCTCTAGCCAGCTGGTGCAAGTTAATTAAATTAAATCTGGCCTACAGCAGGGTACTGGAAGCTGCTGCATTTATGAATGGAGCAGTATCCCTTTCTAGAATTTTTGTTAGCCCCTCTGTGATAATTATTTGACAGGAATAAACCCCAGAAGAGAATAAGTCCCCCAAGTTAGCACTCGTGAGCTATGCATCCATACAGCAAATCACAGATCTTTATCACAAACGTAGTAACCCATGGTCTGAAAGCATTATATCTGCACAGCACTGTGCCAGATCTAATAAATCCTGTCTCTCAGCAGGGGTAATTAACTCTTGCACAGCATTATGCTGGCACTTTTAAACTGTTTCCGTTTCTTGAGCTACTTTATGCAGCACCAGCTTGGGAGCCTCTGAACTACACATCACTGTAGACATGCCCGTTGTGTGTCACATTTTAAAAGGCATTGGAAACCAGGCAGTGAAGCAGCATGTGTGGATAGGCTTTACCTTTTGCACTCCGCTAACAAAGCCATCAGTTAGGACTCAAATGTCCCTACGTGACTTTTTTCAGTCTAAAGAGCCAAAGAACAGGAAGAAGTCATAACTGTCTATTTCTCAGATTCTTTCCTCTCTGCTCCTCTTTGCTGGATTCTTTACTCTCCAGATTTTCCCTGTCTGATTGTGGGATAGGAGCAAACACTGTCTGTTGAATTCAGCCTGAATCCATGAGGCTCCTGTCTTAGGCTACCTTAGGTTACCACTAGCTATCAAGCAAGCAGGCCGCAAAGCATTCAAAATTATTCTCCAGAAGAAGAAAGCTATTATAAAGCTATATAAAGAAGAAAGCTATATAAAGGATACAGACAGGCCACCACAACCAATCAAGTTGCAGCAGTGTAATGAGTTCCTAGCTTAACAGCCAAGCTGTAATTAGCTGCATGTACGCTGCTAGCCTACTGCGAGTCAAAGGGTGATGTACACTTAGATAATTTACTTTGCGTTGGTACTGTGCAAGGAATATGCACCCAGTTAAGTCTCAGCTCAGAAACTTTGTCTACTTGAACTGATAATTTAACTGTTGGTAATCACATGTGCACCCAAAGAATTTCATTTCTGTCACAGCTGGTTAGAGATCACCAAGCCAGTCCTGCAGAGCAAGGCCCAACATTCAGAGTCATACATGTGTTTTCTTATAGCATCCTTAAGGATGATGAGGCAGATAGAATCTAAATATTGCATACAAATACTGTATATTTTCTAAATATTATAGCATGGTGAAGTCTTTCTACTTCAAGTCACAGTTGCAATTATTTATGGAATAACTTCCAATGTCCAAACACTGCTGCTGTTAGGACATGTTCTGCTGGAGAGATGAACTGGAAAAAAGATGAGGAGTATCAGAAACATTCAACCAAAAATTCATCCAGGAGTACATCAGGATGTGGCCCTTGTATCAATGTTGTGAAAACAAATAATATCTGTATAGCCTAATAGGTTTATTACTTAAGATAAGGCTTCTATGCAAGGAAAGCCTCAGTGAATCCTTAAAAATGAGCGAGGCTGACTGCTCTTCTGACATGCCACACCTGAAGCAGAACGCTCTCCAGACCTGCCATACCCAGGCCTGTGGTTTGGGAGAGGGTACGCATAGAACTGTGCGTTACTGACTGATACTCGGGGAGGAAAATATAGTCTCAGGTAGGTGAGCTTTTGCTGGCTTCTCTGCTGTGACTGAAATGGCTAACACTATAATGTATAAAAAAAGATATCTGGCTGAGACTCAGAAATGATTACGTGGCTTTCTCCTACAGGTGGATTTTAGTTTCAGAATGAGCAAAAGACAAAACCAACAGGAGTTACTTCATAAGGGCATGCCCAGTAAAATTTGTCAGGTAACTTTTATGGACAAATTCAATCTGTGCACTTGGATCAGCTACAGCTCTTTTCAGTATTTGTATTTCCATGTGGATTAGCAGCTGGCTCTCTTTCAGCATTTTTAAACAACCCTGAACTGTATAATTGCCATGGGACAGCTCTAACTCACGCTCTGGTCATTTACAGGGATTTACACTCTGGTACTTACTCGGTTATTCATTAAAAACAGCTAACTCCCATAGGAGATACTACATCACATGATGCTCATGCTACTTCTGAAATACAATATACTTAAGGAAACACACATGTTGAAAGCACTTATCTGGTCTAAGATATAATAATAGCATTTAATAATAGCAATTGTGCATACAACCTTTTAATGATTGGAAAAACTATGTGAAAGTCTTCCCAAGAAAATATTTCCTATTACTTTAACTAAAAAGGAGGACTGAAGGATAATTTATATTCAGAAGGAAGGGAAAAATGTGCTTGAGTTGTCACTTCTGTACTGCCAGTAACTCTCTGATATCTTTTGCAAATAAGTTGAAAATGTACCATGCTGCAATATGACAAAACGATACATAAAATTCCACAGGCTGAATTGTCCTGATAAGGTATGTAGAGCTAAAACTGCACTCAGGTATATATAGTCCATTACAAGATATGCTGTGGGCAGTGATACTAAAGAAGGAAAACTAAAACAGAAATCAGATGACAACAACCCTTCTCCACAGAAGTGTTTTGCTAATGTCTTGAAAAGTACCCTCTAAAGGTCATTTTAGACAGGTTTTATTTCTAGTCTTAAAAAGAACAAAAAATTTTTAAATTCTGCTTAAGTCAAAGAGAACTAAGCCTCCTAAAACTTTTAAAAACCTGACCTATCAGTTAAATAAGCAAACAAACTAAAACCACACTTCACTACAAGAGCACTCCAAGGAAATTTAGGCTACTTATATCTAAGCGAAGTTACATGTTTCAATACAAGTAATGTATTATTTCACCATATTCACACAAACCCCCAAATTTTAATAATTGCAGTTGTAACGCATCGTAATATTTATCTGGACTAAGACATCAAAAAAGTTTCTAGGAGCACTGTGACTTAATATCAATCTGCCTCAACTTCCATGCAAGATCCACCATACCAGTGCCAAGGAAAATACCAACCCAAATACTGAACAGTTAAAAACCTCAAACTTTGAGAAATTCTATGAACACTGAATGGGCACAAGCAAAGAGAGAACATACTAATTACCTAAATCTTGGAAGGGTTATTTTCAATAAGTGTTGATATTTTTCAGGACAGTTAATTGCTTAGCTGCTTAATTTAACTGACCTTGTTTCAGACACACAGAAAACGGAGGATGATGAGTCAACAGCCATATCTTGTTCACAGAGCTTTGAGAGCCATCTAGACCATCAAGCAATGTGATGTAATTTAATAACAGCAAAGAGCAGTCATTCCTCTAAAATCTGCAAAGGAAATCTGGATGTTGATCCTTGGCAGATAGTACTTGGTTTTAAACATAACTGCTACTCAAACTGACATTCAAGTTTATATAGCTTATAAAAACTATGTCCAACTACTTTTCAGATATGAGTCTAATCAGGTTGCACTTTAGAAAATAACTAGGGAATAGATTGCTTCCAACAACATAATAGAGAAATAACAGCAATTTTTAAAAAGTCACACTGAGTTTATACTTGAACTGATTTTAACAAATATGAATCCAATGCATGTGTAATACAGTTATTCGATCTCTTAGCTCACACGTGTATGCATTTTCTTTTCTCCATGTATTCAAGGCTTTTGTTGCTCAGATGGGGGATTGTTTTTTCAAAACAAGTGCTGTAACATAAATTCAACTGAAACGTTTTGTGTGCAAGGGAAGTTTCAGAACAGGATTTCATAGATTCATTCAATCAGATATTTCCTCATTCATATGACCAAATAACACACAAATTACACTGTTTGAAAAATAATGTTTATATTCATCTTTCTGTATCTCTGTTCTATAGCTGTGAACATCAACATGTTATACTGGGTTGTCAGGATCTAGCAGATTTGTTGTTCATCAGCCTTAAGGAAAGAACATATCTGCTCATGTTTCATCATTAACACACCTTAATTTTCTTTACTGCTTTGATATTAAAGTATGGAGAAGAACACTCCTCCATTAACAGATTCCTAATTTTCCTATCCCTGCTGCATGGCAGAAAAAGAAGACAAACACACAAGAAATATCAGTACAGTTTTTTGTTTCTAAGAAAAAAATAATATAAAATACTATATTTTAATGCAGAAAAGAAAAATCGAAGTTTCTTGCTATATTTCAGTTACTTTATAGTAGCCTATCAGCTGAGAGGTACACTGCCTAAATTTTATCTGCAAATCTAAGAGGCATCAGGTATAGAAGTGCTCCTATACAGGTACATACATGCATTATATAAGTTTTCACATGGAAGTCTAAATGCATGCAAACATCATGAAAATGTAATTTCAAATTTGCTGTGCATTTTTATATTTTTCATTTAGAAAAAAATAAAAATAAAATCATTTTTCCTACAATTTATGTCAGCATCTCACAAATAAACATACAAAGACAAACAGAGCTATGACCAAAAAAGGGGAAATATTTAATCTCTGAGGATTGTCAGAGTAATAGCTAATCCTGATTTTCTCACAGCTGACCTGATTTAACAGGAGGCTGGGGTAGATGACCTTCTGAGGTCCTTTCCAACCGGAACTACTAATTCAATTTTGATTTTTTTTTTTTTTATTATTACCAAATAGAAATTACAACCTTTGAGTTCTTTTTTAGAAGCTGGCAGAAACTTACTGACTATTGGTAATATAATTATACCTCTTGTTTATGTGCCTTAATTTAAAATACTTAAAGTCTAGTTGCAGGCACTCTCACTGAAATAAGCAGTATTACGGGTTTCATTTTCCTTAGTGTTTGGATTTCCTTTACTACTATTTTTCACCTGCAGCAGTCCTTTCTGAATGTGATCAGCTAAAGGGTAGAAAAAAAACTTTTTAATACTCTCAGCACAACATTGTCTGTACAAAGCAGATGTCGACAATCCAGACGAGCAGATTCTGCAGCTGACAAAAGCTTGTTTCCTGAACAAACTTACTAACAAGCATGCCAGGCTCTGAGGGTTAAGCCACACTATAAAACAGTTCTTGTTTTCTGGAAAGTCTCCAAACTATGTTCATCTTGTCCCTTCTTGCTCCCCCTTGCTAGCTCCTTCACAAAATGTGCAGAACGGCCATCAACTAAAGCACTCACAAAAATATTTGCTCATTACTATTTGTTTTCCAACCTGCACTGGGCAAGTAAGTGTCTTTGGTGGAGTTTACTTCTTGTAAGCTCTCTGCTGATGCTGAAATATTTTTTCCTTTTTTCCTTCAGAAGCTTTGAGTCATACTTTGTAAGTGAAAATTATGGGTTATATTTTCAGACAAACTAAAGCCAAGCTTTCTTGGTCAGAGTGTAATTGGTGCTCACAAAATATATCAAGAAGGCAAGCCTGCTTGGTGATACCAATATTCTAGTAGAGCCAGTACTCAGCAGAGCTATACTTAATGCAGTTTCTACCTGTCTGCAGAGGAAAAAAAAAGGGCTGATTCAGTCCAATGCTACTGCAAAATTAACAGAGAGCTGCAGTAGGCAATGACAATATATTGTTGTAAATGCTATGTACTACGGTCTTATTTAAAAAGCTGATAAGACTTGTAAACAGCAGGTTTTAATATTGCAGTGTATTGGGTCTGGCTGAGATGAAGCTAATTTTCCCCACAGCAGCCCTCATAGTGCTGTGCTTTGTATTGATAGCTGGAAGGGTGCTGATAACACACTGGTGTTTTACCTGCTGCTGAGCAGTGCAGCATCAAGGTTGTCTCTTGGGAGGGGACATAGCCAGGACAGCCAACCCAGACTGACCAAAGGGATATTCCGTACCATATAACGTCTGCTTAGTAACAAAAGCTAGGAGAAAGGGGCGGGGGGGGGGCATTTGCTTTTTTACGGCGTTTGTCCTCCGGAGTAACCCCTGCGTGTGCTGGGGCCCTGCTTCCTGGGGGGTGGCTGGACATTGCTGATGAGGGGAAGTAGATACTAAAATCTTTTTGTTTTCCTTTTCTGCACATGACCTTTGCTTCTGCTTTCATTAAACTGTCCTTATCTTGACCCACAAGCCTTTCATTACATTTTCTCTCCCCTGTCCAGCTGAGGAGGGGAGTGATAGAGCGGCTTTGGTGGCCACCTGGTGTCCAGCCAGGGTCAACTCACCACATACAGTGATAAATAATATTCCAATGTCTTCAAAATTCATGCAATACTAACCAAAGATCTTACTGTTTGTAAATCTTGACATCTTTCCCAGAACCACAATGCTTTCTGTTTGCTACCATCCCTCTTCAGATCATGCCTCAATTTATAAGATAATCTTTTCTAAGTAGGATAATTTTCTTTTATCTATAACTTGCCACATACATTTATGTCGTGACTTAACTAACAATGGAATGAAACCCTTGAGTTACTAAAAATGTCAACAAATTAGACTGGACTTTTCTTTAAGGTTTGAAAAGTCAAAGCAAATCTAAAACTAAAATACAGTTCTATATCATATCTGCATCTCTACAGTACCTCTGCTTGTCTTTCAATGTTTGACTGCCATAATGCACTCAGTTAAGATAAGGGTACATTGTGCTAGGTATCTTTTAGATTCTATGCAAGATTTTGAAATAACAAGGGTGCAGCATTCAGCCAAAGACAATTAAGCAAACAGGTCAAACAATAATAAAGTAAATTAAGCATTTCCAGCTAAGCTTCCATACTGATTAAAGCTAAACTCAGACACACATCAAACAACAGTTAATATTATATGCAAAACATTAGACATACTCTGCATGTTATTTCAACATCAACAAAATAGGTCAAATTAAGAGATCTCAGCACTATAACAAACATGGTAAATACTTGTTTTGTTCCTTTTCCCTATGACCAGTCATTCCAGCTTCTCTCTAATTGGGAGTAGAAGATGCCAGAAATTTTGCAAAGCCTGAACAGGAAGAACAGTGTTCTTCCAGCCTAAACCCACAGCACGTTCTGCCTTTCACAGCAGCAGAATCATCCAGGTTGGTCCCCAGCCCGACTTCCTGCTCTCAGTAGCATCCAGACCATTCAGACCAGACTGTTCAGGGCTTTGTCCATCCAGGTCTTCAAAACTGCCAAGGATGGTGACTGCACAGTCTACGGACAAATCTAGCCCAGTGCTCATCTGTCCTTGTGGAGAAGGCAACAGTTCTTGCTGTTTCTGCACCAGTCTTTGCCACTTCGGCTATCTGTTCTTGTGGCAACGTAACGAGATGAACAGGAGACGTAAAATGTGGTGGTTATGTTTACCAAGACCCACCTCAAGAGAGCCCTAGCACTGACACTCAAAAAGCAGATGGTGTTTGTAGGTATTGTGCTTACTTGTGACTACAAGTGCAAGGCACAAATTAAGGTCTCAAAAGCATCCTGGCTTACAAACTTTTCCACATTGGGCACTTGTGTCGATGTAGTCAAAAAGCTCAAAAGAACATAATCATCTGTCCGATCACAGAGATCACTCTGGTGCTACATTTATTCTGAGCTTTTTTTTTTTTTTTTTAATTATTTCTCACTTATGAACAAGAGATTCATTGTAGCTGAAAGGAGCCTCAGGAAATTCAACAAAGACAAGTGCAAAGTCATGGCCCTGGACCACCTTGTCTGACCCTACTTTGACAGGAGGTTGGACTATGTAACCTCCCCAGGTCCCTTCAAACCTGTATTATTCAATAATTCTATTACTTTGTTGGTTGCACAACTAAAAAATTCTTCAGTTAGCCTCTTCTAAATAAATATAATAAAAGAGAGAAATCCTGATTTCCTTTGCCAAGTTTCAAAAGAAAACAAATGTTAGCACCAAACTTTTGGGGGGTGTGGGAGGACGACACAAGAACATTTTTGACCCTTTATACTGTAGGTTGTCAAGTTAAAGCCAGAAATTTTAAAACATTCACTCTCAGAGGAAATATGTCAATTTAAGGAAGGAAAAAAATACTTATCTGCTAGAGATAACTATACCTGTAACATGGCTTCTATTAGAAATTATGCTAGTTTAGTATATTTTAAGTGTACAGCTAGTGTCTTCACCAAAGCGTATGTATAGTTGTACTCTAAATATTGTTTATCCTACCTTAAGTATTTTTACAAATTGGGATCATTAAATCCCTGTTTGCCATATCACTAGTAGCTTATCAGATTAAAAGAACTCTCACTACTTAGTTAACATGCATTTTGCATATTTATTAGTTTTCTGTATTTAAGTATATATTCTTTAATCTTTTAGTCTTTTCACTCACCATTTCTGAATATTAATAATGAAATGTAACTGCAGTATAAGGACAGAAAGCCTGATTGGGTCTTTTTACTGTTGCTCTTCCAGAAGTCTTAAATTCTATTGCAGCAATGGAAAGAAGAAAGATTACTGCATAAAAAGCCTCCAAAGTCCAATCAAGCAGCATGAACTCCATCCAGTTACATGTCTGTGTCAAGGAAAGAATTCCCTTCCACCATAGCCTCATGACCTGTCCTGCTACCTTCCCCATTTTGAGATCAGGAAATTAATGCAGACATACATCCCATCTTCACCTCTCTTTCTTCATGTCCAAAATAAGCATTCAGAAATGGCATAATGATTTTTGCTAGAAATAATAAAGTAATATTCATGTATCAAATAACTGAAAGAACTGCAGTCTGATGGAAGACTAAAAGAAGCAGAGAGCTGCTCTGCTTGCCTTTGTAATACTTAAGAAACATGAGAGCAATCTGCAAGTACCTCCAGGGTACAAACAAAAGAGGAGTAATTTACTGAGGTGAACATGGGGAACATGTACAAATAAGAGGTAAAAAGAGAATATTTATAATAAATATATGGGAAAACTTCTAGACAGCAAGCTGTATCAGCCCATAGAACATTTCTGCCTGCTAATTTCCCCATTGCTTGTAACGCAATCACTCTTTTTCAAAAAATATTTTTTTCTTTCTTTTTGTGATAAAGAGGAGAAAATTCCTTATCAAGAAGACAGCAGCATGAGTAGGAGGTGGCCTGAATGATCCAAGTCATCTTCTTCTAAGTCTAACCTCTCATAGTATGAGTCATGTTACACCCAAGCCACAGGGTAACATACATAACATGAACAGATACACAAATGTGACATTCCCATCTCATAATAACAATTAAATCAATTAGTACTGACAATAAGAAAATACCACTGAGTAGCATATTTGAAATCAAATAGAGTATCCTCTTATGTTGCTGGCTTCAGTAGGAAAGAAGTGAAATCATCTTTCACTTGCATTCCAGCTTGCATCTCTACAACTCTGCAAATAATGGGAAGTGATAAAGAATTCTTCTTCATCAGCTAGATCTGTACCACAGCCATATGGCCTGATGAGTAACATCTCAATCCTTCATAAATATGAAACTGAAGTACTTAGTAGGAAAACTGAATTTAAATCCACTTCTTCCTCAAACATGTAAAAATCTGTTTTGGAAATTTTCTGTAATGCGGACCATAAATAGTAACTGTAAAATGTACAGAAGTAGAAAGCATGTGTCAAAAGCACTTTATTTGACCCTGTTCTACCAAAAATATCCTTGCTTCCTGTGCTCAATTTAATCCATCACAATCTACCCCATCTTAGCTGTATAATCCAATACTTATCCTACATATTTGTGTGAATTTATGCACTGAGAACATTAGGGAGAAAGGATTCACTAACAGCCTCTCAAATGACATTTACAGGGATTATGGTTCTTCAGTCCCCCAGCAATGCTAACCTTACATTTTTCTCTTATTTCATCAGTTTAAAAGTTCAATTACAAAATTTCTAACATTAGGAAAACACCGTATTTTAAAAAACACAGAATCTTCTCCTTAGCAGCCAGGATCTGCTCAAGTTCAGCTTCCCTGTAGCCAGCGTCTCTGCCTCCTGCTACTTCACAGTGAGTAAGTAAGCAAAGAAACATTTTGAGTGTCTAATGGGGCAACCTGCTAACTAAATTAAATATGATAAAGGAATGAGGTCTTAGACCAGTCGTGTATATAATCAAAATTAAAACATACTACAAAGCCGGAGTTTCGAACAGAGCAATCTCCATGTCTTCCTCACCTGCAGAGATAACCAGTCCTGGGGAAGACTTACCCCAGGCACTTAAAACACCACTAACGCACTCTCTCCCAGGAGTTTCTTAGGAGACGTAAAGGAGTTTATACTCTGGCCAGTGGTTTATATGATTGCACAGAAGCAGTATTAAGCATCAGCATTCCGTCAGGAGAGTTCAAACCTGCAGTTTTGTACGTATTTGTTTTTATATCTCTGAAAACACAAGTGGGGAATTCCATACCATGGGAGGACAGGAGAGGACTGTAATCTCCAGGATTTACTGAAGCCCATGGTTATGAAACAAGCCTTTCACACTGAATTTGTATTTGCAGCAAAAGCTTTCCTGATACGTAGTGAAAAGAAATGCAGAGATGCGGTCAAAGATCTTGATATAGACTAGGCAATAAATTTCCTAACTCTTAGAAAAGTCCACCACTGTGCCTTTGAAAAGGTGAAGTTTGAGAGGTAAATCTTTAATCAGTGACCTGAATTGCACGACAAGAAAATTTGAAACAACTTAAGAGAATCTGCTACAAAAAGGTATGAATGTTCATTAGCTCCAGATTACCACAGTTACATGAGCATGCTACAGCATTAATAACTATTGTGGTCCACTTAAGAACACTTCTCAAACTATTTACAACAATTTGAATAATTAGTATCTTAACTAAATTATCAACACTAAACCCACATCTGTAAATTTCTACTTGCCAGGAGTTTATAGAGAAGCTGGACATTGCATCCATTAAATACTTCCCTCTATATACATTGGGTACATAAATGACTAAATCTTTACCACATGGAGTTGAATTGAAAATATTCTGAAATTTTCTCAAATTTTCCACTACAAGCTACACTTCATGCATCTGAACAGCAAAAAAAGATATTGACTGAAGATTTTGTAGAACTTCACACAGGCTGTTTTTTCTTCCTTCCATTTTAGCAGTAAAACATTTCCCCAGTTGATCTGATCACTAACCCCATTTGGGCTTCAGAGTTTGTTAGAAGTAACTGGAACAGCTCATCCACCTCAGCAGACTGCAAGCACTATTAAGTGTAGCTAACCTTGATGTAGATGCAGCTGACTCGCGTTCAAAGATACCATGAGACACATATTATGGCAGCCCAAATCAGCCTTAATTTTTTGCCTTTTCTTCTTCCTTCCTATAGAGATATTCATTTTGTAGGTTCCACTCTTCAATGTCTTTGAGAAGTTTATTTAGGTTGCAGATTAATTGGGCTGTACAATGTACCTTAGTAGCACTATGACTATGCACTATGTGTACGCATGTGTGTATGAGTACAGGGAGTGGGACAGGGAGGAAGAGTGCATAACAGACTCAGTTAACCTTGACAACAGAGAATCAACTTTATATTGTCTTCCAGATTGTGGCAGGGTCCTACAGGCAAAAATGAAGCTTGCACATATTTTTATTTCAATTTAAAAGATAATAAAAACTCCTTTCTACCATTGATGGTAGAGGTTTGTTCCAAGCACAAATACAGGCTGGGTGGAGAATGGATAGACAGCAGCCCTGAGAAGAAGGATTTGGGGGTGTTGGTTGATGAGAAACTCAACATAACCCAGCAATGTGCACTTGCAGCCCAGAAAGCCAACCATATTCTGGGCTGCATCAAAAGAAGTGTGACCAGCAGGTCGAGGGAGGTGATTCTGCCCCTCTGCTCCACTCTCATTAGCCTCACCTAGGGTACTGCATTCAGCTCTGGGGCCCCCAACATAAGAACGACATAGACCTGTTGGAGTAAGTCCAGAGGAGGGCCACAGAAACGATCAGAGGGATGGAGCACCTCTCCTATGAGGAAAGGCTGGGAGAGTTGGGGTGGTTCAGCCTGGAGAAGAGAGGGCTCCGGGGAGACCTTATAGCAGCCTTCCAGTACCTGAAGGGGGCCTACAAGAGAGCTGGAGAGGCAATTTTTACAAGGGCATGTAGTGATAGGACAAGGAGTAACGGCTTTAAACTGAAAGAGGGTGGATTTAGATTAGATATAAAGAAGAAATTCTTTCCTATGAGAGTGGTGAGGTACTGGAACAGGTTGCCCAGAAAAGTTGTGGATGCCCCCTCATGGGAAGCGTTCAAGGCCAGGCTGGGTGCAGCTTTGAGCAACCTGGTCTATTGGAAAGTGTCCCTGGCCATGGCAGGGGGGTTGGAACCAGGTGATCTTTCAGGTCCCTTCCAACCCAAACCATCCAATGATTCTATGGATTTGTGAAGCGGAAATCATGCTTGACCAACCTGACAGCTTTCTACAATGAGTGCTTCTATGAGTGAGGGGACACCAGTGGATGTTGTTTATCTTGACTTTAGTAAGGGTGGCCAACTTGTTGAACATGAGCCAGTAATGTGCCTTTGCAGCAAAGGCGGCCAACAGCATCCCGATCTACCTCAGGAAAAGTATTAACAGCAGGTGGAGAGAGGTGATCCTGCCCCTCTAACCAGCACTTGTGAGGCACATCCAGAGCACTGGTCTCCCCAGAAAAGGAACAAATGTACATGCTGGTGTGAGTCCAGTGAAAGGCCATGAATATGACTAAGGGACTGGAGCACCTGTTGTACAAGGGGAGGCTGAGAGGGCTTGGGCTGTTTAGCCTGGAGAAGAGAAGGCTCAGGAGGATCTTACAAATATAAATAAATACCTGATAAGAGGGAATAAAGATGATGGAGCCAGGCTCTTGGGTGGTGTGCAGTGAAAAGGCAAGAGGCAATGGGAACAAACTGAAATAAAGGAAACTCCATTTAAACTTAAGAAAAAGGTTTTTTTACTGTAGAGATGATTGAATACTTTGAACAACCTGTTCCAACAGAGAGGTTGTGCATTCCTGATGCTTGGAGATATTTGAAACTTGGCTGGACACAGCCTTGACCACTCTGCTCTAGCTGACCCTGCTCTCAAAGCAGGTGGTTGTACTAGAGGATCTCCAGAGATCCTTTCCAACCTCAACTATTCTGTGGTTCTGTGATTCTGTTTCCAGAAGGACTGCCATAGTACTGCTGCCTTTCAACCTTGGCTGGCAGAGCAGAGATAGGATTTCCCCTTCAGCGGGGATGAAATAGCTCTTTTTTCAAGTTAGAAATAGGATTTCAGTTAAGGAAAGCTCATAAAGATTTTTGTGGCATGGACTATGCTTACCTCCTGGACAATGCCTCATGGCCATTTTACACCGTCTGGATTCTGCAATGGTTGGGCACGGTATCGTGTCTTTCGCTGGCTTCTTCACAATTTGTCTTGTTCTTGTTTCCAGGCCCCACTTAAATCCACATGTTTTGTTATTTCTGCTGCAAGTTCCCCACTCACTCCACTGACCCACTTCACAGCCTTCTGATAAAGCAAAAGAAAACACAAGTGAGGAATTCTTCTGGTTTGGTGGGTTTTGTTTTGTTTTGTTTTTTAAATTAGAATACATTATTAGAAAGCATCACTTGAAAGTTTTAACAGCAAAAACTCAGAAAAAAATTAAAATCTTTTACAGAACCTGAAAGAATCTTTTTAGAAAGATCTATCTATGTATAGATATCATGTCAGTCCCAAATATTCAAAAAACCTCCTAAAATCATGAGATTGATTTAAATTGTTCTCTTTTTAATAAATAAATCCTATTTGGTTGTCACCTGGATTTGCAAAGTTCAAGAGTTCACATTTCCAGGTCCTCTCCATCATGAAATGCAAGGCATACTCTTGAAAGAAAGAGTCAGTTCTGACACAATTCCCAGGCTTCAAGATAAAACACCAAATTGTGAGACTCGAGAAATATTGTGAGAACTGCCAATGCTGGCTCAGAGTTATAAAGTAAATTTCTGCTAAAAAGACTTATTTGGTGGTTTATATTTGTTACTTGCTAATGGAAAAAGGGGGAGCTGCAGAGAAATTAAAAGTGAATTTGAAGCCCAGATGCTACAGGTATTCAGTCTGCCCTGTCCCTGGTTTCTGGCCTTGGTAAAAGGCAAAATGAGCAGATAGTTTTATGAGGGCAAGAGTCCGACAAGTACGTCATTGACTTAAAGTTCTAATGCAAAAATTGGCCTTCCTGAAATCTTGCAAATTACAAGTTATAAATTCTCATACAAGGTGATTTACAGTTAAGAGGACAGAATTTTCTGATGCAGAACAGAGTGATATTCCCAATAATGCAATATTTCAAAGTCTGGAAAAAGCTATTATTATTAATTATTATTTTCATTAAGGGTAAAGAGATCCAGACACAATCCATTAGTGAATATTTCTTGATAGAAAATACTAAGCATCAGCTTAAAAATAGTGTCACAAGTATTTGAACTTGTCCACCTGGCAAAAGAGCTGCTTCAGCAGCACAGTTGTGCTAGAAGACTCACCCACACATTCCATAACCTCTTCCAAGGCTGCAAATCCAGGGGGGCATCCTCGGAAGCAGCGGCCTCTGTGCGAGTAGAAGCCAGTTTTGCATTTGGTACAAAAGTCTCTGCTAAAGCAGGAGTCGCAGTTTTCTATTCTGCATCCTGAATCAAAAGGATCATAAGAACCAATAAGACAGCTAAGTTAGGGTAAGACTGAAAATGAAAGGACTTATAAAGCAATAAAATAGCAAGACCAGAAGTGCTATATGAGGAATACTGTCATCCTGAAATCTATCTGTTCTATAAGAGAAATTACAATTAACTGTCATTGTTAGCCACATTTTCCCCTACACCTTTTTAATCCTTTTTTTTTAACCAAAACTGTAGATAAAACCTCTAGTTAAGTGATATTTGAGTTAATTACATCTTTTTTGAAAGAAACATGTTCAATGTAAATTATTTTTGTATTTAAGTAATTTTGAGGAAACTAAGATGCAACAAATTATTTTGGGAAGTAGGCATGTATTATATGTACTGTCTTCAGTGTATTGTTTTTCCTTGCAAGCAGGATACATTTTTTTCAAAGACTTAACCCTATAAATAGCTGAATGAATGCTTTCATATATTATGCCTGATGTCCATATCTACACATATGCATGTGCTACCATGCAAAAAGCCTCAATTTTTCTGGATATAACTCCTCTCTATTACTAAGGCAGTTAATCCATAAAAACCAGCCATTATTAAATGATTAAAAGACAAAGCTATAATCAATAGTAAAAAAAACAAAAACAAAAACAAACCCAAACAAACACAAAAAACCCAACCAAAACAAAACTATTGCCTTTTGCAATACTGGATTTCTCTGAAAATTTAAGAGAGATATCATCCACAATAGATTACAGACTCAGAAGCAGACTGTTCAGAAACATCCTATTCTGTACTGAAACATAGCAACTTGGAAATGAACTACATATCAACAATCATATGCACACCTGAAAAGCAGAAATACTTACATGGAGGCTTATGAAAGTCAGCCATACATACCTACAAAAAAATGCCAGGGAAAAATGTTCCAAAGATTAAAAAGTAAAAGCCATTATATTTGGAACAGTAATGAACACTTTAAAATTAATTTTAAAAATCTAATCCTTCAGCTAACATACGTAATTTATACAAACTACATTAACTGTATCCTGTCTTCAGCTATCTGAAGTCACAGCAGGAAGCATTTGTTATTTATGTCATGCAACAATATACTAATATTTTTGGTCACTTATGTCATTCATTTATTCTTCATTCTTTTCTAAAGAAAAAAAAAAAATCACAAACCATAAGGACTTCTGAAATAGCTACTAGTAAACATCCCCTAATAACACTTCAAATTTAGCCAATCTTTATAAAACAGATTTTAATATTTATTCTTGAACTTCAGCAGGCCAAAATAGGGCAAACCATAGCACTTAAACTGGGTGGTGGTGGGAAATTGTTCTTTGTTATTGATTAGGGAAACATGAGGCTTTTCAGGTCAGATTTCTTGTGGCATTGGACAAGAAATTAGGCAGATCCCATGAAAATAAAAAAAATATTTCAAATGCTGGTATAGCTTTCTTTGGTTAGAAGGAATACAAACATCAGTTTGAAGTGTGCTGCTGCCAAAGGGAAGCTCTGTAGGCTCTGTTTAGACACAACCGCACATAATCTGCATGATACCAACTTCAGTGTCCGGCATCTCTCAAGGGGGCTTTTAGAACTTGTGTTCATATAAGCAGCAAAAGTTGGGCTTCTTATCCACAGTTTAGTTTATGGGAAACTCCCAAGAATGGTACTTTCTTTTTCCTGAGGTTTGAACCAGTCTCCAAAGAACAGGAGATCAATGCTCATACAATGACCCTGCAAAATCACTTGCCCAGATTAACGTGTCTGCAAGGCAAAATGATAAGGTGAGCTGCTCTGGAGATGTACTGCAGTAGTTAATTGCAAATCTGGTTTGTTACACTCAAGATGTACTGCAAGTATTTTATTAATGGCAATGTTTGAATCAAACATCCAGTGTGTTTAAATATTCAGAAAAAACATTTGCCTCTTGCCCACCCACACAAGACAGTTTGAAAAGACATCAAGGTTTTTCGAAATCATTTAGTTCAATGATGAGGTGCAGAACAGAACATTAAAAGAAAAACTAGCATCATGTGATCCTCCCTCACATCGAAGTGATGCAAGTATATTTTTTAAATAATGTTTTAACTATTGCTTTCAAAACATGTTGGGGAGTAACATGTTTAAAGTTTACTCTGTTTGAACTTTTTTGGGTGGAAGAGGGATTAAATGAAAAACTTGTGGTACAAGTTGCCTTTTGATATCATATAAACATGCTTAGCAGGCAAAAGCCTGCTTCACCTTACGCTGGGGATATCCTCCATAAAACTATTGCTATTTAACACTACATATGTGAATACCCCATATTTAAACATTAAACAAATGAATCAATCTTCTTTCAGTTTCTTGATCATACTCCAAAATTCCCATCCTATTTATATATTTTGCTTTGCCTTCTATGCCAGTTTACTTTTGTATCACAGTAGAGTCCTTGCCATGATAATTATATTTTGGAAGCATTAGTAGGGGCTCCCGGATTAAGGTTGGGTGGAGTTTTCCACCAAGGCAGTTTATTGTCATTTTTTTCCTACGAAGATAAAATAGTCCAAACATGAAATGCCTATTATTTAATCTGTATCAGATGCAACTGAAGGGAAAATAGTGAAAAAGTATTAGGAATACTTTAAGAATTCTGAAATTAAAACATTAATTCACCAGTGTGATATTCAGTACAATGCTTGGGGTTACTGGGTGCTAATCGTAATGATAATTTAACTCAGTAATAGACCACATTGTAGCTGAAGATCAACTGGGATTGACAACTACTCCTTTTTGACATCCTCCATATACTCTGTTTCAAATCATGAAGGGTGCTGGTGCAGCTCTAAGTCTTGCAGGGATTTTTTTTTTTTATAAAATTTAAATAAACTAAATTAAAGGATTAAAGAAGAGCCGTACTCCAAAAGTTAGAAAAGCTAACTTTCTAGAAGTCTATTTCCAATTATAAAATGACATAAGAGTGGTTATAAAATAAAGAATTTTTTAATGAGTTTATTATTTTTGGTGCCTAGCTTCATTCTATTATATTGTTTAAATGCTTTTGGGGTAAATTTTCTTTTTTTTTTTTTAAATAAAAGTGCTATTAAGAAATTATTTTAACTGCGACTGAGGTTAGTAAGTTAGAATACATGAATTCTTTAAATTCTCTTGCTTTTACAGCTAAACATACCAACACAGAGAGAGAACATTTTTAGCTGGACTCGTAAAGAATGTTGATACTCCATTATGGATATTAAGATACATTGGTTTGGAACTAAATATAACTGTGTCAAATTTTGTATTTCTTATTGTTAATCAGCATCATTATCTATGTATATTTTGTTAAATATAAGTCTTAATGAAAGTATATTGCAGAATTCAACAATTTCTTGTATACTATTATTTAAATAATAAATTGGACAATAAATGAATAATCTAGTATGAAACCTGTGTAAGTGCTGTTTGACATAATATACAGTAAGAAAACAAGAATTTTAAAAAGTGGTTTTAGCCTTTACACAAAATAATGTAATAAAAAACAAGGCAATGTTTTTAAAGGTAATGATCTGAACTGCTTTATTCTGATTGCCACAGTTTTCAACCCTTTGAACTTTCTGATCTCACCATCTTACACCTAACTCTGGGGAAGGAAAGCAAAATCCTTCCTACTTCTCAAAACCCCTTTCTAAATCCTTTTAGATTCCCTTTAAATTAACTAGTTAGTTTACCGATATAATTATAACAAACTGGAACAAGAGAGCTTTCTTTTTAATCTGGAGAAGGTTCTTTTCAAAAGCAATTTTATTACTTCAATTTACTAGCCATAGATCCAATTGTTTTTCTCACCAGTTCAGTGGTTTCATTTTCTGTATAATTTCAGTAGCTAAACCATGCTGCTAGTGTATTCTTTTTATTCCACTTAAAAGATGACCTAGAAGTTTACAACACCAAAAAACCTCAAAGAAAGCAAAACAAAAAACACTTGAGCATAGGTAAAATTTTAGACCCAAGGAGCTCTTTAGAGGAAAGAAATAGATATTGCATAACCCACAGTATTCTTAAGAAATGTTTTGATTTCTTTTCTCTAAAAATAAACAGAAAATGGTGCCCGCTAGAGGTTTCCAGATAGACAAGGGTAACTGCCTGGGAGATTTTAGAAGCAGTAAGGAGAGGAAGCCTAGACGTGGAAGCTTTGGAGGCACAGGGAAAGATAAGATTGGTGTTGAGGGGAGAAAGAGTTTATAAAGTCAGTTGTGCAGAAGAAACCCAAAGAACAATCACATACCTTTGGCGGGCCTACCATAGTTGCAGGGCAACAATGACAAGGTTGGAAACCTAATCTTCAGAACCTGAGAGTGAAGAAGCAAAGGGTGCTTCATTGCTGCTGTTCCCAACAAGAGGTCTGTAGGTTAGCGGCAGACACTTGTGAGTCCCTGCCTCTTCCTTCACTTGTATTCAATTTGCAGTGTCTCATCAAGGGTCTGCTTCCTACCAGACCTCAAATGCTTTCTATTCCTGCTCAGCATCATGTCTCTTTATATCCCACTGGCTCTACTACCCTCTACATAGCCAGGACTTCTCAGACTCATCATAACACTCTTACCACAGCTCTTCTAGCACAATCTTGTATTTTCGTTCCAGTGTTTCTATCTTGGAAAAGTCAGAAAGTCAAATATTTGCTTCCATCCTTCCATGTGAAAGGTATAAAACACCATTGAAAGCCACCCCCATATGTAGACCACACATCTTCCTCTGGTACCGTCCTCGCATAACTGGACTTCAAAAAACACCCAGGGAGGCCCAGAGAAATCCGCTGCTATGTCTGATTAGCACAGCCTATTACTAAACAGATGACATTTTTTAAAATGTTACACCATACTTCCCACAAGAGTTGTATGTAAATGCTAAAAGAACAATATTCTGACCTCACTGAAATCCATGGCAAAGGTCCTAATTACTTCAGCAAGGTCAGTTTTAAACTAATAACTTTCTTATCCCATCAGATAGACCAGAGCCCACTGCAATGACTTTAATGGACAAAATTAATATTAAAAATCCTAATCCTAATGAAAGATAATCTTTCATGGTAAACACATATTTATAAAGTGAAAAGTGAGAACTGAAGAAGAGCAGTACTCCAGAAGTTAAAAAAGCTAACTTTCAAGAAGTCTATTTTCAATCACAACCTCTCACAGGAGTGGTTATAAATTCACAGCTCCATGACTTTACCTCCCAGGGGAAAGGGTGGAAGAGAAGTCACTACTTTGTCCAGTCAAGCTAAACTGGGCTGAAATTAGACCGAAGTGATTTTCTCAAATATCTTCAGTGTCAGACAAAACAAAGTGAAACAAAAACTTACCCCTTCAACAGGGTTCTGAAACTTATCCCTTCATTCTGAACTTATCCCTTCTGAACTTATAAGTTCTGAACTTAGCCCTTCGACAGAGTTCAGAGCTCTGATTTACAGGACAAGATATATAACTTCTCCAATGGAAGGTCTATTGATACCGTGCAATCTCTCAATTTAGGCTGACAGGAGAGTAAGAACTTGAATGACTGACATTTCAGTAGAGCACGAGGGTAGATTATAGTACGTAAAAGTGCCTCCATGCTTGAGAGCTCTTACAGAATATGCTCAAGCAAGAAACATATCTCCATGAGCTAATACTGTGCCACTCCTCAATCAATGGCCAGGAAACCTACCAAACTGAAGGACCAAATTCTTCGGTTCTACAGAGGAGAAAAAGGATCATAATATCTCCCTTAAAAAAGGTCATTGTCAGGAAAGAATCTGAAGACAGAAATGTAAAACATCTTCAACTTTGCTTACTGAAACAGAGTGGCAAAAGATAAAGTTATGTGCAGGACTTAGGAGCCAAAGTCCCCTTTTCCTTAATTTTCAGTGAGCTCTAGCACCCCATGGCACTTCAGAAATAATTTTCTTCTGAAGTGTTTTTGCACATACACGAGATTTTTTTAAAAAGTAATAGCTATGAGCCATGTTTCAGTCAAGGCTAGGGCAACCAATCTGATCTATAAGAAGTGCATTTAGCTAGCCAGCAATAAAACATTTGTATTTAGGCTTGATAATCTCATTTATATTGACCCAAATGTTCCTCTACCATTTACTTGAATATCATAAAAAAACCAAATCTGATTGACATGGATGAAACTTACAATATTTATAGAAAACTACATAAATGGTGCATTAAAGAACATTGGAAGGAGAAAGCCCGGATTACAAATCATGCCCAAATTAGAGATATATTTTAAGCAGATAAACCACAGTGATACTAACAGATTTTCGTGATCTGCTTTGGCTTCCTGACATTCATGATAAGCCACTCCTACTCATTTTTCTTTTAAAATATGCATTAAAGAATTGACAGACTTACATTATAGAGAAGGAACCAAAAGCCCAGGAGTTCAAAATACAAATTCAGATATTGAATGAAATTTAGACTCATGTGCATATGTCTGTTATTGTAAAAAAAAGAGTATGTGCTCCTGTAAACAACTTCTTTCTGTGCTACAATTACAGAGAGCATAATGTTACCAAAAACAAATACTAGCCTTCCATTGTAAATTTATTCACCAGCTTATAAGGTGATGCAGAATAAGCTGAATTGTAGGGAAATATAATGCTTCTGAAGCTCAAAATAAGGCGTAAAATGCTCCATATTGAGACGCATGTGCTTCATATTCTAACATACCTTAACAAGAATCATAGAATCACAGAATACCAGGTTGGAAGGGACCTCAAGGATCACCTGGTCCAACCTTTCTAGGCAAGAGCACAGTCTAGACGAGATGGCCCAGCACCCTGTCCAGCTGAGTCTTAAACGTGTTCAGTGTAGCAGAGTCAACCACTTCTCTGGGGAGATTATTCCAACGATTGACTCTTCTCATTGTGAAAAATTTACCTCTCATGTCCAATCGGAATCTCCCTGGGAGTAAGTTGTACCCATGAAGAAGGTTTACTATATTAGAAGAAGGTTTACTATATTAGTTTCTCATACTAAGTGCAATATGATGAATTTTAAGGTCAAAAGATGTCTATCTCAACTGTAAAAATTAGTTACTAATTTGTAAAGTATTTTTACTGATATGCATAATCTTGAAAATTTTAAACGAGCCTTATTTTGCCTTTGTGAAAGATCCATATTCTGTAGCATTTCCATTGTCACGTTGTCCCTTTCTAAACATAATCAATGTGATTGATTATCCATCCATAACTCCCTTCATAACAAAGATATTTTGTAGTACACATAGTGGAAAAGACAGCTGGTCACACTCATTGCTTCCAACTCCTGCTCCCATCCCTTTTCTCCTCAGTAAAACAGCATTGGTGCTCCAGACTTAACTTTGTGCTGCCATCCTAATGTGTCCATTGGCACTCCACACCAATTGACCAGCACATTGACCAGCACCACCTTCTGTGCTAATCACCTCCAGAATTTCCTGAGGTGGGAGAGACTTCAAAAATCCAGACAGACTACACATGTTAAAACTCACCTTCAGGATACAAGGGCACATGAGGGACAAAGACTGTGCTAGTGCTAGCAAGAGCAGGAGACAGAGGCAAGATGCTGAAGAAAGCTATGATGTGAGCAGTTCTTATAGTGGATGGAGTGTCAGTTGAACAACCAATGGAAAGAGAAGAGAGACCAAAACTTTCAGGAAAGTCACTGAGGAGACAGTAAGGAGAGGAGGAAAATCATAAGCAAAAGATGTTTAGCCTACAAGGGAATATCTATAATAGCTAGCTATTTAACCTCCTAAGCAGATGTGGCCTAGGTAGTTGCATGTTTATTATTATTATACAAATAAAGATTTTTAAGCTACAACTTTGGCAGGGACTGAACATGAGTGCTAGAGAATGATACGCAGTCACTTGACCGTAACAGGTCCTGAAGTTTACCACAGGTCTACTATTTCATGAAGAACAATGCTTAGAATACATCATCCTAATTATAAAATACTATAGTGAGGATATTTTTTAAAATAAATTCACTTAATAAACACTTAGCGATACATTTCCAGTATGTTCTAATCTTGATTAATTAGTTGACATTTTTTAAATAAATGCCAAACCACAGTGTTTTCAATTAGTACTTTACAAATATACAATTGCCCTATTAAATCTAAATTGACTACAGATTTAATAAATCTTAATTCAAAGCACTACGATGATTTTTGTTGCCAGACAGATGGAACAAAACTCTTCTGTCAAAATATAAAGTAAGGTCAAAAATAAAAAAAAAATCCAAATTAAAAAAAATCCAAATCTATTTGAAGGAGGAAAAGAGAGTGGAAGAGATAAGGAAAAAAAAATGCCTATAAAATAATGATAGGTAGACCTCAATTTCTGGACATCCAGCTTCACTTCCAAAATCCCAAATGCTATGTTAAGCTTGTTTTTAAAAGATAAAGTCATATTTGAAGGAAACATACACAAAATTAATGAAAACCATTTCTAAAAAGTCAGAAAAATTATTTTATTTAAAGCAAATGGTGCTGCCCCTGTGGTAATTGAACCCTCTGACAGACAGTTACAGTTGCACTGGCTATAATAGTCTCAGAAGGTCATATGCTCTTCTATACTACATAAGAAACAGTCAAGCCATGATATATTAATGATGTCTTGCTATTTTGTAACAAAGTTCAAAAAAAAATCATTACCTTTCTTAATACAGTGAATTAACTATACGTCTTTAATAAATGCTCAATTTGTTTAAAAGCTTCTCTTCTATCTTGTTTTTACTTAAGGCGCATGGAAGGGGAAATTACAATTTTAGCCATGTCGGGGCCTACTGTGAGAAAGAAGGTGAATCTAAACAAATGAAGTAGCCAACCAAAGCTGAAGGGAGCTGTAATTTCTACACTCTGAGTACATCCTCCCCCTAAAACTGTAGAGGTTACTATGGATACAGACTAAGGTGAAAGGTTCAAGATAGGCTTTATCCATTAATCAGACCACTGTTAAACCAACCACCCAGGTGACAGATTTCATCTTACTGTTTAATTCACTCTTGTTTTTTCCTCAGGAGATTATTTCTTGTTGGAGCAGTTCAGTCATTAATTAATAAAATTTCTTGGAAAATTAACAAAGTGTAGCTCTTCTCTTGGGTATTCTACAGAAGAGACTCAACACTTTCCCATTTTGTGTCCAAATGTACTGCATTCTCATACTGCAGTGTTCAGGAGGAAAATCATCTCCAGCAGGAAACTCTACATCGATTTCAAGTGACAAGCAGTCTCAAAATTACATGATTCACTGTTACTAGAAAAACAGTCTAGAACCACTTAGCAAATTCAAGACACACATACTGCGTACATGTAGAAAATAAAATTAGTCCCAAAATTCAAAATTTCCATCATTTTAGAGCTGCTGCACTTGGCTGTAGTATTTATTGTGTTACATTTGGCACTAACTATGTTTGTCTTTTAAAACCATGTCAACATTTTCCATAAAAAATATGTTCTTATAGCTTCTCTAACAAAAATGGGCAAGTGTTTCAGTAATAAAATGTTAAACAGCTTTTGTGCCTATAAAGATATTAATAAGGCAGAAATCATTTCAACTTATGTAATTCAAGCCCTGTAACTCCCAGAAGGATTTTAACATAGCCAGAATTTTTATTATTTTTAGCTGAGACAATACTATCTGGGCAATGGAGTCTGTAACTAAGCATACCTAAAAGTATCTAACATCAAGTAGGAAGAAACCTATTCTATTTTTTAAGAATGTTTATTTTAACTCAACTTCAACCCACAAATTGTCTGTGTGTCCACAATGCAATGTATGTGCCATGCAAGATCACCAAACCAAGAACAAAAATGAAGATGTGATTTATAAATACACCAGTTGGCAGTTACACTAAAATAAAAATATACGATACAAAAAAATCATTGGAGGGAAACCAGGACTGGTCAGTAAATGCAACTGCATCATTATTCTCACAGGGGGAGACTGTCAAAGGCATGAGGGTGAGTTAAATATCCAGTGCTCAACACATGCCAATATGGGTTGGACACAACTCGCATTTATGCTTTTCAAAACCAATCCTGTAATTCAGGGAAAAAGGCCGCTTTCTGTAAGTGGTAAAATGAAGAAAAGTTATATTGAATTCATCATCCACCTTCTGCAAATAACTTTTTTTTCTTTTTAAGAAAGTAAAGACTGCCAGTACAGACTACTTTTCCTATCTCACAAGCACAGTACTGGCTCATATAGATAAATTCATCTATTTCCCAAAACTGTAACTATATTCAAAAACTTTTTTACATAGGCAAGTTTTCACAGCTCAGTTTTGAAAGGATTAAAGTGGACGAGTTGCTGAATTCACAAATGTGTTATGAAAATTAAGGCCAAGATCCTAAATTACTTTACAGAAGGGATACATAAACCATATACTGGTCTCATTTAATTTTTCATCAAAACCTAGCCACCTGGTACAGATTAGGCAGCACTCAGCAATATTACATAGCAGTTGGGAACACAACGTGAAGCATACCATATCCACAGAGCCTGCACAGGGAATGGGTAGAAAGAGGCAGGACATCATTGCATGGACTGGGACAGGTCCAAGCACAGCCATGAGTGCTCTCCCTCCAGCCCAGACTGCCATGGAGTGACCTCATGTGGATCTCAGGGTTTTGTGTGATGTGAAAGCCAGCACCCACTTTCTCACAATGCAGTGCATCCCAGTGACACACCACAGTACTGAGGGGGAGAGTGCTGTGCATTTAACAGACACTTGATTATTCCAGGAAGCAAAGAAAAGCTATTTCTCACTTCAGGTTCTTAGGATGACCTAATTCTGGTTAGGCTATGACACACACAAACACAAAAAAAAAAAAAACCCACACATGAATAAGAATTAGAGGTAACAGCAATGATTAATAATCCATATGGGTAATACTCCCCATATGAGCATATGGAAAAATCGATATTGGCACAACTGCCAGATGCTGAAATAATGTGTAGAGATACCAGAGCACTCATTGGTTTTAACAGTTGTGCTTCTAGGCACAAATATGCTAACAGGGAATCTTGTTGCACATTAGCAGGTTGTAAATTTCCAAATAAAATGCAGTACTAAAAGTGAAAGGTTGTTTGTTTGTTTTTAATAGTACATCTGTTTTATTAAAATAGCAACACTTACATATTAAAGCATGTCTGGTGTGAGGTGTCTGGTCACCTGAAATTTGTGTGGGAACAAAAAGCATGACAAGAAGCCCACCCATATATCAGTGCATATACTGACTAGTACCTACATGAGGCACTGTTAAATTAATGCTTAATCCTTTCTATTTTCATATAACGGGAGTTTGTTTGTTAAAACTAGGAATATCTGCTTAAATCACCATTCTTTCCTAAATTTCCCTTCTAACTAAAGCAATAATAACAATAAAAATAACAACAACAATAAAAACTAGGTTAATGCATCAACTATTTAATCTGCTGAATGTTACATATCTTGGAATGAGCTGGGATGTTCTTTAGCAAAGAAGTTTTATGATGATCCTGAGACATCTGTGAAAATATCACCATGTTCCACAACACATCATCTTAAAATCTGAACGTGAATTATGGCCTTCCTACAAAAGTGAATGTAAGCGTGCAAAAAAAACTCACTTGAACATCTGTTCATATCTGGCGTTCGGAGTCCGTAGTACCCTGATGGGCAGGAATGCAAGCATTCACCATATTGTCTCATTCCTTCTCGTCGTAAGAAGAAGAATAACTTGTGTTGGCATCTGATGCACCCATTATCCTTTGAACAAGATAAACAGCCTTTGCAAATTGGATTTTGTCCATAGCTAGCTGCAAAATAAGAAGATAAATTACACTTTAAGATCATTTGGAAATTTTTTTGGCTGGAGGTCCTCTTCCCTCTAAAGTATTACTTATCTATTACATGATTACAAGTAGTTTTGAAAGGAACGTTCTGAAAGTGTATTCATTCTCATACATCTGCACTGGCAAGTGAATAAAAAGAAATGCAATCTCTATATTTTTAGTTGTATGAAGGGCAAATTAATGAATTTACACAC
Organism: Nipponia nippon; assembly: GCF_047370975.1. Lineage (NCBI taxonomy): Eukaryota > Metazoa > Chordata > Aves > Pelecaniformes > Threskiornithidae > Nipponia > Nipponia nippon. Next base: position 20,171,465 of record NW_028262290.1, on the reverse strand, counting down.
TTTTTAAATAAAGGTACAAGCAAGCAGAGATCAAGCTATATAAAGTTCATCAGTGCAACATAAGTAAAACCCTGGCACTGAATTCTAGTTTGAACCTGAGCACACAAGCACATAACAGCAGCAAAATATAAGAACATCAGCACCCTGATATATGCACCTGGAATGATATGTCCATGGAAATCCAGCAAGCACACTAATGCAACTTCTGGCTTGTGAAGAGAGCAATATTAAGAGCAGCAAACTCTTTACAAGTACAGGTACAGCACTAGCAAAGAATGCTGGCTCATAGCTCTCAGGGTACTAGAACAGCTATCTTGCAGTCTCTTCTTGGTCCTTCTAATGAGAATGTCAAGATGATTATTTCCAAAAAAGAGTAACAGTTTTAACTTCTAAGAGCCTTTTTCTACAAGCTTCTACCCAAAATGGACTGAAAACCATATGCACAGACATTACCAAAGGAATGCGTTTAGTGCAGATTACCATTTTAGGTCACCAGCTGCTGTGCCTTCAACTAATTCTATTATCTTTTTTCTTTTTTTCTTAAAATTACTTGACGGATACTGCAACACAAACCTTAGCTGCATCACTCTTGGCCCATACGAGCTTTTACTATCCTGCCTTTCTGCAGAGTCGCAGAACACTCCCCGGTCCCCACAGGCTGTCAACTCCCTCTCAGGCACTGAGTCAGCACAGCAGGTTAGCAGAGGGAGGATGGCTCAAGACATTCCTGAAACCAGCATAGCTTAACAGGTCTGTTTTAAATATTAAATTGGCTACAGGACTTGACAGAAATTTGCCAGTTCAAACCTGGTTTACTGGAAACAAAAGAAAAATACTATGCAACACAAGGAAAGTGCCTTTGGGGTCTCAAGAGCTTTTTAATAGAGGCCACACTGAGGGCACCTGGCCAAAAAAGGGCAAGGACTATGTTTAATTGTTATATTTTTAAATATCTAAAAGTATCCACACCTTAACATAGTACTCTGGTACTTTTATCTTGGATGGATGGATAATTGAGGTTGCTCAATGGATGACTTCACGAGCAGAGCTGAGAAAAGAAAAAAGGAAAAGCCCACCACCCTCTAGAACCAGTAGCTGATAAGCTTTACTCTCACCTTCACACATCTGCACACCACATTCCCACTCCCTCTCTGCTTCCGGCCCCCACACATGCCTCCCCAAGTTCAGCACGACAGCATTCAACTCTGATCTTGTACAAAATAATCCTAGTGGGTGGCAGGCAGGACGAGAAGCCAAGCGATCCGGTGTGAAACAGCTCAGCCAGTGGGACACTTTGAGTGTTGGAGTCCTCTGGCACCAGGCTCACCTGGTGACATCCTCTTGATGGGAATAGCATCCTTGCCCCCTATGGTATACGTAAGATTCTTTGGCTCTCTGTTAACCCCTTTGTAATGACACACCCTACCAGACCAACTGCCTTACACTCCTAAACCAGTTCCCATCTCCTGCTGCCTACAAGACCTCAGATATAACTTTTCCTACAGTTCATCTTGCAGCTATTCTCATTCCCAATCCACGTCTTCAAAGACATATAAGAAGAGAAACAAACAGATGATGAGCTAGGCCTGGATGTATTCCTCATCTCACTGTCGGCAGGGATTGCCTATCTATAACCACATCAAATAATATGTGACTGTGTACTCCAAAGCAATTGTTACTTAACACATGGTGGGCAATCCTGTAGACTTCTGAATCCCCTTTTAGTCTCCTTGCATCTTGCTCTCAGTAAATCTGTACCTCCAGCTTGTTCAAGGTTCCTCACAGAAGTCTGTACTTTAACAAAAGAATTAAAAGGAACAAAGCAAAAGTAAAGACGCAAGATGCCTGAATTTATTCACTACTCAAAGTGTTTTTTGGAGTTTGAATCAGCTTAAGTCAGAATCTCATACACAGCGTGTTATTTCTTCCCCAAATCAAGGATTTATTTTTTCTCTATACCCCTCTTGAGCAGCTATGCAATATTGACATCAAATAACCCAGCTCCCCAGTTCACTCCAGGTTTCAGCCTTGACTGTCCACGCTGTGTAGCTGTCACTCCAGCCCTATGCTCTTCTCTGGAGAGAACTAACTCCTTCCAAAACATAACCCATATATGCCCCTGGGGAGAGTCTGCTCCAAGGAATCCTCCAAGTCGACAACATGAACAAGACTGCACCACTCTGCCACATAGTCCTTGTACCCTTGACTAGCACTCTGGAGCAGGACTCACCCCTTACACCTGGGTTCTCCTTTCATTAGGCGTACCCCTTACACTCACACCACCCAACATGTAATGGTTGTCATAAAAACCCCCAACCCAAGCATGCTGTGCAATCCTTGCATTATTTCAGAAACTTTAAACAGAAGAATATATATGATTATGACTTAGGGCCAGGCCAATTGCTGAACAGCATGGGTATAGCTAAAGGCTACGATTCTCAATAGTCTGGTTTGGGGAGCAGGGATTATGGTCTTGAACAGATGCATTTGTATTGTCCATGTCGTTCTCATATCCACCTTCCCTCATTGACTGCCATTAAAATTCAGACCTCTCAGCTACAAAATGTCTCTGTTTGACTCTACTGTCCAGCTTTCCTTTATCTATGACTATCCACATGTTACTCTCCTCAAGTACCTCTTTTTTCTATTTCTGGTAAGATATCTTTGTTGACAACCTTTTGTTCTGCAGACAAATTTAATTATGCTGACTTCCCTGGGCTCTGTCCTAACATACTCTCACATGAAAAGGAGCTAACCACGTAAAATGATCCTCCATTATCCCGTGCTATCATTTTTTTAGGAGATGGACAGCACATCTTTCACAGCTTAAAGTCAACACAAGATATACGAGAGAGTTCAATAATATAGTAATTTTGTAAGTTGTATATATTTATGCCAAAATTTTAACTTGTGTGTAGGTTCCCCAAACCATGACATCTAGACTCTCCTTCTTTGTCTCCTCAGCAGCCTTAACAAATGATTTGTAACTTCTATGCCTGTATTTTTTTCTGTCTTATAGGAATGCCATGAGATTCAGTTCATCAAAAGTTGTAAACTGCTCTAAAATCCTCAGATGTGAGGTATCATAGATGTGACATGTGTATTATTACTTAAATGAATGATTATTAAACTCACACATTGAATTTGGATAACAGAGTTCAAGACCGTCACATAGTTAATGGTCACATAGTGATAACTTTCCCTATTGCTCTCCTAGTTACTAAGTTATAATAAACACCTAAAAATGCATCAGATATTTTTCTTTTCTTTCTTTACTAGATTAGGAAAAAAAAAAAAATCACAGAAGAATTATACAATGGTAAGGGGAGAGAATATGATTTGTATGCTGTGATACAGAGAGTAAACTTTATGAAAGAACCTGAAAACTTCCCACTGTGTTGCTTAGGCACCAAACTGAATAATTTCCAGGTATTTAGCATACAGTAAGTTATTGTGAAGTGTATATCACAGAATCAGCATTCTTCCACTTTGTTGTTGCTTATATTCTTTTCTGAACTTCACAGGAAGCATACTGACTTCTGCAACCTCTCTGTCAGTTCAACTTGGTCCAAAGCAGGGAAAATCATGATATGCTCTACTACTAAACTACTTGGACACTGAACATACACTTTAACAAATCAAATACTGTAGCACTGGTTTTGGTGTCACATAGGCATGCAATCTTGAAGATACCAACTTAACTTTCTCTCTTTGCCCAGATGTACACAGGCTATAATTAAATCCTACAAAATCGCCCCTGCCCCAAAGTGTTCCCTTTCCATCTTGGTTTCTTAGTACAGCAAATACAATGTATTCTTATCACATACAGCATTTTCAGCTCTCTCATAATTGCTCTTTGAAAGAGGAAGTGAACGCCTCTGTGTTCAGCAGAAACATCTATACACTTCCTTTTGAATTTCTTCATAACCTCTTCCTTTTCCTTCTGTATTAGACTGCAAGAAAAAACAACAAGCTTACAAAACATGGTAAATCACATTCCAAGTTACCAGCTGCGTGATACGCAATGTAAAACATCACACTACCCTCAGTTCTCACATCTCTATTTTGACCCTGCCTACAACACCCTCCTCAACTCTGTGTGCCAGGCAGGCAGGTTTCCTCCAGCCAAATCCCTCATGGAAACACTCCTTCCACAAGGCCCCCAAATGTTAACCAGTGTCAGAGCGCTGCTGTCGTCACATCATAAAACCGAAAATGCACACATGCTCTAAGTTAGCACCATCCTCTGGGTCTCAAAGCACATGATTGCCCTGGCTGTCTGTTCAGATTGTAAGGTCCTTGCAGCAGGAGCAATGTTTTGTACAGACACATAAGTATGTACCCGGGTGTGAACACCGCACATAAACACAAACACACACCTTTATACAGAAACCACATCTTCTATTCCTTCTGCTTGCTGCTGCTGCCACTATACTCTAGAGCATCTCTATATTTAAAGAAAAAAATCCAGACTTGATTCCCTATGTTGCTTTTTTATTTTAAATCTGGGATTAAATTTGCCAAGTTTGAAAAGGTTACTTGAGAACACAGACTAGTACCCAAACACTGAATGAAATACTTCTGAACTCTAAGGGTGTTCAAAGTTTCATGGTTTGGATCCATATCAAGTAAAATCAAATGTCAGCTAATTACTTTAACTCTTGTCTGGATCAAATGTATTTAAGCTATATTGCTGAAGCAGTTTTAAGTGAATTGTTATGACTATTTGAAATCACAAGAGAATCAACAGTGCAAAATGAGTCTAGCCTGTTCTCCACAAGAATACAAGTTGTTCTGTAAGCAAGAGAACTAAGAGCATTTGATTTCCTATGATCTTACTGTCCTGCAGCCCATACCACAACAACTGCTACTAATTTATGCCTTTCTTGTATACTCACTTGTTAGGTGTCACAAACCTCTGTTGAACCTGGTGCTTCAGCTCACCACAAGAACCTGGTATTTTTACACTTCTGTAAAAACCAGGCTGAAATGGACAAATGAGTCCAAAACCAATTGGAGAAAGAGGAGAGCCTGGCAGAGAAACAAGTAGTAGAAAAAGTCATTACCTGAACATCATTTCTTTAGAGGGCCAGGCTAACATGCTCATTATCTTCCTAATATCACTCGCTGCCTGGTCATTGTGTCACTATTTGGCAGTCTTTGGTCTTTTGGACTCTCTGAAGTCAGAAACTGGGCTTACTGGTATAATGGCCTGCTTAATGGCACTCCTGCCCTAACTGGGATTGCAGCCACATAAATGCTGGTAATTGGATTTTAGTTCAGATCTAGCAGGAATGTCTCCAAGACACTTATCACTGCAAACATGAGGTGTGCAGATGGGACTCAGAGGAGGGAAGCAACTAAAAGACCACTACAAGCTGCACTTATTGCAGAAAGAATAGATTTCATAATCCTGAATTCAATTAATGCTATAAAGATATCTCATACATATCTCAATAAAACCAAGTAAAATACACTCATGCTTGACATATGTCTTCAGGGTACCAAAGAACAGAACAAAGAATACAGCCTTACAGGTACACCAATATTGTATAGTATACCAATGTACTAACACTGTAAGACTGCAAGGTCATTATAGTTAAAAACCATCTGATGGGCTATGCACAGAAGCTGGCCAAGAAAAATACCTATTTTTCATTAGAGCTGTGTAAGTTTTGGACAGAAAACTTCAATAACCAAAAAAAAAAAAAAAAAAAAGGAAAAAAATGACTAGCCTGACTCTAGTCATTTTCTTAAATTAAAAGAATTAAGAGATGCAAGGTCAAAGGGGATTTTTGTGACCAATTAGCCCAATGCCCTGTACAAAGAAGCCACAGAACTTGTGCTTTACTAAAACATATCATTTAAGAAACCATTCAATCTTGATTTTTAAATTGTCAGTGGTAAGGAAACCACCACAACCTTTGTTAAGATATCATAGGGGCTAATCACTCTCACTGTTGAAAATCTGCAGTGGAATTTTGAACTTCAAATAGCAACCACTGAAACTTTTTATATCTTTGCCTGCCAGATTGTTAACAGTTTTTCAGTGTTTTTTCCCCAATGCAGACACTCTGATCAGGTCAAGTCTTAGCCTTCTCATGGGTAAGATAAACAGAGCAAGATTCCAGAATGTCTCACCGCAAGGCAAAGTATCCAGTCCTTTGATCAATCCCTTACCATTTTATCAACAGTCTTACGGACACCAAAAAAGAGCTCAGCAATGGAAAAGCGATTGTACCAGTGCCAAATACAGAAGTGATATAACTTCTCTACTATTCCTAGATATTATTCTCCTGAAACATTCATGTGTTATGTAAATTTTTTTGACCACAAAGATACTGCTTCCCAACTACAACGCTGCTCTGGGTAGGAAGCAGCCATTTTCTGAAGTTACGCAGGAGATCACCCCGTGCTATCTTTCTCAGGACACTGGTCCTTAACCACTTAACCATCATTTTCTCTGAAGTTGTCCACAACTCAGAAAACCCACATGTTCCCCACTCGTCCTCTGAAGACAGACTAACTGTAGAGTGTCAGTTCACTTCAATGATTTTGGTGTAAATCTCACCAAATTTATGCTCATAAGTGAAGAATTTTACCTGCTTATTATGAAACCATTTCTTCAGGTCCTTTGGAGGTCCTAATTATATTTTCAATACCATAATTTTATGCTTAAACTACTCCTACTTATCAGCTCATTTCATTCTCTCGTTATTGATATAATTGATATATATATATTGGTATAATGTCCTTCTGATTATTCTAGTCTAGGCCTCAGAAGACTTGTCTTCATTCCATCTATATTCAAAAGAGAGCGGACTGTTATTCCACTTCAAAATCAAAACATTTTACTTTTGCTACATGGCTATCCAGCTGAATACTTTCAGAATTTTCTGTACTGTTTGCCCCACCACCATGGTAGGGAGAATCACTGTGAAGATCAGTTAGATATCCTTAAGCACTCTGGTAAGTCTCAAGAAATCACCTACATGTTGAGATATTCTGCAATATTTAGTGACTATAGGCATTATCAGCATTGCATACTGACTACCAAATTCAGAAGCCTACTTTATCAATAAGATGACATGTACGTTGGTTTCAGGATGCCTTGGTTGCTTAGATAGTTTGAGAACATTACTGACTTTCTTTCCAGCGGTGCTGAACTGCCAGTCACAGAAGTATCTCAGCCATCTTTCTTCATTCAGCCATCTGGAGCCTTTAAAGGCATCTCTCATAGTTTAATTTCTGGATACCTGCTGTCAACTGGAAACATTTAACTCCCTTTGCCCTCTTCTGTCTGCTGTTCACAGCCTACCAGCCCTCACGGGCCTTCAACTCTACCGAATGCTGCTTCCTCCTTCTACTTCTGATGTGAATCCTCCTCCACAATTTCTCTCTGTTCAGTTCCCTGGGGGATAGTTCCTCTCTCCCTGAAAATGGAGCAGCAATGCTTCCTCAGTCTGGTTGCTCAGACCTCTTCCATTTCCCCAGTGTTCCCCAGTGACGGTACTTGTCCTTCGAATCCAGAAATCCAGCGCTATCAACAATTTACATTTTATGCACAGGAAGTCCTTTCTGGCTACTGGATGGAAAAAAAATATGGAACATCTGTTGCAGGTCACAAACACCACTCCATCACGTGCCATCCTAAAAATCAAGTATAGAAATAGACACAGAGAGAAAAGTGACTCACTCTCTGTTCAAATGTCCTAGGAAATATTAGCTTTTATTGCTGTTTGCTGTTCATAGATTCACGAGTTTTATCGTAGGTCTTCTGTCACTAACAGAGTAACTCAACACACACGCTTGAAACACTGGGGATAAAAGGTCCAAGCATCACAGACACAAAGTGCGCACAGAGACAAAAAAAGGTAAAATAAAATAAACTAAAAAAAAAAGCCCTCTTCCCTGTATGTTCATGCATACAGGCCAGATACCTAGCCTGTTCAGAAAAAAACCCAACAACCAAGCCTTACCAACCCACTGGTTCACAAATACCACTCACAGGTCATCTGTCTTGAAGCCTAGCCCCGCCCCGATACTTATATTTGGCATTGTCTTACATGATGCACATTCATGTGCACATTGCCAATCTCATTCCTGAGTTTTAATTTATAAGCCAATCTACTTCAGCTATAGTAAGAAATTACATTACACCAACTAATAGACCAGCCATTTCCTTTAATCCATTCAAGTTGTTAATGTGTAAAGTGGCTGCTTCAGTTATTATCACACTGAGAAGAGTCCGTCCAAGATGACCTCTGTTTCATCTGCTTATGCGTTGTTAGAATGATGCTTTTTTAGGAACCCTGTAGTCCAGCAGTACCAAAACATGGCCAATAGATGCCCATTGCTGTACTGTTTGCACAGCTGTAGGAAGTTTTGTCTGCTCCAAATCTCAGAGTTCTTTATCTTATCTGGCATCTTCAGTCTCTGAAAAGTATCCATGATATAAGCTTTAAATAAACTTCCATCAGGTAGTTTTATGATTTAGGATACTTTATTAGCCCCAGATAATTTGACTAAATGTCAGTAGTTTCATGTATAGTAACCTCAAAAAAATCCAACCATAAAACCCAAGAGGATTTTTAACATGCAATACTTTTGAAGCATAACTTGTCTTCCAATTTCTCTTATTTAGAATTTACATTAATTACACTATCAGCTTTCTACAGGTCTATAGAGTAAAATGCAGAAATCCCCCAAAGCCACTACTTAAAAAGAAGAAAATCATCATATCTGAGATTCTAGGTTGTTCTCCAAGCCCCAGCAATTCAGACAGGTAGGCAAAGCACCACAAGTCATTACCTTTGGCAACAGTACAGATTAATTACATCTGATGAAAACTGCATAAATCCATCAACGGGACAGAGATCAGACCCCCCAGTCTGCTCCACCCCTAGGATCTACCCCAACGTCTGGCTCTCTCCAGCATGCCCTTTGTGCAGTGGCAGGGCTCTTTTGCCTTAGCAGCACAGTGGGCTGGTTTCAATGAAGGGATGTCTACAGCTCCCTTCCCACCAGGCCACCACTCTATCACTCACCAGTCAAGCTCTCCTGCAGACAACGAAGTGCCAAAGAGTGTGAACACTGAGCAGCCTAGCTGCTCAGCATGGGGAGCTCTGTGCCTGCACAGAGCTGACCTTAATCTACAGCAGAAATTGGGAATTTTCAAAACCAATTGCTGTGTCCTCACAAACAGGCTTTTGAAAAATCACGTTCCTCAGCGAAGGCTTTATCTCTTTTTCACTTATACCTCCTATCTCTTACCTACGTAAGAGGTCCAGGAGCTCCTTCTAGGCCTTGTATGTAGGAAGAGAGAGGCAGGGAAAACAGCAAGTGACGACTCCCACATTCCCCAGCTTATTTCGAGTGGAAAGTTTATTTGCCTTCCATTGAAAATAAATCACATTGGGAAGCATGAACAGATGCTCAGAGGCTGGTAGTTCCCCTTCTAATACAGAAGAAATAGTCATACTCCTTCCAGAGACTTACTATACCTTGGATCAACTCTCTATATGTGGTGTTAATGTGGAAGCTGTGAAGAGAAACAAAACTAAAATACAAACACTCCTTTACTTTCCTCACATCACCACGCTGGTGGGGAGATCTGGTCAGTGGGAGTCCACAAGGCAGTGTATTTCCACCTCTCAGGTGGTTAAAAGTCACTTGGACACCAGTCTCAGACCTTTCCATTTCTGGTTCCCATGCTACAGTCATCCAGAAATGCACAGGCTGTAACAGCCTATTTCTTAATTACAAAATTGCACAGAAATGCACAGGAATGCATTTTCCCCATGTATATATTCTGTGTGCCACTATCTGATGGCACATTAAACAGCAAACTTTATCCAGCATATTGGTGCTGCAAATCAACATCTGGGACACAAATTCTATTGCAACAAAGTCCCAGGCATTTAAACAGATTCATTTTTTTCCAAGTCTTTTAATATCTAGAATATTTCAGCTAGCTGCTGTGAATAAGATTCATCTCCAGCATGCAGGTGAATAAACATAGATTTAATTTTTTCCCCTTTGATGGCATGTTTACTTTGTCTTCTATTGTAAGTTATAACTTTTCCAAGCACTGAAAACTGCAGGGATCCAACGTAGAGGCGTTCCAACAAAAACACAGTTCCAAACCCAGATCCACCCAAACCGCTGAAGACAAAACATTATTGGAAGCACTAAAGCTAAAGAGGTGAAGATCCAGAACGCTCTGCTTAAGACACAAAGTACAATGACATACAAGAAGATTTTATGTATGATGCATATTTCACTTTTTTACTGAACAATTCCTAAAAAGGTAGAAAAGATTGAGGAATAGAAAAAAAAGTATTTCAAGAAGGAGGTCAAGCCTTTCTTTTCACTTCCTGGAAGATTAAATTCAACGTATTTTACAAGTGACAGATATCAAATCCGGACTCTGAAGCTAGATAATCCATACAGCAATTCCAACAGAAACAAAGGCAAAGATTATATGGTTATTTTCATTGTTATATTAGGCACCACTAAACTAATGACTATATGCTTAACTGTTGTTTACTATCACATTTTTATTGTACAACAGGAACTGACATGTAAAGGAAATGCGAAACAAATAAATATTTGACTGTGATTGTTAATCTGTAACAGTGAAGAATATGCCTTATTTTCTCCAGTTTATATAGCAGTGAACACACTGGTTAGTGTTTCATAAATACCAAACTTCTGAAATGTTGAATAACGTGAAAATAGAGCTTCTTTTTTCTTAAAAAAATAGAATATTATTAAATTGAAAGGTACAGAAAGTGGTACCCTCTAAGAATGAAGAAATGTAAGGTTTAGATAGTTGGGAATAGTTTGGAAGATTTAATGGCCTCAGAGATAAGAAGCTGAGTAGGAAGCTTTAAAATGCACGTAAGGTTATATTCACAGTATCATGAGTTTTGCAGAAGAAATGGTGTACAGGTTCTTACATTGAGCAGAAGTCAATTCCAAATAAAGCTTCAGTGGGGATCTGTACAATCAGATTTGCCAGATGTCCAAGCCTGATGGAGGCAACCAGGGTTGCAGGTTAGGCATTAGGTTGAGAATGAAACTTGGACCACACAGAAGTAAAATTGCTCCCCACAGTATTTCAGAGGACTAGGCTGGTAGTCTCCAGGTAGAAAGGACAAATGTGTAGAGAAACCCATCTGGGTACTGTGTAGACACAGCACTGCATTTCCCCAGCTACAGCAGCTGACAGAGTAGTCAACGATGATGTTCGAGCTAGAAAACCAATAGCTCCCAGGTAGGGTGCTTAGGCTGAACCGATTTCAACTCTGTATTGAAGCACTAGGCAGAGTAGATACTGCTCTCCCCTTGCCCATTTTCCACAGGAAGGAAATTCAAAGCTAGATGGACGCTGTGGTTACTCCAACAGCTACCCAGTTTCAGTAAGTCCAGGACTCCAAGTGGCATCACAACACTCCTGAAAAGGTAAAGGAAGGCACAGCTATTTCAAGCCCCAACTGGATAAAGCCCCAACTAATCTGGTCTGGCCTCACACCCGACCCTGCTTTGAGCAGGAGATTGTAAGGGAGGTCCAATCTCCTGCCTGGGAGGTCTCTTCCAGACTGACTTATCCTGTGGTCCTGTGACCTGCATCTGAAGTATCAGATTTCACTTCTGGCTTGAAGAAGGAGGCAGCTTGAGCTACATGATGTGCCACACACCTCTGGTGGAGGAGGAACAGGTAACAAAGCACATGGGGATATAGCAAGTTTTCTGAATGTCCAGATATATTCCTTTTCACAGGAGATCCCATGGAGGGAGGCAACAAGTGTCAATGAATGAAATGGAAACAAAGCATTTTGGAAATGTACTGTAATTGCAAATAAGGGAACCTAAAGATATCTTCACAGCTGGAAGTATTCTTTCCCACACAAAGTGAGCCATCTTAAAAGAAAAAAAGCTCACCAGAGGAAAAGACCTATAGGTAGCAATGCAGCTCAGCTCAAATGAGATTAAATTCAGGAAAGCACAAGACAACAGCCACCTTTGGCCAAAACCCCCCAAAAGTTCCCCCCAGAGATACATTTCTTTTGAAAATAGCAGAGATGTTCCAGGAGGACAGATGGCAACTTCCTGCCTCCTACGAGCAGAGGACCTCCCCACAAGGACAAGACACCCTGCCCTACTCTGGCACTAGAACAGAGGTTTCATTATCTCACTCCTAAAATGAGAATCTGAATACAGATACCCACGTTGTATTACCAAGACTGAGGAGAAAAGGCTGTATGGTCAAACGCTGAAAATCCCACCCTCTGATGAGCGGTGATTGGGGCAGTATTCTGCATCAGACAAACAATTACCCTTTAGTGTCACACACACAGAAGTGCAGCAACTCCATGGCCTATAAAGCTCACGCACAAGACTAAAACTTTAGTACTGGCGGACTTCCAGCCCTCCCAAGCCACCAGGATAAATTCTTCCTTAGCCGTCAGCTATCAGAAAAGAAAAATGGCATCCCAGGAAACGCTGGCATTGGAGAAATCTGATATGAGACGTGTCTGATATGAGCATTTAAGAAGGTTATCTAGAGTCTCTTTAATAAGGTGGAGTCTTTTTGCATTTATAAAGAGCACTACCTTAGTGTGCTTATCATGGAGCAATTCAAAGTTAGATTAACTTTTAACACATAAAACAGGTAAATTCTGATCAAAAATTAGCAGTTGACATAGTACCTGTGAGTTTTGGACTCGCTACATTTCCACTGTACAAGCAGTACATAGCATAAGCCAGAAATGTGATTATTTGAAACTTTGCAAGGACCAAATTTGCTAAGCTTAAATTATCTGATGGTGTAATTCACTGGAAACAAAAATTAGATGTCGAGAAGAGCTAAAACTGGCAATTGCTTAAGGATATTCTACTGGACTAATAACAAGCCATACTATCACAAATACCAAAACAAAACAAAGATGTAGGGCAAAAAAGACCATTCTGACTAAAAAAAAAAAAAAATTATGTGGAAGTATTAAAGCACAGCTTCCAAGGATGGAAAACCAAGATGTAAATAGCAAATAATGCAAGTTAAAAAATTGAGATAATTGACAAATAACTTAAAGGGATCAAAAAAAAACAACCAAAAAAATCAACCCCACCCCTCTAAACCCTCAAATCCCAAAACTCAAACTCAACAGTGAATAGAGACCAGAATAACAAACCATATTTCTAACACTTAAAATAACAGACAGAGAAAGCAAAAGAGCCTAACAGTTACATCTCGTGTTTGGAATAAAGCAGGATGTATCCACCCAATGTGATAACACATCTGTAATCAAAAGTTTGCCAACCATACAAAAGGAAGTTATGCAAGACCATTTGCCAAAGAGAAAAAAAAAAATTAAGCAACTATCACTGCCAGTCAATTGCTAAATGCATTAACTTAATATTTCCCTCTAGATTTTTTTTTTTTAATAAATGCTTGAAGACTGAGGAAAGCTCAACAGCTCAGAGGACAGCCTATGTACCAAACAGGGAACTACAGACCAATTCACCTGACATCAATTTCAGAGGAAAAAAATTGAGTCTTTAAGAAAGCGTTGCACCATTGAGAAGTAGAGACTAAATATACATACATACATATGTAATAGATAGATAGAATAAGCAAGGGTTTAGATCAAAATAAACTGTTACTTTCTATAAGCATGGAAGAAAAGAAAACTGTTGGTGAGTTATACTTTGATTTCTTCAAGTCATCTGACTTAGTACAACATGACATTTTGATTTTAAAACCCAGCTCACCATCTGATCTCTAAATGTACGCTGTATTAAGAAAGAATCAACGCTTACCAAAAAAGCTCCAAAGAATATACAAAATCTTTGCTGGCACAGTTTCCAGATGACAAAAGTTGATGGGGTAACAAATAATCAGAACTAACCATTACTGGTACAGAGTCACCTCAAGTCTCAACTAAACATTTACAACCTAAAAAGTGCAGTTGAACAAAGGTAAATACCAACTACCCAGGGGAAGGGAGGGAGGGGGGTCCATCTTGCTGATGATGACTGGAAGCTGCAGTTAGGCTTGAACTAAAACTGGATGTGTCCACCATGTAATTAAAGACTGGTACATGCTACCTGTAAGATGGAGGCAGGGGGAAAAGGGAATGGGAAGAGGTTTGAACTGGCTTGAAGCCCTTGTTAGGGACACTACCTCTCTCTTCAGAAGTTATATGCTTTCATGGCACTTCTGGGATAAAGTATTTGGTTCTTGCCCCCGGAGATGTCATGTAAGCACTTCAGAATACGTGAATTGTGACTGTTTGTCACAGCTTGGATCATCAGTGTGCTTTTATATCAGGAATCCAAATCACCCCCTATAGACCGAGCTTTGCTCTACATGACAGAGCAGTCCTGGAGCTGTGTTTCCTTCAAATTCACCTGAACTGGAAAATATGCCCCAAGTGTACACCTAACATTCTTCAGCAGGTAGTATGCATCCAGTTCACAGGACCAGATTAGAGCTAGCCAAAAGTAAAACCCTGAAATGTGTAAAGCATGGGCACCAGGTCTCCAGAACTAGTTCAGTTCTACAAATGCACCCCACTGGACCTCACTTCTTGCTATTGTAGATACGGCCAGTGAGTCTCTCCTGATCCCAGGTAGGATACAAATGCCCAGACTGCCCTCAGTAGCTGCATGCCTGTTAAGACATTAGTTATACACCACATATAGTCTCATACTTCAGGGCCCAGCCAGTAACCTGAAAAGGTTACCAACTTTAACATGCAACTGGCAGACGTAATTTCCCAAGAATGAGGGAAAATTATTTTTCTTCCTCTGAATGATCAGAGACTAGCCATAACTAGGGGCAAGTAACATGCTAAATCAAAACTGGTGTCTAGTTTGTATATGTCCCCCATATACTCAGAGTCAAGCTAGTTATCACATTACATTCAGACAGGAATTTTCTTCCATCAAATCAGCATAGACTTACAGCATGTGGCAGAGTTTACCTGCTGGGACTGTCTGGGCAATTTTCATTTAGTTCATGTCTTGCCTTTCCAAGGACCTGAAGTGTTTTGCAGCTGCTTGGTCACTGCTGTGGTCTGTGACATACAGTTTAGTAACCTGTGAATTTAAATGCTTTGTGCCAGTTTGAGCCTTTAGACTACATACATCTGAGTAAAAGGTAATAATACTTAGCAATATATTATATTAACAGCTCTTCCTGGTCTTAAAAAACAAATGAGGATATGCTAAACAAATCAGTTTATTTTTTATTCCCTTTTACTATAAAGGCTGTACCTCTGAGAGGAGGAATGAACGACTCAAGGGAGCCCTCAACTTAGGATAAGACACATCTAGGTTCAAGGAATAATTCAGCCACAGTTGTTTTCATGACTTGGGCAAATAACTTAGCTTTTCTTGCTCTGAATTCCTCACTCTTAAAATTGAGATACTAGCACTTCACTATCTCAGAATAAAAAGAGTGTCAATGTCTTAAAATAAGACGTTACATGGGCTTATACCTCACTTTAAAAAAAGAGAGAGGAAAAAAAAAAAAAAAAGATCAATTCCATTAAAAAAATGGAAAAACTTAATTTCTGGAGTATTTCATAAAAGAGAAATTATTTCTCCAGAGTTCTCCCCTCAGCTCTCAAAACACTTCGTCCTAGAGACCGCCAGAAGTAAAAAACTGTGTAAGCCACTGAAAAAAAACAACTACTGAAAAATGTAGACCAGTATTTTCAAATGATGCATTGGAAAGCTGGCAGCTAAATTGATACTTTGATATTCAAACAGGTTTTTATTTTTGACATTGCTGTACGTCAACAGACTCTAATCATTTCAAATAAGTCAGTAGGAGCCAGGACCACTCAGTTACGAGTCTCCTTGTACAGTTTTCTGAATGATAAATATTTGTTGATAGTTTTCCAGAAAGGAAGGACTGTGTAGTACAGCCTTAGTGCAACTATGGTCTTTAACTCAGCCTGCTAATTCATACCATGATTACAACTCCAATTACTAGATTTTTGACTTGAAGTAATTAACTGGAAGAAAGAAAACATATCTTCCCACTGGAAGCAGATGATATGACTTTTCTGTAAAGACAGGCAAAAGCTCTTTAAGAACTGGACTATTAGGAAAGCCCATGGAGAGCCAAAAAAGCATCATCTGAGTAAAGAAAATCGTAGCCATACTGTCATTTAATAAGAGATGCTTAAAAATTAGCAGTACTAAACATGTTCTCATATATACTTGTCCAAAGTCACATACTATGACCTCAAAACCAAATATTAAAAAGTCTTCATTCACATAATGATCTGTAAAAAGAAGCCTTGGTGTGGACAGGTCTGGGCTTTAAAATGAGAAGTGAAAATACCTGAGAACAAATTTACTTCATTGCATATA
Source organism: Nipponia nippon (assembly GCF_047370975.1). Classification (NCBI taxonomy): domain Eukaryota; kingdom Metazoa; phylum Chordata; class Aves; order Pelecaniformes; family Threskiornithidae; genus Nipponia; species Nipponia nippon. Next base: position 20,155,076 of record NW_028262290.1, on the reverse strand, counting down.
CTAATGCAAGCTCATGCACTAAGAGGGAGAGTGCACTCAAATGATCCTCTAATACACCTTTTTTCTTCACACAGTTATTTCACAGGAAAAAAGTAAAATATTTAAATGCATCTCTTGCTTTCTATCTCAGATTTACTTGAGTTTGTAATTCCTTAAGATTTTTTAGGAGGTATTTAGGAGGAGCTACATAAAGCTGCAGCTGAGAATCACAAGCACGTTTTCATCTCTACCACCAGAGGCAAATTTTTAGGAAGCCATGACACTTTTGCCTCTGAAAAAACATCATTAAACACATTGATATTTAAACACTTAACTACTTAAACTGAAACCTCAAGTTACTCACATAATCTCTATGGTGTTGGTTTTTGTTTGTTTTTATTATTTTCTGACATTGTGAAGCATATAGAAAACAGGCTACCCTAACCCAAAGTACATTTTTAAAAAATGGAATAAATGATGCAGTTAGTTACAATATTCTTCAAAGCACAGCTCCTCTCCAAAACATGACTGCAAAACCAACATTGTGGTGTTCCACACTTGTGCCTCAAGGACTTCCAGAACAAAGTTTGCTCAAGTTATGAGCTGCACACATGTAAATGTGTACATGCACAGATATACACACGCATACATATTCCCTGCCAAAACCAGCCCTAAAAAACAACTAATTAAATCATGTCATGGAAGGTGCTTGTTTCTCCCTCAAAGATTTTGCACTCACTATGCTTTCTATTAAACTACGTAAAAAACATGGCCTTCATAATTAAAAGGAGATGTACATAAAGGCAGAATTTAGGTTGCCAGTGAAATTTTATTTCATTATTCTTTAAATATACAAGCTGGAATCTAAAGCATTTTTTGTCACGATGCTGGCTTTGCAAAGCCAACAAGACAAATAAGCACCTTCTAACTCCATGAAGTAAGAATGATAGAGAATGCATGCAAGATAGTCCCAGAGAAAAGACTTTATCTTATAGAAGATATTTTATATTTTCAAGATTATCTATTTCTAATTTAAAATATAACCACCATGTCTCAATGTAGTACTATTAACTGTTGCCTAAACACTCATTGTCAGCAGCTATATTACAATCATCCAGATATAGCATGATCCTAAACATGAGGCTGCTCCTAATTTTAGTGTCCTCTTATGTCTAGTAAGTAACATCAAGGTCTCCTTACATTCGGGGTCATGGGACAAGACACAGTGGTCCAACTAAGATCAAGGACCTGGCATCACCTCCATGAAGGCAGAAGGACGGGAGCATCAAGTCCTGTACATACAGCGATTGCCAGTGCCTCCACGCGGAGCTATAAACTCCTGGCTTACCACAACTGCTTCCACGCTGGTCATGACAGGCAGCAGTGATGGTGAGTTTGTGATTACAGTCAACCCTTCACAGTAGACCTGCCTCCAGCTACACCCTCTCTCCACCTGAGCAGGAGCACTGGCCCATGTGACTCTGACGCTGAACTCGGGGCACACCAAAATACAAAGTGATGTTAACTTTGTGACTGTTTTCCTTTAAAAAAACCTTGTCTTACATCTGCCTGAACATACAATGAAACAGATATAGTATCTGATTCAGATAAGAGATAAAGTTGATCATTTAGAATCACCAGGGAAAATGCAGGAGAGAGAATCACGTGTGATTACCAGACTTACATATTTCATTGCAGCCAGAGGAGAAGACCAGATCTTGGAAACAGCTTCCCCTCTCTGCAAGCTTTCTGTAGGGATTGTTTGATGATGCAGTGCAGTCAGGTCAGACTAGGATTCTGGCAAAAAGATATAAAATATCCTGCAAAGAGGGAATGAAAGGGGAGGGGGAAGAGGGATATATACATAATGGCACCTTCCTATGCCCATTTTCTCCTTTTACACTCCTCATATATCACCATTCCCTGTGGAGATATTAAACTCAGTGTATAGCCCCTTACAATTACTATAACCATCTGATTTTTATAACTTCCCACTCCAGGCTTTCATTAACCCCAGACTCACTTGATGCCAAGTCTTCCTTCCTGGAGCACCAAGGCTATGTGTGGAGTCCAGCTGGTGAGTCAGGGAGACGTCGTAAATTGGAAGAGTGTGCTGGAGCTACTTAAAGTTGTGGTGAACCAGAGGAAAAGGACCAATTGCACAAAAGATTTAGGAAATGGATAGAAGGTGTTAAAATATCCATCGAGAGTATAATTTGTGAAATGACATCCAGAGCACAACAAAACCTAACACTAAAGAGATTTACACAAACCAAAATCATCCATCCAGACCTGATTCTGTGCAGAGTGACCCATAAAACCAAACCCCAAGCAGCCACCGTACACCTAGCGTCATACATTTCCTCACTTCTAGGAGTGCAGCACAGTCAGAAAGCAGGAGATTTCCCAGTCTTGCTGATGTGCCTCTAATTTCAAAGCTGCCAGACTTCAATTGCTTTTCAGCAATGACCTCACATGGCAGGCTTTGGCTGGGAACATGTTTATAGACAGTTATAGCTCTGTCTCTCCAAATGGAAACACTGACAGGTTTCTAACTCCAGAAATACTAGCAGGAGCCATAACACCACCAGTCTGGTTTAAAATGTAACCTGTGACCTGGAAAATAATTTTTAACACTTCGTGTTTTAACAATTGAGTGCCATTTAGGGTTGGTTAAATGTAAAAATTAGAAACTGAAGAAGAATCCCAGGTGCCAAAAATGCACAGATTATCCTCACTCTCCACTATGGTCCTTATTGAACAGCTGCCTCCTTCATCTCCAAAGATGGAGAGAAAAACATAATTGTGCCATATACCTGCATGAAAACATTGTGCTGTGCTTAGCTCTGCTTTGTTGCAAGCACTATAAAACACATTCATTTTAATTTAGCTTTTAAGAATGAGTTAATTCATATCTGGAGAAAAAGAAAAAAGGATGCATGACCACATTCATAGAATCATAGAATCGTTTGGGTTGGACCTTTAAAGGTCATCTAGTCCAACCCCCCTGCAATAAGCAGGGACATCTTCACCTAGATCAGGTTGCTCAGAGCCCTGTCCAACCTGACCTTGAATGTTTCCAGAGTCGGGGCATCTAACACCTCTCTGGGCAACCTGGTCCAGTCTTTCACCACCCTCATTGTGAAATTTTTTTTCCTTGTGTTTAGTCTAAATCTACCCTCCTTTAGTTTAAAACCATTACCCCTTGCCCTATTGCAACAGGCCCTGTTACAAAGTCTGTTCCCATAAGCTATAAGCCCCCTTTAAGTATTGAAAGGCCACAATAAGGTCTTCCCACAGCCTTTTCTTCTCCAGGCTGAACAACCCCAGCTCTCTCAGCCTTTCCTCATAGCAGAGGTGTTCCATCCCTCTGATCATTTTTGTGGCCTTCCTCTGGACCTGCTCCAACAGGTCCATGTCTTTCCTGTGCTGAGGACCCCAGAGCTGGATTCAGTACTCCAGGTGGGGTGTCACCAGAGCAGAGGAGAGGGGCAGAATCACCTCCCTCAACCTGCTGGCCACACTTCTTTTGATGCAGCCTAGGACATGGTTGGCTTTCTGGGCTGTGAGTGCACAGTGTCAGCTCATGTTCAGCTTTTCATCTACCAGTACCCCCAAGTCCTTCTCCTCAGGGCTGCTCTCAGTCCCTTCATTCCCTGTATTAATAATGGGGGTTGCCTCGACCCAGGTGCAGGACCTTGCACTTGGCCTTGTTGAACCTCATGAGGTTCTCACAGGCCCATTTCTCCAGCTTGTCCAGGTCCCTCTGGATGGCATCCCGTCCCTCAGGCGTGTCAACTGCACCACTCAGCTTGGTGTCATCTGCAAACTTGCTGAAGGTGCACTCAATCCCACTGTCCATGTCATTGATGAAGATATTAAACAGTGCTGGTCCCATTATGGACCACTGAGGGACACCACTTGTCACCGATCTCCATCTGGACATTGAGCTGTTGACCACACGTCCTCTTCACAGCACTGCAGCTAGCAATTTATCTGCAGGCAGTTCTAACAGGGGACAACCAGTTGCTGATGAAGTTGACTCAGAGACAAACACACTCACATGCAAAATGATCTGGTTACACAAACTCACTCACTTACAAAATGAACTGGTTATATGCTAGAGACATGAACTCTGCCTCATCAAAAGTCAAATAACATCACCACAAATGCCTGACTCTTCAAAAAACAACTAACCTGCCAATTCAATAACTATTGTGAAAAGGGGGGTTGCTTAGAAAAATTATATGAAGTAGAAGGGAATTTTATATGTCATGCTATACTTCCACACCACTGGTTGTGTGATGCCTTTCTAAACACAGGTTTTAAAAGTATTCTGTTCCCTAACTACATAACTCTATGTGAATCTACCTAATAATTCAAAATCCTGTGCCACAAAAACAGCCCTTCTCATTTGCAGGGATGTACAGGAAATATAATCCCACTTCACAGAAGATCTTCCTGTTTCAAAATCAGTCCTCATTCCAGTGCAGAATAAAGTAAGAACAAATATTTCAAAGATAAACCAAGTTCTGGTGCTGCCCACCTCACAAGGGTATTTCATTGTGCCAGGAGCAGAAACACACAGGCACTTGGGAACTGGCATCCCCAGGGCTTCTCAGGTACTCACGCCTTTTCATAGTATTTAGTGGGCTAAAGGGAAGCCCCCAGTGACTGGCACCGAGACACACCAGTCTGCTCTCCACACAGTGTCTGGGAAGCTACTGGGGCAGCCAAAGTCCTCACAGTGCTGGAATATTGCAGTAAAGTGAGAGCCCCAGAGCTCAGGAGCTGCAGCAAACACCGCTCCCAGCTTCAGCCTCCACAGCATCTTTCCTGGCTTCAAAACAATGCTCCAGGGAAGCCCACCAGACTAAGAGGGATTTATATGTCAGTGGTTTCTGCAGTGATTCCAAGATGGTCCAGACTTGGCTGCGTGTAATGACCTGCTGACTGGCAATACTCACATGCACCCACATTTATTTTATGACTAACAATCTTCCTGCAATTGTATTCAGTAGTAACAGTCTCCCTGGCTCACTGGAAGCAGGCAGGCTACAAGAGATTGCATGCAAATACATACACAGTGCAGTCGTTTAGAACCAGCTTACTTTTTAACCATATCCGTTAAATTTTACTTTGTTCTACATCTCTTTTTCTCAGCAGAAGATATAAGATACAGAATTGAAGAATCCTGATTTACAATCAGAAGAAACAATAACTATTACTAGATAAATTGTCTTAGAGCTGAAACAGCACTAAGATTCTAACATTGGGAAACGCAAATTAAGAAGTAACCTAGGATATACTTTACTGCTTAACTTAGTGGTTCAAGACTGGGGAACATGCATTTATCAATACATAGAAGTTCAATGGGAAAAATAATTACCATCTCCTTTTAAAAGCTGTCTGAACTCTGTTTCCTTAAGGAAACAGAATCTTGCCAGCCTTAATTATAGTTTCCTCCAACTGTAACATTCATAGCTCTTAAATCTTTAGTTTTATTGCCAGTAATTAGAGAGTATATGGTTTCTGTCCAAAAGATCGAAATGTTTTAAAATATTAAGAACTTTGTCAAGAAAATTAAGTACTTCGGTATTGCCAAATGACCATTTCACTCCCCTCTCTACTTCCCCCCAGCCTATTTTGCTGAATTAATTTTGGAACATAACACGTATCGTGCTTGGATTTGTCCCAGACAAATGAACTTGAAATCATTATTTATCATTTACGATGCCTTTTCTAAACACATTTGGCAACCGAATCCCAACCAGATTCCTTTTTACCAAAGAGTTTGTTTGAACAAGCAGGGCTTTAGACACCGGGAAAACAATTTGTACTAAGAGTCAGAGTACTAAACCCGATCTTTCAGTCTTAAATATATTCTGCAAAAGTAAGTGCACTTTCAGTATATAAGTGATAAAATATATGACTAAAATATGTGGGCAATATTTTGATCATTGCAGGCTAGAAACAATATATAGACAGGTTAAACAGCCTTGTTAAGTAGTGGAGCGGGCACACATACCACAAAACACATGCCTTAGTGATCTTCTGTTATATTAGCCAACTAATGACACATGCTTTGCATCCAAGTACCATTAAAGGAACACGAACAAACAGCGCACAGCAAAGCAATGCTGTAAAACTGGACATAGACTCTGCAATGTTATATCACTTACAAAACAAAATCTTTGAACTAGAAACTGCACTACAGCCACTGCTACTTCAGGAAGCTGCGGTTTGCTGCTTGGAATGCTTCATTCATGTACTATTTTTAGGAACATGGATATCTAAATAAAATTTTGTAGGCACACAAGGTTATGTAAGGGTAAAGCTTAGTTTATCATATTCAAAAACGCAAGAGAAAAGGAATACAGAACAATACGTGTTTAATGGGGCAGTCTTTTTGGAGAATGTGGTGATTAGGAGAGAAAGAAAGGCTTGTCATGGCTCTTTCAGTCCAAGTTGTGCTCTTAGAAACCTGCACCGCCACGAGGGTCAGAAGGGGTCTCAGATGAAGAGATGGTAGTTTCGATGCCACTTTTCAAGAATGAATTTCTTCCCCATAAATAGCTGGTGGAGAAGCAAGAAATGCCTTGGTTGGTAAGGAGTAGGATGAAGTGTTTTTCTGGGTTCATCCAGCTGATTGTGATCAAGCTGGTATCTCCCTTTCCCTTTCTATTCAAACATGAACGTGGTCTTTCTCATAGCTTTGTTCCTACTGATGGCACAGTACCTGCTTGCTGCAGGGCCAACGACCTCTAAGGTCTTCAACTGAACCATCAGAAAACTCTTTATTGTACCACCATCAGCTTACCTTTTTCCTTTCCTCATAAAGGAAAGTTCCAGCCAAATGCTGTCCAGGTCCTCCTGCAGCCCCTGTACAACTACCTAGCATGGCATGGACCTCTGTGGAAAGGTCTACATTCTCTAATTAGGTGCAGAGAGAATTAGGAACACCTCAGTTAGGAACCAAGATGCTTCAGTATTTACATGCCCAAGTATTTAATTAAATGTGTTCTGTAGCAAAGAAGCAGGTCATAACTTTTTACTCCAGAGGGCCACAAGCTAGACTGGTCTGAGGGCACGTAGGAACATTAAGGGCATACAGAAGGAACTTCAACAAGTTTGCAAGGAGATTAATGTGCAACACAGTTTTACAGGGGGAGAAAATATATGGGGGAAGTATAGACAAGAAAAGGTTCAAAAAGAAAAATTAGTCTATATCACATTCACACTATTTTCATGCTATTCCACCTCATTTATCAGAGGAAAAAGTACTGCAAGCAACCTTACTCCAGGCCAGGATGCATTTGACTTGAGCTCTTTACTTCAGTTCTTTACTGTATGAGATGCATATTAACGATGAGAAGCAGAGATACCCTTACAAGGAAGCCTAGGTTACATTTCAACAAAGAATTTCTGTATGCTGCAGCTAGGTTCCCCATCTTTATTTCTAATTGACATTAAAATGGCAATTAGTTTTGAGTAGTAAGGCGCTTAATACCATTCCTACTATCTTCTTTCACTACCCATCCCGCCTTTCTTTTTGTTTGCCTCCACAGTCCAAGTTTGGTTGTCAGAAAGGGTGCAGGTTATGCATTTAGACTCTGCACGAAACCAGTGGAACACTTACCAGCATTCAGCTGATTTAGTCATTTAAATTATAGGAGTTTTATATACTTTGGGGATTGCCTTTCTGCTGTTTGCATTTTTGCAACTGTGCCATTCCCACCCCCATCAATCCTGCTGTGTACAGGAAGTCGCACTCCTTTTCTAACGATGGGATGTTACGCTTGTGTGTGTCTGCGTGCGTGCATGCGTCTGTATCCAATGTTGAACCACTTCCTCAGGCTTCAAGGAAAGGTTCTTGGAGAAGGTGGTGTGCAGAGGAGTGGATGTAGAACAAAGCTCTTGTGGGAAAGGGAAGAGAAAATAAACACCAAGGTAAAGCCAGCAAAGGAGTTTGTTAATACTCTGTTTCACAGTACTGGCTGATTTCAAGTCCTACCTATCCCAGTTGCAGATGCAGAATTGACAACTGATTGTTAGATGAATGCTGCATACTATGAAAGTCCGGTTAATACTTAACACTTTAAGAGATGCTTCAAATTTCTTCTAACAGTTTGCAGTTCCATGCTTACCTCCTAGATGTCAGCTGCCAGTTCTGCATGCTGCTGGGACAGACTAGCTAGTAAGATCCAGCTGGAAGTTAACAAGCTGAATCTGGCCCAGTGCCTTTCCCCTGGAGGAGACAAACCAGCCAGCACAGCCCAGCCAACTGCCTCTTGCACAGCTGGGCTGGGACCATCTGCCACCCCGCAACATCATGGCCTTGGAGAAACCTGAGCGCTGCAGTTTTCTTCAAGTGTGGAAGAAAGAAGAGTCGGCAGAACTGCAAGCTGCTCTTTATCAGAGGGGAAGGGAGACAGGAGTGGAAGAGGTCAGCCTCCAACACAGCTCAAGGTTGCCCTGAGCTTCTGCTGCTGCTGTCCCCCATGAAGAAACCCAAAACTGACATCTAGTTCACATGCCCAGTGGTTAAGACCAGACCACCTTAGGCTGAATAAAAACCTAACCATCAGATCTCCTGTGGTATGTTACCTGTAAAGTCCTCAAAATAGAAGACCAAAAAAAGCTTTTTGGAACCAGATCAGAAAAGCTGAAACTATTAACTGCAAACGTGCTAATCCCAAACCTTTCCTTTCGCTTAGCAGTAGGAATTGTCAATTTGATGTATAAGAAGGGATAGATCACACTCAGCAGGGCTCGGAGAAATCTTGGAGGTTTTTCAGTCCCTGCGGAGAAGATGCCCGTGGTGGCACTCAGAGGGAAAGGCTCTTCCAGACACAGAAAGTGTTACTGGATTCCTGCTGGGCAGCTGTAACATCTCTGCCCATTCATCAGCTTTTCCTCAAAGGTTCCTGCGGCTCAGGAAATCTCCCTCCAAATGCCCTTTTCTGCATACACTGTCCAGCCAACAGAAATTAATGGGATATGCTGAAGTGGGATTTAGAACAGAAAAAAATAAGTTAGATATTCTGAAAACCTCTGAAAAGGTCACCTTTCATAAAGAGGAACGATCATCTGGTCGATTTGCCTTTTTTAATCATTCTCCACCTGCTGGTAGGAACGTTTCAACACTGCAATACAAGAGAGTGTGAGGAAAAGTACCTGACCTTAGAAACAGGAATGAATATAAATTTCAGAAAACAAAGCCCAGAAAGCAAAGCTATACACACACACAATCTCTGTAGCTGAACAGCTCCACCATTTGCTATCAGAGAAGTGCTCTTCTAGGAAAAGAAGAAACCATGACTCAGTATGACTAAAGGGAAAAAAAAAAAAAAAAAAAGCAGACATCAGGCCAGACTGACATCAACTCCTACTGCAATCCCCCAAATCACTTCTTTCTCAAATTTCCCCTCTTTCAAATATAGATGATGATTAAATAAAAATGAATTTATTAAAATAGGGAGAGAGTTAAATATATGATTTTAGTAACAAAGCAGTTTGGAGATTCTAAAAGCAATTACTATATCAGTTTAGTCTTTGAACTGTTTAAACTAAGGATTAGTCTCACCTCCTTCCAGCTGCTGCTCTTGCAGACACATGTGATCTCAAAATATCGTGTGTCAAACCAAACAAATAAAAACGCATCCAAAAGTGAAAAAGCTCATCCAAATGCATCTAAGTGTCTTTGGCAACACTAGGCACAAATACATGACAGAACAGACCAGTTTTTGCTAAACTGATACATCAACTTCTGGCCATATCCAGAAAGTGCGCAAATGTAAGATTCTGGCATACAGCTGGAGAAAAAAAATAAGTTAATCTTTATAAACCACAAAATAACATCTGCTTACAAATGTGGTGCAGTTTCAAGTATGTTCTTGTGAGATCTCCCATCTATACATACTCATTGTGCAAACCATTTTCAGAGACTAAGAACAGAACCTTTCTGAAGACGACACCATCATGGAGAGACGAGGCTGAATTCTGCTCAGCTCCCTTATAGTGACAGGAATCCATTACCAGCTTAATCCACCTCGCTAAGCAATTGTATGAAAACAGTTGTGCCATAGTCAAAATGGAATGTATATTGATACTCCTTACTTCCAACGGTCTTGAAACCAGCCTCGTTTGACTGGGTATTTAAAATAAGTTACATCTGTACAAATTTGAATTTGTTTGGAAGCATGAGCATGGAAAGTAACTTCCAAAGTGAAATGATAGGGGAGTCTAGACAATATATGGTACCAAACAAACACTCTTGGGACAATAAATTAATCAGTCAAGCTGTGTCCCAGGGATCAAGTACTATTCCTTCACTTGACATCAAATAGCAAGTACCTGTTCTCTCCTTGCCAACTGAAGCAGCACAGCAGAATAACCTAACCCGTCCCTAGCTGCACTGAGTCTGGTCTAACAGTAATAATAGGTGTTTGTGGAACTGGAATAAAAAGACTTACAGCAAAAAAAAGAAAAAAAAACCAGGGCAAGCACAAATGAAATAATGAATCTAATGAGGTGTTAGAAGTGGCAAGACCATATATGCCACTCCAAAAATCTTACCTTAATGTACAGGTGCATACAAGTCAAGTATTTTCACCTGCACATGGCCAGTAACTTTACCATGAAAAAAATTACACAGTCGGTTATAAGGAATCAGAGCATAAAACAGGAATTCTCTGTTTTCTATGTAAATAAGACATAAATACCATAGGAAAACCCTATTTTTTTTTTTTGGGGGGGGGGGGGGAATCTAACACTCAAGAAAGTGAATTCAAATTCCTTATAGAAATAAAAATTAATTTGCTGAACATATTTTCAATAAATCCTTCAAACCCATGAAACGTGAGTCAGACCAACTCTTAAAGCACTTTTAAAAAGTACTTTACTAACTCCCTTTGATCAACACCAGACACATAAATCCCACCTACAAGGTCAGCTGTAGAGAATATCAAGAAAAGTAGTGGCCACACAGAAGCACTTGCCTACACAGACAAAACAAATACAATACATATAAGATTTCAACACATTTTCAAGTCTTTTTAGAGTTGGCAGAAAATACATGTTCCCTTGAGTCCCATTGAAACTATAAACGTTACCCAGGTCTCAGCTTTGAGAGTCTGTTGAAATAACTGTGTTTTCCACAGTGTATTTTGTGTTGACTACAAATGTTGGAAAAAAAAATATATACTTTTTCCTTTTTAGTTTTTTTTTCTTTTTCCTCTTTGCTCTTCAAGTCACTAAGTGAAAATATGAGATGATACAAAGAACAAATTATAGCACACTGTGGAAACTGTAAAACAAACACATCACCACAAATATAAGTATTAAAGACCTGTAACTACAATGCAAAGAAAAAAATATTCAGGAATTAAACACAAGGCAGAAGCCAGTCAAGCATAAGTGCCAAAAAGCAAAACAATTTAAGAGCTAAACCACTGCTGCACCACCACCCCACCCCCCCCCCAGTAAAAAGCCCGGGATGGTAACTATGCAGAACCAGACTGGAACCTGAGGAAAACAATAACCCATTTACACACACAGAATACTATGGAGAGGTTAACATTGCTGTGCAAGTGAACATACCAAGATTAGGAGCTTGGCAGAACATCCTAATGTGCTTTCTAGGCAATCCTGAAATTCAACGTACCATGGCAAGACTCTCCACGAACACTACTGCTGAAAAAGTTTCAACTTTTAAGCTGCTTTAACAGAATTGGAGACAAGCAGATTTCTTTATTTGGTAAGTATTTCCATCAACTCATTGACAGGTGTGAGAATGGGAATGTCACCCACAGGAACTGTTAGCTTTATGCACAGGAAAGTTTGCAGGATGTATTGACTCCAGTCTACTTTCGTGAAGTCAAGGTTTTGAAAATATAGGAATGAAGAACAGGAAAGGACCTATGCAGGTTGTACAATGTAAAATACTTGTCATAAGCCTTTTAAGTTTCATCTTAAAAGCATTTTTCTACCATAATCCCTTCTGCTATCATTCCATAATGGAATGATGTTTTAAAAAAAATCACTGAAACTTCAGTCTTCAGATTCTACCAGAACTTTCCAGCCTGGAGCCCACTTGCGGGGATTCTGAGTCCTGGACAAAGGTATTTCTTTTCACAGATTCACAATTCAAAATGTTATTTTGCTTAACTACATTTAAAAAAACCTCTGTGCTTTAGTAAAGTTTGTAGCAAATGTGATTTAATTTCCACCACAGACATCCTGGATCATTCTCAAGTCATAAACAAGTACACCCTAGTAACAAGCCACAATATTTAGCAAGCTAGGGATGGAATTCACCTCACCTAACTTCACCAGGTAAAACCTTAAGGATTCACTCTTAGGTCAGCCCCTTGGGATAAGATAAATTATCCTTTGGAGACGCTCATCCTCTTCCACTGACTACCTAAAAAGCTAAGTGGGCTGAACATCTCTGCTGAGATGCCCATTTTGTTTCACTGACTAATGGCTAGGTCAGGCTGAACCTAACCTTCAGATGGCTAAAACTAAGTGAAATGGCTCCCTTTCTAGACTTTAATCTATGAAATTCTTATACTCTTTGCTGTAACAACCTGCGTGATGCAAGGGTGCCACACTGCTGGGGTAGGCAGACAGATGCTTGCCAATAGTATCCGTTTACTAGGCAGCAGCCCCAAAAATACATCATTTACATAAATATCTAACAGAAAGAATTGAAAAGCTGCAGTAAAATGATGGTTATTTTGCCTATTATTTCATAAGAGGTTTGAAAATATCTTTTTGCTGTATATTTGGCTGGGAACTATGATCACTCAATACACATGAATTCACACCATTTCCCTGAAGTTGCCTCTAAAGACCCCTTTTATCACAGTTTATTTATTACACTTAAAACTCCTTAACCATGTAGAGAAAATTACTTTTGGCTTAAACTTCAGTACAATTACCTTTCAGTGGTTGAATTTCCAGCTTTGAGATTTAAGGGGATTTTCTGGGGTTTAATGCTTTTTTCTACATATGTGCATTTAGCATTACTGTACTGTTATGCTATAGGAAATGAGGCACTCGTACTTAGAGAACACCAGCTTCTTGTTAAATTCAATCAGCAGACAAACAACTGTGTCTTTGTCACAGAAGCCCAAGTTCAAATGCATAAGGATCAGATAATGAAGAAAAAAAAAATCTTGTATGACACAATATGCTTTCACTTTATTTAAGAAGTGAATGCACAAGTATCTAAATCAGATGCTCTGGAACCAGAGCAGTTTAAACGAGTGCATTTTAAAGCCTAAAATATGTTTAAGCAGTTGGATATTATAACAGCATATACCACATTAAAATTAAGTTAAAATCAGACTTTTCCTGGTAGTCTTAAATGTAAAAGAGAAAAAACAAAAACAAAAACAAACCACAAATAAATGGCCCTAAGCTCCAGAAATACTTTTAAACTTCGGGGGAAAAGGGGTTAAAAGAATCAGAATTCATTTTCAGAAACAAATTACCATCTAAACATCCTTGTCTTGTATGTTCTGAATATGTAACAGGAAGTGGGAATTGTCAGAGGTATGTAGAACTATGCCTAAATTATTGCTATAAAGCCAGCTAGCCTAATTCTTAGAGAACTTCTAGTTAGAACCTACTCAGATTACATGCAGATAATAAAAAGAATTAAGCTAGGAAGCTGAAGGGTTTTTTTACCCAGATATTATTTAAACATGAATCCAATTACTGAAGTTTCATGGTGCCGCTGTCTTACTCCATTCAGTTTCCCCTAAAACAAAGATGATATAGTTGTATTGGGGTGTTGAACAATCCTGAATTAATGTAGGCAAATGAAATCCCTTCTAAAACATTATTCTGCTCTGGGAGGGGGTGTGGAGGAATCCCTTTTAGCATAATAAAAATGATGGTGATATAATGAATAATTATTATGGGATTTTATAGCTGCAAGGCATGGTAGTTATTTCAAAGCTATTTGTAACCAACAGCCTTATAAAAAGCTAGAATGTATTACATATGTGCAGAAGGTAACTGCGAGCATGCATTAAATCCCAACATCTGAAATAACGAACGGATGTTTGTTTCTACAATAACTACCTCTTATCAAAAAATGTGGGCTGACAAGCGACTAAATTAATTAATTATCAGCCTTTTAAGAAAACAGAAAGGTGGACTTAAAAATAAACTGCCATGAGATGAGAGCCCTCCTTTCCTTCTCTGACACCTAAATCATTCCCTTCCTTCCAGCAGCAATCTGGTTTTCTGATGAAATGCATGGGTGGACAAGCCCTGGGAGATTAATAAGTTCCAGTTGCCATTCAAAAAAGGGCTGATGCCAAAGAGCAGAGCCTCCAAACGGTGGTATTGCCAACACTTAAGATGTGGGAGAATGGGATCCCAAATACCCAGGTACTGGATTCCTGTGATTAAAAAAAGGAGCAAACAATGGGATTTCTTTCTTCTCTTCTTAAGAAAAAAAAAATCTGTAAAGCAAAAGTAGAAGAAGCAGTGTCTGTCTAAGTTTGCAGTCAGTTTGTATAACAGCCTTGAAATGCATGAACTACGTTACAGACCACGGAGAACTTTTAATTTTTTGCTTTATCTCCCTTGCTTTATAGAAATATCAGCAATTCCAATAAGTTTTGAGGAAACTTCTACTTCATTATCATAAGGTAATGCTGTGATACTACTCAAGAGGATGGTCCATATGCTTTCTCTGTATCTCCAGGAGTTAAAAATGGATCCCACTGCTGTTACTCCCATATAGCAAAAGAACATTTAGTTTGGTAAGTGATCTCCCTGTCTTTATCTCGACCTGTAAGCTATTTCATCTTACTTTCCCCTCCTGTCTTGTTGAGGAGGGGGAGTGAGAGAGTGGCTGGGTGGGCATCTGGCAGCCAACCAAGGTCAGCCCACCACACTTAGACACAAGCAACAATCCTAAGAAGTGTGAATATCCATGTGGACTATGGAAGTTGGAGATGCACCTGAACATGGGTCTGTTCCTTTGAGCAGAAGAACTAGCTGCTCTGAATATGACTTTGAGGGGGCCACCTACAAGTAGTAAAACAGCTCCTTTCAAAGTCAGTCTATTTCTTTAAGCAAATCTGAACAGTTCATGGAATTAATAATTCAATATGAAAAAAAAATTGAATGAAAGCAATAGAAAGGTTGAAATTTATTAGTTTTTCCAAAAAGTCTTGGAAAAGACCATTTTTATGTGCTTTTTTGTAAAATTTTGGGTTTTGACACCTAGACAGAACATAGTAAGAACTTCAACAGCATGCAGTAATTCCCCTATGTGTGCTCACACACTTAAACACACACTTTTCTGAAAAGCACAAGTTATTAAGAAATCTAATGAAAAACTAGAAGATTAGATTTCTGCCTATACCCTTTTAACAGAGCCATGACTTTTGTTTTCTACCAAAACATGCTTGCCTCATTAGGGTACGCTTATGCAAATGTCCAGAATTCCTGTCTCGGGGTCCATCGATTAGTTTCTGTCCCCACTCTTGCAGATGTCTCAGTGCCGCTCTGCATTTTTGATCCACGCAGCAGCAGCCCCAGCTAGGTCTGAATGGGGAAGCAGCGCATCCTCTGACATGATGTGGGTATGCACATTTCTCACCAGCCTGGGCCTAAGGCATGGAAGTGAAGGAGGGCTTTCGACAAATTTTTTTAGCATGCTCTGCACAGGAATGTTGATACAGAATCCAGTGATCTGGTTTTCAGTACAAAAGGAGGGGTTAGGACAGGCAGCATGCATGTAGGGTCAGTGGGTTCAGAAATATTCCCAAGTGTAAACGCTATTTTGGAGGGGAAAGGAGGAGCCAGCAATCAGACCACTTACATAATGTGGCCCTAGGCTAGCTACCCATTAGTACCTAAGCACTAGTTTCTTAAAAATTATGAACAGAGCTGCTTTATTTAAATGCTTAGCCATGAAACAACTTTCAGGAACTGGTTATTAACATCACTGATGCAGGAAGACTGCATCCTATACCCACATTTTCCTATGTACATCTACTCTTTGTAATCTCTATTCTGAAAGAAGATAAACTAAGATATGTTTTGAAACAATTGTTTTAAAAACGCAAGTGATATACTTGAAAAGTTCCTTGTTGTTCAAAATGAGTTTTTCCTCAAGAGCAGGGATATTACATTCCAGTTTTCAGGAATTTAAAGGGACAATGCAACCAACACTGATGCCTGCTTACTGTAACAATATAAGCCATAATACTGTTGGCTTGAATCCATTAATGAATTAATCTTTGTCAGAAGAGTGTCTATAAAGAAGGTTCTTAAAAGACCCCAAAGACTGATGGTTTACCATTATGTGGTATAGCAAAGTTTTATTCAACCAGTCTAAAAGCAGACATATGGAATCCATTAAACCCCTCTCTTTTTTGTGGTGTAATTCTGAATGGCTGTATTATGCTACTTATTTAAAATATGGATTGTAACTTCCACCACCAATTAATAAGTTCTACACATTGCATGCAATTTATAAGATGCTCAAACTTTGTCATCAGCACCTAAACCTGAAACAATGTCAAGAGCTGTATTTCAGCTAACTGTAACAAATACAAGATTAATATGATGAGAGCCAAATAACATTGACACTAATTAAGTCAGGGACACACAATTTAGCTGCTGTTAAAGTCAACAAAAAGGTGCTTCTCCTGTAAATCTCCTGATATTTTTAATCGTTTGTCTTCTTTTTTTAATGTATACATTGCTGTCCTCTCTCACACATGCATAACCATACTCAACCACAATATTCCCAAATAAGGAATTTACATTTAATTTTATAAATAAAAATTTTAAAAAAGAATCCCACACATGAAACTAATCAACTCAGCTGATCTCTCTCCCACAATAAGAGCCACCTTCTTCACTGTTCCTTCCTCTTGGTGCCACATTCTGCCCTCTTACCCCAGCATCGTCTTTTCACACCTTCCTTTCTTTACTATGCTCTTTTGGACTTCCTCCTTAAAGCAAATAGGCCTCAGTCTTACACATGGCCCCTGAATTCAGTGGAGTTCAGTATGAACCTAGAAAATCCCTTGCATATACATCAGGGCTATGATAAAAGATCCCAAGAGGTAAGGACCAGGGTGCACACTCAAGGTCCAAGTGACTATCTTCTCTCGAAGCATCCTACCCAAATAACAAAGAGCAAGGAAGTAAAGCCTAAGAGATATTTAGAAAAATACAGCTGCGTTGCACTTGCACGTGTACTTATGCATATATGGATTGTCAGTCAAAAACTTCACAGCAGAGACTAACTAAAAGAAAGCAACACAAGAAAGCTTGTTTATCTTTACTCATCCCTCTATCCCTCGGAAATGCAGTTAAAATGCAAAAAACACCAGGTTTAGTAAACTTTAAGTAGTTAAGAGAAAGATTTTCAAAGACACAAATAAGAGTAAAAGAACTAACTCCCTTGTCTTACTGAAAACTTTAAATTTTCAAATCCATATAACCACCACATTCAATTTAACATAATAACATCTAGCACTAAAAAGCATGAGCTTTTGCCATGAGATCTAAGGGAATCCGGTAGTACACAAATACAATATCTCACTCATGTGCTGGCCACTAGAAGTAGATGATACATTGAAGAAAATGGGAGGGAAGAAAGGCCAGTCCATTTAAGACTGTTCTCCTCACACGCCAGCCTTCAGCCTGTGAAGTGTTACAAGGCCACAAAGATGAGGATATGCAAGGTTCTCTGTTGAGCAGGCCTGTGTCTCACTGAGCCCATCGCTGGCTTGGTTCAGCTCAGGAGGAGACCAAGATGAGGTGCTCAGATGTTGGAAGATGTTGGCAGTTAATACTTATCAGCACCTGTTAAATATTACAAAGCTGAAGCCAGACTTAGGGGAAAGTAAGGTTCCCAGCTAAATGTTAATCAAGCAGATACCATCACTTGCAACTTTACAGCAACACTATTGCAGCTTTTCCCTTCCTATTTTGGCCTCATTGGCTTTATTCTGAATGGAAGGAGAAAGATCATCTCCATGCAAACCCAAGAAAAGACTCTCCTTTGAAAACCAGCTCTGACACTTTTATCTCCTCTCTGTAGTTATAAAACCTTGAATACTTCATACAGCAATCATATAACCAAGAATTAACAATCAAATACGACACACAGCAAATGTTCTCAGATGAGTCACTGTACTCTTTGTATTCTTGATTTGTTGGCTTCTTTGCCGAGCAATCATCAGCTAATTACTGGGCTAACTATAGAACACCAAAATTGTTACATCTGCTCAGACACGGCCACTGAGGAAAAAAAAAAAAAAAAAAAGATTCCTCATTTCATATTTGAGTTAAAACGAAAGCGTACATAATGATAGTTTTCAAGAGATCTCATTACTACTTTGCTTCAACTATTCACAATTTTTCACATAAATATGTCTTTTTTGTTTTTAAGAGGACTGCACAGCCGTATTATCTACGCACCACAACCCTATCTTCAAGCTACTCTCCCAGGTCTTGTAATACATTTGAGCAGATCTGAGTTCCTCAATTCAATATCTGGAAAATTCCAACAGATCAGGTAACATTATAAAAACAGAAATAATCTTTCTACAGAACACAGGGTGCAAATTTTTTCATTGCTTTTGCATCCCATGCACACAAAGTGAGCAAGGAGTAATATCAAATGCTACTGCAAAAGAGTTTACGGGTCTTTTAACCCATATGAAAGCGAACACAGTGGACAAGACAGAGCTGCCCACTGTACAACGCCTTGGGATTCACAATGCATGGTTCATAGCAAGGACCTCTCTCTCCAGGAACACTTCTGGAGAGTCCTCCACCGCATTAGCGACCTGTTAAAATCATCATTGTATTAACACAGAAACGCATCTCTCCCTACTGACAGTTCTTCAAATGGCAAAGTACTTGCCAAAAGAGGACTGGCTTTTGTTCAAAGAAAACTATGCAACATGGACAAGAGGCTGCCAAGCTGTAACAGCAGCTTTTAAAAGTAGCAGTAAAAAAAAAAAATTAAAGAAATCTAAACAACTTTTCCTGAGGGATCTTGTCTTTTTTTTAAGGAACTGTAAGAGGAATGTCTACTACTGTTACAGATACAGGTACCACTGCTGGTAGATATTAAGTTTCTAATTATTTGTTATAACACAGCTGAGAGTGATTACAGTTTACATATGACTGCTAGGAGTCCGGTGCACATTATGTGGGCCATCAGGTCCTGCAGCCTAAACACAACTCTTGATTTAATGGATAAATGAATTTTGCTAAACCACTTCAAATACGGGAATGTTTTCTGAATCTGTGCACAGGCTGTTAGTATATTTCCATGAAATCTCATTCCAAAGAGATCACAACACACTTTGTCAGACCCAGTAAAAACGGCATCCCAAAATGCCATACCAATGAATTAGATACTGTTTTCTATGGTTGCTTGTGAGCTTCTACACTGATGTCTTGTTTGGCAATTATTTTTCTTTTTACTAAATGATATGTTCTGAAAGTTGTCTGCTTTTCATGAAAAAGGTTGGGGTTTTTTTCCTATTTCTCTACCTAACCTCCCCCACTGCTGGAAAACACTTTGTTTTTCACCACCAAATACACTGGTTCCTTTGCTCATTTTTCCAAATTAGCATCTCTGTGCTGTGGAAGCATAGTGATCTCAGTCCTAAAGGAAAGATCTGAGGCTTAAGAAAGGGACAAAGTAAGGCTACAAATTCTCTTTCACTGCATCTTTTACTGGTTAGTTGCCAGTGTCCTGGAACTTGACTTGTTCTTACAAATGCCATTACTGAAGATCTGAAATTTCTGCTATGCTGTCTTGTAAGAAGAGGAAGAAAGTAATATGGCAGCACACTAATGCAATACCAGAATTTTGCAGCATTATTATATAAGTAATTAATTAAGCATTAATTAGGTGGTCCCAAAACAATGTCTTCTTTTTCATTTACAAAGGAACTGTCCTTTCACTTACACAAATGTATAGAAAGTCTGTCTATCCTGGAAGCCAACGCATGGAAATACCTTCAGGATGAACTCCATGGAGAAGAAAGAGAAACTTTATAAGAAATATGATGGCTTTCAATATAAACAATATTAAACTCTGCAGTACACAGTGGGTCCTTTTCTGGAATTACAGACTTCAAAAACTTGTGACACATCTCATATAATGAAGGCCCTTGATCAATACTCTGCCCTTCACAAATTTCAAGCAAAAGTCTGGCACCTTGACAGTGCTAATGCCAATCCAAGAGAAAAATATTGCATGAGAAAATTAAAACTGTATTCAAAGGCCTTCAAGCTTCCTTTCCATTTGCATGGTCCTCATGGATGAGCTACAGATGAGACACACAGGCTATTTGCTAGAGTATACTTCCCAGTTTGGAGCCCAGTGTTTGAAAGTCCATTTTCCCCACTGAGTAACACCAACTAATTTACTGAATGTATGGCCACTGAGACCATTATGATTATCATTTCTAAGATTCCTGTAGCGCATGCTATGGTATCAAGAGAAATTTATTCTTTCCTACTTCTTAAGTGATCTGAGTAACTCTCAGATTAAATTTGGGAAGGAAAACCAGTCCCAAATTAAAAGATCATGGTAAAATAGAAGAGCTTGGATTTACTACTTCATTGACTTGAATTTCTTTATTATTATTATCCTCAGTGTAAAAATGTAACCATTCTCAGAACTGAGGAGTTTTTTTCTTCTGTAAGACTTACTGAAGAACCCTTCACATATTCTTTAAGTTGTCTTGTTTCTGGATCCAATGAAGAATACGGAGATGAAGGTAATAAAGCCATTGGCCCTATCTATTTAAGTTATGTCCAGCAAGATGTGATAGGCATCAACATATAATGTCAAACAGTTGAAATTTCTTAAAGCTTTTTGCTCTTAACCTCAAAATAAACCAATAGCAGATGAGCCTTGTCAACAATTTGCTAGCTCCTTAGTGCACTCTGACTACCATGTTCTAGAATGCACACTATATATCTGGTCGGTATTAAAGTGCATAATGAAGAACATATTTACATCCTGTATTTTTCCAATCTTATTCACTATATTACAGGATTAATGGGCCTACAGTTCATGTAAGGAGCCAAATTGTTCTAATAAAATATGAAGCATGTATCTACTGAGAGGCTGGAAAGGGCACAGTTTGTTTATTGCCAAGTCTGAAACAATGCTAACAAGAGCATATATTACTAAATCTCATTCATGCCCATAAGATTTCACATGCTAAGACTATGCTGAGTAAATAAAATTCAGAAACCTAAAGGAAATCCTATTCTCTTATTTTTATTGAGCATTAGTAACAAGCTTGGCTCTGTACTGGAAACAGCCTGTTTTCCAGCTCACCTCAGCTACTTCTAAGGTACCTAACACCTCATTATAATCTACATAAGACATGGAAAGTACTGGGAAAATAAGCAAAGGAACACAGCCCTACCAGAACCCAGGAAAATCAGTGGATAAGCAAAGTTTGTTGACAGCCATATCCAACTGTTACAGCATTTCACCTGGCACTTGTGAACCAATGGTGATATTCTCATTCCACTCAAGTCAACAGAAGATGTCCTATTAATTTCATAGGGCCAGAATTCTCCCTATATCTTTGTCTTAAAGAACCTACAGAGCAGTTTAAACAAATAACAGTACACTGCTCTGAAGTCCAAGTACGAGGTTTTGAGCATCATGTTGTTCACGGAGAAAGCTTGCAAACAACATATTGGATAAAGGCACTAAAACTGGAAAATAGTGAATGCTAAGACACAGGTCTTCCAAGTTATAAATAGCAGAACAAAAAAAAAGGTATGCAGCAGAATGTAAGTGGAAACAGATAACTGGATAGCAGAAATGAATTTATTTCTTCTAAGAGATGTGCAGAGTCTTCACCATTATAGTGCTGTTACAGGTCTATGCCAGGAGGAAATGTGTAGTCCCATAAAGAAAGACAGGGACAGGAGGTGGACTGAACAACTCACCAAGGTCACACAGGCTGAGAGTCAGGAAGTGAAAATAGTTCTTTTGCATCCTGAGGCAGCTCCTTATCATTGCAGTCCTCCTGTTCTAAATCTTTAGTAAAACTGAACATAATCAGTGCAAAACCTTAATTCATAAAGCTCTTAAAAAATTCAAATTACTAAATTTTAAAATACTTCAAAACTTCCTACAAAGTTTTCTTCCAAAACAAAAATGAACCAATAAAATCATTTTCAATAAAGACAGGGGGTCTTGGAGCTTGGGGGACATGAAGAAGGTGATAATTCCAATAAGTATGGAAGTTTCAGCAACATGCTCAGAGAGAAAATGAAGGATTTGCAGGCAAGACAAAAAAGCTTATAGAAACTTGGAAAAACCATGAAGGAAGAATAAATACTAAAAATTATGCTAAAGCTGCACATGACTGAGAGGAGGAGCAGCAAAGCCATCTAATTAGAAATGGGGAAGGCAGAAAAGTAGAATAGGTGTCTTTAAACATAGAGGAGAAACACCAGATTGGAAAATTGTAACTCTGGAAATATGCATATATTAACACATATGAATGTATCTGAGTTACAGAAAGATGCATGAAAAAGACAACTCAAACTCTCACTGTTTCCACCCTGCACAAATATACACTTAGCTGCAGGACGTCACTTTAATTCAATCCAACAGCACTGTGCTTTACATCCTGCGTGTACTTAGCACATTCAAAACATCTACCAAATCTTCTGTCATCCTCCCTGTTGTCAGCCCAAGGCATCAGAATTTGAGACATCAAACAACGATGATGGACCAGACTTAGAAATCTTGACTAGAACAGATGTAGCTCATTTGCTGTTCAGATATGTATAGCCTTATCTCCTCATCTTGCAGGAATATCATTTAAAAAATGAAGTTAAATGAAGTAGCTTCTGTATTTCAGATCCACTTAAATCACAGCAGGCTGGGTCTCATCCAGAAAGAATGACACTTAATGGCTATAGGGCTTTTTTTAATCCAAATCGGAATTCCCTCATAAAGCAGATAAAAAATAAAAATGTATTAAATTTACTTGTGCACTCTGGGTGCTTAGCATTTAGCACATTTCAAGCAGAAATTAAAATTAGTATTTGGCAAGGGGGTACTGAATTTCTTTGGTTATTCTGTGGGAATACAAATACAGTCTTAAAAACAGACAAGTCATGTTTATAAAAAACTAAAAGCCACTTGGCTCACATGACATAGACGAGGTTTGTAACATGAATAATAAGGGGCTCTAGAATTAAAGGAAAGACACTGGCAGCTCTGAAGAGGTAAAGACAAATATGCTATATACTTTTTTTTTTATTCTTCATATAAGAAATATACATTTCTTAATTTTGAGAACACCTTAAATGTTTAAAGCTATGTTTCCATTTTCAGATAAGTTAAAGTCAGTAAGGTATTTAGCTAAGTATCTCTAAATGCAGGCCTCAAACATCTTCATTTCAGAGGCCAAGTCTGAGGTGCCTCAAGCCTCTTGTCATTTTCAAAATCTGATCATATAATTATCTTATTCTAATATGAAATAAAACATAATTTTTTTATTAATATATAAATTGTTCTTACAGCAATTTAATCAGACTACTACTAATGCCTACTTGCATATGAAAAGCTCCATCCTTTGTGTCTGAAAGCAACATGTCAGGATAAAAAAACATTTAAATACTTTTTCAGACACATATCTCGTCATGAAAAAACCAGCAGTAATTTCTGCACGCTACAGAGCGGAGATGCAGAGTCACATGGATTTTTGCTATCTCATCTCTGGCAGACATGAGAATGCAGAAGACTGCACATCAGATAGAGCCAACACTTTCTAAATCTCTTGGATCATTGCCATGGATGTGATGTTCTACATGCAGGTGTTTGCTCCGTCAATAAACTTGGAGGCAGGAAACTCATTTATGTGCTTATTATCCTTCATAATAACCATATACATGCCTAGAGATTAACACTCTAGGACCTCTTAGCCATGCAAATCACTGATATAATTTAAACTGCACTGTGATAAAACACTACCCTCTGCACCAGAGGAACTGAGGCACAGAAGTGAAATAAAAACTTGCAGTTCCTGTTTAAGCTGTGAATGCTCACCGTTTATTTAAGAAAGAAAGAGAGAGGGAAAAAAACAACTTTGCAGACACAGGCAAAAATCCGTTATGGGGGTGGTGGGGTAGAAGAATCTGGTTTTAAACATACTGACCAGCTCTGTTGGTAAGAGAACCAGGCACCTTGGATTCAAATTTCATGCTCTCACCACTAAACCACAATCCCTGCAGAGCATTTAAGTAAAGCTGTAAAATGGAACATCAAACAGCAAATGCAAAGCTCTAGGATGTACTTGAATACTATCAAGAGCATTCAGCTAATCAGATTTCTCCTTGGCTAAACATATGTAAACAAAAGAGAAATTATTCCATACAGTAGAATATCATGGGAATCTCTACATGGTTACTACAAGGAGAGAGGAGATAGTGTTTCTGTTACAAACTAAGCATGAATGACAAAGATCGAGAAACAAATTAACACAGTAACAAGCATTGACGAAAAGCAAGTCAACTATGTTTGTGGCTAAACAAAATGGTTAATGCTTAGTCACAATTTCATAAGTTAGCACTGTGAGATGTAAAGGCAAAAGCAGGATAACCCTAAAAAGTTCTGACATTAAATCATTTCAATACAAGTCCCTTGAGAGACATGCTATTCCTCCACAGCACTGCATTTCATTGTGTGCTTTTTCTCATTACATATCTGCCAGGCTTAACTGTGACTTGAGGTATTTTTAATAAGAAAGATCAAGCCCAGAAAGGCACATGTTATGCTGAACCTCACAAAAATCTAGAATCAATTACCATTTTCTGTAGAAACAGAAACTTTGTAATGAAAATTTTACATGGAAATTGCTCACTCCAGCAGCGGTCAATAACGCTTTAAAGAAAGGTATAAGAACTCTCCTGTTGGTAAAGGCAAATTCATCTCCACACTAAGAGTATTCCCAGTCTGTGATACTCAAGTTTAAACTTAGAAGCATACAATGAAGTAGTTCTTCTGAAAAATTCTGATCTTAATAAGAATATTTTTTTTTAATTTCCATATAAAAGTATTTCCTACTTCACCCTGCAATGGTCACATCTCAGATTTAGCAGGAATGGCTTTAGTGGCCTGTGGTGGTGAACATCCACCTAGTCGCATGAAGTGGGTGCAATCAATCATTTCATTTTATTCTATCCCTAGCCCAATTCATAGCAGGGTTGAGTAAAAAAAAAAAAAAAAAAAAATATCACTTGTGACTTGTTTTTTCAGAGGTGCTAAGCATCCCCAGCCTTTATTCTCTTTTACTTTATGGAGGACCTCAGGCTTTTATAACCCCAGGACTCAATTTCTACACCTATAAGAGATATCCCTCACTTCAGAGAGGTGTACAGGAAAGTGTCCTTAGCACTCCAAAACACAATCACAAAACAGAAGAATGGGTGATTTTCAAAGATACCATCACAGTAGGCATGTTATTAAGAATGAGGCCACTGGGTTCACTAACCCCACATAATCAGAAAACAAAGACCATGCGTGGCCGAAGTACCATTGCTACTAACCACTCCACTGGGTCTTCTCCTGGGTTTTAAAGTGTCAGTTCACGTATTTTTTTGAAGCTGTTCATATCTGAGGATACAAACTACACGTGTAGCTGTTTATCAGCTAGAGTGCGTACACTGAGCTCCCAGCAAGGATAAAAGCAACAGAATGTAGATGAAAAAATGTTAAGACTTCAGTAATTAGAAAAAGCCAGCTGCAGCTAATAAGGAGAAGGAATGTTAAACTGGGATTTTTTTTATTTTTTTTTTTTTAACTTTACTGCAGCTGAGACACAGAAGCCAAGTAAATTACTGGACTCTTTCACTATATGACTGCTGGTAGAAAACTGTGCATGGAAAAACTACCGCAGCTGATCTGGTAGGAACACAAGCTCTAAATGGAGGTCTTCATTCAGGTCAAGCTTTGGCAAATTCTAATCCTTCTCAGGTGACATTACTTGTATTCGACCACATCCAGTTGATCTCTTCAAATATTTTCCTTCCTCTCCTCCTTAAGCCTTCCAGAGTGTGTTTAAGTAGCACAGACTAATGTTATTTTACCCAATGAGCCTCATATTACACCAGGCTCAATATGCAGTAGTTTCACTTAGCGGCTGCTTGGAAAGCTATTAAGAGAAAACAATATGAAACCAAGTCTGTCTTCAGATTCAGGTTTAATAGAGTCACATTTCAACCCTTTTCCAAAAGCTGAAAAAACCCTGTGTATTGATGCCACTGCTAATGTTACAATAACTGAAATAAAAGTTGGAAGCAGCAAGACTTTTTCCAGGAGTCTGATGGAAAGAACTGAAAGTAATGAAAAAGAGTTTGAGTTCTCAAATACAGCATTAGCAAAGTGAACTACAGCTCTTAAAAAAGAGAAATGCCTAACTTTCAGTCTTTCTGTAGGATCTGACAGTAATATTGCATGAGACAGAAATATCCCTGAGCAAGCACCGCTTCAGAAATATACACTATATCTGAGACAGACTGACATTACCCTCAGATTTACAACAAAATGAGTGAGACCAGAGTTAGACCTAGTATCTTAATCATTACATTCACAATGCACTCTTTGGTATTTGTAAATATTTGGAAAGAAAAAAAAAAATCGGGGAGCAAGGAACTCATATGATGCAAAATTAGCATGATATAGAACCTTATTTTATGATAACTTTAAATGGCTCAGATCACCCAGGCACACTTAGGTTTTTGGCTTCCCTCTGATTTTGCCTCTTACCTTTCATTTCCACTGTGCATCACCAGCTTTTTTTTCATGGCAGCATGCATAGGAGGGAGAAGGGAAGCAAGAGGTCAGCAGGTGTAATTTCAAGACTTCTAATAAACTGGGAGTCTTGTTGAGGGAAAAGTGACAGAGCTGGGAAGTCCTGTGTCACTGCTAAATACCAGGAAGCTCCTCTAGGTTGATCTCAATACTCCAACAAAGTTAAGGTGATTGCAACTGCACGTGATTCAGTCATGTATCCCAAGGATTCCTAAGGGGAATGGACTTTTCATGTTTCCCCTCCACAGCTGACTATTACTAAAACGAAGTAGGCACAAGTTAGGTACCTGATACATTTCGAAACCACCTTTGACAGAATGGTTTAGGTTAGAAGGGACCTCTGGAAGTCATCTGGTCCAATCACCCTGTTCAAGAAGGGACACCTAAACTCAGTTGCCCAGGACCATGTCCAGATGGCTTTTGAGTATCTCCAAGGATGGAGACTCGACAACCTCCCTGAGCAACCCGTGCCAGTGCTCAGCCACCCTCACAGTAAAAAAGCGTTTCCTGACGTTCAGAGCGGACCTCCTATGTTTCAATTTGTGCCCATTGCTTCTTGTCCTGTCACTGGGCACCACTGAAAAGAGTCTGGCCCTGGCCTCTTTGCACCCTCCCTTCAGATACATTGATGAGATCCCCCTTGAGCCTTCTCCAGGCTGAGCAGTCCCAGCTCTCTCACCTTTTCCTCACAGGAGATGCTCCAGTCTCTTAATCATCTTTGTGGTCCTTCGTTGAACTGTCTCCAGCATGCCCATGTCTCTCTTGTACTAAGAAGCCCAGAGACAGACACAGTACTCCAGGTGTGGCCTCACCAGTGCTGAGTAGAGGGGAAGGATCTCCCTCAAACTGCTGGCAACACGTCTCCTCATGCAGCCCAGGACAGTTAGCCTTCCTTGCAGAGCACAAGCACATTGCTGGCTTATGTTCAGCATTGCATCCACCATGATCCCCCAGGGCCTTTTCTGCCAAGCTGCTTTCCACCTGGGTGGCCCCCAGCATATACTGATGCATGGGGTTTTTTCTTCCCAGGTGCAGGACTTCACACTTCTTATTGAACTTCATGAGGTTTCTGTTGATTTCTCCAGCCTGTTGAGGTCCCCCTGGACGGAGGGTAATTTCCAGAATACTGCTGGCACAAGTTGCAAATAACAAGACATTTTTAGCAGAATAACAGACAATATCCTCTTCTTGTACCCAAAGTTGAGCAAAACTAGATTCCCTTCAACACAATATAGAAGTCTCTCTATTGGGTTGCAGAGATTACGCAAAAGAGGTAGATAGAGTATATACAGCACAAATATGGGAAGATAACAGGAAAATTGTTGACTTTCTTACTGACAGAGATACAGATGAGGCTGAACTCTGCTATCTGAAATGGAGGAAATACTTTTTTTTTTTGTACTAGTACATGTCCTCAACGCAGAGAAGCAGCATAATCCAGCAAACGTGGACAAGTCTCAGAATCAAAACCAGAGATCAGATACCCAACTTTGTCCCAAACTGATAATCACAAGGTTATTCTGTGCCTCTTCTTCCTCTCCTACCCTGTGTCGGTTTTGCTTACTTGAACCCTTCAAAAGAAGTATGTATTTTTATTACTACACGTCTGTACAGCAGTAGAGATACACACTGTGTAGCACTAGGTGGCCTACAGGTTCTGTTCTTCTAAGTATAAGATTTTGCAGAAGATTTGCTTCTCAATTTCACAGCATACAAATTGCGTTGAAGCAGTTCATAGTTTTCTGCTTCTACAACAATCTGTGTTAAAAAAAAACACACAGACAAAACACAGTAAACTTGAATCAAAGTAAGCTTTATAGAAAAAAATAGTTGCTTTAAACTCTACAAAAATGTTGGGGATTTTTCTCATTTTACTTTCCAACTACAGCTACAAATGTTTCCTAAAACTCAATTCCCAAAAAAACCTTTGAAGGCCAAGTGCAACAGGTGAAGTTCAGCAAAATCTGAGACTGACTAAAAGAGTTACGATAAGCACTTGTAATTCTGCAGTTTCATTAGCTAAAAAGAGAAACCATGACCCACTGCCATCTCGGCACCAGCAAAATTGCTGCACTCCAGCATACTGCAGTAGCGCTGTGAGAAATACAGTTGGAAGCCAAAGCACCTGTCGAGAAGCACCATTTCAGTTAGATACTTCCATTATTAACTCCCATACTGCCATAATATTAACATTTCACACTGCAACACTGCTTAGCATTTACATAAAACAGGGATTTATTTGCTATTGCTATTGCCATTGATGCATACATGTGTTAACCAAAAGTTTTACATGTGGAAAGACCAACAACGAAAGCAATCTCGCTGACTTCCTGAACATACCCTCTTACCAGCAAGGCAGACTTCCCAGCACCGAACCATGTCAGGTAGACAACACAGACACAAAACAGGTGATCTGTCCATGCGCAATCAATATTTTCTGAACGTGTTAAAAATTACCAAGAGGGACACATGCAGGCCAGGTATATTTTTGATGGCCCAGGCAAGGAGCCTAAGCTGAAGAACTGCCACAGGACTAGATCACAACAGCAAAGGCACACAACTGCCCTACTCTAAAAGGTGCTGTCCCTCAGATATCCCTCAGAAAGTCAACTTTCCTCACAAATGACCATTCAACAAAGTAAGGGAGAACAGATTGACCATTTTGGAGAGGACAGAGACCAAATTTAGAGGTAAAACCATCTCCTGAGAATGTTCCTGATGAAAGTATTAAAACATGTAATTCCATGAGGACAGACAAATAAGTAAACCCTCTATAAAATTTTCTTTGGTTTTAGGTCCCTTGCAAAAGTGAAGCATCTCAGATCAGAAGCCGTTTATAAGTATTTTGCAATAATTGGCAATAGCTTTAAACAAACTAAAAACAAATAGCTGCTATGTTGCTGTGTTGTGAACACAACCTAACGTACCTTGGGTTCACTGCAGTTCTGCTGAGTTACAGTTGCTCTCGCTGAGTCAAAACTGAATCCATGTCCATCACGTTATTAGCATGCACTGTGTAAAATGAGACCTAAAACAGGTCTGAACTAGCTGTAATGAAAGGCCAAAGAACATTTCTGCTATTGGAGGGAAATCCAGGACAGATGCTGATCTGGCAACCTTAATTCAGAGGTTATTGTCTAAGCAGGGCCAGCACTACAGGACCTCACCCAGTTGGGATCTTTAAGTATTATCTCAATATAGATAAAGTGAAAGATGATGAAACTTTAATTCCCATTCAAAAGAGTCTTAGCTATATGCTTGTCAGTGGAGAATCACTACTAAGTCGGTAGGTTTATAATGAAAACATATCGTATCTACAAACATTTTCTGTAGTAATTCAAGAAAGAAGCAAGAGCAACTCAGTAACACCTATCTTTGCTAAGCATAGTTGCTGTTTCAGTGGTTTCCAACTTGCCCAACAAGTTTTAGTATGGACGCACTGGGTGTTGTCAGCGCTGCAATACATGTGCAGATTAATCTGTGCATGCACAACAGCCATTTGTCTGATGTGGCTAGTTTGGGGTTTTTTTGGTATTTCAAAGGTGGCAACCATACGGCTGAAAAGACCATATATTAGTGCAGAGCATATATTTGTGCATAACATATTTCAGCCAGCATTTCAACTCAAAAAAGAAAATAACATGTCTAGATCAGGAAGTTTATATTTTGTCACATCACTGCAATTCTCTAACACAAATACTGTTGTCCCTTTGCAGTGTAAATCAGTACAAGTTTCTCCCAATATATAAAAAGGCATAGACATTGTTTTTATTGCTGCACATGGTCTACCTGGGAGTTCCTGTTCATGCAACTGCCCAGTGATTAAAAAAGCACCACTTCAGGCAGTATCTAAAAGCCAACATCACACACACTATTTATCTTTTAGGTCCCTTCCTCTGTCTCACTATATCTATGTTTGGGTCTGTTTTTCATCAAGATGGAGAAAATCTTGACAATTCTCCAAAAAAATAGACAAAAGTTTCTGCAAGGTAAATTTGAGACTCATAATCCCTACACCATATGCTCTGGATTATTTTTAGATTTACATTTTTAAAATCCTAGAGAGCAAAATTATTTTTTAAAAACAGAAAACCATACTAGAAGGATTTTCATAGTATTTTGCTTGTATGTTAACTATACATGAGGTTTGCTCTTACCTTCTTCAAATAACGTTCATAATTCAATTAAAAGTGTTTATTTTGAAACGTAATCACAGAACTGCATGTCTTTTCTAAATATTACTTGTAATTACTTACACTTTCCTTGTTACAGTCATACAAACATTCCATAAAAACAACAAAAAAAAAGAATGAAGGCAGATAGCATAAATTCCATTCCCTTATAAAAGGACAAAGTCTTACAGATACATCAAGTACTTGGCTCTGCTGAAACTGGTATTTCAAAAAGAAATACATAACTGATTATTTACTGGATGCCAAGATTTGCAACCTGCCTGCTATCAAAAGATGTTTCTCCTATTACAGTGAAACAGAGACCATGAATATTTTTTTCACTGCTCACCACATCTTGGCTGATGGGATCTTAAAAACCTCTCCTTGCTTTGCAATCACATAATCAAGTTACAATAAGGTACCAGTTGCTTCTCTGCTTTCCCTTAAAAAAAAAAAAATAAAAATCTCTCTCTGCCCCATACTACAATTTTATTACTTTATGTTGTTTCGGTCTTCACAGTTTCTACATCGAATCATTAAATCATTTAGGTTGGAAAAGACCCTTAAGATCATCAAGTCCAGCTGCAAACCTAACACTGCCAAGTCCACCACTAAACCACGTCCCTAAGCACCACTTCTACACATCTTTTAAATACCTCCAGGGATGGAGACTCAACCACTGCCCTGGGCAGCCTGTTCCAATGCCTGACAACCCTTTCAGTGAACAAATTGTTCCTAATATCCAATCTAAATCTCCCCTGGTGCAACGTGAGGCCATTTCCTCTTGTCCTATCACTTGTTACTAGGGAGAAGAGACCGACCCCCACCTCCTTTCAGGTAGTTGTAGAGAGTGATAAGGTCTCCCCTCAGCTTCCTTTTCTCCAGGCTAAACAACCCCAGCTCCCTCAGCTGCTCCTCATAGGACTTGTTCTCTAGACCCTTCACCAACTTCATTGCCTTTCTTTGGACACGCTCCAGCACCTCGATGTCCTTCTGGTAATGAGAAGCCCAAAACTGAACACAGTACTCGAGGTGCAGCCTCACCAGTGCCAAGTACAAAAGGATGATCACTTCCCTAGTCCTGCTGGCCACACTATTCCTGATACAAGCCAGGATGCTATTGGCCTTCTTGGCCACCTCAGCACACTACCGGCTCATGTTCAGGCAGCTGTCGACCAGCACCCCCAGGTTCTTTTCCTCTGGGCAGCTCTCCAGCCACTCTTCCCCAAGCCTGCAGTGTTGCACAAGGTTGTTGTGACCAAATGCAGGACCCAGCACTCAGCCTTGTTAAGAGCATTCAAGTCCATAAACAAGAGGAAAGGCCAGGAAATTTAATCACCAGTCTTTCACATGCTACCACCTAAAAAGAAATTTGAAGCGACAACTTCACATTTAAGCACAAGTAATTGCATCAAAATAGAGTAAGACTAAAGCATAGAACATACGTTCATTGGAGTGTTGTATTCAAGAGTATTTAAGTACAAACACAAGGAATAGTAAGTGTGACCTGTACACGTCCAGAAAATGCTAGCATCTGCTCCACGGACCACAGTTTGATAGATAATGGTCAGAGATGTGCATAGCTTCAAAATCCAGGTGCTAAAATGGAGCAATCCTAAAGTAAAGATGTACAATTAAGGTCTCAAATCCTTGTAGTCTCAGAGTAAGATCTACAGAGGAAAGTATTGTGATACTCCATCATTTTAGATGAGTTACAGTCATCATCTCCCTTCCATGCTAAGAACACCAACTTTCACATCAATTAAGTATTTTGAAATAGGATCATGTACAAACACCAATTTCTTGTAATTCATCCTTCCTGCCCCCCATCTACACTGCAGAAACTTTATTAGAAAGATGACATTAATTAGAGTGTCTGTCAGACTCATTCTTTCACTCTTGCCTCTCCGGTGTTTCATACCGTGTTGCACCATCATCTGCCTTTTTGGGGCATACACTGGAGCGACCACCACCCTGATCCCTTTCAACTTCATTTCTCCTCAGAGTTTTGAAAAAGTATTAGTGAAAATGGACAGGACAGTTCACCCCATGGTAAACCCTGGGAGAGCTGGAACAGCCAGATGTAGAAAGAATAAAGTGATGCAGCTAAGTTTCAAGTCAGGCTCACAAGTTACCTTACTGCCCACAGATACATGAAGTTCAACAAGTATAACAGTAAACCCTGGTCAATAAGTGGCCTTTATGTATGCAGCTGGCTGGACAAAGCCATCACGTAGACAGGAGAAACAGCTGTACAACTTTGTATCTGCCTGATGGTGCTCAGAAGCAAGATCCACTTGACGCTTCACTTCCTAAGATGTATTAGTCAGAATCCAAGTATCAGAAAGTCATACCACAAGCCTATTCCACACTCTACACCAAAAATTACTTGGCAAGAGATTTAGCAGGCTTTAAACTGAGCAGTACTGCCCTAAAAAGTGATAGATTTACTCTGCATGCACAAAGTGACTTTGCAGCACCCAATTGGTGCTTTCCAAAGCATTGCATCTGCTAAACAAGTACTACAAAGACAATGAGTATACAAACCAAGGCAGCACCTAATTTTGGTGTCTAAAGCAGCCCATGATGAAAGGATCAAGCTGTTACATTTGTGCATTATCAACAGCCAACATGTATGAAGTCATGCTTTTCACTAAGAAAAGGATTAGCAAATACTTGGAGCCTAGACAAATACAAAAGGTTCTCCAACTGTGCCTGAACAAAACTTTGAGGTGAAGAGAGGGCATGCCTGAGGAATTTAATTTAGTATTAAAAAATACCTGAAGCCAAATAAATCTCTAATACAAGAGAAAGTATAAATTTCAGGGATTGTATCTGTTAAAGTTAACAGAGCTACACCAATACATAATTTTAATAAAAGGTCGGAAGATTGTATGTGGTGGATCCCTTTCTCATTTGGGGTTGATTTCAGCTTACTTCAGGGGCTAACAATGAAGATGCGTACATCAATTATAGATAGAGGCAATCAAGTCATCTTATTTAATATTTATTGAGTTTGGGGTATGCTTTATCCGATCAAAGGCAGGCATCTACTGTAGGATGGAGTTAATTGTACCAACAGCTCCATGGACTGTACCAACTAGCACTACATCAATTACAAAAGAAAACATAGACATTCATGTTGCAGATAATTCCATGTAGTCACGTGAATCCCACCTCTGGAGTTTATAATCAAGGATGCATTCTTGGAAAGGGATGTTACAGTGAGCTATAAGCTTCTGAGTTTGATGCACTGTGCACTAGGAAAAGTTTGCAACCTGTGATGATCTGCAGGTTTGACTAGACAGTCCCCTCTAATCTATGGTTAGCTAAGGTTTTTTTGGTATTAAAAAATAGCTAGAAGATCAGAAATGAAATGCAGACCTCCGTGGGATAGTCAGACTCTTGACAGAAGTAGCAAGAGAAAGAAAAAAGAAAACCAAAAAACCAGCTTAGAAAAACGCCATTGTTTATTTCTTTATGCCTTGAATTATGATAGTGAACAACTCTTCCACTTTCTAGCTTTTAAATAATGTCATATTTTTCATTAAAAGTAGCTTATGTAAACAACACCATGCTAACATACTTTATCATAGTAATTATGCTGGTCTGTATACTGTAAATGATACATTGAAGTGAAAAAAACTGCATTCTTGCTATTATCATAGCTTCCCTATATACATTCCCTATATGCAACCTCACTTTTAGTATTTTTCATGCATTTTGAACTGCTCTAGTAACAGATTTCAGCCAAGCTTTGGAAAACATACATACCCCTGCTTCCCCAAAAAAGGGAAAACACAAAATTAAGCCAAGTTTGTCAAGCAGACAAATATAAGTTCTTCATCACAGTGTAAATCTTCTTGCAGGTTTTAATACAAAAGCATATAAGCATAGACTTCAAGGTCTGACCAGACACACCCACCTAGCCCAGTATCCCAACCCCAAGTGACCTGTAATGGAAACTAAGGGGTGAATGCAGGAAAGGAAAAGCATACATAGAGCAACTCTGCACCAGCACCTGCTCCCCATTTTCAATTTCCACCATAACAGGCTTTGAGACACCCAAGGGTGTCAGATGCATATGACTTGCTGCAGGGTATCCTGCCTGGCCTCCGCTTGCTCAAGAAGGTCATGTACGTGCCAGGCCCAAAAGGGTATCTTTTAAATATCACAAGCAGCACTAGAAAGCTACTTTGTACAACTGAATCAAGCAGCTAAACTTAGGTGTCTGTTTTCATGCTGAATCCTGCTCTTGGTATTTTGAGCACCTTTTCTACAAATCTTTGTGTTCCGTTTGAGCATCGATTATCCTCAGTAACACCGCGTCATTAGCTAGTTTGGTATTCAGTCATTCACTCACACACAAGTTCTGACTTCTGCTGGCATTTTACTTTAGGAAACTTCCTCAGACTTATAGAATCATAGAATTGTTAAGGTTGGAAAGGACCTCCAAGATCATCGAGTCCAAACAGAGCATAAGTAGCCAAAAGTTTAAAAGTTTCAACTTTTCAATGGTTACAGTGTTAGGATATTCTTATTGCTGTAGTAATGATGTGTATATAAAGAATGTTTAATAACAAGCTATCCTAAGTAGTAAGGGGCTAAGGAAGAGAAGCTACTCTCCAAAGCTTTACCACTGATCACAAGTACCTGGCAAATTACTCCAGAAAATGTTAACATGTCTCTTTTTTTTTTTTTACAAATTATGTTACAAGCATTTAATGTAACACCTGAGGAAAACAAGCATTTCAAAGTACAGCTTCCTTGTAAGATTTTAAGCCTTAACCCACAGACAAAAAGTTAACCGTCCTCCAAATGTAGTGGTCGCGCCAGCTCCAGAAAGCCTCTCTGTACTACAGTCAAGTCTTCCCGCCAATGCAGGCACTGCTGTCACATTGACTTTTTTTTTCCTCAGGGAATTTTTTTAGCATTTAATTTTTGATGGCTGTTTACAATGAACCTTATATTCTTTTCTATCAATGCTTTTGCAGAATACCATCATTCACCTCAGCAAGCCATCCTGACAGTTTTCATTTTTATATACTTCCATTTTGATTTGTGGTACTCTTTGGGAAAGCCGTTTTTATCACGTCTCAAAGACAAGGGAAAAACCACTGACCCTTCGTGTGCCCTGTGATATTCAGTGAAATGCTAAGACATGAAGCTGCTCATCTTGTAATGACTGCTAAAGAGAAATCTGAAGAAAAGATAAACATTTTCATTGAAATTGTCATGGTTTAACCCAGCAGGCAGCTAACCACACAGCCACTTGCTCACTCCCCCCACAGTGGGATGGGGGAGAAAATCAGAAAAAAGGTGAGACTCATGGGTTGAGATAAACACAGTTTAATAGGACAGAAAAGGAAGGAAAAATAATAATAACGATAAAAGAATATACAAAACCAGTGATGCACAATGCAATTGCCCACCACCCATTGACTGATGCCCAGCCAGCTCCTGAGCAGTGGCCCTGCCTCCCCAGCCAACCCCCCCAGTTTTTGTTCAGCATGACATCATATGGTATGGAATATCTCTTGGACCAGTTTGGGTCAGCTGTTCTGGCTGTGCCCCCTCCCAGCTTCTTGTGCAACCTCCAGCCTCCTCGCTGGCAGGGCAGTATGAGAAGCTGAAAAGCCCTTGACTTAGTGTAAGCACTGCTCAGCAACAACTAAAACAGCAGTGTCTTATTAACATTATTCTCATCCTAAATCCAAAACACAGCACTATACCAGCTACTAGGAAGAAAATTAAATCTATCCCAGCCAAAACCAGGACATAAATGAACAAGCAAGTAGGTATCCAAGAGAAATGAAAAAGCAAGTTATACAATTAAACAAGAAAGGGAAAGAAGGTGCTTTGATATTAGGCTAAGCCAGCTGTGAGATTATACCACTGACCTTTAAGCTATGTAATCCTTAAATATGTTCTAGAACAGCTTCCGAAGGAAAGGCAAGTAATCGTAATTACCTGCTCGGGACGGAGACTTCCGAAGGGAGAATTTACTGGGGTGCTTCAAGGGAAATAAGGTTCTGCCCTGAGCCAACTAGGCAAAGCAATATTCTAATGAGCTGCAAAAGTAATTAAGAGCAGCAGTGGAGTTAGCAGAATCTGTTGATTATAATGCATTTACTGAATATTTTTTAATGAAGTGACATTGACTAACAAAACACAAATCAATGCCAGGTAGGAACCACATTCTAAACCTTAATTTGTCATTCCACTTCTACTGAACGCCTTGGTTTGGGAAAGGGTTGAAAGCGGAAGGGGGATGAAAAAAATCTGGGAACATACCCCCAAATTTACTAAACTCTTGTTTACTTGAGTATTCTATATCAGCTACAAATCCACACAAACTCCAATACAGGCATATGTACTTAAAGTTTACTGTACATTTAGCTGCTTCAAAAAAAAAAAAATCTACGCATGATATTTGCCCATAATTCTAGACTGAATGCAATTGATTTCTACCGCACAGGAGACTTAATCCATGCCAAAAATTTTACTTCATTAAGAAAATGATATTATGGAGCATCTGAGATCATGTAACAGACAAAACAGAATGCCAGAGAAATTTTAACTGCCAGTACCCCACAGTGAATGCCTGATTATTTGCAGATGGGGTATGGAAAAATTGTGAAATTATTGGAATTTTGGGTCCTGTACGAAAGCATTACTTCAGACTGCATGTGTCATGGCAAAAGTCTATTATAATTTGAATACATTCTTAGATTCTGCTTTCAGTGCTTAGCACTGGCTATGCTTACTTCTTTAGACTTATTAACTGAAAAAGACTGCATTCTTCAAAGCGCAAAACAAAACCCTTAGGTGATAGCACAAAACAGTGCCAGTAAGTCAACTGTCAATACTGATGTTATTTATCCAATAACTAAACTAAAAACTAATTTAAATCAATCTCCTTTGGAAAAGCCAACTGTTCAACAAGCACAACAATTGGTCTCAGATCAATCAGTGAACATGAGATCAATTAAAACCAGCTTAAGTTTTTGTAGGACAATTCACACAACTTGAGTTAGATGTCTATTCATTTCAGTACTCCCACAATGCAATCCTTAAGCTCTCTTGTAAAGCAGAAATACCACTATCACCCTCCACTGTCTAGCCAGCACCCTAAGTAGTTCCACATTTAATTAAAGACACAGTATACCCTTTGTTAGCACAGATAGTCTGGTCACTTTAAAGGACTGCTATCGTTTTAGCCACACACACAAAAATTAAATTCTGGAAACCATCTGTTGAAAAACCATCAAAACTAAATTGCTTTACAATTTTATTTGTACCTACTCTGAGGGTGACGTATGCATGAAAGTGCAAACTATTTTCCTTTCACAGTTTTATTACTGTTTGTACCGGCTTAACACTGGAGATGTTAGCTGCCTCCCCTTCCAAACAATTGCACGAAAAGTGCAATTCTTTCAGAAGTACAGATTTCTCAGCAGCTGAGCCACCTGATTTTCAGCTAACTTTAGAAATGGGGAGGGGAGACATGACCGAGAAAATAACAGGAGAAGGGACGGCAAAATAATTCAGAATATGTAGATAATAAAAACATTTTATACTGAAGGTGTGACACCCCCCACCAAAAAAAGAAAGGAAACCGAAAAAGAAAAACCCCACCGACACCCCTGACAGCTGGGGAAGAGCTGCAGTAACCTTTTCGTCCACATGGGTGCTGTACTGGCACATTTCACCGCTCCGATTCCTGAACTCTGGTAATCCCGACCCTAGCATCTTAGGAAAATAGATTAAAACCTAACGCACCGTTTCTCTCTTTTTTTCCCCTCAAAGGGATCCACAGGCTTTGAGCAAAAGTTGGCGGCACAGAAATCCCCCAGCGCCGGGAAAGGCGCGGTTCGCTCCGCCGCCGCGGCTCGTCCGCGGGCTGAGCCGACCGAGCCCCGCGGGCATCCGCGGGGTGGAAGGGGAGAAGCCGCCGTTCTGCCTCGGAAGCACGGTCCCACGGAAGGCAGCCTCAAAGCCCGCCCCACGGATACGCGAGCCTTAGCAGCCGGGGCTAAGGGCGAACCTCTGGCTGCTGGAAGCTGCCCGACGAGGTACGACGGCGGAATCAGCGACTTCCACTGCTCGCCGCGGCCGAGGCGCCGGCTGCCGGCAGCGCCCGTCCGGCGGCGGGCAGCTCCCGGCGAGACCCCCGGCTCTGCCGGCCCCGTGGGGGAGGAGGGCACCGCCGCGGCGTGGGGCGCGCAGCCACCGCTCGACGGCCCCGTCCACGGCAGCCCCAGGCGGGTGGCGGAGCAGCCGGGCCGCTCCGGCCGCTTCTTTCCCATCAGAGCTCACGTCCACGCCGCAAATCCCGCTCCCGGCCCGGCCCCCCCAGCGGGAGGGCGGCGGGCAGCCCCGCGGAGGGGTCGCCACGCCGGCCCGGAGCCCGCGGGAGGGGAGCCGGGGCGCGGCTCACCTGCCGGAGCGTTCCCCTTCCTCGGCCTCCGGCAGCCCCCTCCAGCCCCGCAAGCGCTCCTGCTCGCCGCCCCGGGCGGGTGTCCCGGGCGAGCAGCCGGCGCTACTCACCTCTCTTGCTGCGTCTCCAGCGGCCGGCTTGGCAGTGGCCGTAATCCATACAGTTCAGGATGATCAAGGCAAAGGAGAAGAGGCGAAACTGCATCCTGGGCCGCTGGGGTGGGCAGCCTCCTCCAGCGGCGGAGGCCGGCAACCGGCTGCGTGCGGAGCTGCGAGCGGCCCCGGGCGAGGAGGGGGCCCGCGGAGCGCCGCGGTGCAGCGGCTGCCGCGGGGACCGGCAAGGGCTCACGCGCCTCTTGCTCCCCTTCGCGGGCGCCGCAGACGCAGAGCCGCTTCCAGCATCTCCCCTGCGCTGCAGGGAGAGAGAGGGGAAAAGCTTGGCCCCTGCCTGTCCCGGTCCTCCCTCTCCTCCGGCTCTCCTCGAGAAACAAAAAGAGAAAAATCGAAAACCCCGGTCGGGGCAGGAGCGGGGCCCCGGAGCGGAGTCACCCAGAGCCCCAACTTTTTCCCGCAGGCGGCGGACGAGCGCTGCCGCTCGGCACCCCCGTGCGCCCCGGGGACGGGCTGTCAGCCGAGGGAAAGCGCTATTTATCCCGGCGCAGGGGCGCACCCCGCCCACAGCCGCTCAGGTCGCGGGCACGGCGGGGCGAAGCCGCCCCCCCCTACCTTCCGCGGCGCGGCCCCGCGGCCATCCCGCCCCGCCACCGGGTCCGGAGAGCGGCTCCGCGCCGCGGGGCAGCCCCCCGCAGGCAGGCGCGGGCTCGGCGGGGCGGGCGGCGGGGGCTCCCGGC
Source organism: Nipponia nippon (assembly GCF_047370975.1). Lineage (NCBI taxonomy): Eukaryota > Metazoa > Chordata > Aves > Pelecaniformes > Threskiornithidae > Nipponia > Nipponia nippon. Next base: position 20,114,769 of record NW_028262290.1, on the reverse strand, counting down.
CACATGCAGGCGGTGCCCGCGCCGGACCCCCCCTCCTCTCCGCCGGCTTCCCCCGGCCGCCCGTCTCCGCCCGCTCCTTTTATGCGGCGCGGCGGGGGCTGCCAGCCGGGGGCAGCGGGGCCGTGCGGGCTCGGCGGGGATGCGCGGGGCCGCGGCCCGTGGGTGGTGCCGCGGCCCCGGCCATGCCGCCGCCCGGCCCTAGCGCCGCCCGGCGCCGCGCCCCCGCCCCGCCTCCGCCGGGCCCTAGCGCCCGCCCGCCCCGCGCCCCCCTCTTGCCTGGAGGCTCGTCCCCGGAGGGCTGCTCCCGCTCCCCGCAAAGCCTCCTCGTCGTTTCCCTGCACTGCTTATAGCCTTGGGAAATCTTGTTATGCTCACTTCCCTCTCTCTTTTTTCTTTTTTTTTTTCTTTTTTTTTCTCTTTCTTCCCGCGGTGTTTGATAATTAACTGTATTTCTTTCTTTCTTCCCTGGTTTTAAGACCTTCATCCATTTATTTTCCCCTCCTTTTCTTCTGGCTTTCTAAAATCCGATCTCGCATATTCCAAAGCCTCCTCTCTGCAACGCCACTTTCCTTGTCCTGGGAAGATGGCTCTTGAAGTCCTACAGTATAACTTTAGTAAGTGATTTTTAGCTATTTCTGACCTCATCTCTACTTGGCAAAGGTATTGTAGAGATGGTAAAACAGGAACCCGAATAGTACAGATAAGAGGATGAAACAAGGGAGTACCTAAGAGTTTCCAGGTGAATTTAGCTCTGAGGCAGGAGGGTCTGTTCATTCCTCATAGCATCAACTACACTGACCCCACAGAGCCATTTGATTTTTCTGCTCCTCACTCACAGCCTGCTCCCCAGCGCTGCAGGTACTGACAGACTGTGGCTCCTTGGCTGCGGTGCTGGACCTGCTGTGCCTGACCTAATGAGCCCCATAGGACCTGGGGCACTGCAGAGCAGGTGCAAAAGCTGTGGAGGCAGCGGGGCTCTGGCACAGCTGGCACAAAGCCAGGTCTCACAAACCCAGCTGGATCCAGGCTGACTCTGTGCTGGGTGTTTCTGCCCCTTTCCATCTCCCGACACTTCTGGTTGTGGGAATGTGGTGCTGAAACACCTGAGCTGCCTCAGGATGGAGCCAGCTAGGTTCTCACAAAAGCAGATGTACTTTTTCCAGAGCAGAGCTGGCCCTAGAAAGAGCGTAACTGCATTCACGTGGCGCTGTGCCTGAGCTAATAAATCCTGTTAGACCCAAGTTGGCTTTTTATCCATGGCCTGGACACTCTGACCACAGATAAATGAAGTCTGACTGTATGGTATTTACCATACTGTCCTGAGACCTCAGAACATTTGATGGTATTTATCAGAATAAAATTCCTCTGAAGCAGAGAAGCATCAGCATCCTCAGTTTGCAGATGGAAGACTGAGTTACAAAGAGGTGAAATAACTTGCCTGAAATCAAAAGGGAGGTATGCAACAGGGTCAAAACTTGATCCTGAGTTTCCCAAGTTTTCAGACAGTGCTGTAACCCCTGGGCTGCCCTTCTTTACACTTATCTACTGTAGAGTAGTAGTACTATACTAGTTTAACCACTAGTATGAAATGTAAAGATTTTTTAAAGTCACATTGCAATATATAAGAATACCTTCTGATGTCAAATCTTTATTTATCTTAACTGTTATTATGGGGTTACAGTGTATGAGATCCCACTGTGCTACAAAGAGCACCTAGTACCTTTCAGTGTTGTCATAATCTAAGAATTACAGAGACAGGACCCCTCAACTAATTAACACAGACCTAAGTACTAGGTCAGTCAAGGCTGTTCTAGCTCAGTGTCAGTGGTCTTCAAGTGGATTTGGAGTGGATGCTATGGGGAAAAGTGCAAAAAATAAGGCATGTATATATGTGGTTTGTGGTCTTTATTTTCCCCAATCTACTTACACAGTGAAACTTTCCAAAGGAGACATATATATATATATAAATATGTACAGATATAAAACTTGTTGCAACAGCAGCCATATTTTATTTTAGTGGAGGATGTTTACAGGCAACCAGAGTTCTCCAAGATGTGTAGTCCTCATATCCACTCTAACTTCATGTGTCAGATTGTGTGCCACAGACAGCTGGGACTGAGACTTTTTGTACTAGCGGTATCTTTAGGGTACATGGTTACTATTTTCTGATGCAGAAATAAACAGTGTACCACCACCCCACAGTTCCTCCTGAGCTGCAGTGCAAGGGAGAGAGAGATCAGACTACAAGAGGAAGGGGAAATCAAAAGAAGTGTTAACTACAACTTTGTGAGAACTCCGGGAACTGATCTCCTTTACTGTTTTCAGGTCCACAAACCCATAGTCATGGAGTTTTGAGTCTACAGCGGTTACCTGGAGATAAGTCTCAGAGTCATTTGTGTAAACAGTGATATCAGGACCTCCCCACTAATACAACTCCATTTCTGGATGTGTCTGAAATATATAAAATTATAAACGGACTTTCAGAAACGGGCCCTGCTGACACTGAAGACGACTGAGGTCTCTCAAAGTGTAGTACTGGCTTTCAGGGGAAACAGGTCTCAGACATTTCCCCATTTCCCAAGGAAGGATAGCCTGTCACTCTTCTCCAGCCTGCGCTCCTTTGAAGGTCTCCCAGACCTGGAAAATAGGTACAAGAAAAGTATCTCCAAGTGAAATTCCTAGTCTTTGAGAGCAGGAGTAAGACTCAGCATTGAATTTTTCCTGTATGCAACGGGAGAGGCAGTAGCCCAGGTGGGAGGCAGCTCTGTGGAGGAAGCCTGCAGTCGATGGTTCAGGAGCTGGCTGGGATCTCAACATCCAGTTTGAGCCGGGCAGGCTAGACAACCCACAGGCAGCCCACGTAATACCTGGCAGCACTAGCTATGGGCTAGCATCCTATCATGCCATGTAAGTACGGGAGATGGCTACGGCCCCCGGGCTGCTTGATGTGATTTACATGAAGAGACAGTTGATGGGGAGCACCTGCAGACAGTGAGAGACTGGTGGGCTGCAACAGGCAGGTGGCTGAGCTGGAGTGGCATTTTCAAGACTTTGGTAGGAAATACAGCTATGACAACTTTAAAGGAATATAATTAATTATTTTTTTTTAAAGTATTTATCAAGAGCTCTTTCTAAGCATGATGAGCTGTTAAGGAGACAGTATGAAAGCACTTGTGTAAAAGATCTAGAATTTGACTGATGGAGACCTGCATCCTGGATCAAATGGAGATTGCAGGTAAACTCCCAGTATTGCATGAGGTATGATAGGCAAGAAGTGCTTTCAAAGAGAAGAAAAGTAGCTTATGCTTCCTATTATGAGGAAGAATCAGTGAAAATATGCAAGGAAAAGAACATTACAACCAAAGTTAATGGCCAAGAACACAATGCTAGATAGACAGCAGGCTAAATTGGATTTAAATTCACAGAATACAATGTTGTAAAAAGCGAAATATTTGGCAATAAGAATCTGGATGATAGTTTTGACACTACAATGGATGGAAAATTCATGTATTAAAATAGGCTGCATGGAAAGAATCTTCTTCCTAGATGTAGACTATATACAGTTTGGTTGTCAAATCTGCAGGTAAGTCTCAGATGATGACTTGTCGCCATTATAGAAATAATATCTGAATTTGTGTTTTCAGAGAAGACTACCCAGAGACAGAGGGCAGAAGGAGGAAAGAACAGATACATTGAAGAGACTAGACAGCCCCTGTCAGGCAGCTGGAAGGTGGGTGAGGATCACCAGAGTATCCCCTTTGGGTGAGCTTCTGAAGGAATGATAACAGGAAACAAAAGCTGAGGAGAACAAGATGACCCACGGAGTTAATAGAGGATGAGAATTCGAGCACATAGCTGTTTATGATGGTCAATAAATCAAGAAGAATGAAGGTAACAACTTTGAGATATGATTAAGAAAAAGTCATTAAAGATTTTGGAAAGGATGTCACTGGCTCAGAAGCCAAATCAGGGTCTGCAGAGCCCAGAACATATTTACAGTCAGAGGGAAAAGAGTCAGGGGGCTTGAAAGGTTGAAGAGCAGAGGAAGGAAAAGTACTGGGATGGGTTCTGTAGGATGTGGTAGACCTTTGTGTCTGTAGTTCCACTGAAACCAACAGAGAGGAATTCACTGTAGGCATGGCACTGTGTGTGCACCATCGTGCTGCACTGGGGCCCTAATGAACACTGCACACTTTTTAGGGGGGACTTTGTCAAAGTGAGGAACTGGGAAAATTATCTGAGCAATAGTATGTTCGAAGGGGAGTAGTTTAGATAAGTTATTTAAAAGTCTCAGCAGCCAAATTAATGCACTTGAACATGGCTGAGATGATTCATTGTACACTGTTCTGAAATCATATTATTTTATATAACCAGATTTCTGTTCATTAAAAATTCACTTTTATGTGTTGTGCTCCACAGAGTTTTCACTGACTGTAGAAGATATTACCTTCTACACTTTGGCTGTATTAAAGCCAAAGCACTGCTGCTCTTGCAATATAAATTGAACCTTTCCATTCTTTACTGGGCTCCATAGGATGTGATCTGTAAGTATCCTAACTTCATCACATAGCAGACAGAGATCTTAAAATGAACAATATCAAAGTTTATTTTAAAAGAAATTTCTCCATATTCCTATAGTTGAGCGACTCATCTCCTCTAGACTGAAGTCGTGATCTTTCCTAAGATCAGCATCTTAGCAATAATATGTAAGTCTACAGAGCTTTACACTGAAGTAGATGTATCTTTATTTTCAGTGAAAGAAAGGAATGGTCCTCATGAGCTTTACATCTGAACTTCAAAAATAAATAAATTTATACACAAGCCAGCTTCCAACTCGTTATTTCTAAGTCAATCTTTACCTCCTTAAAATTCTTAAAACACACTTCATTAATTCTTCAAAATGTGATCTGAAATAAAAAAGAACAATACTGAAATATTATGCCCAGTTTTGGGCCTCCCAAAACCAGAGAAAGACCACTGGAGAACCCCCAAGGTGTTTAGGGGCTGGGGCACTAGCCCTGTGAGGAGAGGCTGGGGGACCTGGCCTTGTTTGTCCTGAAGAGGTGGTTTTGGGGAGACCTAACGGCCCCTTCCCATACCTATGAGGAGGTTACTGAGCAGGTGCAGCCAGAATCCTTACAGAGGTCACGTACTGAAACAGGAGAGGTTCGCACTGGGTATAAAGAAATTAATAATTTTCCCTGTAAGCATAAATAAGCACTGGAAGAGGTTTGCCCAGAGAAGATGTGGGCTCGCCTTCCTTGGACAAGGCCTTGAGCAACCGGGTCTGAACTCTGCTGATCTTGCTTTTAACAGGGCATTGCACTAGGGAACTCCCAAGGTCCCTGCCAACCTGGATGACTTGGCAACCCTATAAAAACCATGAGCTCCCAAAATAGGGTGAGAAGACTGCCCCATGCACCTTTTAGACACCCACGTAGCTTCCCTTCAAACCCTACCTGGCCACCTGGTATCTCTGTAACATCCATAGTGCACAAAAAAGCCAATCATCTCTTATAAAATTGTCTCTGGTTTGAAGCAATAAAATGATTGAAGCAATCATTCTGTTTTTAATTTTAAGCTACAATGATCTTTAAAAACTATTTTCTGTGTAAAGCCAGTGAAGCAAAACTATCCTGAATTCTTCTGTTGGGCTACAGAGATTTCAATATTCTCTGTGGCAAAACTAGGCTAATTTTAAAAAATGTGTTATCTCAGCAAAAATACTTGATGCCTTATGGAGGAAGACTGCAGGTATTAAGAGACTGTGATTAGAAGCAAATCCAACTAAATTCTCTTACATATTGAGTAGGGAATCAAAGATTGTCTTCCTTCTGACTCTCCTCCCTCTCTGAAACACGATCAGACTCCTCAGTTTTTGACCTGCTTGGGCAGGCTTTGCTCATGCAACACTTCCAGCAGTATCCATGAGCATTCTGCCTGAAGAAGAACAAATTCATTAAAGCTGTATGTTTTCATTAAGGGCTCAGGGAAGCAAACTGAAAGAAGGGGGTAACATCTCTAAAATAACTTTTGTAGCTCTCTTGAGTTTAATTTCCAATTCTCTCGTAAAAAAAAAAAAAAAAAAAGAAACACAGAAAAAGTAATAAGAAAAATATGCTTTAAATGATGTGTATTCTCCTCTCCCAATTTGGACTGGCACAAGACAACCAGTTTCTGCCTGCCAGCTGTGGACACCATATTTCTCTCGGAGTGTGCAAGAGCCAGTGTGCTCGTGTGTGGGTATTGCATTCTGAAGGTGAGAGTTCAAATTCCAGCTTGGCAGCTGCAGATAATCTGCTTCTTTTGGAGAACAATGATTTCAGTTTGCCAGCATATAGATCAGAAAATTACTGAAAAATTAATGTATACCAAGCCAGTTCAGGCTTTCTGTTTTGCAACACTTTTCATCACATTCTAATTATAGAGTAGAGGCTTGCAACCTGTACATATGAGTTCAAATTTGCCCTAATATGGCCTCAGAAAAATGGCTTCACAAGGACCTGTGGAAGGCAAAGATGAAATGCAAACTGGTTTTTACATAGTTTTTTTTTATATCCTTTTACATAGATTTTACATCTCCTGCCGTAAGCTTTGCACAATCACTGCTTTATCTCTCATACACATACAAACACACCCACACAAGATCATAGAGTAATTGAGTTTGGAAGGGACCTTGGAAGATTGTCTGTCCAACCTCTTGCTCAAAGCAGAGCTCACTTCAGAGTTAGGTCAGGTTGCTGACGGCCTTGTCCAGCTGAGTTTTGAAAATGCTGAAGATGGAAGATTCCAGAACCTCTCCGGGTGACCTCTTCCAGTGCTTGTCCACCCTCATGGTGAAAATTTTTTCCACATATGCAGAGAGAACTTTTCTCATTGCAAGCTGCGACCATTGTCCCTTGGCTTGTCTCTGTGCACCCCATCTTCTTATAAACTCCCTTTTCTATCGGAGAATATATATTTATGTGTTTGTATATATGCATTTATGTATTGATTTATATTTATATATTTCTGGTGTATTCTGTCTTAAATGTATGTTTAGTTTTTATTTCTGCTTTGCACTTCCTCTGTTTCTTTATCACCTATACATCAGATGATAGAGAAAATATTTAAGATATTTTTTAAAAATTACATCCTTGAGATTAGCCCTATCTCTTTGACACACCTACCTTGTTTTCCCACTGTTTCTGTTGATTACAGAAGGAAAGAGGAGCAAAGATGATCCGATACCTGTAAACACAGAACTGTTACCACCACGAGCACTGATAACCAAAAGTGGCTCTCAAAATGATCCCTTATTAGGAGGAAAGTGATATGATGGAAACTTTTTAATTGAAATGTCAGAATTTGCAGATTATTTTCTTGTCACAGAAGCATTATTCAGCATAGACATATGTTGTATTCAACAACTTGTCTGAATAACCTTCTAATTTAGTAACTGGCTTTGGAGATGTCTTCCAAGTACAATTAAGATACCTTTACTACTTAATGTTAATAAAGGCTAAGTGTTAAATGCTGTGACGTTAAGCACATGCTTTCTCCAGCATATCTATTTAGCAATAAAGTGATTGCAATATTTCTTGGAATATACAAGCAGTATCTCTGCCAAATGATAATAAAGAAGGGAGTTTAAGAAGAATTTTGGACAGTTAAGAATCCCTAGATAAAATCCTAACAATTTGTGTAGTTAATCTACAGTGAGTTTCAGAAGCAAAATTGCCTCCATTAACATAAAAGCATATGTTCAAGACACTTTCATAATCTGCAGAATATTATACTTCTCCACTGTCACATCATTGATTACGCCTTGTCTTATATATCTAACAAACGAAGCTCAGGAAAACAAATTAAAACTCAAGAGCATTCTCTCTGAAACACTGTCATCTCCTTTAGCCCAGCTCAGAAGAAAGCCTGGATCAGTAGATAATCCTACACCAAAGGAGCAAGAGATAGAGACACTAATAGGAGACGGGTGCGTGATCTCACTGCGCTCAGGATGCCAGCCCTTGACATGCTGTTGTGACAAATGTCTAAGCACAGAAATGAAGGTTTTCAGTGAAAGGGCAAGAAAAGAGCTTACATTCAGTTTTGTTAGAGGAATTGCACAGATGTACCCGAGGATATATTTTCAGAACTTGGGAGCCACAAAATACAGCTTTTAATATTAAAAAGTGCATAAACCACACTAGAATCCTGTTTTGTTTGGGCTCTATACGCTGCTAATCACAATGGGAGCTGAATGCCAGCTTTTGCTTCATTGCATGTTTTGGAAAGGTGTATCATATCTTTCTTCTGGAACAAAAATTTGACTCATTTCTGTCCTTACAGTAAGATAGAGCTAAACCATACGGGAAAAAAAAGTGTAAATTTAAGGTCATCATTCTTCAGAGTAAAATTAAATTAGAAAATATGGCAGAGAGACTGTGATGTCTGCCATTTCATCAATACCCCATGAGTTGAGAAGGGGACTGCTGGAGCCAAAAGCATGAACCACAGTACATAAGTAGCTGTAGACTTTAGCCATGCCTATCTTCTGTTGATCAGCAGAAAGCCCATAAATCATGCTCCTTAGGGACTGGAAGGCTTAAATAAGTATTAAAGGACTCAGTCCTGCACTGGCAGAATAATACATATGACAATCTAGAAGATGTTGTCTGCCTTTAATTTCTACTTTCTTTTGGACTCTCCTTTTTTTTTCTCCAATGAGCCCTTTAAAGCAGGAGAGAAAGTGAGGCCGTGCCAAATGCAGATATTTCACTTTGCTTTCCCTGAACTCAACACTGAAGTTTTTACCATCATTTTAATGAATATTTTTGCATGGGTTGGACCTCAGTGATGATTTTCATTATTTAATGTCAGCTTCTCTCCTTGGGGAAAATACAAAATTTGAATTTTTAGCCAGCATGACAATCAACAAAGGGAATATTACAAATCACATGGCTCAGTCTAAAAACAGCTAGTGATCATCTGCAATGCCCTCATGACCTCCCAAACCTTCCTTCACCCCAGACCTGGTTTGCCCCACAGCTGGCAGCTGAATATTTTTTGACTGATAGCTGGCTTGGTGAATGCAACTAATAATAACACTGGGCCCAAGTCCACTCCCCACTGTTTAGTACTTCTGGGGAACAGCATCTTGCACAGTAAGCAATTGTTGCGGTATCAAAATCCACATTTTATCTGCCCATCATGAGGGATACAGAGGGATGTGGCTGGGACAGTTTCAGGCAAGGGATTTTTAAAAGCAAATTCATCTTGTGCTACTGCTGTCCCCTTAGCAAAGTGTCACCTTCAAAACATAATATTTTTTTTACATACTAGAAAAAGATAAGATACCTTCTATCTCATACCATATTTACATATATATGGGGTAGAAACTAGGGGCTAAACCCCTGAAGAACTTTAAGCATCAATGGAGTGGAATGTATTTGAATGTCTGCAACTAAATTTCACCCGGATAGATGCACCTAAATCCAAAAGGGAAATAACAATAATAAAAATCCCTCACTTGGCTTGCTCCTCACCCTGGAGGCTTTGAACTCCGTGGAACCATTTAGCCTGATTTCAAAAGTCCTGGAGGAGCAGAGCTTTGCTTCTACCTCGAACCAGTAAATGTAGAAGGCAGAGACCCTCTCTGACAGAAGCATTTGCAAACCTTAAATGCAAAACGAGCACGAAAGGTGTATCAATATTTTCGGCCTATCCCCCTAGCCCTGTCAGTGTGATTTATCAGACACATTCTGAGAAAATCTCTGGGAATGGTCTCCTCGCAAAACACGGCTGTGGTGACGACTTTGTTAAAGACACAGCCAGTGACAGTACACTCATACTACACAACAACTGACTATTTTCCCTCATTTCCCTGGTGATACCAAAACCTACATCTCTGCATGTATCTTAAGTAATTAGAAGGGGGAGGCAGGGTGGGGAGGAGGCGATCCATACCATCCCTATGGCAGCGGGGCCCCCGTGCAGGAAGGAAATCAGGATTTGTTAGGCTAGAGAGAAGCAGGAGAAAGGAACCCACAGCCTAGGAAAGAGCCACGTTCGCATTTCTGGTTTCTACCCCCCAGAAGATATACATGTACATTCATCAGTTACTGCATAAAATGTTACATGTGTCAAGCTACAAAAACACCTCAGAACGGGAGGCTGAGAGCCCACAGCTATGCATCTCCTTTGGAGCAATCAGCCCACGACACACTCTGTCTGCGGTCTAATGATAAACTTGCTGTGAGTGAAGGAAGCAATGCATCTCTTGCTGGTTTCCAGTTAGGAAAACACCCGGCTACCAGCGCCTGAGGGGCAGGAGATGTGGATGTGAGCACTGAGAATGAGGATGGGTTTGAGTGGTCTAGCCTGTAAATTACTGCACAGAAGAAACACATGAACTGCCTAGGCTTGTTTCAGAAGAAAATGGTGAATTTTGATCTGTTCTTTGACAGAATGGCTGTAGGCAAGGGCATGTGATGACCATATTTTTCAAAACTCTTTGGCCAATATTTCCCTTACGGTGGCTCTTTGGAGACCAGGAGGGACACTGTGCTGCCTCCCTAATACCTTCGATCAGGGCCTCATTCGCAGGCAGCTGTAAGCCCCACTGGGACTCCTTCAGAAGTTTCCTGAGCAGCTCCAGGGAACAAACATGAGTCGGCTTTTGGGTATTTGTGAGGGAACCAGAAGTCTCCGGTTTGCTGGTTTGCAGCTACCTACTGTTTCATCACTTTTAAAAAAATGCCCTTCACAAGTCGAGAAAATGGTCAGAAAGGGAACCAGCGCTAACCGTGTTTGCTGAGTCTCACTCACCCACTCTGAAGCATCTCAGGCAGCCATGTAACACCCCAGGGCATAGAAATTGCCTTGTCATCCAAGCTAAAGGCAGCCCGGATCAAGATGCTTTGTATTGGTATCTGCTTCTCTAATATCATTTGATTCACTGATAAAGCAAAGCAATTGCTTGCTGGGTCAGCCAAGGAGGCTGCAGTTCTGTGAACTGTTAGGTGAATATTGCTTTGCCACCTCAGGTTAAAATTCACATTTGTCACTACAGATGTTTTGTCAGATGTTTGATGCTTAAATTATGATTCTCTGCAGGGAAGGGGTGGAGAAGAAAGGCAAGAAACAGCGCATAAAACCTGTCTAGCTAGAGAAGTTTTTTCCATACTCTTCTTTTTGTAATAAGAAAAGTTTGCCGTGTCTGTGCCTGCATGTGAATTCTCAGGATTGCCAGCGTGTACTTGGATGTGATCTACCTGGAGCAAAAAGCAGTGGGCACAGAAGAGGTCTAAGACCTGGCTGATAGGATTGCAACATATAGTTTTGTCAAGAAAGCCTACTGTTTACCCAAACTGCCCACTGCCTATTTGGAAGAGGATTGGAGAAAGGCCAACAATGTTGTCTGTGGAGGGGACACAGGGCAGGAGCTATCACCCAGCCAGCAGCAGTGCACCCAGCAGCTGCTGAAAGAAGGGAAAACCACAACTCACAACTGTAAAATCAGCTATTATTAAAGAGGAATATGGAAAGAGGGGAAAACTTCTGAAGAGCTAATCCTAAACATATAAGGTAGGAAGGCAGCAAATCATCTTTCTTACCAGTGGTAATAGTAGCAATAGAGTTGCAGCATGAAAGTCTGCTGGCAAGACTTAGAGCAGACCTCTCCATACCACTGGTGGTTTTCTCACTCACTCACTCACTCACTCACTCACACCATATGTCATTCTTATGTTAACGCTTCCCTCCTGAGAAATGCAAACTACCTTTGAATGAAGATGATTACTCCAGAATCCCTCCCATTCACGTTGTTCCCAGGGTATGACGCAGATGTTCAGAATGGGAGCAGGATACTCCTCTGTCTCCAGAGGACCCATCACTGTCTGTAAACTTTCTTCCAGGCTTTCATCAGAACTCAGCCTTTGCCAGCCCTGTGTCAGATCCTGGCCACATTCATACTGCAGTTGCTGGGACCAATTTATTTTGCACATTCCCAACTATTGTCCTTGTGCAGATGGTTTGTACCGGTGGAGATCTTGGACCTCTATCCAAAGCAAGAGGGAGCATACCATGCCAACCATGGAGAATATACTCCTAGCAAGTTCTAGGGCCTGACTTTAGCTCTGGCATAGCTTCATGGCCATGTCATACTTTTTTATTAAATATGGGCAAATTGCACTCTCTGGTACTGGCACATTTCCATTCAGCTGTCTCATGTACAAAGGAGATTATCACAGAATCACAGAATGGCTGAGGCTGGAAGGGACCTCTGGAGGTCATCTGCCCCAACCCCCCTGCTCAAGCAGGGCCACCTAGACCTGGTTGCCCAGGACTATGCTCAGATGGCTTTTGGATATCTCCAAGGAGGAAGACTCCACAAACTGCCTGGGCAACCTGTGCCAGTGTTTGACCGTCCTCACAGTAAATAAATGGATTTTTTGTGTTCAGATTGAATTTAATGTTTTTTAACTTGTGACCATTGCCTCTCGTCCTGTCACTGAGCAGCTCTGAGAAGCCTGGCTCCCTCTTCTTCATTCCCTCCCATCAGGGAGTTATTTATACACATGGATAAGATCCCCCTGAGCCCTCTCTTCTCCAGGCTTAACAGCCGCAGCTCTCTCAGCCTCTCCTCATATGCGACATGCTCCAGTCCCTGAATCATCTTTGTGGCCCTTTGCTGGACTCACTCCAGAACGTCCATGTCTCTCTTGAACTGGGGAAATGAGTGGTGGTTCTGAGCTGGCACAGAAAGGCCAAGCAAGGTGGACACAGGCCTGAGACTGCTTAGGAAGCCCAAGGACAAAAGATCTGGGCCTGGTTGTGGACAATCTAATCAGACTGATAGATCATCATGAACATACAATCCCAGATTCAGCAGAACAGAGGCCATATCAAAATTACATGACAAATATTATTTTAACATCTAACCTGGTAGAGTCTGTTCTCTAGTGGGTCAGAAATTTGGCTGAGGTAGTTGCAGTGGGTTTAACTGAATCCCAAATTGTCTGCAACTGTTTTTGCATTTGACACTGTAATACATACAATATTGACTGAGAAGTTAATTCAGTTTTATGGTTTACTTTTTCAGTCTTCCAGCAAGATACTCTGGAAGCAGAGAGCTTTCATAAAAGTAGTACCTTAACAGATAAAACATACCAGAGCAGCTAATGAAAAAAATTTAATATTTTCAGTTAAAAAAAATAGTATTAAAACCCCCAAACTATGCATGTCATACATGTCCAGCATGAGAGTGTGGACATATAACAAAAATCCTGCAATACTATGTAAATTGTTCAAACAAATAATAGAAAAAAAACATCCTTTGAGCCAGGCACCTGAAGTTAGCAATTAGCTATGCTAAGAATGATTCCCTTTGCAGATATCTCATATGTCTCAGATATCACTAGCTGATACCTCAGTCAAAATAAATCCACTTTGTCACTCTGTTTACACTGCTGAGGAGTTTTGGTTAAACCAAAACCTTTCCATAAACTGCACTGTTCTGTATAGAAGGTATAGAAAGTATTTGTGTTTGGGTTACTGGCTTCTCAACTAATAGTTCGTTTCTTTAAGAAAATAGCTGTTTTGCTTTGAATAAAGCACTTAAACACTGATTGTAAGGGAACAACTCTCAAACTTGCTGGGGCAGACCCACTCCAAAAACCATTTAGGAAGTGTAAAAGCCACCCTGGTGCTTTCTTGAGAGGTGAGATACTGAAGTTCAAAACCTTGATCTAAATCAGGAAAAAGAGGGGCTTAAGCCTGCTGCTGAGTGTCTCGGGGATGTGCTCAGACTGTACAGCAGATATATCCCTCTTTGTCTGTGTTGTTTGCTTTCCTGCTAGACCAGGTCTCACGGGTACATTCAGAGAGTGCCCACCATGCCGGTTGGATGCTGCGTGCACGCCAGGTGAAGGAACACACCATCAGCTCTTGCAAAGCTCAGCCTGCATGCACACATTGGGATTTAGCCACGTGGGGAATTCAGAAGTCTCAAGGGTTAGACTGCAGCTGTGGAAGGCATCACAGGTTTTAATTTTGGATGTAGGCACCTGAAAGTGAAATGAGGACTTTCTACCGCTAATTTGTCCTGTGGGGTCTACATGAGGACACTACTGGTGACAAATGGTGTAATAGTTATCAAAGAGATTCCCCAATCACTGTGATCCCACTGCCTGGCTGAAGAAAGATGGATGAATACTGGCTATTCTTATACATTGGTTGGACCAGATGATCCTCGAGATCCCTTCCAAACTGGTGTTCTATGATTCTATGATTCTACGATTCTATAGTTCTGCCTGTTAAATTAACACAACCTAGTGTGTTAACTAACACATTTCTTCCTTCTGGTTTCTTTATCAATAGAGTTATAGTTGAAAACAAAAATTAAAAGTGAAGAAAACACCATACTCTAAGTCTTAGAGGATCTGAGTAAATGTTGCAGGAAACATCCCATAGACTTGATGCCAGATGTGAAAGTATAGTTATCTACACTGTTCACTTGAAAGCCAGGCAGACAATTTCGGGAATGCACAGTGTCGGTAGGACAATATTGTTGTAGCAGCCATGGTGCGTCCTTACTTTTTGATATTTACAGAGCAATCCCAACATTGCTATAGTTTGGGGGATTTTTAATACACAGATTAAATCTGCGCTGCAAGTGAAATTGCAAGTGTAAACCAGCAGGCAGGTAGTAGAGAAGAGCCAGCAGCTTGGGCTTCACCGTGAGCTGTGCAAACCTGCTGAGGACACTGAGCCCTTTCTGAGATTCTTAATCTGCGCTGAGTCCTGCAACATAGCATCCACATTGCTACTGGTATCTAGGTCAGGTAACTTCAGCCTGGCATGGGTACACCCTCATATGCAATGGTCACACCTCTGTTTTATGGAGTACATCCTCAGCTCTGCAAATGCTTTAGTTTGTCCAAGCCCTGTTCACACACAGCTATTTACTAAAATTTTTACAGGCAGATCAGGTGGATCTAAAGAATAGGCTTAAGCCCCTAATTCTTCAGCGAACTTCGTACCTTCTGCATTCGCCAGTTTGACAGATGCATCTGGAAGGGGGCATGTGGAAAGCAGGTCTGGGGTTGGAAGGTCCTGACTAACACAACGGCTACGTTTCTAGTTCAATATTGCAGGCCATTTGACAGCATCAAGACACATGAGCCACCTATAGTGCTTGGAACAACTATGCTCTGTAATTTTTTATTCTCGTTTTAGATCAATCTAGCAATAATAAACTGATTCTTACGGTTCCTGGCAGGCTGCCCCAGTATGAGAAGTATTCTCTCCCTTGTTTAAATTAAGGATCATTCAGCCAGACTTCTCCTCTAGCGCTGGGAGGCTTGGACTACAGCAACTTCTTGCTCTCGGCCATCCCCACATCGTGTTATTTATTTGAGGCATTTTGTATAAGAGCTCTTATGCAAATTCTAGTTTGGAGCCTTTCTCCAATGGATAACGGGAGCTGCAGTCTGCCATTCCCCCAGTGGCAAGCCTGCTTCAGTGTCACTTAATAAATCACCCTTCCAAACACAAGAGAAAAAATATAAGTATGTTGGAAATTTAAAATTGGATCTTTTCTGTCATTCTTCTCTCATCACAAATAAACCAAAAAGAAAAGAAAGACGCTTGTGGTACTAGAAGCCTTTGGATTGTTATAACTACTAACCAAAACCTCCAATAAGCTGCCAACCAGTCTACTTTCCTCAAGCTTATTATTCCATTTCTGCCATTTAACTCCTCAACTGTAATATTTCCATGCAAACAGCACGGTGTGCCCAAAATATCTTATCTTACATTAGAAAGAAAACAAAATTTTTCAGCAAGGACACTGTATCTCTTTTCCCCCATATGGCTGCAACTATGCAAACCCAAGATGGTTTCTCTCTTGGCAGGCAGGCGCGATTCCTAATGAGCCAACACACAGAAAACAGATAAAATTAAGAGACAAACACCAGAGCCTATTTTATCCTCTTTCTTTTCCCATCATGCCTTGTCCAGCTCTTACATCCCCATTATTACCACTAACTAAAGCCAACAGACATTTAGAAATTAAATTTCAACCCATGTCATTCGCTGACGAGCCCCGCACACTGATGCAAATTTAACACTTCCCCCCATATTCATGACTATAAAGAATTTTTATTTTGTCTGTATCTCTGCTCTAATTTCCTCCTAACTTTGCCTAGTGCTTTTTGATTCTTCTCATCTGACAGCTTCTTTTCTCTCTCTTTTCCATGACATGCTTCATGTTGTTTCACAGTGTTTTTGTACTTTCCCCAGGCTTCTCCTCCACTTGCTACAGCCTGTTTCTTTGGACATCCCTTTCAAACTCTCTTCTGGAGTGGAGGTTTCCCTCATGCCTTTCCTTCACAGCCTTTATCTTTACTCCCTCATACGAGTCCATAATAATTCCTCAGTTCACAAATGATACAGCTGGAAAAACCCACGGGGGGCAAATACTGCATCTGATTGCCCTCTGCTCTGGAACTGGCGATTTTGAGTTGATGCATCCTGCACAAATGGATGGATACCATTAGTTAAACAGATGGATCCTGCCAGCTGATAGATACCCTTTTATGTCCTATTTACTTTTCTCACAAATGTAGAGTTAACACATAGAGGGAGTGAAAGAGAGGACGGCTGTGTTGGCTCTCTCCACAGGATCAACTCAGAACCTGTAGAGCAAGTGAAGATAAAGAGAACTTGGTGGCGTACTGGAATATGTGGGCTTAAACTAACACAACACTTTGTGGCTCCCTCTGCCTACATGTTCAGCAGTCCCACTGTGTTTGGCTCTATACATGAGTAAAGCACATGTATGATAGCCCATTAATAATGTTTCATATATAATTTTGCTTTTTTTTCCCCCAGGAAAAATCTTTAGTATTTTATCAGCTTTCAGTTCTGCTGACTTCTAACAAGCCTTTTTGGGGAGTTTTTTTTTTTTTTTTTTTCTGAGCTGGTTTTGGTAGTGAGTAGGAGTGAAGAAAGAAATTCAATAAGCCTGCAGGCAATTGCTGTACTGGCAGTGTGCATTGCTTTTCATTTTGGAATTGGCACAAAGGCCCTCCAAGTAACACAAGCTCTCCTTTTTGACAGAATTGACAGATAAATTATATAACAAGATGCAGTTGGATAGTTTTTTGGGGAGATGAGGATTGAGTGAAGTCAAAATGGAAAGCTCATTTCACATCCGGGGTATTCCTTCACTGTACTATTAAAATAAAGCACCTTTGATCCAAAAGGCACCTATGGCACTTCACAAAATACAGCCAAGATTTGAAATGACGTGGCTGTCTACATTTGGTTCCTCGATCTATAGTTGGACACACCAGTAACAACTCGATAACCACAAGTGTTTGACCTCTTACAAATTCTGTTTACTTGGTGGGGCACGGACACTGCAAATTATTAGTACCTTTAAGCTGTGCAAGTAATTTTAGCTGAAACTGTATATTCTTTGAAAACATTGATTGAATTTGTACAAGAAACTAGTATCTAACCATGCTGAAAGCCAAAATAGATGACCGTCCTTGTTTCTTCTAACTTAATTTGAACCTCCTGGAGCCCTACAGAAATTCTCTGACATTTCCCATTCTTGGTAACACTTGCTTTATATTCAAATCATAGAACATATCAGACTATCCTTTTTGTACCAATAATTTCCAATAAAGGTTTTCAAAGCTTTGGAAGCTGTCTGCCCTGAGTGAGTTTCAGATCCTCTGGGAAGATTTATAAGGCGGTATGAAGTGAGGAATGGAGAGGAAAGGAAGCTCAAATAAGCATTTTCCTGCATAGACAGTAAGAAAGGCACGACACTAAACAAATAGTCCTAGTTAGGTCAAAAATAAACCTGTAGAAAATAAATAAACAGGTTGCTCTCTACTCTATATACTGCTCAAAACTCAAAATCTCCTTATTACAAACAAAAATTCTTTGTTCTTTTACAAAAATCATTAGGAAAAAGGTTTTTACATTGTACTGGGTTCACATGGCAAGGTTTTGGTAGCAAGGGGGCTACAGGAGTGGCTTCTGTAAGAAGCTGCTAGAAGCTTTCCCTGTGTCCCATAGAGCCAATGCCAGCCGGCTCCAAGATGGACCTGCCGCTGGCCAAGGCCAAGTCCATCAGCGACAGTGGTAGTGCCTCTGGGATAACACATTTAAGAAGAGGGAAAAGTTTCTGCACAACGGCAACTGCAGCCGGAGAGAGGAGTGAGAATATGTGAGAGGAGCAGCCCTGCAGACACCCAGGTCAGGGAAGGAGGGGGAGGAGGAGGTGCTCCAGGTGCCGAAGCTGAGATTCCCCTGCAGCCCCTGGTGAAGACCATGGTGAGGCAGGCTGTCCCCTTGCTGCCCATGGAGGTCCACAGTGGAGCAGAGATCCACCTGCAGCCTGTGGAGGACCCCACACTGGAGTAGGTACATGCGCCTGAAGGAGGCTGTGACCCCGTGAGAAGCCCACGCTGGAGCAGGCTCCTGGCAGGACCTGTGGCCCTGCGGCAAGAGGAGCCCACGCTGGAGCAGGTTTGCTGGCAGGACTTGTGACCCCACAGGGGACCCACGCTGGAGCAGTCTGTTCCTGAAGGCCTGCAGCCCATGGAAGGGACCCATGCTGGAGCAGTTCATGAAGAACTGCAGCCCGTGGGAAGGACTCATGTTGGAGAAGTTCATGGAGGACTGTCTCCCCTGGGAGGGACCCCACACTGGAGCAGGGGAAGTGTGAGGAGTCCTCCCCCTGAGGAGGAAGGAGATGCAGAGACAACCATTCCCTGTCCCCCTGCACCCCCAGTGGGGAGGAGGTAGAGAAATCAGGAGTGAAGTTGAGCCCGGGAAGAAGGGAGGGGTGGGGGGGAAAGTTGTTTTAAGATTTGGTTTTTATTTTCTCATTACCCTACTCTGATTTGATTGGTAATAAATTAAACTAATTTCCCCAAGTTGAGACTGTTTTGCCCATGACAGTAATTGGTGAGTGATCTCTCCCTGTCCTTATCTCGACCCATGAGCCTTTCGTTACATTTTCTCTCCCCTGTCCAGCTGAGGAGGGGAGTGATAGAGTGGCTTTGGTGGGCACCTGGCGTCCAGCCAGGGTCAACCCACCACACACATCAAGGAAATCATACAACACAAGGTTCATATAAGTGAGAAGGATGAACTGCAGTTTTATACAGGATAAACTCTTACTGTCTAAAATGTCATCACTTTTTTGCCTCTTCAAAAATACATCAATCTGGCATCATGGGAGGAAAAATGCTCCTTAAAGCAGTAGAAATAGGGGGAAAAAAACAAATTAAGTATCACCTGAACAATTATTATCAAATAACACATTGCATTTTTGTGGCCCCTACTTTACAATGATATGAACAAATACTGAAATAATTAACTAACATCCCCATACTCCAAAAAGGTACTTTAAATTCTAATTCCTAAGTGCAGACACAAAGATTACATATTTCTTTTTTGTGAGATTAAACAAGAAATCTGTGTCCAAGCCATGTGTAGAATCTTAATCCTTCCACAACCAGCCTCATCGTTCAATAACAAGGTTGACATCTCTACACATTCAGTAAATGGTCTTCGGCACAGCACAATTTTTCCTTAAATACCATAACCTCTGATCACTGAGGGACAACACTTACGTGTTCCCAACACGGGTATAAAAAGACAGTTGTCCTAAGTAGTTGCTTCCACATAGCCTGACCAGGGTCATTATTAGAGGAATACAATCTGCACATTCCCACCTCTTAAAAACTCACAAAGTGCAGCTTCCAGCCCATGGCCATTTCAGCCAAGCCAGCTGGAGCTGAGCAGCATGGCCAGCACCTTTCCACACTCTTATTGCAGCATGTGCAAGCTCTCACAAGCATCCAATTTTTTTTTGTGACAAATTCTTTCACGTATATTGGATGTTCACTGAGACAAGAAGCTGAACCTACTGAAACAAGCTTAAACTTTTATGCTGTTTGCATTAAAATTTCTCTTCATGGCCAACTTAGTATATTCAGGGTTGGTTAACCCCAGGAAGACAAGCTCCAACATCACAATTATCTAATTATACACTTTTTCGAACTCCTTAAGCTATGGAATGTATTTGTACTGCATTACAATTTTACCTGATACTAAAGTTCAAGTTTGTCTAGTGGCCGTAGTGCATGTATGAATGCAAACCCTCACAGAGAAGAGATTTTGGGGCACAGTGGATGGAGAAGTTTAGCTCGTACCATCAGCACAGCGTAGGTGGGTACGGTGTGCTGCGCCTGGTCTAGTCTGCTACCATGTAGCCTGCTCTTTTACAAGGGGAGATAAGGATTGTACATAGCCTAAATTCAAAATGCCCTCCTATCACTGAGGATGCACTGAGCAAGAAACAAATATAGTACTTAAGATGTGCACGGAGCAGAGTCGAGGAAGATGCAGAGATGTAGCTTGGTTCCTAGCCCAGGCTGCAGAGAAACCATAGCCATCCTCTACTTGAACAACTTGGTGTGAGTATCTTTGGATCGCTATAAATCAGTGATGGTTTGGCTCTTTGCAAAGCATTGCTTATTCTCACACAAAATGAAAACATTCATTAGGAGGCTTGCAGGTTTGCATTTTCACATCTTTAAATTGTAGTTTATTTAATCAGGACTGCATTATACAAGTAAAGAAGAAAGTTATTTTACAGCCCGTCAGCTGGCTGCCCAGTCATGGAAATGAATTCATTTCACAACTCTGCTCCTGTTGCCAGCTGCCACCCTTTCTAAGGATACTGAATTCATGAATCCAGCTGCAGGGAGCTCACATGCACCTCCTGCAGAGTTTATTGGCAGTCTGTTCTTGGTACTCACCACCACACCATGCTGCTACCCACTGGCCTCAGCAGTCTTTGCTGCATGGAGGTAGGTATCTGTTTGTTGCCATCGTTTATTTACAAAGGTAGTACATAACACCAAACCCTCTGCTGACAGCTACAAAAAGATCACGGAAAGCCAAGTCCACTTCAGCAACGCTGCGCTCATTCCTGGTTCTTACACCAGTTCCCGCAGTCAGAGCTTCGAGCTGGCACAGCGCAGTCTCAGGCCGTAAAACCTAGTGACGACTTGGCCTAGAGAATAACGTCTGCCTTTCCAAGCTGCTGGTGGGATTTTGTTTAAACCTTTCTTTTAATGTACAGCTCGCAGGCATCTGATTTTGCTTTCCTCTTGGATATTAAAGGTTACACAATTAATTATCAGCTAATTGCAGGGAAGATTAGGAGTTCCTCACACCATTTTTCCCCTTGTACATGCTATAAAAGGAGCCCAGTACCAGAAGCAGCACTTTTCCCCTTACGACCACCCTCCCAACTAAAAATCCTTGAATGGCTTTTGCAGACTTAATTTCTGATGGCATTTCTACAATAGGAATTGAGAAGACATTTATTGAAACTATTAAAAATTTTATTTAAAAAATGAAAAACATGACAACACATCTTCTCTAAACAAGATTAGAAATGAAACATTTTAACTCCCAGAGAATCATAGCTTTCTTTACACGTTACACTTGTTTAAAGAGAAAACTACAATCTTTATTTTCTACAAAAGAAGGAAAGCTTGACAACATAACATTGTAACTGCTCAACAAATTTACTGAAAAAATAAAGCAACTTCTTTTAAGAAGAGTACTTGCAGCAGGGGAAGTACAAGATTTCCCCATCTTCCACCTTTCTTCCCTTCCTCCCTTCCAAAAAAAAGGAATGAGAGGGAAGTCTTAAAATGGTCTGCCTCTCTCCCCTTTCCACAGGCTTCTTTTAGCTGTTACTACAAATATTTTTGTAAAAGCAAAGCCAAACCAAGAGGCACAAAGTGGATCTTATCTTCATGTAATTTAAAGAGGAGAACAACTATTCTTGGATGTTTATAAAATATTGCTACTCATGAGATTGCTAAAGCTGAGTCAATGGAAAGTTACGGTGGAAATCGCAATTGTCATGCTTGAAGTTTCATCTACTGCCAACCTATTGCAAACTCGCGCTCCGGCCAGCTTCGTCCTTCGGCTGGGAACATGCCTTGCCTTCCCTCTTTTGCTCTCCCCTCCCCGTGCAATTCAATCGTAACTCAGTTCTTTGGTGAAGACCTCCTTGGTCCACCCTGCGAGGAAGACGGTCTGTCGCCAACACGGGTGGTGACAAGCTCTGCCCAGCACACATCCAGCCTGCGGAAACGCCGTTCGGTGAGCATCGGCAGGGCAGGGCAGAGCGCTGTTACAGCACCCTCACGTGCAGCCTGTGAGAGGTTTCATACTTTTGAGATTTAGGTTCAGTAAAACTTTCCTCTTTAAATACATCGCAGTGCTGGCACATATAGAAAAAGAATTAGGGAACTAAATTCTTACTGGGCCACTGAAAGCACACAGTAGATTTACTTCACCAAAGAGTCCCCCGGAACTAAAGCAGGAGACCAACATTTTGAATGAGGCGCTCCCCTTTCACCAATCAAAACCAGGTGAGATCTATGCAATTTAAATGAATTATTTTAGCAACATTACCATAACTGCGTAACAGCAGATGGGTTTCAGAACACATGCACTCTTCTCCAACCATATAACCATCTTCTTGTTTTTTTAAAAAGAGCAAGACAAACTCTTTCACAAATTCCCCAGAGACAGTGTCAGGTGACTGACAGAAGTAATCATTTGTTTAGAAAACCTTGAAATTCTGATTTCAGATGACAGAAAATTGGAAATATTACTTACAACATACTTGCAGGTACCTGAGATATCACCAGCGAATATACTTTGCTCTGAATTTCATGTAATTTTTATGACTTCTACTTTAGTGAACTGACTAGCAAATGCCTCTTCTGGAAAGTGATATGAATTCTCATTTTGAACTCCTGCTCCGAAACCCACCTGACTGTGTACTTAAATCAGTGGTTTCAGTGATTGCTGCACCAGGATTTAAATGCCAGTGCAAGACTCTCCTCACTCACCACCTCCCTCCAAAAAATAAAAATCAACGCACAAAAGCATTAGTTTTACATCTACAGCAAGTTGAATGAACTTCACCCTTTGAGCTTCCTAAAAAGGACCAAAAAATAATAATAATAAAAAAAGACACGATCATTTACTGCATAAGAACATAGTACAAGTGTTGGGTTTTTGTGAGCTGGACTGAACCCTTTAATGAGGGACCCTCTGAGATGTACAATAGCTTGTTGGTGCAGGAATTCAAGTGTGGGGATGACAAAAATATTTTGACGCACAATACATTTACAGAAGGTACTGAAGTTTTCCTTTAAGGTTTACACAGGGAAAAAATTCTCAAGCCTCAAAACTGTTCATGTAACTGATGTTCCCCTCTGTATCAGAGGGAAACTACCAAGAATTTAAGCAGTGCCACAATCTGCATGTATCTTTTCCAGGCATGTGCACCTGATAGATTGAAGTTCAGAAAAAACAGAATGGAAAACTATGATAACATAGTATCGTGCTCCTGAGATGAGATGATTTTAAAACTATTAAAGAAAAATCTTCCTGTCAAAAGGAAAGCTGTACGTAGGCCATTTCCCTGCTGTTTACAAAAAACATTCCAATTTTATCTCATTTTAAAATTGTTTAATTATTACACAACAGTACTTTTGTGATTATGTTCTCGAACAGGGAAAATGGCTATTACGCAATGTGGATTGTTCTAAAGTGAGTGTTCGGGGGCTGTAATGATATAGAATGAATCTACAGTTTGCAATTTAGTCAATCTCTTGAGAGAAAACTTGAGGAACAATAAGAAACTTGGCATAGAGCACGCTCAGCCTTAGGAAACTCTTCTCTCCAAAGGCAACTTGCTAACTTCAGCTCCGATTCAGACGCTTCATCCCCATCATAGGAACCAATCCTATACATAAAGTGAATCCTTATGCTGTAGACCAGCTTTTTGCACCACTTCTTAAATTCCATCTGCTAGGCCAGCACAACTGCTTTGACAGTCATAAGACAACAGACATAATTAAGCACAATAAACAATGTTTATTATAGCTAGGTCAGTTCTTCGAAGGCACAAATAGTTGCGCAGCACAAGGGGTTGGAAGAAAAGGAGTTCTGCATGACAGCAAGACCGACTGGCCAAGGAACACACAGAGGAGGAAGTGTAAAAGAAGCTGCTTGCACAATCAGAGTTGCTACTGACTGTGCTAGTAACCAAAAACTAGCGCTTTCTAGGAAAAAGAAAAAGGGTTAAAGAAACAAGCATTAATTACATCCCCACGCCGCACACATCCCAGTTTTAACTTTATTCTTCTACAGTCCTTTATGTAATGGCACTTGCAAGAAGTGTTCTACCCTGTGCACCTATTACCTTCTAAGTTACGAACATCAGTATGATTTTTGCCCCTTTCTTTCCTCCTCTGTTTTTACAACTGTGAGCATTACAGGATTAGACTGTAGTACAATGAGAAGTTAGACTAAATCATCTGCTGGAAACCACTTCCATTACTCTGCTGTATTAAAGTATGTTTTAAAATGAAGTTATTAGTATGCATGTTAATAAATATGACACATTAAACCATAAAATAATTTAGACTGGAAAGGACCTCTGGAGGTCACCGAGCCCAACTCCCTGCTCAAAAGCAGGGTCTATCAGGATTGTCAGGTACTTATCAAATAGAGCATCTCCAAGAGTGGAGATTCCATAACCTCTCTGGCTGACTGGTTCCAGTGCTTGATCACTTTCATAGTAAAAAAAAAATAAAAAAAAAAATAAAATCTTTTTTACTCACTCTTAAATCTAATAGGAATCTCCCCATGTTCCAGTTGTGTTCATTGCCACTCATCCTGTCCCCATACATCTTCAAGACCAGCCTTGCTGTGAATCCTCCCATTGAAGGGACTGAAGACAGCAATAAAAATCTGGTCTTAGTCTCCTTATCTTAAGGCTGAATGTTTTTCAGCTCTCTCAGTTTCTCCTTTCGTGTCACATGTTCTTGCCTCCTCACCATTTGGGTATCCCTCCACTGGACTTGCACCAGAGGATCGGTATCTGACTTGTACCGGGAAACCCAAAGTTGGTCACAGTACTCCGGTACTGTTGTCACAAGGGGAATAATCATTTCCATAAACCTGCTGGTTCTCCTCTTTGCTAATAAAGCCCAGACAGGACACTGTGGTTCTGTTATGGGCACATTTCTTTCCACAAGGGCACCCACTGACTTGCGTTCACCTTGCTGTCCACCATACCCCCAAGGCCTTTTCTGGAAAGTTGCTTTCCATTTAGTCCATGACCCCTGCCTGCACTGCTACACGGTTATTCCATCCCAGATGCAGGGCTCCACACCTGGCTTTGCTGAACTTCAAGATGTTCCCATCAGCCAACTCCTCCAACCTGTTGCAGTTCCCCTGAATCGTAGCCCTGCTTTTCAGCATACGGACTGCTCCCCCCTTAGTTTGGTATAGTAGATAGTACAGGGTTAGACACAGGAGGGTAAAAATAAAAACCTGCCTTGAAAAATCACTTCTAAAGAAAGACACCTGCCATCTCCATGGACAAATCAGTTCCTATGACTATTTCCCAGCCAACATGTAATTGCAGACAGTAAGCAGAAGGGTTGGCGAGTTTCCACAATGTGTTCCAGAACTTTAGGAGCAAAGTGGGAAAAAGGTACACGGTTGGAATAAGGTGAAGGTCATTAATTTTTCCTCTCAACCTTAAATGCAAAACTGTATGCAGACATAGCATCTCTTCCTTTCCCATATTCACATTCGCTTCACCGATCAGTTGCTATACTTCACAAAACCCTAAACAGGATCTTGGATTTTATGGCTTAGAGAGGTGCTATGATATATTCTGCGGTGCAAAGGTGCTAAGGAAACCCAGTGAAGTGTGAAACACTGGCTGAAAAAAAAACAAAAAAACAAAAAAAAACAAAAAAACAACAATCCAGAAACTTAAAAAACCCCTTCAAATTACAACAGTCAAACAATACAAGGTTTTGTTGCTTCATGTATCTTAAGAACTTCAGATTTCAAAAATCAAAGCTTTAAATCATACCCAGGTCATTAGCCAGACCTTTTGAAAGACTTTCCCCCCCTGAAACAAAAGCTCTACTCCAGAAAGTTTCCAAGACTGGGCAAGATTAAAAGTGAGATTTAGAACAGGAAAAATTCTGAAGCATGAGCACACAGGTCTCCCCAGATTATTCTGCATATAGATTGTAAGGTTTCATAAAAGATGTAGGCTACACATTCCTTCACTCTACCAAGCTTCTTCGGTGACAAACAAAACCATGGAAGTGCAGAAAAAGATTTTGGTTTAGCCAAATGTTCAGTAAAGATCCATTTGTTTGCACCAACTCCTTTTAATTTTTTTTAAATGTGACATTTGCAATAGATAATAAATAACTGTAATTCCCCACTTCCAAACTCAGACAGCTCTGAGATCAATAGCACCCTTCAGTACAAACAAATTAACAGAATTGACATTTTAAATTTTGCAAACTGTGATCCAAAATGCTTCAGAACACCATTATGTGAAAAAGCCTCTACACAACATAATTAAGTATGTAACTATTTAAGTTAGAGAGATGCACAGACTGTTAAAATAGCCAATTTTATTCAAATAATGTCAGATGGAACACATAATTACCTTTCTCAAAAAAGTTACTATTTATGTGCTTTTTAGTCAAATTAAAACTCATTTTCCCCCCTCTGCAGAAGTATTTCAATAGAAGCCAGAGTCCTGAGTAGCCCAGTTAGGTGCCTAAAAAATAAATAAATAAGGATCAGTAGAAAAGAAATTACTGTATTATCTGTTGGTTACTGAAATTTATGAGAAATGATTAAAAAAAATTGTAATACTGAGATATGGCTATGAAGTGGGTATATTGTTAATTAGCGAAGGATACCCTGTAAGTTTAAAGCGAGTGTTGATATAGCAGCAACACATGCTGTAATCACATTGTACAGCATGAGTCCCCCAAGCCAGTAGTTTCAAAAATGAAGAGTTCTATAAGATTCCAAATAAATGTAAAAATCATTTGGCAGCTATATTTTTTTTAAAGAAAATAATATCACATAAGTTTCACACGACTTCCCTTTAATGGAATAAACTAATGCACCACTGCTCATCCAACTTTCATCAATATTTCAGCCAAGCAGTGAGGAAGCCCAATAAAACTTTTAATATTTTATAAGTTCTTTTAATGTGTGGTTTGGTGAGGGTTTTCTTTTTTTTTAAGTATGTATGGCTGGGTCCTTAGTGGGCCTCAGAGTTATCCACCTCACACTGTTGTTCTCCCTCACAAAGCTTCCTGTATTGTAAGGTGGACAGAGGCAAAACCAGATGATCTCTCCAACTTCCTTATTTTCACTGTTTTTCCTTAAATCTCTGGCTGACCTAATTACATTCTCTCATACTACATGAAATAGGTTTAACAGTTAGGGTTTTGCAGAACTCCTCCTTCATGTTTCCGTCTTAAGCATCATTCATTCTCTCAATACTATATATAAACCTACAGATACTTTTCAAGTATGACCCACTTGAAAAAAAGTAGTACAACTGCTTTAATAAATGTCACCCTTCAAAATCAGCCCTTTTCAGGCGGTGAAGACCATTTGAAGGAATTAAGAGAATCAAATGATGACAGAAACACACCTAATTACACAACAAAAAAAAAGGAATACCTAGTGATGAGGAGAGAGGTGAGAAGAAAACAAGAATCACTGTCTAATGCTCAGCATAAGAAAATAAAACCTTTTCAAATTTAATTCCTAATCTGATGAATTAAGGAACAGGTTAAGAATTATACTTAAATATATCTCACAAAAAAGATAGCAGGAATTCAGAAAAATGTAACTTATACCAACCTCAGATCTACCACTCTGATTCAATTTCTTCTCAATGTTCATAGCCAACATTTGGCTACGAAAAGACAGGCTTTTGGTCTTTTCAATCACTTGTTGATAAGGTGAGACTGCATTGTTGCCCATGACCACATGGCCCTAAAACACAGGAAAGATACAGCAAATCACTCAGAATGCATATGCCTTTAATGCTTTGCTTTCAGAGCTTTCGCAAATCACCTTACACGCAGGATCAAAACAGAATAAATGAAGCCCACTACACTTCATGGGCAAAGAAAAAAAACCAACACAGCAGACATTTAAATTCTCTGTTCCTCAAAAAGGTACAAGAAATTTAATGAAAAATTCTACAAATTCACTTGGATCCATCTACACAGTCTTACCAGCTTTGAATCCAACTTGGCATCTAATCGTGCATTTCGAATTAGATTGACAATCCATCTTTCCGCTTCTTCAGGAGTCATATTTAGTTTATCTGCCAACATACTAAAAGATAACAGACTTATCAAAAGGTGAAATAGAATCCCTCTGATGTTGGTAAACATGACTAGGGACTGTGGAATACAAGTTAAACCAACACAAAATTTGGCACAGCCCAAAACTTATATTCAATAATACCACAAATCTGGGAAGCATGCTTTCATTTGACTGCAATGACTTTAAAGCTTACATACATGCACTCCTGCACATCTCCCACCCCCACTGCTTTACACTGGGACATTGTGAATAAGGAATTCACATCCCGAAAGTATATACTTACTTGTTCTGAGCTACATCATCCATTTAAATCTTGACCTGAACAATTTTTATATATTCCTATTAAACCTTGCCTACATGAACATTCTTTGTAAAATTGTCAATTAAGTAATCTTACCACAACATAAACA
Source organism: Nipponia nippon (assembly GCF_047370975.1). Classification (NCBI taxonomy): domain Eukaryota; kingdom Metazoa; phylum Chordata; class Aves; order Pelecaniformes; family Threskiornithidae; genus Nipponia; species Nipponia nippon. The sequence continues at coordinate 20,086,072 of NW_028262290.1, read as the reverse complement.
GCAACGATCATTATAAAGAGAACAACTGAATTGCTTTTATTGTTACTTAAATCCAGCCAGCAGTCACAAAAGTTTAGACTAATTAGTCCAGGAAAGCGTCTCTCAGTAGCTCATTTAGCAATAGACTTCACCCTGAAGTTTCAGAAACAAGACCCATGAGACAGTTTGGTATAGAAGATGTGGCAGATACGCTATGCTCAAACTTTTTGCAGTTTCAAGGAGGAATGTTGGGGGACGACAGAGAAAGGAAAATTCTTAATGAAACAAGCACTCTTGTCCAAATTCCTTCTAATGGTGTTTCCCATGGCTTTCCAGCCAACTCCTTTAGCTTCCTGCTGGCAGTTGGCTCATACAGGACATTTGTAACACTCATTCTTCCATCAGCTTTCAGACTAAGGTAACAAACATGAGGTAAGGGCTACAGACATGACCAAAAAGCCAGCTAGCTATGCTGAGGTGCACAAGAGGTCAATTCCTCACCATTTTACAGGATCTTGCTTAAACATGTTTTTCTCCACCTGAAAGAGTCATTTCCCTCTTGACAAGTGAAGACTTTATAATATATCAATTATTAGCTTGTCTACCTAGCTAGACTATCTATACAGTCTTTACACAGTCTTCTCTCCTATACGTTCTTGATCTCTCACCCTTCTCCCAACTATAAAAGTATATTCCATTTTTGTCACAGACAAACATGAAGTGAGGTAAATAGAAAAAAACTAACTTAAAATACTGGACTTACACTGAACTGACTCCAGTGAAACAAACAACAGGCAACAAAGTATCTGGAGTGTTGCAAAGCAAGGGAAAGTAAAATCCAACCACAGTTGCTACTGTTCCATGAGAGTTAAGGCAGAGAAGAATAGAAGACATCAGAGATGTAAATTTTTGTGGAATTATCGTTCATCTTGGTAGAATAAGACAGATATTTCAATAGGAAGAAGCTACGAATTGATTTACTACCTTTGAATCAGTGATGCTAAGCACCTGACTTGAAACTAAAGAAATTTGGAACTGAAAGAACATAGGGTGGGGTGTGTGTGTTAGGGGAATTCTCGTATTTCTCTTTTAGAAGCATCAGTAGAATTCAGATAAAGTAACTCCTCTGCCAGATGATCACAAGAATGGTTACTGCCACTACACTGGGGATTTAAGCAACCTACCTTTGGGATTGAAGTGTAGAGCCTCCATCCTTGGAGACCATCAAGCACCAACTAGACAAGGCCTTAAGTAGCATAATGGAACATTGCAGTGGGTCCTGCTCCGAGCTGTAACTGGGTGCACAGGATTAAACCTGATAACTTCCAGAGGTCCCTTCCAACCTACAGCACCTATATTTTACTTTTTCCTTAACCTGAAGTCCCTGCGTACTTGGAGGGGAAGAGGGCACAGGCTTCTAACGGTTGGACTTGATGATCTTAAAGGTCTTTTCCAACCTAAATGATTCTATATCTAGAGCCATTCCAAGCCAGAAACTATGAAGTGCTTTCTATCACCTAGTAGATAATTCTACCTTTTCCTATTATGTCTAAATTTTATTAGCTCAGTTTCTTCAGAGGTGGCCTTTTTTAAAAATTAAAAAAATGTTATACAAACATATAGCATATATGCAGCTACATGACAGAAATAACACACCTCTCTACAGGTATTTTTTCTGGCACACGCCTTTGGAAAACTTACAAATTGTAGAATGAAAATGACAGGGTAAAAAAGGATATAAAAACCTATTTTATCGCAGCTTCTAGCTTTTGAGATTTACATGGATTTAAAATTTTAACATAAAATAACCAAAATTATCAAGTAACAGCTATCTTTTAATGAATAAATCTGTATTAAAAACCCCTAAAACTTTATCACACCTTTGATGCATAACATGACCTTATTCCACCACTTGTGGCAACTGGATTCCATTTTAGGGTCTCCTTGCAGGCCACACTGAAGCAGCCAGCACCACCCAAAGCGCCTGGATGTATAACATGGAGGAGGTACTTGCCTGGTAAAGCAACACATACCGCCAAAAAACATTCTCCATCCTTCCAGAGCAAATGCACTGAAGATCTATCCCGATTACAATTACGTAACAAAGAACGCTACTCTCCTACCGCATTGTTAAAATAGGTATCTGATACTCTCAAGAGATAGAAACTACAGCTTAGCCCCACAAATGGTTACCAGTTCAAGTAACAGTGACACATTCAGATTTACAAATGCATATTAAACAATGTTAATACTAAGGAATGGAAGCAAGAGAAGTTGTATTCTAGACTACCATTTTTTATAAAGATCCCCACTATAATCCAACAAAAATTAGTGAATTATAATGAAATAATTTTACTAATATTTAAAGAATACTGCCTACCATTTCAAGTTACAGGTGATTTCAAAGGGTAGTTTCAAAAATAATTCTTTAGACTATTTCTGTCCTTCTGTTTTATAAGGAGATTCACTTATTTGGGTCATGCTAGGGCAAGTGTTATTTAAGTTTTCCTTTGCTTAAAAGGCAAGTTTACTGAATTCCACACACCTTCATATATAAACAAGCCTATCTTGTACTGCACACAGAAGAAAAATATATATAGAAAAGAAGAATGATGCCTATTCAGGTCTTCAATTAAATACAGGCGTATCAAACTAACCAAAACACATTCTGAATTAATTTCATCTATTACTTCCTATTAAACACGATATTTTAAACAGTAAACTAACTGCAGGATGACTTGGGATGTGTAATTTTAAGTTACAACTGATAAAGCAACTACGTCCTTTGGAAAAGTGTCAGCTGCCTAACAGATGTAAGCAGTTAAAAAAACACATTAAACGAGCCATCTATTTTCCATTTAACATAAGGAACAGCAGATTTCCCACTAATTGTTTTCAAATTTGTTCTGAATAGTTAAACAGTACTTATCAAGCACTGTGGTACAACCAACTAGTTTTCAACTCCAGGAATAGCAGTGGAAATCACTTGTGGACAAAAAAAATGCAAGAACTATGCCTCACTCAAACATTTAATTAAAAGCATTTCGACGGGCTCATTTCTTCAAAAACAAGTCTGAAATGCACTAAGAAATACTTACGCACCCCACTTAAGCCCAAATCTAATATTGTTACAGCTTGCGCAGAAATGTAAGGCTTATATCCATCATTTAAGACACAATGACCTACTGAAAAGAATCTCATTGCTGATGATTGATTCCACATGCAATTATCTGAAGTGATACATGGTAGGAATACCCACGTCAATCTGAAATACGTCTCAACTCAGTCTACCACTTGTCTCAGAACACACCATAATGCTTATAAAATAAAGACACTGCTACCTATATTTATGAATCACTTACACATAACAAGGAGAGCCAACGACAATGTTTTCTATCATACTTGAGGTTGAAATACCACACATGGCACAAAAAATATGAACTGTAAAATAAGTAATAAACACTAAATAAATGACAACCACCTACCATAAACCTGGATTTGTTAAATAAAGCTTGCTATTTTTGCTGTAATGAACCACTTGATATGTTACCCATAGTTTATCATTATCTTTTGACAGAGACTTGATGCATACTTAAGATACATCCTCCAGACTCTCAGCTCATTGATTGGAGCCAGATCAGAGAAGCAGATTTCTTAGAAAGACACCTAGTCTTTAGTTAAAAAAGCTTAAACATCTAGTTTCATTGAAAACTTTTGCTTGAATATTTGCAGTATTCACAGTACTAAAAAAATCATTTACAGCAAACAGCAAGACACTATTTGGTTTTCTGTTTGCCAGAAACTCATCCCTAAGAGAACTTTATTTACATTTTTCTTCCAAATACTTACTCAAAAGCTCTTTATCCCTAAGTTTACAGTACTCTGCCTAAAGTGATTTTAGATAAAGTGTTATCCCCCTTACAAAAATGAACATTAAGTATGGAAAAGTTTTGTTCACAGCATCTAGTTGTTTACTATTATGACTATGCTTAAAACACAATACACCACAGCTGATCAAAATGCTAAATTCACTGTTTGCCTTTTACATTGAAGTCATTGACTATTTCAAGCTGATACAAAGGATAAATATTTTCCAAATGCGTTGAATAAAAATGTGTCCAGTGAACAAAGATTAAAAGTAGTAAGAATCTTTGTCCTTTCTCTAACTATACATATCCATGAAAAAAAGCAATCCTTTCAATAAGCTTGCAAAACTACGACAATTTTCTCTCAAGTCCTTTTCTTTTGAAATCAAGGAGCATTAAATCGCTTCCTCAGAGGACCAGATGCACACATTTGCTCTGGATGCAAGCTGGTAACAAGACTCCATTGAACTTGATCGATTTAACAGCCTTGGTTTCTGCTGTCTCAAGGATCTTCGCACTGTTCTCTACCACTGAGATTTTTATAGCATTCAGAGTTTTTCACTTCACTTTTTTCCTTTTTAATTTAAGGGATGTGGAAATGTGGGGAACAGGGGCAAAGGCCAAGTGGAAAGGGATCTCAAGCATGCATAACATCTTCCTGCTTAGTTTTTACAATAGAGGCATCGGAGCTGATCCATTTGAAAAGTCTGCTTTTACAAAATTAATTTGAGTAAACAACAGACATCCTTGCTAATAAGAACATCATTTTCTTACAGGCGATCACTCACTTTGTGCCACAGGGAATAATATCTATTGTTTTCTGTTTAATTAATTAAAAAAAGCAATACAATTCTAATGATTTCAAAAGAACACACCTATAAGACAGATATGAGTATCTCTATCTACCAAATATAAATAAGTTTAAGCAATTGCTGTATTTGCAATTTGTATTTACTTAATATTACCACTCTATATCAATGTGTGGAATTGAGCTCCAAATCAAAACACCTGGACTTCGGTGACACTGGCTATGAAACTTCCCCTTAAAACCAGTAAAAATCTAACTTGACACCATGAGAAAGTTTTAGCTTGAAAGCACAGCTGGGGGGGGCTGGGGGTGGTAGAGAGAGGTTGTTTTAAAGTTAACCACGAGAATTCAACTTTAAAATATGGTTGTTGTAATTTAAATATATCACATTAGAGCTATAAAACTAGAAAGACAAGTATCCAATTAGATTTTATTTAATGATTTTTATTTTACCTGATGACTGAATATTTTACTACTAAAGTTTACACTCTTTATCAAACTGTCATCCATGACTGATTTTTCTAAACTGAAGAAATTTAACTGAGTTTAACTGAAGAATTTATCTTACCCAATGCTGATGCATTGATGGATGCGACAAAAAGTTTCAAATATAAAGAGCCGGGCATTCTCAATGAAGTCCTCAAGGCATGCCACTAAGAAGAAATCATTCACAAGCACCTGCAAATGTAAGGAGAAAGGAAACACTGAGAACAAACATGGAAGTAGTAATTTACTGGTAGACACCATCAATAAGTAAGATCAGCGAACAGTTAATCTAAGAACAGTTCTTGGTATATTCCAAGATGTAGAGAAAATGCTACAGATTTAGTAGAAATTGTCATTGTTCTGCAGCTTGCTAAATTCAAATCGCATGCTAACATGATCACCAAGGTCTGACTCAAGAAGAAAACAAGGTCTACTGCTGTCATAATTCTACTGAAGATCCCTCCAACACATAAAATTTAACTCCCCTCTCATATCATAGGATTCTTCTCTCACTCTGCAATTTGATCAGCATTCTCCTTACCATGCAAACCAGCTTACTTGGTAGTGCAAGCGTGCTTCAGATTACAGGACCACCATGCACTGAAGATGATTATAAGCCTTCTGGTTTACCCAATTAGGTGACTAATACTAATGAAAGGAAACCAGAGGCTATGAGAATTGGTACTAATGTTCAGCTATTAGAAATACTAACTTTTACACTAGTCAACCCAAGTGCTAGGTATCTTCAACTGTTCATAGTAGACTAACTAAGAATTTTCCAAGAATATGTATTTAACTATCCTAATGTTATTTCACATTACTTTTCACCACTACAATTTGAGGATGCAGTATCTTTCAGAAGAAAAGGCAAATCCAAGCTTTTCTTCAAGCACTTCTCAAACACTAATGGAAAAGCTGAAGCTCAGCCAAGTGCGTGATTACCTATTCACTTCTTGTTCTAGAATTTCTTAAATATCATTTTAAAGCTATATCCCTACCAGTAAGTCTTGTTTAAGTGTTACAAAATGAGTTGTCACCCCCCCTCCCCCGAATTAAAGCTCATCAGAAGACATCGGCAATGGAATCAAACACCACTTCAAACAAATTAGCTGGCCATTGTGAATTTCAAAGTTAAGTAAAGGAAGAAAAGTCTTATAAATGTTATAAGCCTTACTGTTTCACACTCTCTCAGCTTCTTCTGTGCGCCATCGAAATCGAAATTAACATACAAGCATTCCACAAACTCTGTGATAGGGTCCCTGTATGTGTAGGACTCCTGTCAAAAAAGTTAGGAACAATATTAGAAATCAAGGCCACAAGGTCACTCGAGTATTCCTTATATTCTTCAAACAATATTTAATACTAGAAACAAGTCCATACATCACCTTAAAAATATATATATAAGTTAAACTTCCCAATTCCTCTTATAAAAGCTGCATAAGTGCTCTTTTTCCCCCCCAGTAGTCTGGTTAAACAGCCAGAAGTGTAGTTTCGCCTTCAGCATTTTAGTGCTGCAATCTTTGGGTTAGAAAAATGTCAGACACTAGAGCTGGTTCTCTATCAAACCTCCAAATTTCTTAAAATATGGTAGAACAGGTAGTCTTCCTAAATTCTGATTTCAAAGACTAGTCCAACACCAAATCCTTCATACTTCAAAAGTGAATGATCACTCGATTTATATGAACATAGCTAATAAATAATGTTACCTTCTATATACAAAAGTACTTGAATTTATTTCGGCATTACAGGAATTACCCAACTTTCTCAACTACGAGGCAGGAACAACACTAGATCTCTCTCTATATCTGTGTAAATTAAGACATAATTAAACATCCTCTGATATGTCTCTAATACACATTTTAAGACAGCTTAACTCCATATCTGTCCCTATCTGCTTTCACATACAATAAGACCAGCAGATTAAGGGAATTACTAAGAGAGTTGTTTTTTTTTTTCCTGGATCAAAGTCATTTTCCTTCCTCAAAGAACTGCATTTACAGTCTCGTTATTTAGGTTTAAAATTCAGTTTTACAGGTAAATGTTTTTTACATCAAAATTGTACTTGTTAACCACATAATTAACATCCGCTATGTAACAGTCTTGGATCGATCACTTTCTAAACTTAATATAGATGAACAACAAACTGCTTACTTATCAGTTCAATACTTGCAAAGGTATTGCAAGTATTAGCAATCTCTTAATTGCCAGTAGAGCAATCAGCCTACCATATGACATTTAACAAACCACTTCATTCAATGCCTTCTTTTTCCTATGTAGACAAGTCGCTAGTTATCCTGTCTGATCCGCTTTCAAATCTATAAAACCTCTACCACTTCATGATTTAATATAAAGACCCATACAGAGTAGAAGCACACTAAATCTCTTATCAGGTATGTCAAAGCCAAAGCCAGAGTTGGTATTTTCAAAAGGAACACCCTAGCGATCCTTTTTTTACGAATAACAATTGTACATGACAAAACAAAAGTAAAAAAGTTGTAAAATGTTACTTCACTTCAAATATTAAAGTTCACATTACATGTGAAGTTCAATGCTAAAATCAGGTTTTAGTTTAAGATAAAAGATGAGTCTTAACACTTCAACTAGTTTATAGGTTCTTACGCTACCTCTTTTGTGAACACTGACACTTAAAATCAGACTGAGATACGCTTAAAATTTGATCTTTGCATTGATTGCTCTTTGTATAGGTAATTACATCAATGCTTGAAGTGGATATAGTTGATTGCTAGCCTGTAATAACTGCCCTGCCACATATATATCAGTTTATTATTCACAATGTACGTTGTTAGCATGAAAAGTGTTTGAAGCATGATAGCTTGTATACAAGTTGCATGCTGATTTCAGATGAAAATCTTTGCCATAACCCCCTTGATTGCTATCAAGCACAATTCTTTTATTGCTCTTGTCCATGTCTACATCCTCAAATAACTCTGACAACAGAAGCATTTCAAGAAAATGCACATGAACACAAAACAGTGCACACAGTTCAGTGGTTCTGAAATGCAAACAAGATCCTTTATTCATAGCAATTCCTTGTAGGGATGGCTGAAAAAGAAGAATCAGATCCAAAGCCATTTCACATATCTCACTGAATTCTCTGCATTTAATCATACAGAAAGAAAAGCAAACTCGAGTGTATATTCTATTTTACTCATTGCTTGTGGACCTGAAAGCAGGAAAAGAGTTATTCTGTCCTCCCACTGACTGACATGCATTTTAGTCCACAGTGAAAAGTTACTTCAGTGAGACAAAGCGAGTGCCAAAATATCGAAGCAGAAGTCCTAAACCAGGCTTACTATTACAAGAAAGTTATTATGAAGTCTTGGTAAAAAAGGACAGAAAATATCAGTCCTTACCTGCTGAATAACCTTGACTAGATCTTTCAGCACTTGTCTACGTTTTCGAACATCCTTATTTGTTATGACTGCAGTAGTCAAATATCTGAGGATATGTGGGCACATTGTCTGAATTGCATTGAGATACCTAGAAAGAAAAAATACAGATAAAGCTCAGATAATGCAATTTTGCATCAAAAACAGTATTCATGATAAATACTTATGCACCTTCTATGCAATACAATACCAGGGCTTATGACTGACCATTTATACAAATAGTAAGGATGACTTATTTTTGTTAACCTTGTGATTATCTTTTCAGGATGGGTGAGGAGGGAGGACAGCAAGGAGAAGAGAGGGCAGCAGTGCGCTAGGGAGAGAAGAAAAGGGACTAGCACTGCAAAGGAACAGTCCATATGCTAATTTCAGGTCAACACTGGCCTAAGCTGTCAGCTACACTGATTTCACAAGAGAGGTTTGCATGGGCACACAGAACCATAGGAAGCCCTTTTTCATATTGTCACCCAAATGTGCAACTTTCCTGTTCAACTGTCCAATAAATTAGCCTGTATTTACAAGTGAGAAGTATAAATTACAATCAAAAAACCAAACCCATGAAACAAAAAGGAGGCAAACAAGCCCATGACAAGTTACCAGTCTACTGGGATCATTATGCAAAAAAATTCAACTGCTTTTCTTTAGTACTATTCTCCTATTCTAATATTCTCCTCCAACTAGGTACTAGGAGAGCAAAACTTATAACAAATCTGTTAAGCTGTTCTAGACTCCTAGATCTACATATAAGCAGCCAGTCCTCTCACAAATGCCTATAACGTTTCAATTTTCATTTTTTATTCTCAGATTTTCCTCAAGAACCCTTCTTAAGTAAGTTTTTAAAAAAAATCAAAATAGAACAATACCTTCCCCTACAGTCCTAAAAGATGTGGTACGAGTTGGTAATCTAGCAAAACCAGTTATTCTGTCCCCCTCAAGCACCAGAAAAATGAGCCAGTTCCTCCTACTTCACCATCCCTTCTCCTTCAAGGGGAAGTATAACCATGAAGAAAAACAGATTATACAGAAAAACTCAAAAAAAGGCTTGGGAAAAAAATTTATTCAAGTGTTAATATCATTAGAACTTCTGAAATGGCTTCAGGCTTTGGGCTGAAAAGTGTTCTGACAACCTTGCATATTCACCATCTGCCTTCATTTTGATTTAAAGACCCCAACATAGCACAACACAACTTACTGTGGTTGATAGAGAAAAAGGTCAATGATATTGTCTCTCCCTTTAGGATGATTAAAAAACACAAACAAAGACCAGTGGATGAGCCATGTTCTTTGTTGAAGAGACTGCAGTGGAGAGCTGACAGACTAAAAGAAAACATAACATAACAAAGGTTGCATGAATACTAATACATGGAAACCTGCAACTGTTCAAAACTTGGTGATTCTTCACTGGCTCCTTTTAGCTGTTACCACTCTCAGGCTGAGTTTGACCTCCAGCTTTTTAACCTGTCATCTGTTAAAGATAAATCTGCTGAAAGTTACAACCAAGATAAATTTTCCAATATTATATTCCAAATTGTTTGCCAAAGTTTGTATTCTGTTACGGCAAGAGCATAGATTTTATGTTAGTATGGTGGTCTTTGGAGAAATAAGTTATTACTTCCCTTTTTAACCCTGAATTTTGTTTCTTGTATTCCCTCTTCAGATATGATCTGAGGAACTACTTGGCTTCCCTAGCTTTTCAGTTTTTCTTGCTTTCTAAAGCCTCACAAGAGCTTTTTTGCATATACTCTCAGACAATAATGAAACATCATAATCACTTTCAGCCAAGAAATAAGAATGTAACTGTCTTTAAACCAGCCGATAATGCACAAATAAGGATTCAGCTTTAAGTACCTGTATTAGCGCCAAATTTCGGCAGCACTTCAAACAGATTGCAAAGCAACACGTCAAGAATGAACTCACATAGCAAGTAATAATCACTCCAAAGAGCATGACAACTAACTACTATGATTCTATCCTAAAAAAATCTCGGAGTCCAATGAATAAGTCAAATTTAATAGTGTATTACAATCATACAGGTTCATAAATATGAGAAAATTAGAGAAGAAAATTTGTTAACATTAGTTATCTGCCACATTCTTTTTCTGAACGATTTGGGGAGGGAAGGGAACCAAAACACCAAACACCTTTTCAAGATTCTGGTTTGGGAGAGTAAAACTCTCACATTTCAGATACGGCCATTGAAGGCCCATGAGCAGAGAGAAAGACTGAGAGGTCCTTAATCACTTCTGTTGCTCTGAATTAGTACTGCAGCCCCACTCTTTCCCCTTTGTGTTCTTGGTGCTCATCTGAACTCAGGAGCTGGTGAGGAAGCTGAATTGGCCGAGAACTTTCCGAAAACAAGCTGTCTTGCATTTTCTGTCAAAAGTGTTATTTTCATCTGAGAAGAGTTTAATTACATGCATTTTATTCTTTACAGAAAATGAATAGTACAACTATCTGAAATTTAAGCAGCAAACAATTTCACACCATGATACCTTGCCCTCAAACTCATCCTTGAGACTAGTTTTTTTGTTTATTGAAATACCTTAGAAGTTCTCAGCTACATTTTCCAATGTGATAAGAGGGAAGCAAGTAATTTGGAAAAGGAAGCTTCACTATTTCTTCACAAGCAACTTTCTTAATAATAGTGGGAAAGTCAAAAGGATCTAGTGAAAAGGTGGTAAACAAGTCTCCTAAACAAGACTGCAAGCGATTTGTAATAAAACTTGAATACTAACACCTGTAACCTCTCACCTTACCAACATGACCAAGATTTTACTTACATTATTATCTATTGTCTCCTTCAGTCTTGTGAGATCTTCCATAGCTGCATCCCAGTTCTGCATCAGAATTTCAGATGCTAGTTTTCCCCACAGAGAACTCAAAGCATTTCTGTCTGTTGCTGGAACCTATTTTCAACAACAGCAACAAAGTTATACTCCTAGTATTTTCTTTTTTAAATTGTTATTAACTTTTAAAAATACTGCCAGAAAATATTTTTCTTATTTTTTTCTTTCCAAGATATCAAATTTGCATGTCCTATCTTTCCAAATGAAGTACTTTTTAAAAAAAACCAACTTAGGTACAGAAGAAAAAACAGCAGTAAAGCTTCTGAAGTAGAAACTAGAAAATCCTGTCAAAGTAAGACAGAGCTCCATGCTTTTGCAGTTTAAGTTAAAAAAAAAAAAAAGCTGAACACCAGAAGACATACTGGTTCCAAATTTTTTACACCATAGAAAAACGCTTCTAAACTACTAAACCAAGGTTATTACAAAGCAGGCTGCTGAAGAATTTAGGACAGTAGGTAACCACCTTAAAAATGCTAGTACTCAAAGCTCTCTCTGCTAATGCCGTGCCAAAAAGCATACTTCTTACAGAAATGTCCAGTAAAACTTAAAACTGCAGCTTTGCAGTAGTGAATCTATTTCCTGCAAGGGTAGTCCTAAGGTCAAGCTGTGTTAGTTTTATACAGGAATGAATTACACTAGGTCATTCACAGTGTCAAATTCTGTTCTCAGATCAGTTACAATACTTCTTTCATAGGTTATGTTTCATCACACAGAACTTTAAACAAATCTTCTCCCATCAGAATTAGTAACAAAAGTCCTATACCAAGCCATTACCAGCACAGAAACAGTACTTCACTTTTAGTTATTTGACATAGAACATAATGCTAAGCCCAGAATTAAAGCACCGAGAACTAAGCACAGCTGCCCTCAAGCCTACATATGTAACTTCTATTTCCCCTCTCAGCACATGGAATGTACCTATAACACTGAAAGTCAGCTTTATCATCAACATTTAGACTAAGAATCCAACTCAAACCTACTCTAAACCCTATTCTGATTAAAGATACATTTCCCAATTCTGCTTCTTTAATTAATCAATTAGAGGAATTATTGTTATTTACTCCAGCAGTATTTCAGAAAGGATATTTTTAGACAGGACTAGAAATTAGAGAGCAAGAAACAAACCTCAACACATGAGCCACTACGTACTTTCAGCAATCACTCCACATATCTATGAGATATACAGTTTAGAAGTCATTATCTTCCAGACAACCAAGGTGCCAATTTAGCTGATACTTTTACTTTTTTTTTTAGGTTCACATGCACTGTGCTCGTTCCAAATCAGGTAATTACAGTTAGCTATTCACAGTAACTGCCTTTAGATACTACAGCTCTTCTAGCTACAGTATTTGCATTTTCAAGCAGTTACCTTAAATTTCCCTTCGTTAGTAAAATGGCACATTCACCGACCACCAACAATAAATTTACTGTGTCGAGATTCTTACAAGACACTAAATATTCTTTCTCAAAATTCATTCCCACCATTAACAAGTGATAACAAGATATGAATTACAACAACATGAAAAGAGTTGCTTCAGAGATGATGGATCTGGTTCTACAATTCTCATTTAAGCTGTTTACATTTCCTAGGCAGATGACTTATACTCTTAAATTCATCACAAAACCAAAGACAGATGAAAGTTCAGATAAGAAGCTGGCAGTTCACCATTACCACCAATTAAGTTCAATCCACCTGCAAGCTTTTCACTATTGTTGATTACATCTGTGCACAAGAACAAGTATTCATTTTTCTGGGTTTTTTTAGTTTTGTTTTTTGTTTGTTTGTTTGGTTGGTTTTTTTTTTCCTTTTTGTTTTGTTTTCTTAATATTTTTTCCAGGATATATTTACAGTGAGGAAAGAAGCATTCCATAATTAAATGCTACCATAAGACCTGCAAATTTAAAGGACAGTTCTGAATTCAGCATGAAAATAACAGAATTACTGGATTAGTCAGCGATGATTATTAATAATAATTTTCAACTTTTCTTTGGTGCACAGTAATTGTCTCAAACAGTTCAAAAATATTCTATTTTAAGAATCAATACAGACAACTTACTCCTCTCAGTATTTCACTGAAAAAAAACCAAACAAACCCCAAAACAAAACCCCAAAATAACAAACACCCAAAACTTACCAGAACCCTAAAGAAGTAGAGATATTCTGCAGCTCCTGAGTAATTACCACATTCATACTGGAATTTTGCATATCTGTAGAGTGTATCTAGGTACTCCTGCCTAAACTGAAAAGGAATACAAAAGAAATTTTTCTTCACTAAGAAAAAAGAAACATGCTGTTATAAGCCAATTTTAATAGTAAAGTAAAGCACATCTTAGTTACAAGGATGCAGCTAACATTAAGTTCCAGCTTTATTTTTGTTTGTATAAAAAATAAAAGTTCAAAGGCATTCAAATAAAATACATTAGCATTAGGAATTCTGCCTGTTAGCTACATTGACATAAGACAGGCTAAAATGCTAGTCCATGATTGCTCAAAGCTGTTGGTTGTGAGGGAGGTTGGGTGGAGATATTTAGAACTGAATTCAAACAGATATAAGAATTAAAACACTTACACCATGCTTCTCAGCTAAATAGTCAAAGAGCATCCGACCGTCCCTATAATAAAAAGATAAAAACCACTGTTTTTACAAAACAAACTGATTGTCACCATGCAACACGCTACACAACACAACGTTTAGCTGTTAAACACCCAAACAGAGTATAAATTTAAAGTGATACTCCTCCAGCTGTTGTGCAAAAGCAACTGCAGAAACAGTAAGCCAGCTATTCCTGAAGTGTCATGAAGTTTCAAAATCTTAAAATTATAGTAATTTTAAATAAAGAATGCCACCTGCAATAATAACTAGCATTAAGTAAGGGAGGTTGTTTTAAATTTCATGGCATCCTTAGCTTGCAGTGTGAAAGTTAAATTCTGACTTAGAGCTCTTCCCACACTCATGTTCTAATTCCACAGCAGTTACTCTAGCCAAGCAGTTCGAATTTAACAGGAGACAGGAAAAAAATTGGCAAAGACTAAAGTAAAACAGAATTAGAAAGCAAACTTATCCCACTGTTAGCACTGAGACACAGTGGTTAGCAAGTATACCTCTGCAACAGCAAATGCCTACAGAATGCAAAACTATAAAAAAGAGTGAGAAGAGTGAAATTTTAGCAGCTTTTCAATGCAATAAGAATTCCATTTAAACTCTATTGCAATCATCTGGCAAAAAGAACTACAGTTGAATTCATATACATAGTTGAATTCATATTTTCAATTTGGCACTTTCATTGTACGGACTGTGTTTCTACAGTACAGAGAGAATTAATGGCATTTTTTTCTATTCTCCAGTCCCCCCCACCCCTGGATATGTTTCTATACCTGTAGCTACCCTCCACTTCTCTTCTGTACATTCACACTTCAATCAATCATGTGGTAAAGACAACTTGGACAATTCATGTAACTATCATATTTGATAGAACATGTACCAAGATTTAACTGAAGAGGAGAGCATCAGGCTATAAATTCCTCTTGGGAAAAAGATGCAGTAAAAGTGCATGTACCAGTTTTGAAAAAAAAAAAAAAAAACAAAAAAAAAAAGCTTGCTACATACAAGTAGTAGAGCTAGTATTTTATAGCATTAGGCAAGTTACGTGCCATGCATTTTTTGATCGTAACTTTTGCTTCCGAACAGGGTGTTTCTGATTTGGAATAAGTACTACTGACCAACTTCTGTGAATCAAAGGTATTAACAGAAGTAACCGAATACATTTCCCAAGCAATGCTAGTACTTAGAATTGCAACAAGGTAGTTTTTTTTTCTAGGCCAAATATTATTATAAAAACTGGCCAAAGGCAAAGGAAGAATTGAACAAGATCTCTATACATGGATCAGAAGTTCAACTAGATTTGAATAGAGCTGTGATAGTATCAGGAAGTCTTCTCTTTAAAATTAAGATAGTCTCAGTTAATAACTTCAAGGTAGTTAACGAACAGCAATTGGGCCTTTCACTTTCAAAGCTATAGTTCCAAAAGCTGTCCAGTGGCTCCTGGCTTTGCATAACCACCCAAGTCATAAGCAAATGTAATTTCTTTTCTTAATATAATTATCTGACATATATATCCATGCTGAAATCAGATACAAAGGTGGCTTACTTATCCTAACAATGCTTTTTACAGCAGAAGCTTAAGTACATTCTGGTGATATTAGAAAATAGAAGCTTTTTCTGAAGTGCTGGAAAGCTAACAGATTTCATGACTCCTACTGACATCTTGTTTCGTGTGCACATTGAGACCCAATACATTGCACCTCATCATTTCTGCACTGACCAAGTTCTAAATTAGACTATAAAAAATTCTGAAAACAGTGTGCAGAGTGGAGAAAACATAGGCCAAAAGGGTTGATTAGGTTTCTCAGCAAGTTGGGCGAAGAGGGGAAAGGAAAAAAGGATGGTAATCTGCCCTTGAAACAAGGAGTAAATTCTAATCAAGCTTCTCCCCCTTCAGGGACCCATTTTCTTCAGGGGGGTTGTTCCCAAACAAAGGTACACTTCATCAAGAAGATTTCTGCAAACTAGAAAAAAAAGAGTTTGCGCATTCAGTGTTTTTCTAAGAAAATTCCAGAAGCAATGTTACAGTCTTCCATATCAGTAGAGGCATAAAGCTTGCCAACAATAAACCCAAGTACAGGCTTCACCTTCAAATTCAAGTTAAGTCACAGGTGCTCTACCTGATGTGGTATGCTCTATTTGAAATCTTAGGGCAGGTAAGGCTGAAGAAGGGATCTAATTAATCTTCCAGAATTGGTTGGACACATTTACAACAGTAATAACGCTTCCTATGGAAAGACAACAAGCGGTAAATGAATACCTACCAACCCCCTGCAGAAGTTGCACAGTTACTTCTTCAATGACTACAGTTGAACTCTTTCCTACAGGGCCTAATTCAGGCTTAACCATAAGAAAACTCTCATAGTCCTTAGACATAATGTGCAGACAAACTCATTCTACATTATTTGCTCCCATAAGCAAAGTGAAAAGAAATTGGGTATACCTTAAGAAGACTGTTATAAGCACTATCTTACACCAACAAGTTGGCCAGTTCAGGTGGTGGGGGAGGATAAGAGGGAAAGGACAGGACTCCTGAAAGAAATATGTGCTATGAGGCTGAAAGGATGCTTATCCACCAGGCCTCCCAGACTAAGAAAGACAGCACTCAATAATCCTCTGTGGAAAGCAGAAAAGAGAGAGAGGGCAGATGGTCTCCTAGAAAAGACAACCTGAATTGTTTCAGCCCATATTTCCCCTCGAAAACCCCCAAACAAACCTCCTCAAAAAACAAACAAAAAAGCCCCCCCAACCTCCCCAAAACCAATCTTGGCTGCGATCTGACCGCACTGAATGGTGACTGTCACTTGCCCCGAGCTGATTCAATGAACATTAAGAACAACAGAGATGCCTTATGCACAGCAGGTAAAAGCACTGAAAAGAGTAAACTGTGTCCAGCAATTTCAATTACCTGACCACAAGCACTACTTAAATATTGGCTTTGCAGGCACTGCACAGAGAGCATTCCTATCATCAATACCTAAGAGGTACCAACAAGCTGTCCTGAGAAACTATGTTAGAAATTACCTAGTGGACTGCATTTGCCTTGTAGTCTCTGGATCCTCAAACATCTTGACAATAGGTTCAGTTTCAGCTTGAAGCTGCTTCAGCTGTGCAACAACAGTTGTTCTCTTCTCACGCAAAGCTAAACACACAAACAAAAAAGATTTTAATGTAATGCCTTAAGTTTTTACAGAAACCAACCTGTAATTACATGGTGCTGACAGCACATTTGAACACGTCTTCCCAATTCCTACCTCGCTTGTTCTCTCAGTCAAGTCACAAAACCAGAGGTATCTAAGAATTCATTAACTTAATAAGAAGCATTAACATTTTACTCCTTTCCTCTGGTGTGGAGTTCTAATCAAGCCACTGAAGAGTAGGTATAGCTGGCGCAGAGTCTGTATTAGACAAAGTATCTTCAGGCTTCCACTAAGGGAGAAACAACCTTTTAAGTAAGTTCGCTGATTCCAAATAAACTTGGAAAAAAGTAAACACTGCTGTGATACCAACAAGATTGATTTTCCTCTAACTGACCAGGTTCTGAAAGCACATTTTTAGAATACTTAACTGAAAATTGACAAGAAGAATTTAGAGCAGCTCAAACTGCAAAATTATGATTTGGAGAACTATGCATGCTTAATTAGAACGTTGAGCCTTTTATGAAAAATTGTTAGGAAATGGAACTAACAGCTTTAAGGCGATTATTTTACACAGACCCAAACTTCCTCACCGAGTGCCACCAGTGCAATGAAATGCACACTTAAATAAAAAAAAAAACCAACCTCAAGAAGAAACAGTAGCACCCTGAGACTGGCTATATAAGCCAAGAAACATATGGGTTTAGAGAAGCCAAGATCAAATCCCAGGAGAGAACAGTATGCAGGAAACCACAAAACTGAGCCACACACCAGGACACTCAATGCCACAGTGAAGCTATTAGACATTTATTTTGTGCTTTGACTACACGTGTACTTGTATAGGTGGTCCAAAGTGGCTAACACCATAATGGTGACCCAACCTAAATCTAAGAATGACTTGCCTGATAGGAAGTGTTCCAATAAGGAGAAATTATCTCCAACTTCAGATGAATCTTGAGATTATAAAAGAGGAAGGGGAAACAGATGAAATAAAAACCATTCAGTTGACTTACTAAGAGTATGAAAATGTTTTCCTGTGACATCTCCTGGCTGTGTAATTGTAAGTTGATCTCATGGAAGACAAGACAAAGGCAACCATAAATTGTGCAGGGGCATTTCTAAGTAAAATAGTGTAAGTGAACTTAGCTTTGAGTACTTAAAACAGTGAGGTCTTAACCAAAAAAATCAGCATAAAATTCTAATGAAGCCAGTGATTCCACAAATGAAAAGAACCTGCCTGTACATACATTCTGATAAGCACTGATGCATAAAAATGATACATATCAGAAAGATCTCAGAGTAAGTTAAGACCTTTTCATAAAAAGCTATACAAGCAAGCACCCTGAACAACTGACTCTGTGTGAAAGTATTACCTCTGCTTATGTGAATTTTGTACTGCTGAATAAAAGCCACAAATCAAACAACAGTAAGACATCATGTAAAAAAAATCCTGCCAAACTGAGGATATATACTCTTTTCAAACATCTCTAAGATTTTAAGAAAAACATTACAAGTGTGGAAATTGTTGGACTATAGGAAGGCAGGGCTCTCCCAGTGACCAAATTCATTCAACTTACTTGCTGCTATGACCTTATGAATTTATACACTTTGCAACCTGCTTAAATAAGTGGCTGTAATCAGAATATTAAAGACATTAGACTAGTTACTTTGTAAAAGTGTGCCAGGCCTGCTGTATCTTGTGCTGTTTACTACTTTAGCATTTTACTACTTATTTACTACTGATAACAGTAATACTCATCTTCAACAGCTTAGAAAGGCTGGAGCAAGGAAAGAGAGAGGAAAACCTATTTAGCTTTGAGATTTTTACAGCCCTGAGATGGTCTGATTTTTTTAATCAGTAGAACAGATAAGTAACCTAAAGGTGAAGCTATCATTACAACTGTTTCTTAGATTGCAAAACTGAAAACCTCTGATTCTCATTATTTATTATCAGTCACATGCATCATTGCATATACACTTATAAACAACAACATCTAATGCTATCATACCAAAGATTTGATCAAAACGTTAAATCCAACATCTGTAAGTCTATCAGTTCTCTTCATGTATTTCCAAAGAGGCTAACTGCCAACTCTGCAGTTTAAAGAGCCTGAAAAGAGTAAGACCCAGAGGCAGAAGAACAGTTGGATCTTGCACCTGACTATGCAAAAGCACCTGAGTCTCTTCCTCCTAAGCTGCAGGCGAGACAGACTAGTCCTACTAGTTTAGAAAAAGGTGAGGAATTCCACAAAATGAAAAAAGATGGAGAAATAGGGAGAAAGTGTTCATTCAAAGACTAGGGTCAGGAAGGAAAACAAACACAAAAACAAACCACCAAAACAAAAAAAACAATCCAGAAAAAAGAAACAACAAGGTGGGGGAGGAAGGGGGGAACACACACACACCACCAAAAACCCTATGAAGGACAGAAATTAGAGAAAGCAAGACATTCTAATTTTCTCCCCTTGCCCACACACTCCTCAGGAAGACAGAAATTTAAGAAGCAAACAGGAAAGTTTCCAAAAATCACAGAGAAGACACTAAGAGATTAAATTTCACATTCCTTATGACAATATTAATTATCATTGATTTTCTTCTGTCAACATATAAATTGCTGTTTCTCTAGAAGTGAGGAAAACATGCATTTTCAAAAACATCTGTATCTCCTCAAAGTCTAAAAATCAACCATGGACAGTCAGATTAATGGAATTACTTACAATGGAAATCTAGCCTTAGTATACTGGATGCTTTAAATAAAAAGCTTAGTGACCCCAAATCGTTGTGTGATAGTGTTTAATTTGACAGATGAAAAATAAGTGCAACTCTATTAGGCTATACCTTTAAAGTGCTAGAAATGACCAAATCAGCATTGAAATACTTCAGGTGTCACTCAAAGACTAAGTTCCCGATAGACCAACAAATCCAAACTTCCCAGGATTAGAGGATTCTATTTGTTTCAATATTGCACATCCTTCCGTTAAGGCAAAAGTTCAACAGTATGCTAGTTTTTGAGTGCAACAAGAAAATTACCACTAGCTATTTATTATTTTAGACACGAAGGTTGTAAAACAAATTTTATTTCTAAACTAGCAGCTTACCATGTGGAATTTCATCGGAATAAAGATTTTTGTAAACATCCATAGCAAAATCCACCATGTTGGTATCACTAAGAAGATCCAGTTTTCCTTGGAGTAGCTCCTTTTCATTATATATCTGAAATAGGAATTAACAGATTTTCTTAAATACTATTAAATCATTTACAATTCATATTACGTAGTTACCTTTACAGTACAGTTTACATATGGATTTTTGTCCAATTAAATAGTTTTAAACATCAAATCTCATACCTTTGCAATATCTCACAGCTCTGTTACTTAGTGTGCTTACTATACAGCCTCTCTGTATTTCCTGCCTTGGCAAAATACCAGCAATTTCCTGCTATTTATGAATGCAGGAACTTCAAAAACTAGTTAGAAGACAGATAACATTTTAGATTACTATTCCTTTAACAGCAATAGTAATTCCTATTACAACTCATGGGGAAAAAAATCCAACATCAAAAAATCTCTGAAAATTTTTTATATATATATGTGTGCGTGTGTGTGTGTATAAGTATACATATATACATATAAAATAAAACCTTGGTCAGATTTTTCTTTCAAAAATAATACCTTCCACAGAATAACATGCTGAACAGTGCAGACTAGTCAAATAATTTAAAGTACATCTCAAAAGACATAATCAAGATCAAACTTATAATTTAATGGTAGCATGGATTAATCCTCAATATGTTGTTAGGTCTATAGCATAAGAGCAAATTTAGTTTAGCTTGTGTAATTGAATGGTGTTCTTTTAAACATGTCAAATTGTTTTTTAAAGTTCCTACCCCATAATTTAGTCATGAGTTGTAAACTGCTGTTAGGTCTTCAAGATGTAGGTGGGGGCCTAAACTAGAGTATACCTCAAAAATACATTTGCATGAAGGCTGTATTGCGATTCACCATGACACATTTATGGACATCTCAGATACAGAACCTGCAAAAGTTTAATTCGGCTCTGAACAGCATGCTGTTCAAGATTAACACTACAATAATACCTCTGTTTAATTAACTTGAGCTGATTTACAAATGCCAAAATACTAAAAATGCCCCCAAGATGACAGACATTAAGCAAAACCCATATGCTAGACATGAGAACTGGTTAGGTCAAGTTGTCTCAACATATGCATGCTTAATTGGTTCATTTCTGAAACCTAAAATAGTATCTATTTTAAATTCACCGCTTATGTATTTTTACACATTTTGTTTCCATTTTAAACTGGATGAGTGCTTCAGATAATTTAGGTTGATGAAAGTTTAGTCTAAAGTATCTCCAGTATTAGCAGGTTCTTCGTAATAATGTAACTAAAAATATATATAAAAAGACCAGCAAGGGACAGCACTAGAAGGGACTTACACTTGGCTGAAACATAAATTCGTGACGACAACGGTTTAAAATTAGAACTGATCAGCAACGCTGCCTACACTGATGCAGCCCCGCACCCCGCCCCACGCCCCCACGGCTGAGGGGCAACGCGAGCGCCCAGGGCGGCGGCGGCGCTGCCTCCCCCACGCTGTCGGCAAGCGGGCAGGGAACGAACGGCGGCTGCGAGGGAGAGATTTTGCTTTTCCCTCCCCCGGATGCGGGGAAGGGAAAGAAACTACGCCAAATCCGAGGAAGGGAAGAGGAGCTCTCCTCTGCCTCGCAAGCCGGCGGCCCGGGAAGCTGCGCCGCGGGGGGAGCGGCTCCCCCAGGCCCGCTCTCGGCCCTGCGCTCCCCCCTCACGGGGAAGGCCCGCGCACCTCGCCGCGCACCACGCGGTGCAGAAGCCCCGAGCTCCTCCCTCAGGAAGCGAGCGCCCAGCCGCCTCACGGGCCGGGCCCAGGCCGCGCAGCGCCTCAGGAAGGAGACGGCGACGGCCACGGCGCGCCCAGGCCCACGGGAGGCGCCGGCAGCCGGAGGCACCGTCCGCCGCTTCTCCGCCTCCCCAGCTGCGGGGCCGGCTCCCCCGCCTCTGGGACAGCCGCCTACCTCCTTGACGGAGAGGAACTCCAGCAGCGGGAAGACCAAGTGCCGGTCCAAGAAGTGCGCGATCTTGGTGGTCAGGTCGTACTCCGCCATCTTGGCGACGGGAAAGAACAGAGAGAGGCGGGGCCCGGCGGCGTGCGGGGAGGCAGCGGGCGGCCGCGGCTCCTATGGGCTGTGCGCCTGCGCGCCCCGCCCGGAGCCGGCCGGCGCCTGCGCGGTGGGCGGCTGGTCGCGGCGGTGGGAGCCGCCGGGCCGGGCCGGGCCGGGCCGGGCCGGGGCCGCCTGGCAGAGGGAGGCGAGCGGGGCTCCGGCAAAGGAGCGTAAGGCTTTCGGTGAGGAGAGAATGGCCGAGCTGAATCCTGGACCGGTTTCCGCTCCTTTTGCTTGAGGCGGCCGTAGGGCCCGGCCGGGTGCGCGGTGTGGGGCGGTGAGGCAGGGCCCTGCCTGCGCCCCCAGCCCCGCCTGAGCCTCGGGCTGGGGGAAGGCGCTAGTACGGCGCTCAGAGACGGTGTGTCTCGTGTGGTGGGGTCAGCTTAGTAGAGCTTGACTTCCGAAGCGGTGAATTTCTCCTAAAAACATTATAGAGTAGTTCTGAGGTGTGAGTCCAGCCCCACCACTTTGGGCTCGGCGTGGGAGCTTGATTTAATCTGGTAAAAAGGAACTGGAAGGAGGCCTAAACTGGATTTGGCACCAAGTGAAATATTTGTCAAGTGTTTGTCCATTTTGGCCGTGGTTCTGAGCTCTTAGTGGTGAGAGCATGGCAGATGAGATGCAATAAGGAGGCTGGGGAGCTGGTGGGCAATGCCTTACACGGTGAAATCCAAGCAAGCGTGGAAATGTATTGTTGAGTTTAGCTACAGAAATGGGAATCACTAATATTGATGATAAATTAGTTATTTCTTGTAGCCAGAGTAAGGAAAATAGAAAGTTCACCATAATATTAACTCACCAGAGCATTGAAAGATATGAAACGTACTTTTTGCTTTTATACTTAGTAAGTTTTTTTGCTGATTTTTTTCAGGACATAGAGTTGGTTCTAGTGAGTCAGGTCTCATCTCTTCACATAAAGCATGACTCAGGCCTTTGTCACAAGAAAACTTTTCCTTCCCTGGGCAGAGGCATAAATCTTAGTCAATCGTGTAACTACAGACTACATCTGTGGCAGCTACAGTTGCTGTTTATGCTGAACGGTGAGTTAATACAGTTGTAGTACAGCTTAGTTTCAGAGTTGGTTAGTTTGTTTTATATGTAAATGGGAAATGAGAAATAAGGAGATAGTACATTTACTAAGCCATTCTTAAGGCTGCTAGTGATGCTTTCCCTACCTTAACAGAAAGATGTAAAGGCTACAGAATTAAGGATGTGACAGGCTGGTTCTCTTCAGAGTAGCTCAATGGTTACAATGGTAGAAGGTGTCCTGTAAGGAAAAAAAAGTATTTATGCAGGGTGAATGAAGTCAGTTCTTCACGTGACCCTGAGTTATTAACATTTTTATATAAATCTGTGGTGTGAATAGTTTTGTATTAGTAGCGCTCTTCTCAGAACATCTACTGTGGAAAGAATCTCTTTTTGTCTGCAAGACAACCTTATATTTTTCATAGTAATTGTAGATACCATTGGTTTAAATGGTACCTCTATGGTACCTACATATCACTGGTGCTATGTATCATCTTTAATGGTGAAAGCTATCCCCGTATAACACTTTTCCCATAATAACTATGTGGGTTTCACCAGGGCCTGTTCAAACTCAGTGTTGGTTGTTCCTCCTTATGGCAGTTAGGTTACAGAGCTGCCAGTGGAAAGCAGGCTGTGGAGTTGCCAGTGGAAGGCCCTCAGCAGTACAAAAGGCTGAAGCATCCAAGGCACTGTGCAGTGCTCGATTCTATTTGATGAGTGACTCTCTGAAAGAAACAAGTACAGTAATGAGTGAAAAGGTATAAAGAACTAGCTGGGGAGAGTCTTTTAGCAGAAAGACTGTTAAAACAGTACTGTGCCAAGAGGTATTGTCAGGACAACCGTTTGTTGTGAGTTCCCAAAGTGGAATATACTCTGCTCTGGGGCCTACTGTGCTGACAAAAGAAAAGTGTGTCTAACTGCTTTAGCCATATCATTTAGTGAAATAGCTATATCCCTCTTGTTAAAAATTGTTCTAAAATACATTTAAGCTTTCATGGCAAAACAGTCTTAGCCAGTCTTAATTGAATAACTGGAAATTCGAATTTATTTTGAACTCCTGCACAAATACCTGACTGAGGAATTATACGAAGTGTAGTAACCTCTAAGCCAGATTTCATTTTTGACATAGACTAGACTTGAAGCCAAAGTGTTTTAACCTAGTGGAGCGCTTCCTTTCTGGAAATTCAGTCCACTGTGCATTGGTACTTAAGATTCTTAAGATTGCTACTTTGGTTCATGAAATAAAAGCCGTTTGGCTAGAATTGTGTAGAAAAAGATCTTAAGAAAATCAACAGGAATGTATCTTGCTCGGGCTGGCTCTTTTGATTTCATAGTGCTTAAATAGTGAGGAACTTTTGTCTAAAGGATTGTGTTTAAATAATTTGTTGTCATTTATCTTATTGTTAACACAGCAGTGGAATCCAACATTCTTTGAATTGTTAGAATTAAATAATCACTAGGAAATCAGTAAAATATTTTTTCTGTCTCACATTATCAAAGGGAAATTGAACTTAACTTCTTCCACATCCTTTGACACAGAAGATAGACTATATGATTCAAATCTTATGTAACTTGTTTATTTTTTTCATTTTGGTATTTGTAATTCAGCAATGATATTTCTGCCTTTTTTCTTTTAGCTTTGTTTATATCTGAAAAAAAGATCTTAATTCCTGCATTCCATAAATGTTTTTACACTTGTTAAAATAAAAATATTCCTGAAATCAAGAATGTGACATCTAGAAGAATTCACTGCTGTCAACTATTTCTGGATAGCAGTCAAATTTACACTAAGTGTATCTCATAATTCAGCTGAATCATCATAAAATAGAAGATGACTATGTTGTTGTATAAGCAGGTTTTCCTCACATGAAAGGATGGCCATATTAAAAAGTCGAGGGCAGCAATGCTTACCTGATTGTGCTTTACCAATGGGTGGTGTTAGGCTCTATGCTCAACTTTCAATACAACATTTTCTGTATTTTTGGAAATATTGCTCTTATTAAAAAAACAAACAATTTATGGAACTCTATTGTGTTTCAAGGTTCACCAATAATTTGAATCCAGTGAACATTTGAAGTCATAGAATCATAGAACGTCCTGAGCTGGAAGGAACCCACAAGGATCAAGTCCAACTCCTGTCCCTGCATAGGACAACCCCAAAATTCACACCATGTGTCTGAGAGCATTGTCCAAATGCTTCTTAAATGTTGTCAGGCTTGGCGTCGTGACTGCCTCCCCGGGGAGCCTGTTCCAGTGCTCCACCACCCTCTGGGTGAAGAACCTTTTCCTAATGCCCAACCCAACCCTCCCCTGGCATATCTTCCTGCCGTTCCCTCGGGTCCTATCATTGGTCGCCAGGGAGAAGAGATCAGCGCCTGCCCCTCCTCTTCCCTTTGTGAGGAAGCTGTAGACCGAGATGAGGTCTCCTCTCAGTCTGCTCTTCTCCAGGCTGAACAGACCAAGTGACTTCAGCCGCTCCTCATACGGTTTCCCCTCCAAACCCTTCACCATCTTCGTGGCTCTCCTCTGGACACTCTCTAGTAGCTTTGTGTCCTTTTTGTACTGTGGCGCCCAGAACTGCACACAGCACTCAAGATGAGGCCGCACCAGTGCAGAGCAGGGCGGGACAATCACCTCCCTCGACTGGCTAGCAATGCAGTGCTTGATGCATCCCAGGACATGGTTGGCCTCCTGGCTGCCAGGGCACACTATTGGCTCATGTTCAACTCGCCGTTGACCAGAACCCCCAGTTCCCTCTCTGTGGGGCTGTTCTCCAGCCTCTCGTTCCCCAGTCTGTATGGACATCCAGGGTTACCCTGTCCCAGGTGCAAAATCTGGCACTTGCCCTTGTTAAACTTCATACGGTTGGTGATTGCCCAGCTCTCTAATTTCTCTAGATCTCTCTGCAGGGCCTCTCTGCCCTCGAGAATGTCAATGGCTCCTCCCAATTTTGTGTCATCGGCAAACTTAGATAGTAATCCTTCAAGTCCTATGTCCAAGTCATTTATGAAGACATTAAAGAGCACTGGCCCCAAGATGGATCCCTGCAGAACCCCGCTAGTCACTGGTCGCCAGGACGATGTAACCCCATTTACTATAACCCTTTGAGCCCAACCCGTCAACCAATTGCTTGTCCATGGCATTATGTGTTTATCCAGCTGTACGCTGGATATTTTGTCCAGGAGGATACTGGGAGAGACAGTATCAAAAGCTTTACTGAAATCCAAAAAGATTACATTGACTGGCTTCCCTTGGTCAACTAGGTGGGTAACCTTGTCATAGAAATTGTTTGTTAAGCAGGACTTTCCCATTGTGAACCCATGCTGGCTGGGACCAATTACTGCGTTGTCTTTCAGGTGTTTTTCAGTAACTCCCAGAATAATCTCCATAATTTTGGCAGGCACAGAGGTGAGACTGACAGGCCTGTAGTTACCGGGGTCATCCATGTTGCCCTTCTTCCAGATTGGGACAATGTTTGCCAGCTTCCAGTCAACTGGGACCTCTCCAGATTCCCAAGAGCACTGAAAAATCATTGAGAGAGGTCTCGCTATGACATCAGCCAGCTCTTTAAGTACCTTAAGTCAGTCAGTTCTAATACGTTCTCTCAAGCTTTCAACGAAACTTAGGTTTTTGTAAAACTGGTGAATGGAATACTTGTTTTTTCTTCCACAAAGGTGATGAAGAACAGAGGAAGCAAGGAGATAATTAATTCATAAAGAAAGGGGGTTTATATGTACATTCCACTTGTGGGGAAAAATACTTCCTTTCTCATAGCTTACAAATATAGGATACCTGTCAGAATAAAGGCTTAAGAGTTGAATCTGTTATACAGGTAGATGTCTCTGCTGACTGACATCCTCTTAAAGGATACATCATGTATCATAATATACTGGCACATGATTGGGTTAAAATTATAATTGCAAGGAAATCCATATGACTTGTGGCTTTGAGCCTGTTCTTAGTCTATTGCTTTGGTTTATTTAGAGAATGCAGTATATCAAAGGAATGGAGGGGGGAACCTTTTACACAGAAATAGTCCTTATCTTTCCAACCCTGTGGTACAATTCTGATTTTGTTCATCAACGTAACAAAAAAGGTAGGAGAAAGTATAATTTGATTTGAAAATAACAAATGCGTCTTCAGTGTTACCAGCTTGTCCAATTCTGTGCTTTCAGGAGAGATTTGAAAGGCCTGTTAGAAGGCAGAACTAGATCTGGGAATTACAGAAGACTTCAGTGAGCTTAATTGGATTGCTTAGGAATAAATTAATTTGACATTAATTTAAAGTATGACATAGTGTACTTCAAATATACAAAACAAGCCAAAGGAAATTGTTAAGTAAAGCTTTTTATCCCAGAGTTTTGGAATGGGTGAGGAAGGGCATAATTTAATCTCAGATCTTTATTATTGGTGGTGATGGATGAGCATGAAAGAAACGAGCTTTGCTTTCCAATCCCAAGTTGTTCGCAGGAGAGAGATTTGCAGAAAACCACTGGAGTTCAAGTATACTTGAGCTGGAGATCAGACAAACAAATGAGGTTTTTCAAAATATGCATGTTCTAAAGTTATTTTTCAAAATAGCATTATACATTAAGGGGTACAATAAATCATGTGTTAAGTAACTTGAAATTCATTAGGAAGACTGTTGCTCCTTTGATTTATTAAAAAAAAAAGAAAAAGGAAATAAAAGGGAGGGGAAAAAAAAGAAGTTTTCCCAGTGGAAATATTTTTAAATGCTATATCCCCAGAAAGTGTTTGGGGAAACATAATAGGTTATTATGAAAAAGTTCTGGTATAATCAGTGTACAACACCTTGTAGTGAGTATTATTTTATAAGTTTATATATGGGAAGAACTGTGCATGCTGATGAACAGCCAACAGCTCTTATTGTATCTTCTTTCTCAGTCCTTGACCATTGTATCAGTTTAGGTTCAGTTGTGAAAAATTAAACATTTGTGGAATGATGGTACATGAAAATGTGAGTTGAAGATGATGTTGATATTTATATCATCAGGCTTTTTAACATAATTTGAAAAACATCTGAATTTGGTATTAACCTGGTTGTAGCCACGAGTTTAATGACCTCTGTTCCTGTTTTATGGTCTTTTTTTGGCTCATATGTTTTCTGACTGTGTCTTTAAAAATTTGCTCCTCTCTTCATTGTTCAGGAAACAGGGCTTGAAAGTATTTTAGCTTAAGATGTTTACCTCCAAGTTTTAATATTTTAAAATGTTTTTAAAATCTTTTTAATACATGGAAAACAGAGAGGATATTTGTTTCACAAGGGCTTTAGTGTAAAGGTTGCAAACTGCAAGCATTATATAGCAAGTCAGTGCATTTCTTGAAATGGAAGGGTTTTTTTAAGCTTTTTCCAAGTAAGGGAGGGTAAAATAATTTTTTGTCACATTCATCTGTGTTAGGCAGTGCCTGCAGAAGTTTAGCAGCTTGCAATGAATTCATTTTTGTTGTGTTTTCTTCTTCTATTATGTTGTATATGTACTTTATTTAGTACTGTAATGGTTTCTTTCTTTAGTTACTGCATTATTTAAATCCAACTTTGATGAAACTGGTCATCTTCCTTTCAGTAATTATGGCACATTATGGATACCATATTGCTTTAATAAGGGCTGCAGATGTGTAATATTCACAATCGTAAATTTGCCTCATAAATACAGGATTTTAAAATACCCGAGTGAAAATAGTACCCAAATTTAAACACCGTGCATGCCCTCCTTGCTCTCTACGTTCATTAGGAACAAGTCAGCTCTGATCCAGAGGTCTACAGCTCTTAACATAAACGTTGCACAACCTTCTTAAAAGCCCCACTAACTGGAGCCCAAATAGACAGACAGATCAATCCCACAATAAATTAATGCTCAAGTAAGCTGTCCCAAGAGTTTAAGGGGAAAAACAGGGGAAAAGAGATATATAACGCTTGATACATGTTCCGTCTTTTTTAGGTTCAAAATCCATAGCTTTGTAATCGGGTGGTAGGCCTGGCCAAAAACTTAAGCACATCAGAAAACAGTTCAGAATCAGAACCAAGCAGAAGGGAGCTGTATCTCCTCCACTTCTCATTATTTTCCCACCTGCAATTTTTCGTAAACCAGCCCACTGTCCACCCTGGCCTGGGTTGCCAAATATTTCATTTCACCTCCCAGAAGGATAGGGTATTATTCTCTTGCAGCAAGACAAAATTTAAAGAGAAGAGAGGCTTGGGGTTGTTGTCTGGGCAAGTGGATAAGGCAGGTGTGGCAAATAAGTTGAGAATGTTCCTCTATCCAAACCATAAATGTTGCTGTGAGAAAATGATCTGGACATTGGTTTCAGGTGTCTTAGGCAGAGCTCACAATTAAAAACAGGGACACTCTTTAAATAAGTGGTTCCCTGGCAGCTGCATGTCTACCTGCACTTACTGAAAAAATAATTTGTCATTTCTCAGGATTGTTTGTTAATCAGTCTGCTGTCAGCCTGCCCTGTTAATTGGGGTCTAGGCTGGCCTCAGTAACATGGAGGATGGGGGGGTCAGAGATCCGAGCCCTGTACCCATTCTCCTTCCCCATTCTGTTATGGGACAGGACTGGGGCTGGCAAGCCTAGTCCTGCCTGCTTGCAGTAGCTTTGCAGAAGTGAGTAGCTTGGGAAAGGGTGGTGGTGAATATTGCAGGTAGTGCTAGATGCCTTTGCTGTGGGAGCCCTGTGGGGTATATAGCATGGATTTAAGGGCAATCTGGAGACATCATATGAGTGTGTTCTATAAATACAGGGAGGATATTTCACCTTTGGATGCCTTGATTGTACCTGTCTTCAGAAGTAACATAGATACAGCTGCAGAGTAATAATGGTCACAGTCACCATGGCAAATCCTACAAGAAAGCTATATATGAATTCATCTAATACATCCATGGCCTTGTGCATCAGTGTCAGACAGCATTTGTTCAGAAAGGATGGGACTGTGCTACAGGCTGCAGGATACTAGCTTGTAATGTTCCTGGGCAAGGCAGAGTAACCAACAGCCCAGAGTGGATCTGGGTACTTGGATTTATTCAAGAACCAACAAGATTAGAGCTTTTACCCTATACTAGATTATCTCACTGCACTTGCTCTCCCCCAGCATTATGTTCAGTAGGTCTTGGCTTCCTTTCCCAGCAGGGAGGTCACTGCTGGTCTGGGAACACTGGGGATAAAGTTGTGTTGGACTGTGGTGTGCCGCTGCTCGCAGTTACTGGCCTCAGGCATTACAGACCAAGGTCCCTGAGCACCCCCTGGCAGTTGTTTCCACGCATACCCCCTCATTTCTGAGATCCTTCCTCCAGCTGGGATTTTCACCACCTTCTTTCCAAGCCCCCTTCTTCTTTCCAAAGCCACGTCTTCTTTTCAGGGAACCCTTCTTTGAGGCCCCTAGCCTCTCGTTTTCTCAAGTAGTCTGTGTGGAGAAACACAATGCATGATCAGCCTCCTACTTGGGGTTCTGTCTCTGTATTAATTGGAGTAGTTGGGATGTGCAATTCTTTAGTCCCGGTTTTATCAAAATTTATAGCCAGGCTGTAGTGGTTGCCGGTAGGAAGCAGCAGTCTTCCTGAGAGGTCACAAGTTCAGTTTCAGACATTCACACAGGTATAGAACCAGTTATCAGCTGCCTGCTAGTGTTTAAACTTTTTTTTTTTTTTCCCTACAATGGTAATGCACCAAAGATGCCTGAAAATACAAAAAGAAACCATCACTGCTCTCAGGCTTTGTCCATGGGAAGTGGACTGAGTCACCATGCTAACTACAAGAAAAACATTCCAGTCTTACAGTGCTCCCTGTACTCATCTCAAATTAACTTCTCCAGGAGGGATAACATTTTAGGCGCATTTGTTGAGGAGGAAAATTGAAGCAGGGGGATGATAAAGACTTACTCAGAGCTAGCACAATAGATTGGTGGCAGAACCAAGGAAAGAGGAAAAGATCTGACCTCAGTCTGGTCTCTTGCAGTACTTAATTGTTGTAGGGGCCTCCAGTCGGTAATGAGTCTAAGACAGTGGAAAGCAGAATTTCTCACGGGGGCGGGGGTTGTGGTGAAGATGTTCATTTCTCTTCTTTTGTTTGAGAGCTGCCTTTGAAGGCATTGTTCTTCCACAGCTGCAGTAGCCTACATTCATTGTGATAATTGTGGGACAGTATGTAGAATGCATGATTGATACATGAGATAAAGTTGTGTAAGACTATTACTAGAAGATCATATGGAGATAATAAATTACGCAAAGGCAGCCAAAGAAATAAGCTGAAGACAATTTTTGTGGGGTACAATGTGCGAGATGGTACAGCAGATCCAAATAGGGATAAGAATGGGTAAGAAACAGCAACTAAAATATTCGCTGGAAGAAGTCACATAACAGGACATGAGTTGAAGTATTACAGATAGGTAAGGCAGAAAAAATACAGTAAGGAGCTCATGGATAGAAAAGGAAACAAATTCTCTGTGCTCATGAAGAGCTCTGTACTCCCCGTGCACCCTGTCATCTTTTTTCAATATCAGACGGAGGTCTAAGTGCACTTTTTTCCTTGGGTAGGAAATCCAGGTGTACAGGCAGGGTTGGATATTTGGGAGGCTGGGACCGAGAGAGACCTCAGAGCTTTCAGAGCAGCCTAGACACATCCAAAGAGGCAGGAAGATGCAACAGTAGAGAGATTGCTGCCTTGCAAAATGTGAGATGAACTAAATGCATTCGAAGTAGAGCACATGTGGGTAGGAGGTACTTTCCTATGCTCCTGAAGGGTGTAGGTAGGATATACACAGCAGTGAGCACGCAAAGTTTGTTTTGGGTTTGCTTTTTTGTTTTGTTTTGTTTTCGAGACACTCTTTATGAATTTGTTACCAGCTCTGTGCTAAGGTTTTTGAGAGCCAGGTATTCTCACATTTTCCAACTCTTCTATTCTCTCTGTTAACTGACTGTACTGTATGGCCTGGACAGTTTGAACTCTCAGTGAATTTATTTTTAAGAGCATCTTGAAAGATTTTATAACAAGGAAGTTAAAGAAGTGGATAAAAAAAAAGGGAAGATGCAGTCTGCAGTGAGGAGAAATTGTTATTAGTAAAGGAGTATCTGAAGTGAAGGTATTAACTTGTTATTAACATCCACCTACTGAGTCCACCACTCAACTCAGACTTTAGAGCAGATAGTGTAATAAACGAAGACCCAGCTGGCTGCTTTAGGAACAAGTAGTAGAAGGAGGAATGGCATAGGCACTCCTGTCAGATTATCAAATTCATCCTATGGTCATAGGCTTCTCTCTCCTTTGACAATAAAGGCAGATTAGCTACTGACTAAGATGCTGTGATTGCCAATCCCAGTACAAACTGGCTCAGAATCCCCATTCGAAATGCAGCCTCAGCAAGGAAGGTGAAGGGAAAGATGACTTTCCTTTCTCACTGTTGTACACATAATACAATATTGATCAGCACAATTTATATTAGCGTTTTCAGTCAACAGAACACGATGTCTTAGATCTCGGTAATTATTCTGTCTTGGCCTAACAAGACTGGTATTTCTAAATGTCCAGTATCATATCCTCCTAGACTAGTCTCCACGGTCTCCTGTGGCATGATATAATCTTCGGGAGTTTCGTCCAAACCTGTTGAAGGTAGTGGGATCAATTGATTTCAGTGGATTTTAGAGGATCAGAAACAGATATAGGATTTGGACCAGGGCATTAGCATAACAGATTACTGCCTGCAGCAACACACCATTTTCCCCACTATGCTAAATCACATTAAGATATTTAAAGAAATATGAGGTCCAATTTTCCTTTCCCCTCCCAAAACACTGAAAACATTTTAGTTGCCTGTGCTAATCTTTTACAATATTTTGTTTCAGAAATATAGGCATCACAAGCTACATACAGGCACAGAACGTTATGAAACTGTGATATATTTCAAGATGTTGAAGCAACCTTCGTTCATGATGTTGAATTAAGTTTCATCCCACAGAAGGTGTGTGTGAGGGTTTTTTTGGGGTGGGGTTTTTTTTTTTTGGTTGGTTATTTTTTTCAAGCTGAGTTATTAGGCCCTGAAAAATGGAATTGCTGATATAATCTGAAATAGTACTTCCTGAAGGGCCATATTAGGAGTCTGATAAGCCCCATTGTGAGAGTCATTTGTCATTTTATCACTACAGGCAAATTTGTAACGGTTAGTGAAGACTATTTGTCAAGGTTAAATGCTGCTTAAAATTTTGTTTCCAAAATACAAGTAGTTTGTAAATAGTACTAGTTGTCATTTTCAGATTATTTTGGTAAAAATAGTTTTGAATAGGACAGATGGAGAAAAAAGTGTCTAAAGTGAAATTGTTTATACACTTTCTTAATTATGAAGAACTGTTTTTCTGTATAAATATTTTCAAGCTGCACAGTTCTAGTCAGCACAGTTTTAGTCAGAAAATTAGAATGGTCTATGTGCAAAAACTCCCTGTGCCAATAGCCAATACTCGGAAAAATGCAGATATTTTAAATAGGATTGGTTTAAGAGGGGAAACTAGTGTATTGGTGGCTAAAAGTGTATGAATTGTGTATCCTGCTATTTGTTCTTTAAATGCAAATGATGCCTTACGATTCCAAAATGTTCTTGTCAGTATATATTTCAAATGGCTGTACTTGTAGATGGAGATTAAGCTTCCAGTCTAGTGAATTCCCCCTACTTAACTCTGGTACAGTTTAATAAAGTTTCCCTATAAAGTAGTTGCAATACTAGGAAAAAGGCTGATACGAGAACCCTGCTTTTACAGTAGCAAAATGTGTTGTGGTTATTGCCTTTTAACATGTTCTTTAAAGCATAATTGTATGAAAATGCTTACAATTGAAATCATATTCCACTTAACTACAGCATTAGCATTTTACAGGGAGTTGAGTAAGAACCTTTCTTCTTTTAAATTAGGGGAATTTAGGGTTTTCTTTGTATTTTTCATCAAGTTACTAGTTATTTTTTGACAATGCAAAATGGAGAGTTTAGATAGCTGAATTCACAGTCAACTTGTAGGCTTACAGGGTCTGATTTGAAGTAGCCCTTAGATGAGTGATAGTCCTTTCACGTAGCAGGATAGGCAGTCACCCCAATTCATAAAACAAATACTGAAACAAAAAAGGGAGTGCTTGTTTTCCTGAACTTTTTAATCAGCAAAGTCTTCCCCAAAGATGGATCAAATCCTCTTTTTTTAATTTATTCAGCATAACTGAATTAAATTGAAACGTGATTAGCTCACAGTTGGGAGAATCTCTCTGCAATGACTTGGAACACTTGCTAGGATTAACCCCAAATCCCAGGCCCTGTATTTTTCCACACTGCCTTTTCTGGCAGCGTCATTTGTTCACGATGAGAGACTTTAGAGCCCTTCTTTTGGAGGTTGCTGAAAGACATGTGTCTTTCACCTGTGTTTTAAAATGCTTATATGTTAATATTATACTGAACAATTCTGCAGTAAGATTTTTCTGAGAATCAGTTAGTGAGTCAATATTTATGAAGTTCATTGTATGCGTTACGCAAAAGTATTACCATTTTACTCTAAGCAGCAGTGGAATTGCCATGATTGTAAAGCAGTAATTCTGTTAGCTTGATGTCAATGCTATGCCTGCTTCTTTTCTGCTAAAGACAAAAGCCCTTGTGAAAGTGCTTGCTCATTATCGAGAAATAATAGGATAATACTATGCACTTAAGTATGAAAAGTTTTATTCTTACATCAACAATATGTTAATGATAAGCATAACATTAGCCTGTTGACATATTGAATTCTTTAGAATAATCATTATATGTCAAATATTTTTGGAAGTTTTACAGAGAAGTCTCATTTTTAAGTCCAGATCATAGCCAAAAGGTGGCAGTATTCTATTCAATATTCATTTGCAAAACAGTATAAAAATGCATGTATTTATTGACACTTTGCTTCTAATATCAGATCGAACTGGTTGATTGTATCCTGAAAATAATGTTGGTTTATTAAAAATACCTATTTAAAATGAAATTAGAAATGAAATTTCTTGCTTATACCTGAAAGCTTGAAAAAATAATCTGGTACATAAATTTTAAATATTAGGTATGTAGCGTTTCATGTGATATCTAAATTGTTACTAAAAGAAAACTTTGGGGTCTGGGTGTTTTTATGGAGTACTTAAGAGCATCAGAACTTTTCCTCTAAGTGTTGGCAGAGTTAACTCATTTTACCTTCAAAAAGAGAGAAATTAATCTCCACATGCTTTTAATATGAGCCAAAACTGCTGCATTAAAAGCAATTTGTGTTATACACCCTAGAAATGTTATAATATTTTTCACAAAGTGAGTATGGGCTTTTTTGTGCTGAGACAACAATAAGTTGAAGAATTGTTGAAATCTTGCTTTTCCTGACTGCCGGGTTGTTTAGCTGTACCTCAGTGGTTTGTCTCAGAATACTTTGAGATAAAAGTTTAAATATTAGTGGGAGAGAAAGCTTGCAAGTGCAGTTATGTTCAAGCAAATGTTTCCATGTAAATTTTGATCCATAGTTATGTCAGATGTAAATCTGAAATTACTGTAGTTACAGAACAAGTTTAAGTCCAATGCAGTAAATAAGTACTGTATGTTAATATGAAATACTATAAAAAATCACTTCTTGTTACCACCTTTTAGAAATATTTAAGATTCAAAGACCTATTCCCCAAATATTAGCCAGTCTGTTTTCCTGTGGATATATTTCATCCTTTCCAGTGTTGAAAAGGTTTGATAGACATTATATGTGGGACAGAAGAAAACCTGATTCAAAGGGCAGGAACTGGGAAATCCAATTGAAATGGTACTGCTTTTTAATATGCTTCCATATTCACCTCCAGTAGAGTGTAATTCACACCTATCTATATTTTGTAATGTCAAGCAAAACACAAATGGTATAATTCCCAAGGGAACTGGAATTAACAGGCCTTGAGATTCATCACTGACTTCTCTCTTTTTTGCCACTTTATTTTCTGGAATAGCCCACTCACTACATCTCTAAGGCCTGTTCCTTCAAAAAAGGAAAAGAGGCATAGTTTTCTTCAAGAATCATTTTGGTGTTCTCACATTGACAAGAAAGTGATATGAAATTTAATTCTTTATTTAATCAAATAAGGCAGAGCATTGTCTCACTAGCACAAATTCAGGAAACGTTGCAAAAGTAAGCAGGATGAAGATATCAGTCAAATATAGTTGGATGCCACAGATATAACTAAGAGACTGTTCAGAAGACCAGAATGGATGATGATAGTTTTTCACCAATAACTCGTCACTTTTTAGAAGTACAAGTGTGTAAATGTTGACTTTGCTAATAATCTGTTTCCTGCTGGGCTCCAATGTTTGTGATCCATCTGCTTCTAGAGTCTATTCCCAAGAGTATTTTAGGAAAGCTTACTTATACAGAAAGGCCTAGAAATTTCCTGAAATTATTCTGGGAACAAATCCAAAGGATAGTGAAAACTCTGGGACATATTCTTGTATATGGATGTGGAAGAGAACCATTGCTTGGAGCAGTGCGTTCCCAAGATACTTCAACATATCCCTGGGGGAGCAGAGGAAGTCTTCTCAGTGTATGCATCACATATTAAGGAAATTTGGTCAGGAAGCACAGCACGACTACAGCAATAATATATTTACATTACATTTCAAATACTGTGAGCACATCTAAATCTAAAAGAAATGGCATACACTTTAAATAAAACGTAATTGTAATAGCTGTCATCGTGTAGGTTAAAGATACTTTATGCATGTGCAGTTAGATAAGAGAGAGCAAATGATACACACAGTTTTCTTTCTGTGATTAAATTATGGGGGGTTTATGCATTCAGGTATTACTCTTTTAACAGTATGTGATCATATGTAAGTAGAGCTTTAGGTTGAAGTTTTGTCTGCAAAGAGAAGGATGAGCTCCCTGAACAAAACAGAACAAGTGGGGGAAGGATTTGGAAGTTTTCACATTCATGTGTGGGAGGAGGTTTGCATCTGCTGGACGCATGTGTACTCTACACCATATATTTACTGCTGCGGATGGCATGTGCCTGTGCACTTGTTTCTAGGGGCTGCTATCTCTGCTCTTTAGAGAGGCTGTGGTTTACTCTTGAACTTCTTCTGCCTTTGCCAACACCCTCTGTTTTGTCTTGTTGCCAAATGCAGCAGTAGGCGGAATGGGGGAGGCTGTGCATATGTACAGCCATTCCTGAAGTGCATGTGCTACATCCCGTATTGCTCATCGGGTGAGACTACACTCCTGAGGCCTGAGTGAGTTATCCCTATGTCTTGCTGATACTTAAATAAAAATATAACCGGCTTGCAAATTTTGTCCTCTGTGTTCCTCCAAGAAAAGCTTACAAAGTGCAATAAATCAGCAGTTATTACTTACTTGCTACAGTGTTGGTTTTGACCTGTCCATATTAATTGTGGAAATTAATGGGACATTTGCTCTCTCCCACTTGATCTGAATTGCCTTTTTTTTTTTTTGGTGGCGTTTCTGTAGTAGACCTTTTAGTTTCTTGCTTCCCAGCAATGTTTCCAAGCTTCAGTTTTGATTGAGCATGCTTATTTTACTTTAAAAAAAGATAATAAACATTTAACTGATGGGCAAAACTTGCCAAAAACTAGTTCATTACATTTGTATGTCTCTACTCAGGATTGCTTTGGGGGAATAAAGGCACGGCAGAATGTAGGTTGTAGGAAATTTTGTGTCTCTTAGGGAAATTTAATTCATATAAAACTGTGCCCAGCTGTCTTGGAAGTCACAGGGAGACTTTTCAGGGACTGAAATGAAGTTGGGTAGGCCAGCATCTCCTTTGAAGATATTGTTAATGATGACATTGCTAAAGAACATAAAGACAGTGGGTCTGATCCTGTGCTGTTTGTGTGCTCTGAAGTTGCTGTGAAATGATACAAACTGCGGCTTTTTCCTGACATGTATTTGTGGCAGTCATGGTTACTGTGCACGTATCTTACATGGCACATAAACAAGAGCGTATCATTGGTTTTACAATGAACTGCTGTTTCTATTGCAGATTACTGGGAGATAACATTCTAGATTCTGTAGCACTGGTATCTTCCGGTTCCACTTTTGGACATTCCTAAGCTCACACATTTTGAGGAATTAAATTTGGTGAATGTCATCATGCACTTAATATATATTTTTCTCTGGAGGCTTTGGGGGCTTTGTTTTAAAGGTTGCTTATCATTATGTGGGATGCATTATTATAGTTTTTAACTTTCCATTTTTCTACCTAAAATTTAGAACATTTTCAGGACAATTTTCTATTTTAGGATAAATTCCTAATTTACACATTGCAGTAACACTGTACAAGGGATAAACATCTTATTCTGTTCATCCCATTCTTCCTTCAGGTATGCATAGGAAGGACATGAAGGAGGATTTTTGAAACATATAAGGTTATTCTTTGCTGGAGCTTTGAACTGACATCCCATTGTGGAGCCCTTTGCAGTGGCTTTAGAGGATTTGAAATAGTGGAAATTGTGAGGTAGTGAGATAGGTGGATTGTTAAAACTTAGAGCTACCTCCTTTTGCCTCCTGTGAGTGTGATCTGGTAAAACCTTAGTTTAACTGCTCAGATGAATAGTTTTTCTTGCATTCAACAGCCATTGCTTCACGTGTACTAATTTCTGAGATCAAGTGTGAGTCAGTTTTTAACCCAGTTCACTGAGGAAGTAAGGCTTCTGCAATCGTGCCACAGGTACCTCTGTTAGTCCCTCTGTAACAGTTGTTTAATCTGCAGGACAATTCAGTCAAGTTTAAAAGTAGGGTAGAGATCCCAGAAGGGAAAATCTTCTGCAGTAGTTCCAGGGACTGAAGACAGCCCCTGAACCTATTTGTTCATCTGCCAGAGGATGAGAGACTTCATTTTCAGCTGGATTTCCTGGCAGCCAAGTAGATCAGCATTTACATGTTAGCCAGCCCATCAGGTATGTATCTAGCTGCAAGATGTGAGCATTATGTCTCTTGTCCAACACAAAAAAAAAATACAAATAGATAGGTAAACTTGTAGATATGGTTGGAAAACATGAGTGTGTGTGTTGAGGGGTGGGAGGGGGCTGTTGGTGTTACACTTCAGGCACAAGACATGAAGACAAAACCAGCTTTTTCAAGAAATATTTGATTGCAGCTAATCAAGTGTGCTTACCTTAAACTCTATTTTATTAATAATTGCTATCTAATGTATCTACAGTTGAAAATATAATCACACAAGTTAAAGAAATTTAACATGAAAGAACTTAGCACTTTTGGGTAATTGCTGTCAGTTTTGTGGACTTCTGTGCCAAGTCTCACAGTCATCCTACATTTATCTGAAATTATTATAAATTCTACTTAATATAGTGGAACTTTAAAATGCTGGAAATCCTCAGGGAAAAATAAGTCCTCTAAAAAGACAAGGCACATCTATATGGTTGATGAAGCTTAAAATATCTTATTTGATCTTCCTGGCAACCAGCCTATAATCAGTCTCCAACAAGACTTTTCTATGTGTCAGAGTTTAGGAACCGGTGAAATAATGAGAAATGTAAAAACAGAAATGAACTTGTTCATACTTCTTTTCCCACAGTGGTGAAGGAAAGATCTAATACATGACTGAGGGGAAAGGTGTGGGTAGCGCTGCTTGAAATGACGACCCTAAGGGCCTTACTCTTTTGGGCTTAGGTCAAGATTGTAGCAAAAATGACATTCTCTACTGCCTTAAATGGATGCCTGCGTTGCTAACGCAGCCCCTTGGAGCCATGATTAGTTACTCAGAGGAAAATGCTTGTCCTCCCATTGGCAAAATATGCGTAGGAATCACAGCTGTTACTGCGAATACTGAAAATGTCTTCAATAGCCGTATACTCTGAGCTCAAATAAAAACTGACTGGCTCTAGCTATTGCTGTTGTAGAAGTTAAAAATTTCTTTTCATCTATGCGTTGCTCTGCCCTGCCTGAGGATAACAGGATGTAGATTTTGAAACATTCAACTGTGTATGTAGGTACAAAATTTTATGATATCCCTTAATGAAAATGTTCAAGCTGACTAACACAATGTTGACATAAATAGAGGGAATATCCATTTTTGATAGATGAGCCAATAAGATGATCGGCTGCCTGTCTTGATACCAGAAGCTCATATGAAACATCCCAAAGCAGAACATTTTGCAGATAGTAGGGTTCCAGAGTTTACAATACACCTTAGTTTGCAAACTGCAAAACACTCTTAGGCTGTCTTACAAGGTGTCTTCATATTTGCATGCATATTACTAGCTATTTCATCCCTTCATAATTTAGTATACTTTTAAAGTTCACTAACAAAACTGTAATTAAATACTGCTTGGGCCGCTCCTAAAGCTGAAGGTTTGGAAATAAGGGATGATTCAACATGCTGCCTCATAAACAGCAACATGCCACCTCAGTTCACTAAAACGAAATTCACTTTTCCAGTTTTTAGACATACAGAGTTCAAATTAGCTTGGAATACAGTTCAATGTATTTGGATTTCAGATTTCACTGCTTGTAACATGGTATATTTTCTATTTACATTAATTATACTGAGATTAAGAGAGAGACATTTTTAGGCTCTGGATCAAGACATTGCTGAAACAGTACTGGTTCATTCATTTTAATGGAACTACACGCTGAATAAGCGTGAACAAGACTGATTAATGTGCACTTAAATCCATGAGCTCAAGTGTGATAGTTTTCATTGACAAAAAAATGATACCAAGGAAAATCCTTCTGTTTCTGCAGATCTTTGTAACAGTGTCGCAAAAGAGGAATAACTAATTTCAGGGTATGCTAATTTAGGATTAAAATGATCCTGATGTATTTCAAATCATGTAAAAAAGGAAATTGTCTCATAGGTTGAGAGAAGAGAGCTCACACAAATTTTTCCTCCAAGAAATACTTTTTTACTTACTACTATTTTATATTTTTCGTGCCAACTGCATATATGTGTAAGTAACTGATTATGCCAGAAGGTATAACTCTATGACCAAACTTTTGCAAGAATTTTTCGTCTTGTGTGTGATTGATTGATCACCTCTTGCTTTTATGTTCCTTAGATATGATTTTGCCATTGAAAGCAAACATACTAAATAGAAATGCAGTATGACAAACGCAGATTTATTTCAACAATCCAAACTGTTGATTTAGAAATCCAAAGTTCTCCTTGTAGAAAAGCAGAAATATTTGCATAGGAAGCACTGGCCAGTATTTCACACAGTTTTTCAGAGCTCAGAAATAATGCAGTAGATCTAACACCATGTAAAACATTGCATCTTATGAGCATCTCACCTCCTAGAGGATACCAGCCCTTCAGCACAGGGCTTAGAGCCGGCATCTACAGAGTCACCCAAAGTGGAATAGTAGAAAGAAGCATCTTGCAGATTCATTTTCTCTCTAATTTTGGAAGCTCTTTGTCTTTGCTTGTCACAGGTGTTTAGAGGTGGCATATTTCTTATTTTCAGGCCAATGTATATCCCGGCATAGGTTAACCTTTTCCAAAGCAGCATTAATGCCTCTCCTCTCCTCCGTGATTGTGGGAATGTGATTTTGAACTTAGGGCAAATTGCAAAATAGCTCTTATGTGCTTCGAGTACCACTTAGATGCACTTTACGTGCAGAAATATAGGCGAGTAATCCTGGATCACGTTTCATCTTGCCCATCCTTTCTGAGTTCTAAGTGCTTTGAGCACCTTAGCAGCTATCAGGGTTGTTGGCACTATCACCATGGTGGTTCTTAGCAGTGAAAGAACACAAAATGACTGAATTCCAACAAGGCCTCAGGGCCTGAACTCAAGAAGCAGTGAAACCCAGCGTAATGTGCCACAGCATCCCGAGTTCGACACCTTAAGTCTAACTTCTTTCAAGAGAGAGGTTTTTAAACGTGCTTTTTCTGATGTTACCATTGAGCCAGGAGAAGAAAAATTTTGCTCCAGATGTATTTGTGTTAAAGCAACTTTCACTGTAGCTTTGGTAATTGTTTCTTAGGACAAAAAGTCAAATGACTGATCAGTTGCCCCCATTCACTAGTCTTTCAGATCTTTCTGGACATCAATAAGAATTTTGCCTTTAAATTGAAGGAACTAGTTCTTAGCAGCTCACGCTTCAAATTGCATGACACAGAATGGTAAAACTTCTGTAAATAAATAGATTGAGTAATTTGATTCACTGAAGTGCAGAGAATGCAGGTAAAAATTGTTTTAACCATTACTGGGTAACTAAAGACAAAAGCAGCATGCAGGATAGCTGGCTGAAATGGCAGTTTTCAGTTCACTTTGCAAGTAAAATTACCTCATTTTCCCCTTTGTTTTAATCTATATTTCATTTTACATTGTATTGTTTCAAGGAGGCATCATTAATCTTTCCAGTTATTCTGCTATCATCCCTGTGTCCCCTGTGGCTTGGGGCTGCAGATCTTAATTATTTTGAAAGTTCCTGGTGTCAGTACATCTGTGCAGGACTGTGATCGGAAAGAGAAAAATCTGTGATGGTGCTATGAGTTGTCCCTAAGAGAAAAGTTGGCAAAACCAAGCAGTTCTCTGGGATATTAGGCTGCAAGTCCCATAAAACAGTTTGCCAAGCGTACATAGCAAAACTGGAAACTTTGGTGAGTTTTCACCAGCTGCACTGAAAAGAATTTCTTTTTAATCGTCCTACAGGCAACATGGATGGGAAGATTCATTGCAGTGTAGTATAACTAAGTCTCCGTATCCCCTAAACTTTTCTTTACAGGGGTAGTTAAACATTGTTGTCAGAAGTCTGGCATGGTTCACGAGCAGGATTCCTTCTGTCATCCACTCATCAGTTGCTAGCTCTTAGGAGGTGCTGCCAGGAGAGAAGGAAATTACTTGTAGTCTGTACAAAAGCATGTTGGCCCTGGCGCCTGGCCCACGCAGGCAGCCGTGGGAGAAGTACGCCAGTACAGGGGGATGGAGTTGCTTGGGTAGAGCTCCTCTGTCCTCTTCTCAATGGCAGTTCCGTGGTTTCACACA
This sequence comes from Nipponia nippon, assembly GCF_047370975.1. Lineage (NCBI taxonomy): Eukaryota > Metazoa > Chordata > Aves > Pelecaniformes > Threskiornithidae > Nipponia > Nipponia nippon. The sequence goes on along the minus strand of NW_028262290.1, from coordinate 20,042,705 downwards.
GCTTTCTGTCAAGCTTTGAAATGGAAACAACTGCTGGAGTTGAGAGCTTGCTCAAGCCAGAAGGATATGGCTCCAGTAATTTGTGAAGCCCCTTTTAAAGGCTGGTGAAAATCTTGACCATGTTGCAATCGATGGAAAGGTTTGAAGGCAGGAGATTACCACTGACTTGAGCAGGATTAGACTTTCGCCTTGTGGGCCTACACTTGGCTTATAATTAAAAGTTTCCAATTCTTTTTGAAGGTGCTGAAAACATGCAGTGCCCATTGACTTCTGTAGGACCTCGACTGGATGTTCCCATTTCAAAAGATAAACTTTTTTATCTGCCAACTTAGATAAGAATTTAAGAGCAATTTTAGACTGTTAAACTTGCTCTTTCAGCCTCTCCATTAATTTAAGGAAAGCAGGAGTACCTGTCCTACCTGTAGCTACTACTAAGGTGAGCACGTAGAAACCCCACGGCATCGTATAGCTATCTAAAAATTTCCTAAAAGTGCAGCTGTTCTCTCTTGCTCACCAGTGAGCAGTCAGCTAGGATTTCCTTTTGTGTGTGCCGTATTATTCACTGCTTTCTGTCTTTGCCCTTGTTGTTAATAAAAAGCTGAATATAAAAATAAAATTAAGTGAAAATCAAAACTGATGTATGAATATGGCATTCAAGAGTATTTTTCCTCTTTTTTAAGAGAGGTAATATTTGTTTAATATAACCCGTATGTATTATGGATCTGTGGGTGTACGTACCAGTGAATGTTTCTGAGTCTTTTTGCAATAAAGTACATGATCATACTTTTAGCTTTTGTGATCCCAGAATCTTAACACCACCTCCAGCCAGTGACCCTGTAATGAAAGTTGCATTTACATTACCAAATCTCATCGCCATATGTCCGTGCGTGCTGTGGGGCTCAGAGCAGTTGAAGACTGCTGTAGTTAGGTCTGTGAAATAAAATGAAGCGCAACTCCAAATGTTAGATGAGGAATTTCTGCAAAGATGGTGTTTAACAATAAAAATGCTGAGGAGAAACTACTCTGAATTGGGTTCTTCATAAGGAAATTAGTTTGCTCAATAGTGACAGAAAGACTGAGTAAAGGGTATTTTCATTTTTTGTAAGTGTACACACAATGAACACTGGCAGATAGCTGTACAAGTAAAGAGATCTTTATTCACTGCCGGGGTGCACTCTTTTCAATAAAGCTATCCATGTGTGCTTTGAGGAGATAGTTAAGATTGTTTTTCCTCAGAGTGATTAATGACAAAGGACATATAACCAGACACTAGGTTGACTTTGAGGATGAGTCATTCAGATACAAATGTTAAGTAAAACCAATTATTTTCATTGTATTTCTTTGAAATGGTGGTTTAATAAACAGCCCAACAGGGACAAATGTTTGGTCTAACACCTATAGTGTCCTTTTTAAGCCTTATGGGTTTCCATTCTGATATAGTGACATTTTTTTCATATCTTAGGAAGACTTACTGAAGGAGATTTTCATTTAGAAACTGTTTCATACCTTTATAAACTTTATGTATGTATGTATGCATATATATTTGCTCACATGAAGAGAGATATGACAGGGAACCATTGCTGTATGTAGTCTACCAATTCTACTGAAAATACTTAATTAGTCACTATAAAAATGCTTTGACTACAGGGTAATTTATTATCACATATTCACAGATGCTTTGTCAAGTAACATTTGAAAGGTTTCAAGGGATGACATTTCCACCACCGTCTTTGGAAGACTCCTGATAATCAAATAGGAACATCAGTAGGATTTTTTTCCTTGATTCACGGCCTACTTTCAATGTGCCCCTTTTCTTTAAACCTGTTCTTATAAGGAAAGACAAATTACTTGATTATACTGCTCTTCTGTTCCTCCATCTATCCAGCTGCTTGTCTAACAGTCCTCTAGTAATTTCTGAACCTGGTAGACAATTTCAACCAAATTTGACTGAGGATTAGAGGTCTCAGAACTATTAAGGTCTTACACATTTCATGAAAATTGATACTAAAGGAGAGAGACTCAAGTCAGTGCCCCTCTGAGTAAAGCTCAGTCACAGCTTGCCACAGGGAATCTGCTTAACTGATTGCAAGTTCACACTCATGAAGTTAAACAAATGTAAGTACTGGCTAGGTAAAGCCTTAATTTTGTAGTGAACAACAATGTTGTTTTTCAAAGTTTTTGCAAAAAAAGTTTTTCTTGTTCTCTTTGCATTTGGCCCTCCCTTGACTTTTCTTCTTGGCAACTGAATTTTTGCTTCTTCAGCAAGAAGCTGCAAAGGGGTTTTTAAAACTGCACTGGAATAGATGTCTACTGAATTTCAGACACTTTCAAAGTAGCAACCTGTATGTTAAGCTTACACTTCAGGGGTAACTAGCAGATCATATTCTGTGAGTAGTTATGAGGAATCTGGAGAAGTTATGGCTTGGTTCACTTTCATTTTAGATTGATCATTAAAACTTTTATTGGATGACTGATACAATTTGTTTCAGAGGGAGTTAACAAAATCCCTCCTGGTAATGTGATAGAGTAATTAAGGTTTGTTATTATGGTAATATGTATTGCTTTAAATATTTGCAACGTGGTTTAATTTTATTTTTTGCCAAAGAATGCTCTTATTTTCACAGTATCTATCTCCTGTTTTTATCTGTAAAAGTGCATGGTAGTGTAGCTTGGAGTCCATCCTTACTCAGGCAAAAGTCCCACTCATTTCAGGATTAAACTTCTATTGTTAATTATAATGGTTTTAATCTCAGTTAGTCCTCAGTGGGAATACAGACATAAATATCTGAATAAATCTCTTTATTAAACTATTTGTTCTGTTGCAGTTCAAACATCTAACACGTTGTCACCCAAAAGGTGCCAGTGAACCTGATGGATGGATGCTTCCCACCTGCCGTGGGAAAGCGGTATTCCTCACCCTGTGCTCACAGGCTTCCAGGCTGGTCCCCTGGTGCCAGAGATGACAATTTATAGCTACCTGGCACCAGAACCACTTCCCTGCTGTGTAGCTTATCTTGCTGGACTTTGGCACATCACCATATGGCTGATGTTCCTCCCCATAGGAGACTTCTCTATAGGAGGTCTGTATAGTAGCTTCCTCTCTATAGCGGCTCAGGTTCAAGGGGCTACATAAGCAGTCCATTGACAATCATCTGTTGCTTCGCTCAGAAGCTGTGCTAACTTTTCTGGAAGGAGCTCTGCTGTCTGTCTTTTGCACTGCTGCGCCTGGTGACATAACCATCAAATACCTTTCACTTCCCTCCACTGAGATTACAGATCCAAGAAGGGGCTTAATCCATCTAGCTCTCCTCAGATAACTTCTCAGGTATCCAGGACTTTCCTGTAAAGAAACTAAGATGCTCTTAGTACATTTATGCTGCTAAATGTGTCTGCTGTAGACAGCCATGCCTGGCTCATAGACCTTCTGGTGCAGGATGGTCACATCCATTTTTTTCAGGGCTACCACACTCTGAAACAGACTGGTCATGTCCATAGGTTTGACTTTTCTGAGCCTCACATGGTGGCCCTACAAGTTGCTATTTTTTATGTGTTTTTCTGATCAAAGTGTAATGCGTGGGTTGTACTTCAGTCTGCTAGAGTGGTGATTTCATTATATGAATCTTAAGGTATGTGCTGCAGGCTCTGGGGTATGACAGAGAGGAATGTGTGGTTATTGGCAATAGTGTTGGAGGACTACATTAAGCAGGACCCAAACACAGTGCAGGCTAGCCCGTGCTAGCATGGGAACAGTTGCTAGTGAACTATCCACAGAGCTGCCCTCGTGTTTTGATTTGAAGGGAGCTAGCTGATTTTCTCCAAAGGAAAGCTGGAGAGTGAAGTAGCCAGGTGACCACTACCTGGGAGTTTGTCAAGGAGCTAAGCACAGTGTAGACATGTCCACTGAGGTCCCCATGTGATGTAGTTCATCTGCTGGAAGATATGATGTCATACTGGGGTATTGCATGATACGAAGCAGAATACCCAGCTCCTGGGGCAGTTTTCTGGAGTGGTTTGTGCTTCCACTATAAATCACCGGATTTCACCAGGTCTGGAAGTTACGACCTTTGCTGTTTTCATGGCCTTGATCATGAACCTACCCGTAAGGAAAATACTGCATGGCTTAAAGCAGCACAAGAAAGTTAAAGAACATTTTCCTTAGCTTGATATAACTTTTTCATAACATCTCTTTGCTTATAATCATCACTTTGTGTCATTTTCACAGTTTTTCTACTTTTGTGATTTGTAATGTTGTACTAAATTGCCTTCACTATTGATTTAAAACAAAACTCAGGGTTTTTTTCTCATCGTTGTTGAAAGAAGCTATTGTTTCAGATGGTAAAAATAAGATCCATTTGGTATTTGGATGCTTCTGGATACTAAAACGTTTTCTGTCATCACTCCCTAAGCACAGGACTCATGACTAAGCATCATACCAGGGTCTGAGTCATAAGGACTATAAGTAATGTCTGAATTCATATGTGCTTCCTTGGAAGCATTTCTACAATTATGTCTTGAAGCTTTCCCAGCTGTAGGTGCATCAATCTGTCCACACCATGGGAGAAGTGAGAACTGGGTGCTTTTCTGAGGTTTATTCTTTTGCTTTGAGAAAAATGTAGAGTGCATAGTTCATCAGCTTAAGTCATCTTTCCTCTCCTTCACAGTGCGTGCCTATGTTAACATTTTAGTGCAAATTAGGAGTGCACTTTTGAAACAAAGCTCCCAATTGTGCCTACTGTCTGTGCTTTGCTTCTCATTGTGGGGTAGTTTTGAACTGTATGGGCTAGATTCCTTTGGATGAAACTGAATTGGAGTATAGACTCCCAGAGCACACCTAATGCACTCCAGCCACAACAGGGCATTTAGTCCATGGAACCAGTCTAGAGTTAGTCCAGAAGTCTCTAAAAAAAACCAATATAAAAGCAAAAAAACCCTTAAAATGTGTGTACTGTGGATGTCAGGTCTCCCACACTGAGTGTTCTGCTCTACCAATTCTGTCCTCATGGTCTTCTGTTGATGTAGAAACCACAGCGCACAATGCAGATGTTACATGCTTTTGAAGAAGAGAATATCTTGGAGTTGTGAGAAGCTTGCCCGCGTTTCTTCTTTATCTCTTTGGAACTTGTTTTAGCTTCTTGATCTCCTTACAGAGCAAGAATGTATGGGCACTATACCGTCTTGTGTTAGGTATCTGGTTAACCAATGAAATTTGTCTAGACACGTAATGTATCTCGTACTTCACAACGAATTAAAATCAGCAGCTTTTTTGTGTAGGATGAGGATAGGGAAAGCGGAGAGGTTTTCAGATGTGTATCAGTTTGTTCTTACATTGATTTTACATTTGTTTCAGAGGAGTTACTCTAGAGTTGCACTATTATAAACAATGAGAAAATTAAGGGCTATGGCTTGCTGTCCCCATTTTATTTATGTGCCCCCAAATAGCTTGGAGGTTATTCAAATAAATGCACTCCATTCCATTTGCTTGACTGTCTGATGGCTTAATCATGGAAATAAATGTGTGGATGATATTTATTTGACTGTCCGTCATGTGGTCTCTTTGACTGTATGGTAAAGCATACTTTCTTTTTCCCCAAAGAAAAAAATTAAATTAAATGCAAAAAAAACCCCCATGTTGTAATGCTACAGTTGAGATTTTAAACACACAAAAGTCAGGACATTCAGAGTTACGGCTCCCTAGAGCTTGTAGCTCAGCCATGTTGTACATGTGGTGTAGATTAAAGCAGTGATTTCCTCTCCTTTCTGTACTCCTTTCTCTTCTGGGTCTTTTCCTCTTTTTCTTTTAGCTCTTTTGTACTGTCTGTGCTGGAGCTCCTCTGTGGGATGGGGGATCCTGTAAAGGCCCCGGTTGACAGGCACGGGAGCAGATGCCATACACATGGGACTCTGGTACTGCTTGCGGGGACAGAGGAGCATAGCAAGGAAAAGAGCCCAGGGACAGCTTCTGGGGAGCCCAGCAGCACCCTGCATGGCATATGTGGGGCCAGTCCTGTCTCCGCTTCATACTTGTCTCACACTAGCTATTCTGTGCTGTCCATATCGCAGCATTATCCAAACAGCACTTCTTTCCTTTTCATGTATGTGCACTTGTCATGAATCTGTTCCTTGATGCACTCTGTTCAAGTTGGTCTGTGTTATAGAGGGGGGTAGTAACTTAACAACAAATCCACAGGTCCTCATTCATGGATATTCTGTGAATATCACAGATACTCTGTGAATGGGGTAAGCAGACAATGCGATAACATTTCGCAAGAGCCAGATGTAGCCTAAGGTGACTGACAATGAAGGATGGATGCTTCTCAGCATTCATGTTGATAAGAATTATCTGAAAAGAGTGCGTTCCCACAATACTTTTATTTCCTGGGTCTTGCCCTTTTTCCTTGTTTCTTTTTATATTCTGTATTCCTACATAACCTGAATAAAGTATTATGTACTCTTTTATGTGGTTACTGTTTCTTTGCTGGTCTCGTAAATAACTTGTGGTGTTTTCTGACTTGGCATAGTAAAAATCCCAAAGTTCCTCAACAATATAAATTTCTGGAGGCTGGTAGGTGTAAATTGCCCTGAAGAGAATGCTGGTTTGTTTACACTCCTCTAGGCCAAATCGTTTAATGGAAGAGCTCGTCTGTCCAACTGCTTTCTTTTGTACACGTGCATATCATTATACCAGTCTCTGGATTTTCCAAAGAAAAAATGAAAGTATTTTATACTGTCGTTATTAGTAGCTAAAAGTTCCTGCTTTTTCAATTCTATAAACATTGAGATAATTAAAATATTATTCTAAATCCTTTTGAAATAATAGTTTTGGTTTAGTTATTGCTTGTTAAGCACTTATTGTAGTAAAAATAAACACCTTTCTATTTCAACTTATACAAGCAGGATATTATTTCCAAGTTCCTCAGGGCAGGGATTGTACTTGTCCTTGTATCCGCAAATTATTTATTGGAAGCGGGGCCCTATCCTCCACATGGCTTCAGCATTAATATTAAGTGATGATCTTCATATGGAAAATATTGAATCTGAATACACGGAATTTTGTAAATGTCAGCATCTATTGTAAAATAATTTCTTTTTCAACTGCTCATATTTCTCTCCTTGGTTCTTCTACATCTCTTTGTTTAATAGACTAGAGGAGAACAAAGCAGAAAAGTGAGACTCTAAAGTTACTATCTGAAATGCAGTTGCTCTGAAAAATCATTTTCTGGTTTTCTGTGAGACGGATAAAGGATTTATGTCCAGATACGTCAAGTGTGATGAGTACAGGCATTACTGGTTTAAGGAGGAATTCTGTCTTGGGTCTAAAAATTCCCACTGCTTCATAGACTAATCTGCACTGTGTGCCAGGCACAGTCACCCCTCTTCTCTTGTCCAGTGTCATGGGACTGCTATGCTTGTGACAAACTCAGACCTGTCGTTCAGCTGCCTTTCTCCAGCCAGCCATGTGTACAAAGGCCAGTCACGGCCAGCTCTAAAGTTGGTACACCTCTTTCTGGTGGGTTCAGGTTATTGGGTCATACTTTTGTTCAATTTTACCTCCTTTCTAACGATACTTCTTTCCTCAGACGCATCAGAAAAGTTCATCTAGACATGAAGTCTATAACATGCTTCATCTCACTCTGATACTGTGACACTATTAGTAATAGACTAGCTACTAGTTAGCAATACTAGTCGAATAATAACTGTGAAAGTAAATATCTGTAATTAGTTCACTGTAACTGTCTTTACACAGTGGCTTCATGACAGCACGCTCAGGGAGAACTCATCACGTCCGTGTGGACCTCTCAGACGGTACCTTCGGAGCCTTCCCGATGAACTCTTCCTATTCCTGCAGGTTGATAGTTTTATCCCTTGCAAAATTCTTGCTTACTTGGTACATGGAGCTGAAATCTGAGCAAGGTTGAAGAAGTCTAAGAAATAAAAGCAGATGTAAAGGAATTGGTTTGGATATGTGGTTTTACTCGGTGTTGCCAGTTCAGCTTCTATTTTACAACAAGCTTTAACAATGGATAAGTGGTGTATTTTTAGAAAAAGAAAATACTTGCTAGTACAAAAGAAAGCGTATTCCAAGCTTTAGTGGGAATTATACTACCTTTTCTTCCTTGGTCTGAAGAAAGAAATAAACCAAACTGATTCAAGCCTGGTTTTGATAAAATAAGAGGAGAAATTCAGGGCAATCACAAAATGGGAGAAAGTAACAGACATTATAAGAGAATATTGGATGGAGCAGCAGTCATTGCCAGCATTGTAATTAAATGTACTAGGTTATTGGGTTTGTTTTCAATGAAATGCTGTATATAGATCTGTAAAAGACAGTACCTTTTGTCCCTGCTTAAATATTTACAGATGATATTTGGAAGCTGTTATCAGAGTTAAATTAAAAGATCCTACTATTTTGTATCTCGTATGTTTGCATAAACCCTGTCGGTTCACGTTTAATAAGATTTGCTATCAAGAGAACCACAAACAGTTTAACTTTATAACATCTGCAGCTTTTTCAGGTTTTTAGGGGTTACATGTCTGAGTAGATTTATTTAACTCAAATAAGGAATTATGGAAACAATTAAATTTCTTCCATAGTTTCGTGTCACTGACAGGCTTCCAGTTCAGCTTTACAATATGGTGTTTCTTTGCAAACAGCTAAAACAAGACATTCCACAGGAATAGAAAATTTGCCATTTTTGTTATCACCACAAGCATATGATATCTGCCATCAATAGCTGGGAAAGTTTCCATTTAAATAAATATTAGAGAAAGAAACATTTCAAAACAGTTTTAAACTAACTCCCAGTAGGTGAATATTGCAAGAGCACACACCAGTTTAACTCAGGAGTATACTGATTTTCATTTTTGTCGTTCACTGTGGTAAGTCTGCCTTAGATTGTTTGTTTAAATACATTCACATATTTACAAGAAACTGCTTCAGTTATGCACACCGTGCCTGCCGTTAAAAGTTACAGTTTGGATTTGTACTTGCTTATGAAAGATAAAATAAAAAGCAACACTCTTCAACCTGCAAAGTGTTGTCAAAGATTCATTTTACAAAAGGTTCCCCATTGACTCATTCTTTGTGGACTATTATTATAAATGTGAGGCTCTTCTGTCCCACAGCAAGGATCTGTCTGGCAAGCCAGGTTATTTTCAAAAGCAATAAAAGACGTGCATAATAAGAAAAATTACTTGATAGTTACTGTGTCCTTCCTGCTCCTAATGAAAGATTGTTCAATACAGCGTATTTTGCATTACCTTGCCCAGTCCACTTTTTAATAACTCATGGTATATGATTCTCTATACTTTCCCAGTGAAGTCCACTCATGTACATCTAGTTATTACAATGTCTTGTGTGGATTATTTTTCCCCCCTAAGAGAATTCCTCTGTTCTCTGTTACATGCTCTTGTATTGCTCTCCACAACTTTTCCCAATGGTAGGGGCTTTGAGTGCTTGTCACTGTCATGACATAAGAAGAATTTACATTCCTCTAACCTGCTTAAGAGGAACTAGTCCTTCATAGGTTCTGTAGGATCCAGCTGGAACCAGTTAGACTTTTTAAAGCCTCATTTTTGTGCCCAGCTCAGATCAACTGGGGAAACGAGAAAGCTTGTCCCCTTTTTCCCTCTCATTAGCACAGGGCAGCATATTTGAAATGTAACAGACAAAGCAAGAATATTTGAAATTTATGCACGAATCCTTTGACATAAGGTAGTAAGAGCTCAATTTATTCTTAGCAGTTATAAAATGCATGCTCTCCTTTCTTTCACGCCTTGTGGTTTGCTACTAACCTGAGGATTCTGGAGGTGACCGAGAAAAGAAGCTGTGAGTGGGATTTGTGCCTAAATGTGATACTACTTAAGATCCTCCTGTACATCTCAGTCCAGGATACAGAATATGAGAACAAAGGTTATTTTGCATCAGTGTGAGTGGTTCAGTTAGCCAGGTCTCTGCATGGCACTGCATGCCAGACTCCAAACGAGACTAATAACCACAATATTGCTAACTCCTCTTTCCTTACATCTTTCCTTCTTATGGTTTCTTTTACATTATTGGTGGGGACTGTGAGATGACCAGAAATATCTGGAAGAATTCATTGCTATCTTTATGGATTACTGTTCATTAATTGGTATTTATTATAAAGCTGCTTATTGAGGAAAAAAGAACTCTGTAAAACTGTTCAATCAGTAGCTTAATAAATGTTAAAAAACAGGTGTGAAACAGAGGAACACATATATATCTATTATAGTTTTATGCTAATCATCATTGTCCCTCTATCTGCAAGCCTCTATGGAAAAAACTGCACTGTCCTCCACCTTGATCCACCTGGGAGAACTACACTGCCTCAGCTACTGTGAAGAGAGAAAACCAGGAAAGAAAGAAAACCAGATTTGGTTTTGGGCAAGTTGTCAATATTTGTAATACTGGCACATCGTTACTCTGTGTTGTAAATGTGCACATTTCTCAGAGTCAATCAGCTCTTGGAGATGGGTTTTACAGCAATAAGGTGTGGAACAGCAGAAATGTGTTCCTGTGCATGTCTATAGTGTACCTTGCATGGCTGACTTGGACATCCATGGTGGCGTGAAATCCTTCCACTACATTTCTCCAGCTATCCTCGTCCCATAGAGCTAGACTATAAGATAGACTATAAGACTATTAACTATAAAGTCGTACCTATGACTAGGCTGTAAGATAATGCAATTCAGAGGTGGTAAGTGATTTCAAGACCATCACAGGAGCCACCATGGGTGGTAAGACTCCAAACCTATCCAATCTACTTATTCATTGTCTTCAACCCACTGACCTAGAATTAATGTGAACATCCATTTCAGCCTTCTGGGTGGTGTGCAAACTTAAGAACAGCCAAAATACAGGGGCAGCTGCCTCTCTTGTTTTTCACTGGCTTGGAAACTACTGATAATCCTAAAATAAGTTAAGGTCTGCTCAGTGCTCTGGGACAGTAGGAGGTTACTATTCTGTATGTCTGAGAATGTGCCAGTTTGAGCACCTTTTGGAAGCTGCAGAAACTCGAAAGGTTCGGTACCTCTGCCCCTGCTGTTGAACCTGACAGACCGGTGCTCCAGCACCGGGAAACTGCCGGAGGGCTGTTGAGTCAGGCTGGGTCGCTTCCCTGCCTCGGCGTGGAAACGCAGAGAGGCACATTCTGCATCAGGCTGTTAAATGAGAGCTTTGCTCTGGAGGGAAACATCTCTGAATTAAAACATACTTGTTCCCACCTGTAAGAAATTATCTTTTTTTCCTAATGGAGCTTGTTCTAATGCCCTGTGTAATCCTCTGTCAGTCCCTCTTTGTGCCGAGGGGAGGGCAGAGATGAAAGACGGTCTGCTGTAGGCAGAGCTGAAGAAAATTGCCTGCATAGATGAAAGTAACAGTGGTGTCAGCTCTGGAGACCCTGCTTCAAAACTGAGATCACGATGGTGAGAAGGAGTTTACCACCATCAAGAGAGGCTGCGGAGGAGCTGCCACAGCAGGTGGGAAGTGCCAGGACCCTCCCTGCAGCCCGAGCAGCACGAGGGTGACAGGCCGTTGGGGCATCAGGGCTTCTCCGAGCCCTCAGCAGCAAGCGAGATCAGGTTAAAAGAGCTTTCTATCACTTTTTTTAGCCCCGAAGATTTTCCTACTGGTTTTTCTCAGTTTCTACTGAGAACCAGCAGTTTTGGGTGTCCCTGAAATGCCTCCTGCCAGCCACGGAGCCGCCGTGTCAGTGCAGCTGTACCTCGGGCTCGTCTGTCTGCTGAAGCAATTCAGAGCTGTCGTTTTGCTTTGGCACGATGGAGTGGGGATTCATAACGAAACCAGTTCTGATGGTTCATAGGGACATTTGGCACAGGTTCCCTATTTCTAACTTCTCCATCTCTTGTGTCCACAGTTAAGGTGCAATCTGAATCAAAGCTAATTTAGTAATGTTTAAAATAAATTGTTCCAAACCGAATTAAAATTAAGGGGACTTTTCTGTTGATTTTGGTAATTCGTATTGTTGTGGAGGAACGCCCTGCCAGCAGCTCAGATCAAAGCAGCAGATGGGAGAAAATAAATTTGCTATTTTTTCTGAAGCCTTGGAGAAGGAGGAGGCCAGTATATCAGTGCAGAGTATTTGAACCTCACAGCATACTGTCCCCGCCTGTCTCTTCAAATTAACTATGCTTTCAGTCAGTCTTGCTTTAGGTTTTTAGGTGTACATGGGCTTGGGACTCAGAGAAACAGTGGAAGGGCCAAACCTTAACACGATAGATATTTCCTTCTCAAACAGAAAGTGGACTTCCTATCCTTTTTTAAAAACCCTTCATCAGGCTGCATAATCTCATGAAACAAAAATCAGATGAGGTTTCTATCAATATGTGTAATTACTAATTAGGAAGAATGATTTAAGGAAACATGGTTCAACTGTGGTTCTTCAGCAGATAATCTCTTGTATCAGTCCATTTCCCAGACTAATTACCAGATGTGTGAAGGAGGCGTTCTCTTTCTACATGCAGATGTAACTCGGGAAAATTTCATGGAGATGAGAAGAAAGCTGCAGAAAAGCAGAGAGTTTCTGTCCTCCTACAGACCCAAAAGGGGATGACACTGTAACAGTAAGAGTCTGAGAAATTTGTAGTAGCTTTAAACTATTTAACTTCAGGAGGCATGAAAGTTTGCAGAAAATGTCTTTTTTTGCAGCACAAAAGTTTTGAGTAAGAAAAGGATTATCAGTAGTTGCTTACATATTGAAAGGGTCCTTTATTATAGAATAATGAGTAACAAATTGTGATTTGTTTAGCACATGTAGTACTACTATAGTTATGAAATAAATTGTTATATATTAATTATATAATATAGAATGATATCATATATAACAATATATATAATAATATATTTTTATATAATGTATATTATATAAAACATAGAATATATAGCAGAAATATAATATAATATAATATAATATAATATAATATAATATAATATAATATAATATATAGTAATACATAATATAGATATATATGTAACAGACTGCCCAGGGAAGTGGTGCAATCATAGTCCCAGGAAGTGTTCAAAACACGTGTGGATGTGGTGCTTAGGGACATGTTTTAGAGGTGGACCAGGCAGTGAGGTTAACGGTTGGACTCGATGATCTCAGAGGTCTTTTCCAACCTTAATGATTCTATGATCCCATGATTCTATATTTGTAAGGCAAATTTCCTTTTTTTCAGCTGTTATATCTGACTTCCTTTGGTTACGTTTCAACCATTCTTCATCTCCATTCCTGTCTGGTATACTTTGTTGCATATAGGATTTCCAGTTCTGTTCCAGTTTCTGCAGTTATCAAGAGTTGATATCAGAAACAAATTAATATCACAATGGCAACAGTCATGTAATTTTTTAGAAGACCTAAAGAAATAAGAAAGAACTACTAGGAAAATTGTTGGGGTTTTCTGCTGTTTATCCAACAAATATGACCTGAAGAAACAGAAGTGATGTATTTCTGCAAATGAGGATTTTGTATTTTAGAATATGATAGACTTCAAAATGAGGGAAGGCTTTCAACTTGCCGACTGCTTTCCGTTATTCCTGTCAATTGACCTACCTAATCCATTAAAATGTCTTCCTTGAATTGAAAGGACTGGAAATTGGATTTAACTTGCTGTGGCCAGCCATTTCTCATTAGAAAAGAAATGTTCTCGAAGCAAAACCTTACCTTGGTATACAGCTCTCCAGGATCCAGATCAGGACAGCATGGCTCGTCTCTGCTCAGGAGGGATTCAGATCTGTCTGTTTGATTTTCCTTGCAATACAACAGTGAAATGGGGACTAGAGGCTGCAGTGAACGGGTAGTTCAGCCCTGGATCCTAGCACACACAAACCATGGTCTCGTTTTGATGGGTTTGTTCTCATGGGTTAATTGAGAGACAAAAGCTCTAATGGTCCTGATATCAGGAGCTGGGGCTTTTATGGCATATTTTCTGACCCTGAAAAAGTTAACTTTTTCTTTCTCTCCTTCTTTCTCTTTTCTTTTTTTTTGGGGGGGGGGATTTCCTTCCCCCTGCCCCAATATCTGAAGAAAAAGTGATGATTACAATAAGAGAAATTGCAAGAGGTTTTCCATATCTAGGGACAGTGGTGACATCCCCATAAATCATGGGTAACCCTAACACAGACAGTCTTCAAGAGGCTTAGTTGTCATAAGCATACATACATAGGTAGGACCATTCCCATCGTATTTATCTTTCACACCACAGCTTATAGAAACCAAATTTCTGTCATCGACAATTATTAATCATCCATTTACCCTGCTGAGACATCTAATAAAGCATCAACTATGGAGTTTGAACATGAGAGAGAAGGAGAGAAAATGTAATCCAAATTTTCAAAAGTAAAGGGAAGAAAAATCGCATGTAACATCTGTGCACCACATGTTCATAAATTACAGTGGGCCTGTGAACATTTCTTCTCTCATCTATATGTCACGCGGATTTAATAGTTCATAATTTTACGGAAAACAACATTATTATGCACCATGCTTAAAAGGAGGTGTGATCAGCCCTCCAGCAGCACTGCTGCAAGCTGCTCTCCACCGAGGGCAAGCTGGCGGCGGTTTGGCATCTTGCGGTGTCCGTCTTTGCATGCAAAGCTCCTTCTTCATGGCAAGACCGAGGGCAGCACCGCTGAGCGGCACCTCGGGGGGCTGGGCCCGAATGCGATAACCTTTGACTCTCCAAGGAAATTAATATTTTGTGCTTAGACCACCAAAAAATGTTGGAATGTAAGGGCTCACTGAGAAATACAACGTCTCACTGAGAACACAGCCTTTCCATCAGCACTGTGTTATAGAACAGGGTTTTTTAGCTTGAATGAAAAAATGAACAAATGAAGTGTTACACAGTTGGCACATTTCACAATTTTTTTACCCACCACTAAATTGCAGGTGTTAATCTAAATATGTGTGCTTTCATCTACTGAACTGAGACAAGCCGATAGTGTACATAGGAATACACAGATAACCAGGTTTGCTCTCGTCTTTTATTTCTGGTGAAATTTATCCATCTCTGCATACAATCCACGCACAGCATTAAATCCCGGGTCTTGGGCTGACTCTGTATGCCCATAAGGAAAATCCGTGTTGTGTCTTGTAAACATTTATTCCAAGCTGTGGAGGAAAGCGGTGATTTAGATGCGGAGCTAGGAGCAGAAGAGGGATAGAGAGACAAGTCTGATGAAAGCAAATCACGCTTTTATATTATCTCCCATTCTTAAAATAACCCTCTTCCCCACAAAAAAGCTGACAACTTAAAGAAGAGATAGAGCTTATAAACACACAAGGATTTTTCCTGCATACATACGGTTACTACCAAAATTTTAAAAAAGAAAAAAAGCTACAGATTCCACTATGTAAGAAGTAAAAGCAAAATCTTCAGGAAACACACTTGCAGTAAACAAATTGGAGATTACAAGCATTCCAGAATTAGTTTGCTAAGCACACTGGCAACATTTAGATTCCTTAAGTCCAAAAACATTTAAATTTAACTTTAGTTGTAATATACAACTTTAGAGTCTTGTTCAAGAAAACTATGGCTTGGAAAGAGTTTTCAGCATGAGAAATTTCCATAGTTTCTCTTTTTCTGCAAATGAGAGTTCTGATTTAGGGAACAGTGTGAAAGACATCAGGGGCTGCAAACCCAATTTGAAGCGTTCCCAAAGAAGCGCACACAGTCACTGTCTTCCTCTGCTTAAGCCTTCATTTAACAAAGTGCTTAAGCACAAGCTTATGGATTGATTTAAGTAGAGGTTCTGTCAAATTTGGTAGGAAATTTTGTTGCAGTTATCAAATCCTAGCAAGGGATTGATTTCTAAGTAATCAAATTACTTTGTTAAATGAAAGCCTCATATTTCCCTTCTGAACTCTGGAGACAGCTACTGAATTTTACAGAAGGCCATTAAACGCAGTGGAGAGCAGGCAGTGCCCCGCTGGCCGGAGAGATGACTTTCCCCAGCTGACTTCTCCAAAGGAGCTCTGAACCTGCCAGGGAATTTAACTGGGTTCTGCATGCAGCGAGCTATCAAAGCAAGCAAAACCCATGGATCTGCACGGGGGCCACCAGCCGATAGACTAACTTCCCCAAACCAGGTAAAAATGAGAGTCAGACGTTGGAACCGACTTGTTGGAAATTGCCTTTGCCTGCAGCCGCACAGTGGAATAATTCCAGTAACTCCAAGCGCATGTGCGTAATTCACTTTTGTATAGACATTAAGAAAAATTGTGAAGCCAGAATGCCTTAGCAGCCCAAATTTCAGGTTTAAAGATCATTATAACTATCAGAACAAATAACTGATTCATCTTTTTATTTTTCAGAGATAGAAAAGACGGTGGCCATGTTTCCATAATGAGCAAAGTGAGACTGTAGCGTTTCTGTTTTCACAGCAGGAGACGTTTCCCTGGCTCTGCCTTTCCCCTGCACTGTTGATGGGTGCACTGGGACACCATTGTCTTGCAGACCTGCTGTCTCCTCACCCTCCGAAGGCTCGATTCCAGTAGATGTCCTGTGAGTCTGCAAAAATAACCCCATTTTTTTATCCTGGGAAACTGGAGAGTAGAAATCAGCTCTGCAGTGAGCACGAAGAACTTCTGACTCATACCTAATTTGATCTAATCTAAAGTTTATTGAGCTTAGGAGAATCCTACTGGGTTCCTCTTGGCTTTACTTCAGGATGACGGTTTGGGAAGTGAAGTTATGTTGCATCCACGAGCACTTCGTATCTTTTCAGTTTTCATTCATTTTCATTGAATCCTTTGTTTATCAACATGGAGTGATATCTTCCTGAAACAGTAAACCACTTATCTTCATTGAAATTATTCTTTTGGATTTGAAATGTAAGACATTTCAGGAAATTTGTTTTAAATTAGCATTATTACTAAGTAAAAACATTTCCCAAGGAAAAAAAATTGTCTGAAAACTTTGCAAGATTTTAATTAAATTTGAATCATGGTATGAATGGACAACTAGAAAATAGAGTCTGCAAAATTCAGTGCTATCACATTTTCAGTTTAATTCTTTTTGTGATTTAATTCCAGAGGATGCTTGGAGTTGTCAAAAAGGAGACGAACATACACCTCCTCAGGAGGAGACTGCTTGCTAGGCAATGTCGGTGACCACAGACAGCAGTTGCAAAGGAGGCTCAGAGAATATGGAAGCTCCTGGTACAGATATATTTTTTTCTCAGGGAGGGAAAGCAGAGCATATAGGAGCAGACCTATAGGATAGGATCTGTGTGTTCAGGGAACTGATTTCTAACAGGAAACACAGGCTCATTGATGTGAGTGCACTGGAGATAAAATAGGGTGGGAAAATATTTGTGTTCCTGGATGTAGCTTTGTTCGCACTTTAACTCTGGCTATGAGAAGGAGTTTGCTTTTTGCTTGATTTTTTCAGTGTCTGACGGACCGCAGCCCAGATAGATAATTCATGCTGCCGCTGGACAAGCCAGCCCTCTTGTCAGCATTGCGAGAAGGATGTGACCAGAACGGATTTACTATAGAGGAGATGATACGTATGGGGAAAACCAGCAGCAGCTCAGCTGCAGTTGTGATTTTGTCGGTGGGGAACTGTGACGATGCATCTTGTGTGGATAATATGGCTGAAGGTCCTGTCCATGGAAAATCCTGAGCAGAGCCTGTGTGAAGCATATACTTACTGTAATTGTGTGAGCTGCCTGTAAAATGGAGTTTGGAATGTGATTTCAAATATTCCCCGCATTATAACTCCAGAGAAATTCATACCTATTGCTGTTCATGTCTCACAAGGTGGCTTTTGCTCAAAAGCATTTGGAAGGGCTTTGTGGGCTGCAGCTGCATCGTCCAGCCAGGAGAACATGCCATCTCCTGGGTCGTGATGTGCTGGGAAGACTGTGTGGGAGGTTAAAAGATTACAGATGTAATCACAAGTGGCCAGATCAAAAAAATCGGGTGAGAGAAGCATTTAATCCACTCCTTTACAAGGATAAAATGTTTCTCTGCAGCCATGGAAATGAAAACAAGGATCAGATTAATACCTGAACGCTAGCATCCTAAGCTAAAGTGCATAACAAAATCAGTGTTTCATTGCACCTCTGTAAAATGAGATGGGGAGATGAGTGATTGGCGCTGAGGTCTCGGTTCCTCAGTGGGGCGGAAACCAAAGATCCATCGAATGAGAGTTAAAGCTTTAATTTTCCAGCAGTGGAAACTGGCACTTTGGCATCTCAGAGGAATTTTGTGTTTGTCATTGTACCCCAAACAGGTAAAAGGAGTTTCCCAGAAGAAATGTAATAAAAATTATCCATGTTTCTGTATCGCTCACACCTCCCAGAATTTCCAGATTGTAAGGTTTAGGAAAAAAGTTGTATTAAGTTCAGATATTTCCCTCAGTTTTATCTTATAATGTTTTTAATTTTTATATATTTTATACTATTTTACAGGAAGTAAAAGTGAATAGCATCAATCTACAGGAATTCATATTTCCAAATAAATAATAAAAGACAAGTGAATGTTTGTATTTCCTAATTCTGTGATTAAGAGTTAAACTTATTTCCTGATTACTCCTTATAGAAGTGAGTAGAAATTTTTCACAAAATAATTTTTATTAAATTGTTGCTTTGGATTATCTTGAGATATTTCCTTTAAAATTTATTTTGATGAAAAATATATTGAAGGTATTGTAAAATTTAATGCAAATTTTTTAAATAATTTTTGCATTGTATTAATTTTAATTTTTGTATAATTTTTACTTTTGCTTTATTCAGGTATAGTAATGGTAATGTATATTATGCACATGCAATATCCCTGTGTCCAGCTGTTTCATTATCAAACACAAGGTCTTTCGGCTTAGGAAGGAAATAAAAGATGTTTCAGTGAAAATTATACCTGAGCTTAATGATAATAACTTTAAGGGTTCTGAAAATGTAAAGTAACTCTTCTGCTCTTAACAAGGCGTAATAAAATAATGTAAAATAAAATACCAAATATAACATCACAAAATACTATCTTGAAACCCTCTAAATGACAGCTTTCTAGCATGAAAGCAATTGATTTTCAAATACTGATTTTGTGGATTTCTTGTCCAACTGAGTTTTTCCCAGAAATGCCAGTTTCAACGAAACAGCATCTAGCTCCACGTGGGTTTTAATAGACAAGCTTATTTCTGAAATTCTAAATAGAAATTGAAAAAAATCCCCTTTTCCTCAGTCTTTTTAGGTAGTTTAGAAAACGTTAATTTATCTCTACCTCTTGTGAATTAACTGCTTGATCTTCCCACCAAAGCAACCGCAGCACTACCAAATTTGATAGTGCTGTAGAGCCCGTGAGGATTTGGGTTTTAGGAGAATCGCTACGGGGGCTGGGGTGCTCAGCACACAGCACTAGGACGAATGCGTTTTCCCAGAACACAAAACCTTTACTTGGGAAAGGTAAAACACTCAAAGAAAACAAAACTCAGATTTTGAAGACGTTTTATCCAGGACTTCACCTGACTTTACTGCTCATCCTGCATTTTTTGTTGCTTTTTTTTTTTAGATCTTCCATTGATTTTAACGAAATGAAGTTTATAGCATATAAACATATCTACCTATGGGTTGCAGCAGTGTCCCAATTATTGTAAATACATGTTTTTGAGAGCTATATGTAATTGGGGTGTGTGAAGAGGGCTCAGGGGGAATGGCAGAGGTGCCTGGCATCTTGAATCTTGAAATCTAATCAATGTGCGTTAAATACAGTAATGGAGGAAAATCAAACTGATTCAGAGGTCAGTCACGTGCGTGTTAGTTTTAAACAACGTTTATGTCAGTACTTGCCAGGCGGTGCTTTGGGAGCAGGCCTGTGGAAGGGGCGCAGCAGCAGCAGCAGCCACGAGTCAAAGACTGCTGCCGTCGGGTTTTCGCTGCTACTTCCCCTCTGAGGGATGCGATCCGGTGCTCGCCAGGGGAGATGAGGTTCCTCAGCCGTGTGTTGTGTGCAAGCACATGCTGAAAGTGGGAGGAAGGTTTTGCTGAGATGACAGATGCATATGTACAGATAATTTCCATCCTTGTATCTAACTTCTTCCTGCAAAATAACAGTGTGAGTGGTGGTAACAGAAGATAAAAAATAGAAACCAACCTAATGGAAACAGTGGAGGTGACAGATGATAAACTCAATTTTGTACAAGAATGGTCATTATCAAGTTACTGTCACAGGATAGTCTTGCCCTGTAAGAATGCTTTTTATATCAGCTCTCTTTTTGTTTGGTTGTCTTTCAGATCAAGAAGATACTGGAGCTTACTTGCAATGCACGGATTGTTACATTTATGGAATTGAGAATAAGGATATCAATATAGGTAAAATGATCAAAAAGTCGAGAAGGGAGTGAGCAAAGACCTGCTTGCGAGACTTCGCCTTGAAGGCATGGGCACACATGTCAGAGGTGTGAAAGAAATCCCATGGAGAACTCAGGCATGGGAAGAGGCTCTCTTGAACCCCTGGATATTCAGCACACAAATCCCTGAAAAGATTTCTGCAGGAGAACACTTTCTTCCATTACTTTTTGCAGCAAATAGAGGAGTTGATGGACATGGAAATGCTTGGTAGAAGACACATGGCTATAGTGCCAGGTATAGAAAGCAAGCTGTAAGTTTGTTATGACTTTTTCCTTACTTTTTAGGTTTGTCCTGAGGATTAGTTAGCTAGTGAACAAAAAATATATGTGTAACAGAAAGAAAAGCAGGAAGAGGCCACACCTAATGTCGCAGAGTAAGCCTTTTTTCTCATTGATATTTAAAATTGGATCCTCAAATCTTTGTTCCAGACCTTGACTCTGTGGCAAGAAAGATATATGTGACTATAATGCGCAGGCAAAGATGTCCATATCTGATGCATAAAATTCTGGATTTTGAGGTCTACTAAATCAGTTGGCTTTTATTGCAATATGTTTTATTGGTTCATTTGTTCAGGAAGAGAGCATATATTACATATGAAGACCATATATATAGGAAAATAATGATTTTATTAGTTAAGAAAGCAAGAAAAATATGTAATGCCCTAGTATTCCTTTAATCTGCTTATCCAGCGCTAGTGTAATACATCTTCCTTCTTTAACCAGACTTCTAAATGAAAGTCACAGTAAATTAATGAGGCCCTTCTGCCCAATTTAAAGTTATTCAACAAGGACTAAAAATAATGATAGGTGACTCAGGTGGACAATGAAATTCTAAATTTCAAGTATTAAATGACTACTGTCATTCACGTAAATTGTACTATAAATTGACTTTTTAATCTTAAGACAAAAATGAATTCAAAACAAATTTATAGCACTTGCTCTGTACAAAACTTGTAGTCAGGGAAAGGGCTGAGTTAACTGAATAAATAATATACCATACCCCTTAATATATAATACATTAATGCAAGATATTGTCATATTGATCTGCTGCCAATCATGATGACTTACTTATTTTTGTGTAAAGAGTAGGATTTTAAAACATCAGCTGACTTTATTTTTCTTTATTGCAGGGTTGGGTTGGACTCTGCTTACTTACTATGTATGGACATTAAATATATAGTTTAAATACATTGAAAAGAGCTGTAAAAGCTTTCCAGATTTCCCAACTTTCAGAAATTCCCATCTCTCATTAAGGATGTGCTAAAGCATACTTTTAGTGAATAGCCCTGAGTGATTTTTTTGTCATGTCAAGATTTTAATAGAAAAATGAATTAGTAGAAACTTTGGTCAAAATTTTCAGTAATTTATATTTTTTACATTTAACATTTAATGTACATCTGATGTTGAACAGCAGTTCTATCCCATACTGCCTGTATGCTTTTCAGTTGCATCTTGCTTCCCGTTGTTGTAGTGCAGCTACTGGACGCCAAACCATGGAGCTACCAGGCGCTGTGTAACCAGTCTATGAGAGGTGAGAGGTGCGCTGGTTCCTGTGGTTTTGCAAGTTCCTCAAAAAGACATTTGAAGAGACTTTCGGTCATCAACATGAACAGAGGCAGGCTTCCCTAGGTCCTTCTCATGGCTAGAGAAATGATCTGGAGATGTTCCCACGCAGGAATTCATAGGCAGGGGCAGAGATTTGAGAGTTTTGTGGGAAGATATTGCCAGCCAGGCTCCGGAGCTTGGGTCCACTGCAAGTGGCAGGTGAGGTGTGAACGCTTGTTTCCAGCGGTGCCGTGCAGTGGCACGTCCGTGTCCCTCAGAGCGTGCCCGGGCGCGGAGGAGGACTGCGGGTGGAAACACCTGCTCACCCCTTCGAGCTGTGTTTTGTGCCAAGCCACGTGCAGCTGTCAGTGGCTTTGCAATGTGTTTGGTCGATGCTGTGTACTCACAAATATTGCTGCTGTCTGTGCTGGGTTTAATTTTGGGGGGATTGCAAGAAAGTACCTTGGGAAGGATTGTATGAGGAGAAGACACATAAACCTTTCTTCCTAACTCAACTTCGTTATTTTCTCAAATGTGGAACACATTTGGTCTGGCATCCCATTTGATTTGTTTACTGCTTTTGTGTCCCACATTTGCAGAGGCTTTCCAAACATATATATTTCTCTCATCTGGCCTGGCTCTGCCTTCTGCACAGAAACCCCAGTATGGGTGGGTGGAGTACACGTCCAGGGCGTTTGGGTGGGCGGTGAAGGGGAACATGGTGAACTTTTGGAATAACCTGGGCTGTACTTTCAGGCTTGCCCACGCTTCAAGTGTAGAAATCATGGGATTTGTTTGGGAAATTATGTTAGACAATATCAGCTATCAGCCCTTACCTTGGTTGCATGCTCTCTACATGATCCGCCCCTGGATGTGGAATATTACAGCACTGTTACAAATTATTCTGTCTGTGTGCTTTGGAAAGTATGCAGTATGGCTCATTTTCAAACATCACTTTTGTTATAAAAATCAGTGGCTCCTACAGTGACCTGAAGCTAGTCAGGTAGGATTTAAAAGAGCAAAGAATTTCAGAGACGGCTGATTTGTTACTTCATTGTGGTATGTGTAAATAGTTCTGTGTTTCAGAAAAATATTTCTACCTTGTGTTCTAGGTAAGACTGTGACTAGTTTTTCATACAGCCATAATTCACAGTTTAGGTGGGATGTATTTCAGTCAAATCAAACTGAAAGAAGGAACAAACCCATCCTCTCAGCCCAGCCTTTTTCCAGCCAGAGCCCCCTCCCTGGAGTCTTCCTTCTAACCACCATCTCAGCTGGCCTTGCCCTTTTCAAATATGCTGAGGAATTAAGTAAGTACTAGCTCCACCGCCCTTGCCACCTGGCGTATCTGCCAGAAGGGTTGAGAGATCTAAAAAGGGTAATTTTTTTCTGCATGTACTCTGAGGCTTAGTGTATAGACCCTCTCATACTGCAGTCTTTCAGAAATGCATTGACCTCACTTAAACGCCGCTGTAATGGCGTTACAGAAGAAGACACTTTTCCCCAGAAGCAGTTGCCTAGCATGCATCATTCTTGGCAGTATCTGCAAATAAACTTCTTGTAATTGATTTAATAATTTTCAAATAAAAAAATTATGATAGCTGCGGACAGCTATAAATAACAGAAATGAAACACATTATTTGCACTGCGCCTTCACATGCACTTGTTTAGCTCTTTTTGCTGTTAAGTTAAAACATCTGTTTCTATGGAAGTGGAGCATTCCATGCAACAAACACAGCACTGGAAGTGACCCACATATTAAATGACAACATTTGACAAATTCTAGCAGTTGATTACTGGGGAGGAGTAGGCTGTGGTTATAATCAGAGTAAACCAAAAAAATGTGTACCTTTATAAACCTAGAGTTTAAATGAAACATCTGTACTAAATCATGTTTGTAGAACAGCACTGTAGCCAACTACCAGACCATATGATAAAGGGGTGTTTTTAACAATCCCTATTTCCATCGCCATCCTCCAAATCAGATCCAGACTTTGCCCACTTGCATGAATTCTGCTGGAAACCAATTGGGATAGTGTCAGGCTACAGTGGATGCTGTCAGTTTAGATACAGACACCCGTAAAAAGTCAGTGATTCCAGTACCTCATGGAGATTATAAGCACAGGTAGAAACTCAGGTGAATATTAGGGTGCTTTGTAGGCTACAGTCTTTTCCAGGCATATTTTAACCGAGGCTTACACCTTGGAAAAGGTGGATATGCTGCAGTGACTGTGGAATCTTATTCTTAAGGAAATGTGAGTGTATAGCAAGAAAGTGGGCATTAGAATTGCAGCAGCAGGTCAGCTGGTGATAAACCAAGCGTGCTCAGGCTGGCAGCAAACCCAGCTTTGGCAGCTCACTTAAACATAATTCTTTGGGTCTGTGAAACTGGTATACAAAAGTCAAGTAAGTACAATTTTCTTTGAGTGCTTCCTGTTGCTGTTAAGTGGATACAAAGCAAAAGAAAACTAATTTAGTCCATCTCTTTATGTAGATTCTTAAACTGATACACATTAGTAGCATCTGAACATACAAATTTTCGTATTACTGCGGAGTATTCCCTGAATTAACTTAAAAAACCAAGCAAGTGCCCAAACTTTGTATTCGCTTTACATAGTCACCACAATCTTTCAAAAACAGATAAAAGGCAAACCCATCCTGCAACTAAAATGTTAGTTTTACATGGCCTATAATAAAAAAGTTGCCATCATATCAGGAAAGCATGGCCAGAATTCCTTGACCAACATGACTGATACTCAATAAAAATTGAAATGTTGAAACAGTGAAATATTTCTTGAGTGACCCTCAAGAAATAGCTGTTAATTGGCACATGGAAAGTTCTCACTCTGGACAAATAAATGAGTACCATTTGGCAGGAATAAAAGGACAGGCTACATTAACAGGGAACAGAATGAGTGGTGGTGTCTAAATTCACATTTATTGGTTAGCAGGACTGACTTACCTAAAATACTATAATAATCTAATTATCTCATTACTTAGAGCTAACCTGTCAGGGCATTATGTCAATGAGGAGTTAATGGGATTCTTATTTAAGAACAAGGGAAAAGTTTTTAAGATAACATGCAAGTTGTACAATGAGAAGGTAGGGAAAATCTATATAGAATCCATTTAAAATATTATTTTGATGGATTTTGTTGATCCAATACTTTGTTTTTAACATTCTGCTTGAGTTTGCAAATAGTTATAAGAAGCTTAAATACTTAGACCACAGCTGTAGTAGAAATTGTGACTGGTAAGTTACTGAATTCAAGAATAACGACAGGAAAGTGGACAACCAGTGCAACCAGTGTGCTTAAATATACAAGAAAATCTGAAATAAAAAGCTGAATTACTTTGAGATAAACACAAAGGGGGGGGGGGGAGGTTAAAGCTCAAAAGACTTAGAAATAAAAGATCATATTTGGTTTTATATTTTATTAAACTTTTTCATAGATTTATAATAGTCACAAGGGACTATTAGATCATCTGGCCTGACTTGATCTTGTAGAAAAGCAATGCCTAGAGGGTCCTCTGAGAGGGCTCTTCCTCAATTTATTTGATACTGTATAACTAATAACATACAGTGTTATTACACAAAATGAAACGCTTTGCCATATAGATCTTTAATGAAATAATTCTCGCAATGTACTTCTTGAATATCCATTTTTATGACGGTGTTTATTTTAAAAATCCAATGAAAAACTTGATTCCTAGTATTTATCTGAGTTTCAGCTCAAGTTGTTTGCTTCTGGTGTCATAGCATCTACCAAATAACACCACTTGATTGGGACCATCTAAATTTTCCCTATTCTTTGACTTCTTTCAGTGTCAGGCCATCAGTATATATTTCAGTATATTACTTTCTGAGCCATTTATAATGGCACAGATGAACTGTTGTATAAAGCTGAAAAAATATCTCTGAACCTGCCAACATCAGTGTCTAGTTTCTTAAGACTAACCTTTAGGTTTGGAAGATTTTTACAATGGTTGTATGTCTGACTAATGAAAGTTGTCAGCTTAATCTGCCTCGTCTAATGCACTACTAACTAAAATTCTACTTAAATTTAGGAAGAGTGTTAGTAATTGATGAAATCATTCCAAATTCTATATAGAGGCCATTGCAGAGGGTCTTTTTACACCACAATGTGAGGGCCGCTAGTTATATGCTATGCCTCATCACTCGTGAACAGAAGAGCTTTATATGCACTGTAAATAATAGCTACAGGCATTTTAACCAAGTTATCAGTCCAGATAAATTTTGGGACATCTTTCATAAAATACATTAGGCAAGTAGAGTTATTCTTCTCTCAACAAATGCAGCTACATCTTAACATCATGATTTTTAGAACTGTCTCATATTAAACTCACTCCAGCAGAGAAATTTTGAATTTTGTAAAGTCAGTGAGCATGACCGCTACCATTTTGTAAGTCTATTGCATTTTTCTTCTCATATCATGTACCATTACTTAATTCTATTTTGCCATTTGTATGTCGTGTGGGATCCTGTCTGTATGGCATGACAGTCGAAAGTCTGGCACACATTCTTGACAGCTGTTTTGAAGTGAAGGCTGTGATGCGTGCTACATCTGGAGGTGCTGAGGTTTGAGTGCAGACAGTGGAAAAGTCCAATTTCTCTTAAGGGATGACTGGGATAGATTTACAGTATCTAAGCTGTCATTCAGGAAGGGGACTCCATAAGGATCTACTCAGGCAGATGCCATTGCAAAATCAAAGCCAAGGACTCTATGGCACATTTTGTGATACTACAAAATAAGTTAAATAAAAACAAGTTAAATATTCAGTTAGGGGACTCAGGGACATTGCCTATACTATCCTGAAATAGCAGCCAAAAAGTAAAAATTTTCTGTCTGATTTTCTTCTAATTTTTAAGCTATGGTTTTGTTTGCTTACTGCGTATCATTGTAAAGTTGGATTTACACTTTATAGCAGACTTTATGGATGATGGAAGAATCGCTAAAATGGTAATAAAATAAAATAATAAAAATTAAATAATAAAATAAATAAAATGGAAATTCAAACCTAATTAATTAAGATGCAATGTGTCATAAAAAGGGGGACTGGAAGAGAAAGGGATTGGCTAGTTATTTTTTTAAACTTGATCTGTTGAAATTTTTGTTCTGTGAAAAGGATGATCCTTTATTAATGATTTCATGTCCTATCCAGTCAAAAACTCTTAATTCACACATTTGTGTCACATAAAACTAATACATTCTTATAGTTACAAGAAATCTTAAGTTTTTAGGGGCTTAGTAATTCCTTATAAAGAAGTGCCATATAAAAATATAGTTGATTTTGCTTAGTTTCAGAGCAAAATAGAAATTCACTTTATACACTTGCATATTTAGAAAATAAAGCTGGCCAAGTTGTACTACACACTGTAGCATTCAAGGCGTGATATATTTTTGGAACTGTAGGCCTTCCTCCTGCAACACTTATTCCTGAGAGTAGTACTTTCCAAAGATTTCAGGTTTCTATTTACCAATCCAGAACGTTCCTCCTAAAATAAAACTATCCTGGGTATTTTATAATGCATAAGGAGGTGACAGGATTGGCTGGGAAGGTGACTGGTTTGGTTATTGGCATTTTCTTGATTTTTTTCTAAGTCTCCACAAGTATTTTCATCCTTCTGGCTTTTGGAGACATGGTGCTTCCAATGAACTGAGCACCAGCCATGAATACTGGATATGTCTCTGAAGCAAAGGTGGGGTCAGTGAGGAGCTGAGGATCTCTCATGTCCACACTATGTCCCTCTTCAAGGCTGTGTTGTGCCACATTTTGACCTGTCTGTATCACATTATTCAAACCCTGGATGGAGCGTTCCCCACCTCTGTCCAGTTCCACAAATCCCCTTTGCAGTGGAGGAGCTCACAAGGTGTTGAGATCCCCCTTTCTTCTCCAGCATTGGTACATCAGTGCCCAGAATAGTGAAGCTTCACAGGGTCTGGAAGAAAGAACAGAATATTTGATGAAGCCGATTGGGGATGCACTTGGGATGCACTTGGATGCTTTGGTGACAGTTATTATAGAAAATTCAGATTTGTCTTCACCCTTCTGCTTAAAATGGCGATTCCTACTGACTACTTCATTCTGTGGCTGCACCAGAGCATATTCTTGTTCAAGCATTGCATCGTACTCGTTGTTCATTTCCAATTTCAAAGCTATATTTTCATTTGAAGCCAGAGGCGTTGTTTCATGGAAATGCAGGAATCCTTGCCAAAATCAGCCAATTAAGAACAAGGTGGTCATCAAAATAAACTTCCACTTTGGTCATATTTCAAAAAATTCAGTAGAGCCTAGGACAGCCTGACACCACTACAACTCCTTGTTGAAGGCCCTGTAGCCCATAGAAGTACAAAATGTAAGTGTTCAGATTTTTGGGGTGAAATTCTATCCAAATCATTCCAGTACGCAGAAATGTGCAACCTCAACAGAAAGACTTTCTCCATCTGAAATAAAATATTAGTGTTGCTGTCGATGTACTCACTTTCCCCAGGCAAGCTCCATCATCAGATGGTCTTAATTGAGTTCTGACACTCAGTCTAATCAATCTGTGTTAAAGAAATAGCAAAAGAACTTGACTTTAGTTTTGGGAAAATTACATATTTAAAGTATTTGAGTATCAGCCACATAGTGATTTTACATTAAGTGAAAACTGCTGGTAGAAAAAGAAAATTGAGAATATCTGAAAGTTACTCAGTCAGCTCCATTCACTGCACGTGTTAAGAAGAGAAACCTTGTTGAACATAAATAAGATACTGTTTGTTAAATGAGAGCCCTGTGTATTCCTGATATGTTATTTTTAAGAAACCTAGCTTCTTCTCCACATAAATATCAGGGGAAGTTCAAAATTACTATTTTACCTCTATGAAATGTTCATTTTCTGTTTTCCTCCATCCAGAAGAGCTTTGAAAGACTAAGTACAGACTTCTAGAAGCTAGTGAGGTTTTACTTGCAGGACCGATGGCCAGATGATGGTTGGGTGGTCTAAAGTTTACTCAGCACCCAGATGTTATATGGTTTCCAGGACTTCTGTGGTTGAATTTGGATATTTCAATTTTTTATTCTGAACACTAAATCATTATTACATATTATTCAAGGAGTAATAGAAAACTGTTAGCTTCAACATGGTATAATAATATAATGAAAGCCTGAATTATAATTTCTTTGACATTTAAAATGTCACTGTGTACATTTTTAATTATTTATACATTATGCACTCATAAATATACACACCCATTTGTGGCAACCAGACGGTTTTAAAACCATCGGTTATTCATCATGGACGTACACATGAACCTCTTACATCCCCACAGGAAAGAAAGCAAATCTTTTGTCCTTTACTATTTACCATCAACGGACTCTCGCAGTGATTTTTTTTTGGTTGGTTGGTTGGTTGGTTTTAAGCATTTCTTTACATTTCTTTACATTTTTCATACCTTAGCTTTGTGTTGCCTAAATTTATCTAAATTATATGAAAATTAAAATTATGAAAGGCAGATCACAAAGAAAAAGATAAATTCTTATGTTTATGTTATTTCTGAACTAAACTGCTAGTTCTGTTTGCTTGCAAATGGGCATTTCCAGGAGGGCCCCAATGGTGGAAGCCATCCGCAGCAGAGGCTTGGAGACTTGGAGTAAAAGTTTCAAAAACATCCAAGGGTTTCTTTGTATGTGATACTGTTCATTTTTAACTTGCTGTTACGTGTCTTCCTATACGAAAACAACAATGCCAGAGAAAGAGTATTCTAGACCTGTTGGTTTTAATTATCTGATGTGAAAATTAGTGAATTGCAATGGAATCTTCTATAGTTAGTGAGTCTGGCCAAGATACATTGCACTCACCATCTCATCTAAGGTTAGACATTGGCGTTGGCCAAACTTTTAAAAAATCAGGTTGATTGTAGTATTATCAATCCTAATCATGCCATCTGCCTTCCCTCAGTAAAATACACAAAAGCATTAGTAGCCTATGAAAGGATTCATAGCAATCAGAAAACTGAACAGAAAAGCCAACAAGAAAATCCAGAGCCAAGATGTAGGTGAAGTTTTTCTTGTCTCCCACACTTAGTTGTCTAACTCGCTGCTCTGAGAAGGAAAGTCACAGTCCAAACACACCTAGTAAGGCATCCCTTAAGTTCTGACAAACAGCTCACTTGGACAAAGTGCAGCAAAAAAGGCCATTTTTACATGTAATAGTTGGGCAGTTGGGATACCTGTCATGAAGATGAGATACTTAAATGCAGGTTCAGCCCTGTCTATTGATGTCAAGTCTACATCTCACATCTCCAAGGATTCCCTGGGTTAGGTTGGAAAGGGCTAAGCATTTCTTCTCTTCTCCTGGTAGAGATGGACTACTGTGCAGCAAATTGCAAAATAAAGGCTCTAAGAATGTGGTAGGCAAAGGGTAAATTGAAGCAGAAAGAGGCAGCAGTTTTCTAAAGATTACACACTTCTGGGTCAGGGATGGGTTTGAAACATACTGCTCCCAGTAGGTGCTGTTACTATCCTCTATAGGTATTTCTTGGTTTTGCCTTGACACTTCTTTTCTGGGGGGGGGGGGAGAACCAAATCAATATTATTTGGATTTTTTTTTCAATGTGGATATGCTTATTTGCTTACTCATGAAACCAAATTACTAGATCACGATTGAAAAAAATTCCTTAGTTCTCGTGTGAAGTACTTTCAGCTCTCTCAATTGCTCTCATGATCCTACGTGTACCAAAATTAAGTCTTGAAAAAGGTCTGCCATTTTAACCTTAATTTGAAAGGAAAATTTGTGTCTGAATTAACAGATGACCTCGTGATTTCTCAAGCTCCTCATTAGCTTCCCTTAAGCACTGAGGGCACTATCTCCTGAGTTACGACTACCCACCTATATTGAAGTTCTCAGATTTGAATGATCATCCCGAATCAGTTCAGGAACACCGAGTACCTTCACTATGTCTGGCACTCCTGTTCCACAGTCTGACACCTCTGTCTCTATTTAAAAGAAGAAAAGGAGAAAGGAAACACATCCTTTCATAGACTCCATATCAGTCTCTTCTGTTGCTAGTTTATTCTTTCTGTCTAGGGATGACTTTTCTCTTGGTAAAACCACAGGACTAGGAGAAGAGCAGATCAGTGCAGACACCCAGATCACCCACATTTACACACATACACACACCAAAATCAACTGTGAAGAATACTCAGATCTGGAGCTAGCAGAGATAACACTGCTCACCTGGCCGTTACGCTCCAAACTTTCTAAAGCACATGACTTGTGGTTTCATTCTCTTTTACTCAGCACTGTCTACAATGTTAACCCAAAACCAACAATCCTTGATTATTCATTGCAGCTTCCAGGAGGCCAGCTGCCACTTCTGCCACTGAGTCATAGGTATTAGACTTTATTAGGCTTGAGTACAGATGATGCCTTGCTTGGCATAGTCACATCTGTGTCATGAAAATTAATGAAAAAATATTTTTAGATCATTTTGATGTACTGATTTAACTCATTCACTCCTTTAAACATCTCTCTTCTTTCATGTTCTATGTGGTTTTTCCTAGTTACAAAGAATGAACCAGCTTTGCAGAAATACACAAATCAATCTTTAGCTGTGATTTTACAAGGGTATCTGTATGGATAGGTCATTATAGAGTCCTTTTACTGAATAAGGGACTTAGATAATATAAACCCTTCCCAGCAGTACCAAAAGAGAAATTATACTTTTCCACTGTACTTTTCCACTTCAACCTCACCAGATGTAGCACACATCATATTTGTAGTTTCAAAACAGCTGTCAACAGTGTGTGCCAGAATCTCGGTTGCCCTGGCATTCAAATGATATTTCACATGACATACAAGTGGCAACATCAAATTAAAGGAATAATGGCACACAGTACTACAGAAATATCTAATGGATTGATGGAAGAGTAAACCAGACTGCAGGCATCTTCAGTGGCACTCTTCCATTTACCAACTCAAAGGAAGTACTTATGTCTAGGACTATCTTTCCCTGCAAATATCTTTCCCCGCAAATATCTTTCCCCCCTCTTTTTATAATTTTGGTATTGGTATATATGCCTTTTCTCTTGGTTCTGGTATCAGATTATGTTTATTCTTTCAATTCCTGTTGCAGAAATCATATCCAAGGTAGGATTATTTCTTCAGTCATCTACTAAATTCAGCTTCTTTCTGCCTTCCCAGAAACTTATCACATTGGTGAAAACATTAACGTAGAGATAACCTAGCTTTTTTGTTACACATCTGGAGGAAGACATTTACCATCAACCATCTGAAGTTCTAGAACAGCCTCCCAGCAGAAGTGGAAACAATCGAATCAGGTCTAATGTAGGTTTTGCTACTGAACAGGAGTTACCTCCAGGAGTCAGGAGGCTCCTTCAAGGTGTGTTTGCTATGTTCCTGTGTTACTCCTTCATTTATAGGAGCAGAATCTATCTTCGTAGAAGAATTTATTCCTGTTAAGCATCTGGGTATGGACTAGCATATCCAATGCAGAGCTGATTAGCCAAAGTTACCAGTAAGGGTCTATATTGAAGAGCTGTGCTTATGTCACATCTATACAGATAACTGCAGGATGAGCCCTGGGTCGTCTTGCTAAATATCCTGCAAATCCTACATTATGTAAATTGAAAATTGTTTGGTAGCCTCAGGTCATGGAAACATGAGCCAGAAGTCTGGTGGTGATCATGCTAGTGTTTAAAGTCCTCCAGAGAGCAGCCACTCATATAGCTCTCTTTGGTCATCCTGCTTCATGTTTCTTATGTGTTGTGGGTAGTCTGCTTTCAGCCTGTTGTCCTTCTTCCCCTCATCACTCTTTTGGTGTCAACCAGAAGCCAGCTGGCTGGTCCATCCTCCTTCAGTTCAAAGTTACTTTGGCGAGTACCAGAATAACACAGTACTCCCTCCAAGAGGCCCAGTGGCTGCCTTTCTCCAGTCGGGCTTAAAGGCCCTGCCAAAGAATTCAAAGAACATCTTGTTTTACAACCACAGGACGAAATACAAAAAATTCTTCCCCTTCACATGCCAGAGTTGATACTTTTTATCTACAAAGCCTGTAAGACACGGCAGAGCCTATCCCACATATCCCCTTTGCCTTCCCCATTGGCTCTTCGCTATGTGCACACCATGCAGGGTGAAGTTTGTACAGATCTGTGCAATACCATTTTCATAGAATCATAGAATGCTTTGGGATGGAAAGGACCTTTAAAGGTCATCTAGTCCATCCCCTCTGCAATTGGCAGGGATATCTACAACTAGATCAGGTTGCTCAGAGCCCCATCCAGCCTGTCCTTGAATGTTTCCAGAGATGGGGCATCTGCCACCTCTCTGGGCAATCTGGTCCAGTGTTTCACCACCCTCATCATGAAAAATATTTTCCTTGTGTTTAGTCTAAACCTACCCTCCTTTAGTTTAAAACCATTACCCTTTGTCCTGTCGCAGCAGGCCTTGCTAAAAAAACTATCCCCATCTTTCTTATAGGCCCCCTTTAAGTATCAAAATGCTGCAATAAGGTCTCCCCGCAGCCTTCTCTTCTCCAGGCTGAACAACCCCAGCTCTCTCAGCCTTTCCTCATAGGGAAATTCCATCCCCCTGATCATTTTTGTGGCCCTCCTCTGGAACATTTAATTGTAATGTAATTGTAACATTTAATGTACTTTCTAGTTAGGCTGAATGCTCCATGAGGCAGAGACTGAGGCCAGGAACTGAGATCTGGCAAAGCTGCCCATGCGAGCCCTGGGATCACCGTTTGGGGAGCCAGGCCCTAAAGTGGAGGTGCAGAAGCTGCTCGTGGTTCTGAGCAGTTCCCTGTGGCTGTAGTGGGCAGAGGCAGGTAGAGCAATGGTTTCCCAGTGAAACTCTTAGGAACAAGGAAAATGTTATTCTCAACAGAAGGACCACACATCTCCTTATCAGGGAATTCAAGACAAGTCTAAGAGCAGCTGAAAAAGCATATTCATAAAGAAGGAATGAAGATGTCTTGTATGGCAAGTTCCAGGTTTTCTGCTGGATGTTCTTTTCTCCAGCAATATTCTCATGATTGAAGCAGCAACAGGTTCAGAATAACCCACTGACCAGTTTCCAACATTGCTTAATATGATCTTTAGACTGGACAGGCTAGTTGATGGCCCAGTATAGCCCAGTGTGGCTGCAGTGCCCAGGAAGGTCTGGTCCTTTCCCACCTGATATTTGGTTCCAGGATCCAATGTATAATATAACACTGTTGTGTTACAGCCGCAAATGGGGGCTGTTATTTTATGATTGCTGGTTGTATTTACTTTGAGAAAAGTATTTTAAGACGACAAATGTCTAAGATAGTTGTGATGCAGCTGATGCACCTTTGATGTGGTTTGTGAGAAGAGAAAGAGGGCCATTCTCAGCCAAGAGCTGTGGGCCAGAAAACTCCTCATCCCAAAAATTCAGGATAAGGATGAACAGCAGCAGCAGATGAAATGAGCACACACCCAGAAAAGTGCTTTAAAACACCTTCTGCAATGAATTGTTTTCTCAGGCCTACTGTGAAATATTTAGACTTCTTCCTCCTTTTTCCCCCTGAGAAAGACTTTACATAGGTTTTAAGCAGTGATAAATAGTACAGTTGCCATAATGCCTTAGTCTTGATTGACTGCTATGTGTGTTGTAGGTAGTACATTATATGCTGGTTTTCTGACACTGGTTTCCTGTCATTAGTCAAACATCATTTCATCTGGAACAATGGCTGGATTTCCAGATGAAAGGTAAGGGCTCTGACAAAAAGGACAGGACAATCATATTTTCACGTTGGTGAAAATCAGGAGGAAATTAATTTCAGTATAGTTGCTCTGGGTTTACATCAGTGTCACTTGAAGTAGAACATTCTAGTGTACACATTTCTAGTTAGAAATAGTTGTTTAAATACAGTGCTTCTTGCCAGATATAGTGACTGTCATATACACGGAAATGTGCATGCTTGCTTGGAGGACACTAGGGTGATGGCACTGAAAGACCCATTTTACCTTCCCATCTGGCACAGGGCTCAAAAGGGCTAAATGCATATCT
Source organism: Nipponia nippon (assembly GCF_047370975.1). Classification (NCBI taxonomy): domain Eukaryota; kingdom Metazoa; phylum Chordata; class Aves; order Pelecaniformes; family Threskiornithidae; genus Nipponia; species Nipponia nippon. The sequence goes on along the minus strand of NW_028262290.1, from coordinate 20,007,715 downwards.
CTGCTAAGCCCAGGTGTACCCTGTCTGTGACAGTAACAGCTTTGGTCTGATCAGACTGTCAGCGGTTGTGGTGTCACGGTCACATTCCAGTGTTGTCATCCGGCGCTCAAGAGCAAACTGTTCCCAGAAGTCATAGGAGAAGAGGAGTATGAGAGGATTGTGTCTGGTTTGACTGTACAGACTTTGTATTTGGTTGATTTTTATCCAATTTTAAAACTTTCTGTGTTATAGAAAAGATGTTGAAAAGCAAAAGAATAAATCAGATTCTGCGCATGAACTATTTACTGGAGAGACTGAAATCACTCATGCTGGGATTACCTGTTATAACAGATACAGATACTGCAATAAGTCTTTTCAAAGATTACCCGAGCATAGGCATTTCAGGGACCACGGCAGCATATGCGCTTAGTAAGGGTTAATATAGTTTGGCACAGCTAGAATGGTAATTAAAGAAGAAGACATTACAGGCTATGGGTCCTGATGAGATACTCCTTTCCTGGGGTGTGCTGGAAGTCCCAAGGCCAAAGGCCAAGTGACCTCATGCTTCTCAGAAGAGGCCATGACACACATCCTGGAACGGCCCGTGGAAGTTTCAAAAACATCTTACATGGGCAAAGGCCTCCTACAAACACCACTGTGAGCCCCAGGACATTTTTCACTTACAATTGTTAATTTAATAACCTGGCACATCTCTCCGAACAATTAGGGACAGATATTCAGCTATTACTTGTAGATTACCCCAATACAATCACATAGTTTCTTGCCTGTCTTTCTACAGCCTTTTTAGATCATCAAAACAGGCATTTTTACCCATTTAGACAATTCTAAGTGCCAGCCTGTAGAAGCTCAAGTCTGATTCTTGAAAACCTTGATTAACATGCACATCTCTCCTACATGAAGGAGGATGCTTTCTTAGAACTGATGTTTTAAGGATTAAGTTACAGAAAAACTGCACTCCATATGGGCAGCACAAAGCAAAACCAAACACAGCCCAAAGTGTAATAATATCAGAAGAGTAATAATTTGAAATGAGGTGGCTTGTTACAAACTGCAGCCTATGTGGAACAGAAGTCCAATCCAACTTCTCTCTCCCCAGCCCTGGAAGGATTGAGGCTCGATTAGTTATGCTCTGTACAATGCTGTGAGATCCTCACATAGTGCTCTGTAAAACAGCAACTGTATTTCATTTTCTATCACAAAATGATATATCAATGCTTGTCCAAGGCACGGAAATTAGGAGCCAATGGCAAAGGTGAGATGGACATTTAGGAGCTTGGGTATTAGTTAAGGTCAACAAGCAATGAGTATATAGTTATGTCTTTCATAACATACCTCCACTTTCAATGAGAACAAGGTATTGTAGCAAATCATTAACATGAGTGGAGTATGCCACTTTGTACCAATAGAGGATGATGGCCGTTCTACCTTCTTAATAAACAGACACACTTCCTTGTAAATTTGAAATGTGACGATTGCTAGGAAAAATAAATGCATTTGTTTTTTCAAAGTCTTTCTGTCAGTAGTATGACAATGACAGTACACAAAAAAAAATATCTAAACAGTACATTGTTAGAATGTAATTCATATACATCTACATGAGTATTAAAAAAGAAAAAGAAAAAAAGGAAGTGGAAGAGTACAAAGCTCCATCAAGTCCATGAGGATCTTCATTATAGTAACTGATCAGCTTTGGAAAGCACTGTAGTCCATGCAAATTAAAAGGTCTCTGTTGGCTAAGTTGCTGTGGTTTTTTACAAAACTTTATGAAAAAGATGCAGCCTAAATTTTCTTCTGATTAGTAGTCAGCTCATGACTAGTTCATATAAATCCATTTTCTGTTCTGCCAGTGCCAAGTGTACTCATTTGCTGGTGAGTGCCCTGAATCTATAGTCCACGTTGTTCAAGGAGGCTCCCTTTTTGGAGGACAAACAGCCTTGAAGTGGGAGATGTCTCTGTGAAGGTTCACTGCAAATCTCAGAGCCCCTCTGGGTCTTCGGTCTGGAAACGGTTTCATCCATGCAGTGACTCGGCATGGGATGCCAGGCACCAGCCGTGTGGGACTGGGGACTCGTTTTCCTGGCTGAACAGTACAAGGAAATCAAACTCTCACTGGAAAAGTATTTCTTAGCTCTGGAGAGCCCATTTTGTGTTTATTTAGCTGTGTATCTTCAGAAATCACATCTAAGCAGAATGAGTGTGGTGTCTTCTTGTGTTACACAGGTTTTGATGCTGTGTGAGATCTTGCAATAAGATGGGAAAACAGGGTGAGAAAATTACCTGCAAGTATTTGCTCACCTAGAAGAAAAGCATTGACAATGTTTCCAGAAACATAAAAAGCATTTGTTTTGTCTTGCTTCTGGAGCAGGAGCCCAGGAGTGAAGAGCTAAGGAGAACCCTCAGCTACCATCAGCCGTTATGCTTCGATGACTTCAGTAACAATGCAAGGCAGCTGGGGGTTTCTCAGACGGGTCCTTGCTCCCTGCTTTGCTACTGACTTACTGCATTGACAGTCTCAATTGACTCATTTGCAAAGAAATGGCTGCAGCAGTGTTGACCAACTTGCAGTGCTCTTTTCATGGTTAATCAGCAGTTGGCAAAATATTTGAACATCGTAGTGAAATAAAGCACTAATAGTTTAGGGCAGGTTTTATGTGCTATGAAAATCAGGATGTTAATGCTTCTGTTTCAGATCTCTCTTACAGTTAAAATGAAAAGAATCTGCACTACCATCCTTCCTCTTAGGACAGTCAAATGTATTCACCTCTACTAGAGAAAAGAGCCATGAAATAACCATAAATTGCTTCAGCAAATTACAGTCTAGACTTGCTGATTTGTTTTAACAACACGAGATATCAAACCCATATGCAAGCATTATTGTAAACTGCTGTTCCTAAATGCCTGTAAACGCATTGTCCTGTAGACTGCAGCCAAGTAATTACTTAGATTTAATGTGGAATTTGTAACCGGAAGGGAGTATTCGCTGTGTCATTTGTAGTAGTCTGGTTTTTCTCTTCCTCTGACATCTTTAGACAGAGCGGCTGGGTCATCACTACCATTTGACAGCAATGCAGCTTGCAGAAGATGAGAAGGCTATTTGTGGTTAGGTAACACCGACACAGACAGTGAGCTGTGTACCTCTGAAAGGAAAATGAAACGGGACTCAGGCTGTGTTTAATTTTTAATGCTTTTTTGTGGTTGTCCAAGTTTATCTTTATAATTCATAGTACCCACAAGATGTACTCATTTCCTTCAGGACAACAGCTGTGGAACGCAAGGCGGATTACCTTTGCGGTTTCCCCACAACTGAGCTTTGCCTCCTTCTAGAAGATCAGGAAAGCTGCCATTGACTACAGTGGTCTCTTTTCCTTTGAGCGGCTACGGTGTTCAGCCAAGCACATACACATCAAGTATAGGGCAGTCACAAATTCATGATGATTTCCAATCAAAATAAAATGTGTATGAAACCTTTGCTTTTCACAGGCCAAAGGCTTTTACAAACTATTCATTATAAAACAGATTGGTACAGCTATTCAAGATTTTCAAACCTAGGAATCTAAAGCTGAGGGCAAAGTCATCCGATTGTATTGTACCTGTGACAGCAGCTTCTTGGGCTGGGACTTACTGGTTGCATCACTGGCTAGTTAATTTTGGAAACTGGAGCTATTAAATGCACAGAGTAATTGAGATGATACTGAATTTCTGTAGTAAATTAGTGGCCTGCAGGTTCAAAATGAAACGAAAAATCTCACAAAAAGAAAAATATCGAGTAATCTGTTCCCTACAAGTGAAATATTGCAGAAGTGCATTGTAAAGATGGAGCCACTGAAACTGAAAACAAGGCATTACCACTCCCCCCTCCACTGCAGTGTCGATTTTGTGGTATGTGTTCCCCTGTGTTCTGCACACACTGCTCTTGCAGAATAGAGAGGCAGAACAACAAGGCCAAGGTGGTACTGTAACCACACTGCTTCTTGTGCGCACTAACCTTTTAAAATGTTCGCTGTGTAGTCCAGCATCTGACTAACTGCATTTAGCTCCTGCAGGATTTTCCACCCTCTCCCTCAGGATAAGGCAACACTTTGGGGGAGAGATTTGTTCTGAACATAGCAATGAGGCATTTGCAGTCTTCTTTATACAATTGCTTTTTCAGTCTCAGCTTTATCAAACTCAGCAGATAAATAATATATGCCCTTCCCATTTCCTATGTGAGATCCTGAGTGAGGAGGTGCTTCTTGACAGATGTCCAGTGACTATTTTCAGAAGTGATTTTTCAGTCAAATGTAACTGTTCTAGCTGTCTAGTCGATTTAGTAGTGGCATCTCAGTTTTCAAACTTCAGCCAAGTTTTCTCATAGCTGTGACTTAAGAAGTTCAGATAGAACTTCCTAACAGGACAAAAGGGCTCTTTTTCTCTGCTTGAAATTACTTCAACACAATTTCTTCACCTTCAGAAAAATAAAAGGTGACGTGTCTCAACCAGGGAAGGAAAAAAATCAAGACGTTTGATAGTCTGAAGAGAGGAATGTAAAATGAAAGTAAGTATGGCACAAATCCTAAGGTCTTTGCTTAGAATCATTACAGACATTTAGGTACAACTTCTTTTGGCGCCCATGGGACGTCCGTACTCTTTTGGTTCTCCAAAGGATTTTGGGCAGATCCTCTCCGACAGAACAAAAGGCATTCATGTTATTGAATAAAGATGGAAAATGAGAACAGTAAAAAGGCACTGATAGAATATCAATGCATATTGAGTTTGACCTACATTATAAAAGTTTCAGTTACATTTGCTAAGAACTCATATCATTAACTCCAGTATATCCACACAAATTACAAACTAAGAGTTACAAACAGCTCTCACACCGTCTCTAGCACCCTAAGCTGTAATTTCTAAGGAATTTAGACATTCCTTGAGTTTTACAGTTATGAAAATGTTAATTTTCTTGTTTACTACCAGGGAGTATTGATACAGTAAAACGCGTTCTATCTAAAAATTGCCCACTTTAATATGGGTTGGACCATTTCACGTGAACTCCCTGTAAAAGCCTAAATATGCCATTCCATCGTTGTATTAGTACATAAACTGTGCTTGATGCATCAGGATCACAGCAGAAGAAAGTGTGACCCACAGCATGACCTAAGAAACTATTTGTGCTGGTAATATACCATCTTCTCTCTTCATAACAAAAATATGGAATACAAATTGTCTGAGAGGTAAAAAGAGCACATTGTATAGCTCTAGATGACTTAATATTAACCCTTTGGGCAATATTAACATATTGCCTCTTGCTTCTGATTTACTGGAAAAATATGTTGCAGTATATTGCAAACTCTTGCAATAGAAACAGAAACTCTTATAGAAACAGAAATTAAATTTATTGAGTAGGATGAAGTCCAGTAAATTCAGGACTAAATAAATCCCACACATTGTCTCTTCAATACACTGGTGGACATCAACTATTTCATGAGATCATACTTACTAGTTTGTCATCAGATTGTAAAACATTTTACCTAAACTGTCAGTAAATGTAAACCAAAATAAATACTGAGTAAAATGAAAGATGATACTGAAGCTAATGATAAATTCCCTTCATCAGCAGAGACTTTTTCTTTCATTCTGATTTTCAGAAGTAAAATATTTTTCAAGCAACAGCCTGAACTACTCAGCCGAGAAGTGATCCAGTTACAACACTTTATGTATGGTGTGGTTCACAGTAGCAACTTTTTTGACAACTTTTGCACATTTTTAGTTCAGAAATAGTTTGCGGTTCATGTAGTGGAATAAGTTCTTGTTCCTTTCCACTTAATGACCCTGGGATTTCTAGCAGTGATACCTTTGAGAAGAATGTTGTGGTTGAAACTTTCAATTGCTGTACTAATGCATCTCTGGTGCTCATTGTAGAACTACTGTGCAATTGAGGGGAAGACAGTAACAACTATTATTTTTAGCAGCCATCTATTTGCAAAGCAAAGTGCTGATGACTAAATAATTTGTTACACGTGTACTGGTCCAGATTCTGCTTGTCTTTTGCAATCAAAGCTCTCCTTGATGTGTCTAGAAGAACTGAGAGTGCAAGCATAGCCAATTCATTCCCCTAAACATTGAAGGACATGTTTTTCTACTTTTCTACCCATTGAGTATGAACACACCCTGGAAATAATATTTGTAGGATCAGTCACACAGTAAAAAAACATTTACTGAAAATGAAAAATTTTCCCTTAGATTTATAACATGCTTGTACAGGCAGAAAAAATATTAAAACTATGAATACTCAAAAAAAAATTAAAATAACACAATGACAATCCATATTATCATCTAAAAGCAAGGATGTCACAAATCCACTGCCACTCACCGGTCAGTATCTGAGCTCACATAACTGATTGTCATTCCTTTGATCACCATATCTCTCAATTTACATGTGCCAGTGGTGTAATTCACTCTTCTAAATGGTATCCAATGGCTACATCTAGGTTAGTAAACCAAACAGCATTCCCAGAAGCAGGAAATCAACTGTCTCTACTATTAAATTGCCAAAATAGTCCCTGGGATGGCTGTGTCCAAGGCCAGCTAGCAATCTCCCAAGTGATTCTTGGGTGCAATTCGGGAAGAGGCATAGGCCAGAGGCATTGCAGTTTGGATGCGGTGACCACGTTTTGAAGGACGAGAGTTTATCATCAGTAGAGATGCAGAGCATTCAATGCCAGTTTGCTTCAGTACCAAAGAATGATCCTGCGCACATGGATTTACTTGTACAGGCGTAGCCAGTGAGGACCACACCAGAGCACAGCCTCTGAGCCCCCACTCATGGTAAATGCAGTTTTTTCACCAGGAACTTCAGGGTACAGAATACAACAGTCTGAATAGCATTGCCCACAAGCACGAGCTTTTCTGTATTACCAGAGAAGTACAAGAAGTTTCAATAACCCTCTTAATTCTCACTACAAGGGGTCTTTCACCAGAAAGCTCTCGCACCCTGGTACCCAGGTTTGAGTTCAGGTCCTGTGATTCATTCACTAGAGGCAACTCCATTGTAGAAGTATCATGGAGATTTTTCTCTCCTAACCTCCAGATGGTTGTTATTATAGTTAGGAGTGACCTAGCCACCAGCTCTCACTTCTGTTTCTATGATGCCAATTCTTTAAGAGATGTTATGAGTGTAAATGACAACACAGTATGGTTTCTTATGCTTGCAAGGGGCTGTTAAAATGTATATATTCACCATTTTTTTCCTCTTGCCTGTGGAACTAGGCTAAAGATATATGCACATTTTCTTTGTGTTTCCACAATAAGCAATTTCAGCACATAAGCTGTGTTCCTCTGGTCAAAGTTTCCATCTGAGGCTTACTTTCAGAAGCTGGAAGACAAGCAGTTGTTTTGCAAGGAAGGGCTGTTGACGTCAAAGCTGTATTTGAGGCAGGTCTGGAGTGCAGCTTGAGATTATAACTTCCTGTATACTTTGGTCCTTTTGAGAAAAGTTGCAGTTAGACAAAAGGCAGTTGATTATTTTACGTGGTTACAGAAGTGTTTGGGTTCCCTGGTAAGTCCGGATGCATAGCCACTCACAATCATCTGCAGATATTAAGATTTAAGATCTGGGGATGAGTGAAGCAGAAATTAAAAAAATGACCATACGCAATTCACTTTGGTGTCCTTCAAAGATGTTAATTTTTACAGATCCTACATCAGCATTCTACTTATCCATCTCCATCCATCCGGCATTTTTACATTCACTGCTGCCTTTTGCAAAAATTGCAGTTCCATGGAACAGCAAATGAGTAATACAACAGAAATGCAGAGGACATATTTAGTTAAAAAAAGACAATAGAATTCATCATTGGACTTAAAGGAAAAATAATGCATTTTTAACTCATACTTCCAGCACAATCTCATTAAAAACCAGGTAGGTCTCGGGTGTGTATTTGCTTGATCATCTCACAATGGTATTAATGTAACTAATTTTTTATTAGTTACGACACAACACAAAACAAAGGTAGCAGATGTGTGAAGATATCTGGTCAGAGAGTATGCCCTTACATTTCCAAGAAAGTTGGATGTATGTTTATACAGTTTTGGAAAGGCATAGTATTCACTTCAACTCCGTGCTACTGGCCTTTACCAAACAGCTAGCAAGATATAACAAAAGATCCAAGAAGTGCCTGCAGATGTATTTTAGAATAAAAAGTAGCTTGTTAGGGAATTTAGGAAATACTTCCTCATGCTTATCAGTCTCTATACGGAAAATGAAAAAGATACACATCCATTTCTACCGTAGCTCGCAAAAAAGTATATACTAAAGTGCATTATATCAGCACCTCATACAATTTGTTATTATTGCAACTGGGCTGTTATAAAGCTGGGGCTACTTAAGCGTGGTGAGAACTGTAAAGAGGGCAGATACCCCTCTGATTTCTGGCTGTTCACACATGCTAAGCAATGTAGAGGCTAATCAGGCCACATTTGGGAAGCATATATGATCTCCTCCATAGGTGCATAGGGGATTCATCAACTGCCATCAGGATTTAATGCTGGCAAACTCTCTGTTGGACACTTGAGTGGACCTTGACAGATGGAAGTCCCTTCCTTGTAATGACAGGGCCTCATCATAGAACAGGCAGGAAATTCAGATTATCAGTGGTCCATTTTCATCCTTTTTCAGTATGGATATCACGGTTAATGTTTCTGTGGAAGGAAAAGCTCTGCAACTTTTAGATTTGCCATTGTCAAATGTTTTATTTCCAAAGTGGAAGATTTCTTTTGAATCAAGGAAACTTAATTTGCCAATACCTGAGAGTCCTTTAACTAAGGGCACCAGCAGGCAGACAGCAGGAAGGAAAGGTCTGGGGGGGTGAGTCTGGGTTTTATGGTTGTTGGGGTGTTTTTTTTACTGGTAAAAGTAAGACAGAGAAGAGAAGACAGTAGCTGCTAGAGAATTGGAGGAGATCTGGAAAATTGCAGAGATAATGAAGATTATCTGCACGCAATGGTTGCAGGCTGAATGTTATCCTTGAGCATTCAACAGCAGTCTGAGCCACATCAGGTCATCTGACAGACCCCGGGGAAGAGAAGATCCAGAAAGGTGTTTGGAGTCTCCAGTGAAGTTGAGAGAGGGATGTAATGGAAAAGAGGAGAGGAAAAACAAGATTTGCAGATACGTATTGATGAGAAGACCTGAAAAACTGATCCATGAGTGGTAACAGTAACCCATCATATGACCAGGAGAACAACACAGAAGAAAAAGGAGAATTATTGCGAATTTGCTGCATGTGAGAATGGAAAGGAGAAACAAAAGATGGAAGATAAAGGACATTCTGGATCAGGAAGAAAAGAAATATAGTGGAGACAGACAATGGTCACAGCTTACACAGAAATCATGGTGATATTTGGGAGATCATCAGAAAGAACAAAAGATGGAATGATACTCAGAAAGTTGGGAGAACAGAAAAAATGGGACTTAAGATCCACACTAAGAAAAGGCAGGTCTGCCTTACAGAGGAGCCCTTGTTAAAGATTAATAGATGTGCAATGGCAGCGAGCAAAAGAGTAGAACAGAAAGGTATGGGCAGTGTTAGTTTCAAGCCTTGGAATAGTAGGCCAGCAGGCAAAAGGATCCTTGTGGGACTAGAAAAAGTCCACAACCCATTCTTCAGTTTGGGTTAAATGCCATGGTGTTGTTCCTGTTAAAATAGATGTGAATTGACTGTATCTTCTTAAAGAAAATGTTCACAGAAGTGCTGTAAATCAAAGGACAAAAACTAGTCATGTGGTATGAAGCAACAACCACAGTTCCACCAGAAGAACTTCTTAGAATGTAGACCACATGTTTGTGAGGCAGGCAGATGGTCAGAGAGAAGTTGAACGACTTTGACAAATTTTCCAAGACGTTCAAGGCCAGAAGATCTGGAGCACAGTGACAAGATACAACAGATTTGGAAAACACGTTGTTCCAAATGATCTCCTATCCCTCAGTCAACCTACAAAGTCTACCCATCACTCTACTATCGAAGCACACAAATAAGAGGGCTCATGCCGGCGGAAGATCATGACCTGAAAGCCACTCAAGACTAGCATCTGTTCTTGAATAAACCCTTGCTTATATTAGTACAGATTTGTGATGCTATTTTAGAAGTTGTTAAGCTCTGAGCAATAAATCCTAGAGTCTGGCTTTCAGAGAACGGGGCTTACAAACTGCACTAAGCTCACAGGTGGTATAAACATACTCAGTTTTTGCCCTTTCACCAAAGGAACCAGTGAATAAGTGAACGTTAAGACGTTCTTTAAGACCCCCGAAGACCATAGAGCAAGCTTATGAGCACCAGCCTGGGAGGCATTGGCAAGATACACAACATCTGTGTTTGGAGCAGATAAGACACACAGACCCTTGGACAAGCTGAGATCTTTATTCTCTCCCACTAATAACATTCTCAATAGGGTGCAGGTGCCTCCTGTTATTTTGAGGAATTCCATCTAGCTTCTCCTGCCAGGACTTAAGAAGCCAAACATACACAAAGTGCATCCACCCAGTGCATACTCTTACAGCCTGTAATTGTTGCGGAATGGTGGTGGATTATTCACTGGGAAGTCTGGCGGCAAGAAGGCATGGTTTCCAGAGTCACTTGAATGCCAATATTATAAAAACTATATATATGATGATGACCTGCTTTACCTTTTTGCAACATATGGGAAACTGGAGGTAATTTTTTTTATTATTGGAATAATGTCTGGATACTGATGAACTCATTAGCTGATCTGAAAATCTGGAAAGGGCTCCCAAAGGCAATGCAGGTCCTAGTTCAAGAGACGAGGGAAATTAGGAAAGTCACACTGGAACTTTAGTGTATAATAATTACAAATTTTTCAGGATCACTTTATGGTCAATAGCATTTTTATAGCACCTTTTGTTATTGAAATTCTTCACATTTTTTTTCCTGCTTACTTTTTCTGCCTTCACAGAAAAGCATGAGAAGGACAAAAAGTGTTCTACAAAAAAAGCAACAACACCTGTTTTATTATATGAAATGTAACACATATACTTCTTTCTCCTCTGCATATATACACCAAATAAATATAGCCCAGATGGCACTCTGAGTACGTATGTGTTCCCATTCATGCCACACATAGTTATCCTTTCAAGAAGTCACCTGCTAACTCATGTGCTATTCTGCAGCCTGGAAGTGCTCCTACTGTTGCAATACTGCACCAAAGAAGATGCTGATCTGCAGGGCAGATGTTATCCCTGATAAATTCTAAGTCTGGTAGTGTATAAAACATTGATTTTTCTGCTGAATTAAGTATTGATTTAATTGGGGCTTTTTCTGCCATGCAATTTTGAGATCATGGAACACTATTTCTGAAGCTTGTACATATTGCTTGGTGGTTTGTAATATTTCAGTAATGTCTTGAGGCTTTCTGTTTCATTGCAATTGCATTTACAGCAATAAATTTTTCAACAAACACTGGATTTTATTAAACTGGCAAAATATGTGATAAAGCAAGCTAAACAAGTCCACAGTCAGCTGTGCCAAAAGCAAACAAGTGTTTTCTTTTAAATGCTAAAATAATGTGCAAATGAGACTCGGCAAAACTAAAATGCAGAATAATTCCAAAACTGAAGTGTGTATAAAATTAAAACTCAAGAGAAGAATGGTCACACCATCCAGCTGCAGTTCCACAACAGAAGGGATTCATCATTCCACGAGTAAGGAAATCTTTAGCCATTATTTCCTATCCTTGGCCACAGTGTATTGCTCCTTCAATATGGTTAACTTAACCGAGAGACTAGATCCTTGGCCCTGAGCTGGAGCAAATGATCCTCCTTTTTTAAACCTCTTTTTGGGTTAATTTTCACCTGCCTATATTTACCAGTTGAGAACCAGCAAACAGGTGTACCGGCACAACTGAGGACACATTATGTTCTCAGGGATGAGACAACAGATCTGGACAAGACAGGCAACTCTTTACACCAGCCTTGCTGCCTGATTGTATATATGGCGTAAGTATGGTCCCCCTAGAAGTGATGCACTCTACTGTTTTTTCCCTTTGCTTTCTACTTTTGTTTCCCATCTTTTTTCCAGTGAACAAGTGTGAAAGAAGTGGGGACAGCCTTGTCCTCGCAGTTGCTGAGCTTCCTCAGCATCCTTGGAAACACCATTAGGGTTCATCTTCTGGCCATCTGCAGCGGCAGTGCCATATTCATGTTGATCGACAGGCAGCTCACCCCCCAAAACCCCATGTGCTGTCAGTGCAAAATAAAAATAGTTCCTTCAGTGTTTTGTTTTAAATTAAGTACATGTAGTTTCTCCTCCTCTCCTCTTATATCCTGTCTCGAGTGTTACAAAGCTACAGTGTGCATTTTATAGTTTTATCATGCCTACGCATATCCAAGATAGATAGGTAATTCAGAGGTGAACACCAGAAGCAAAGCAACTGCAGTCATATCAGAAGGTAAGTCGTTTTCTTCTTTCTCATACAAATAATATAGAAAGTCATAGAAACATGAAACCCATCCCCTAACACAATCATTCCTATTTCGTCTGTTCTTAATACCCTTCAGTGACAAAGACTCCACAGTCAGCCCAAGCAGTCATTTACAGCACTTAATTATCTTTACCAATTTTTCCTTGGTGTCCTATCTTGGTGGATAGCCGTTTCCCTGTAAGCGGGACACGGTTATGGCTGATATAAAAGATTTTTTTCACTAGCCAGGGCTCCATTGCCCTCTTTTAAGCTGATCATCTTGTTAGGAACATAAATATTTCGCAGGTTCCTGGCTGGAAAAGCGTGGTGGCTCTTCACACCAGTGAAGAACTTTCTTCAAAGCCTCTCTTTTACAAGCCTTGTGACTGCAAAACATATGCATGAACAAAGGGGAATGATTATTTCCTGAACTCACCAATTAGTAAATGTATAAAAACCGGCAAATGTCACTTCTTTACAATGGTAAGAGAAAGAAAGAATATCACCAGAGGGAAGAAAGAAGACTCTCAGGAGCTTTGTGTTGAGAACTTTAATGACTCATTCCCTAAGAGAGAGAGATTTGCTAAAAGCATTGTTTTCTCTTTCCCATTTTCAGTGTCTCTAGCAAGGCTCAAGCAAGGGCAGGAGATACTCCTCTAGGAAGAATTCATCTAACTAAACATAGACATTTTCAATAAAGACATCTGCAGCTGAGCTAGTCCTCTCGATTCCCTTTACAGTTAATGGACAGAAAGAGTTGCCTGTTGGTTGTGATTTAGCTTATGCCTTGGACACCTACTTTAGGATGAGATGCACCCCACAAATGCATAATTTGCTCCACTGACTACAAATTGAACCTGAGATAAATAGCTTGTATATAGACATCTAGACTGTATGCATTTAAAGTGAAGTGAGATGAACCCTTCTGCTGCTGACTTCTAACATGAACATTTTCCATGTAAGGAGTCATATTATTTGCAAGCAAAATCATAGCCTTGTTTTGATTAAATTTTTTTCTGAAGCTGCAGTCCATTAACAGTCACTCATGCAGATTGTAATGACGTATTGTATATTCTTTTTACAATCTTATGTAACAGGTCTAGTGTGTAACAATGTCATGGTAATTAGAATCACAACTCAGATTATTACGGGCATTTGCTGTTTGGCTTGTGCTTTTAAAGTGTTATTTCTCTCATTTGGCAGCCATACTGCCAAGGATGTGGCAAGGCAAGGGAGATGTGCAAATCATCCACTAAAGTTTCTATCCCAAATCAAAGCTAATGACACCCCAGGAAAGTCAGAATCCTCCTTAACTCTGTTTTCATTATCAATCCATGAGAAAACTTCCTCCTCTCCTTGAAATTTTTCTTCCAAAATCAAGCAAAGAGGGCAGAAATTGAGACTGCCTGGTAACTTGGGGTGCGGCTGAGGCTGCAGTACCAAAAGCATCTGCAGGGAACCTCCCCAGGTCATCTCACAGGGCCGGTTCAGAGCACATCGTTCTGTGCTTGCCGAGGGATACCTGCTGTTGCAGTGTCTGTGTTCTACCGCTGCTCTTCTCCAGTCTGCTTCTGCCTCCGAAAAGAAGCCCTAGGCTGAAGAAGAACTGGATGAAGCAATCAGTAGATTAGCATTCAGACAACTAGCAAGTATCTAATGCAGGTTTTTATAGTAGGGTATGCAGGCAAGGCATTCTTGGCCCTCTAATGAATTTCTTTCGATTCCCAGTTGACCTGTTTCATATGTTCGATGTGCTCATGGCTCTAGTAGAATAAAAATGCAGCTGAGGAGGCAGCTGCCAATACTGATGTGCGTTGCTACTGCAATGGTGGTGTTCACTGTAGCTCCTTCAGACATGCCCTGTCCTTTGGTTATGGACTTTACTTTTCTAACCAGTGACTTGGAGTGTGACAGCAATTGGTTGGACTAGTAAAACAGCAGCTAGCTGGCAGTGTGGAAACTCATACAGGTTGGCCAAGCAGCCCGGAACAGTTTGTAAGGAAAATGAGGGGTTAAATGACAAATAACAAGGTATACATTGCCACTAAGCTTCTAAGAAGTCAGGGTAGGAGAAGGGCTGGAATACCTAGAAAAATTAATGTTGAAGTTTGACACCTCACAAACCTACCCTAATTGCAGCAGGACCTGGGAGCATATGCTGTGAGCAGCATGTAAAACAAGTATGTGTGAATACCTAATAGCAATATGGTTAAAACCAGGAATAAGGACTTTCAAGTTGGACAATTAGATTGTGCATGAATGGGGGTTAAGTCCTTTGTTTTGCTTTAGGAGTTTAGGTAAGTTACATCAGCTCCCTGTATTTTGTTTTTCTCATCTCTAATACTGAGATGAGAGACATGTATAGAAAGACTTCTTACTTTCCTCAGTATGAGGAGATGCCTTGCTCAGGGAACAGCATGGAAGTAATTTCTGCCTCTGCTGAAGCGAGAATGGATTAGGTACCACTGACAAGCTGTCACCATCATTTTGCCTTGGCAGGTATGGTAACCAGTCCCTGTTTCCATTAGGCTTTACTGTTCTTTGTAAGGATAGAAACACAAACCACTGTATCCATGAATAAAACATGCTGCTCTACAAAGAGATCATTTCCCCTGCAACTCCAGTGATCGTCCTGACAAAATCATCTCAGAAACATCGCAAAGAGAATGAGATGTAGCTGAACACGAGGAGAGAACTTGGAAAAAGGAATAAAGTTAATAAATAAGGATTGGGGGAAAGCACAGGAGAATTATTTGTGACACAGACATGAGGTTCAGAAATGAGAAGATTTTTAAATGGTCAGGATGTCAGGAAGGTGTTAAAAAAACATTCTGAGAGCAGACTTCAGTCCGGGGAGAGCGCTGTAATTCCCTTAACTTCAGTACAATTTATTTCAAGTCAGTCAGAAAAGACCCCAAATGTATATGACACAGTACTGCAGCTATGAGGAGATGAGTAACGGGGCTGGGAGCTGGAGAGGTGAGTGCGGGAGGGAACACCCGACCCCTCTCGGCCGCAGGCCTGCAGGCATACAGCTGCCTGGTGGCCCCCACCACCCTTGAAGGGTCCATGGGACCTGCTCAGCTGCAGCCCCCCGGCCCCGAGCCCTCCCCATCCGCTTCCCCGACAGCCGATGGCTGGGGAGCGCTGGCACGTCTGCTGCCTCAGGAGAGGGGCTCTCTGTGGCCCCGCCGCTTCTTGTCCTCATTTCTCACGCAAGAGAGTACTCATCACGGCAGGCACGTGGGCAAGACATTTCTCTCTCCTGCTCTGCCCTTAGAGGGGTATTGCTGCTTGCTGCGAGCAAGCACGAGACCGCCGAGCCCTGCAGGCCTGCTTAAGGAGAGCGGCGCATTCATGCTGCCCGGGGAGCAGAAGAGAAATCGGATGAAAATCGGTAATTTGCACACGTTGCTCCCTCCCGCGCCCAGCACCGCTGTCAAGGAAGACTGGGGCGGCAGGGCCTGACTCTGCCCATCTCCCAGCTGGGCTGGCCCCGTTCTTGGTGCCCACCAGGAGGAAGAGGAGGCCGGCAGGCACGCGGGGCGCCCGCACCGGCCCCTGGCTGTGCCCCAGCCTGACGCCCCCTCCTCAGCTCCCCGCCTGCCCCCAGCAAAGGCTACTCCTTACTGCAAATTTGTTCACTTTAGCTGTAGGAAATAACAGCTTCCAACACCAAATTTGAGCTTCTGCAATGTATTACTGTTAATGGATTCTTGCATTTAATTAATGGCCACAAGATCTAGTTGAGACTCTGAAAAAATTCTTAATTAAGCACGCAGAGAGCTGTCTTTGGGACAGCACTTTCAAGCTTGTATATATTCAGCTAGTAAATGCTAAAAATGAAGCACATATTACCTTATCATATGAACTCAGAAACTTGGATCTGTGGTGGTTGTTCACTTCATGGCCATTTTAAAATCAATCTCGGGAGGTTCTCAGGATACAGTTTAGAGTATCAAGCTGTAGAGGAAGTGCTGTTCGACTTGCTTAAGGATTGTTAACGTTGTCAATTCATCAAGTTGATTTATATTTCTTGTTTTCCCCAGCTTTCAGAAAGTGTCTCCTCTTTGCCTTTTTTCATGGCACGCTGAATGATGTAATTCTGGCATGTTGTCCATCTGCAAGTGTCAATAGCCAGGAAGATTTATAGCTCAGGGATAAAAAACTCCTCCAGCTATGGTCTCCTCTTGTCTTTTAGTCCCATAGTCAGAAAGAGGGAATTGATTTTAAATTGACTGTAAATACTAATGCTGAAGTACAAATTCAAAATGTTACTGTTTTGCTACACATATTCCAATATATAGTAGTTTGTGCTACTCAAAATGACAAGGAAAAAACCTCCAAATTTTCCAAGATGAGTTACAAAATGTTTACTTGGTATTTCTTATTTGTCGTGATGCTGTGATAAAACTCAAAAACATGTTAAAATGTTCTCCTCTCTATATTACCCCTCATAGTAATCCCCTAGAGCAAATTTATTCATTTATTTTATTAGCTATTTTTCTTTCATGTCGGGAAATTTTAAGCTTGATGTAAGAAAATATCTAAAGTTCCAATGTTAATAAATGAATGCCAAGTTGGATCAGGCTCAAAGGCAGCTACATTAAAGCAGAGTCCTTAAGTCACGTGATTCAAATTTCTTGAATTTCCTGTATTTTTCATCCACTAATTTATCTTCTGGGACTGATCTTTACCATCACTACAGAAGTTAATAGTATCTTGTAAACGTTCCATACATAAAATGAAGTTTGTCCATACTCTTGCACAGTGGGAAAGTGCATCTTAACAAGCAAATGATCCATTTGGTTCACACAAAAGACAAACTAGCACTTTATTTATTCACAGCGTACACGGATCCTACATGTGTACATTCTCCCTTGCGCCATGACTGTCACAGAGTTGTTTTCTCCTATCTCATACCTACCTGAAGGATGCCACCACTGTTGTATTACTAAACTAACCCCAACATTACTGAACTAAAATAGATTCTAGATCCCATTAGGTGATGAGGCCAAATATCTCTAGATGTCCTGTATCTCATGCACAGGACACAGACTTCCACACTTTGCTGTATTGGTAAGCTGTAAATAAAATTACTATGTTCTTCCTTAGTAGGTGTCACTTCTCTGAACCATAATTCTGAATGAATTATTATTGAACTGACTGATGGGTTTCACAATAAAAGAGAAAGGTCTTCTAACAGGAAACTGAGCAAAAAAGGATATTTGTTAATTTTTTTTTTTTTTTCATTTTCATTTGGTAATACATAGAACTAGCTGCGATACCTTTAAAAAGCCTATGCTGAGTTTTCTGCATTTTTAAATAGTCCCCTCAAAACACCTTGCATTTACCATTATTATGTGAGGTTTGGATCACCACCTTTCTGGTTGGTTCCTGCAGAAGTGGCACAAGAGCAGAACATGACAGATCCAGAAAAGAGATTTCATATGACTATTGCCTTTTTAGAGCATTTTAAGCTTTATTAGCAAAACAGTTTCAACTTTGAATTAAGTGATGGAGCTCCTTGGCATTAGAAAAGGGCTTTCAAAACCACTGTTTTAGTTTCCGAGAAGAAAAAGCTTAATACCAAAACCATTTCTGTTTCCAACTATAACAGTATCTGGCAAAATGGGATATTGTAACAATAATTCCCGGCTCTTGGTGAGCGTGGATGGTTTTCTCTTCCACAGTAAGAGCAGAGGAATGCAGTGGAAGGGTCAGTTTTGAGCTCGGCAGACAGCCGTGTATGTGATTTTAGGCAAGTCATTCAAGACTACATCCAAAAAAGGCAGCAGGCAACACTTACAGTGCATAACTTCAGGATCCAGTCTCCTCTTACAGTGCAGGTGGAGGGCTGCACGTCTTAGGAAGCAATCCAACATAACCGGGGAGCTGTCTACATCTAGCTAGCAGAGAGATCAGAGTTATCGCTGAGAACAGTAACTGGACTGAGCGCCTGTGAGGTACTGTCTCCTGCCTCCTGCTGAGACAGAAAGCTGTGGGCAGGTGCAGAAGCAGAGCTAGACGCCCAGGGAACTGAAAGTCCGAACCCCTCCCAAACATTTCAAACACACATTTCTCAAATTTCAGTTCCTTCAGCATTAGGTGGCAGCTGACAGGGCTTTTAAAAGGATCAAAATTTTGGATTTATATCCTTTAAAGTTCTATCTGCATCCTACATTAGGCATTCTTGCTAGCTCAGCAATCCAGCAGCACTGAACTCTGCAAGCTAATTTCTCATTTTACCTCAGCTATTTCAGTGTTACCCTGTAATGTGCAGAGCAGGTGTGTGCTAAATCCTTCATGGATCTGGCACGTAACCATTCTGCATTCATTCCTTTACCTGTAAAAGAGGAGTAATAGTTCCATACCCACAGGAATACTATGAGAATAAATACATACATGTTTCTGGAAGTGTTCAGGTAGTACAGACGCTGGCATTGTAAAATTAGCTGGAAGTAAGCTGTGCTATACAAGATCTAAACAAGTCAGTGACTTAGAAGATCAAAACCCACTTTTGGGGGAAGAAAAATTAGGCATACACAGTCTTTCTAGACCACCATTTGAATTCTGGTTGAGGCCTTTTAGCTGTCAAAGTCATTACATGTAATTACACTGTAGATTGTATTAAGAATTAGTAGTTTATTCTAGTTGAGAGGAAGCAACACAATAAATACAGAAACAGTTTTCTTGATACTAGGGTACATTTGTTGATGGCGCTACGGGATTAATTTTGAGTATGGAGTCTGAGGCACTTCCCAGAAGAGATCCTGTCAGAGCTGAATGTCAAACAAGTAAGTTTCTGGCGATATTTTCTAAAAACTGGTTCCTTTAGCACACATGAAGTTAAGAATCCATTGCCATTCATCTCCATGACTGGTGGTCAGCAGACGCCAGTGTTGGAAAATAAATGCCGGAGAGGAGCCAGAGGTGGGCCCGGCCCGGCGGCAGGCCCCTGGCCCACTCCTGGCTGTATGCCTCCAACATGAGGCAACGGATGGTTCACCCGTGGCAGTTCGTCCTCGTCTCCAGGAGCCGGGGGGCACGAAAAGCACTGGCAGTTCACAAGCTGAAAAGACACGACGGCGGGCGCCTCCTCACGCAGTGCGTACTCAAAGTGTAAAACTTTGTGCCATGCGAACTGGATGTGGGGAGTCTTATGCGCATTATAAAATTAGAGAAATTAATCTGCAGCCCTTAGTGCCGTCTCTGGTTCAGGCTAACCCAGCAGCGACTCTGCCCTTGAGTCCAGCTAAGCCAGGCCTCTCCGGCCGCGGGCAGGCCAAGCCCCGGGTGCCACGGCGGAGGCGGAGGCACGTCTCCCCTGCTCACTGCACTCTCGAAGCAAACGCACATTACAAAACCCCAAGCCCGGGACGCACAAGCGCCAGCTTCGCAGCGCCCGGTCCCCGCCAGCCCAGCCCCGTCCCCCGGGGACCCGCGCCGAGCGGGTTCAGGCCGTCTCCTGCCGGCCTCGCCCCCCAGGGAGAGGGCGGCGGGGCGGGATTGCGCGGGCGGGCGGCGCGGCCGGTGGCCGAGCGCGGCAGGCGGACCCACGTCCCGCCGCGGGGCGCCGCCCGCCCTCCCCGCCAATGACGGCCGGGGCCGTCACGGCGGCGCGTCACGGGGGCGGCCGCCAAGATGGCGAAGGTGTCGGAGATGTACGACGTGACGTGGGAAGGTAACGCCGCGGCCAGCTGGCGGCCTCGCGGCCGGGGCCGGGCCCGGGCCCACCGGCCGGGCGCAGGGCGGGGGCGGCGGTGCCCGCACCTGCGCGCTGCCCCCGGAGCCCCGCTGCGCGGCGGGCCCGGGGCGGGTCGGCGCCTGTGCCCCGGCAGCCGGTGCCGGGCGGTGGCGGTACCCAGGCGGGGCGGGAGGCCGGCGGGTGGCCGATACAGGCGGGGCGGTGTTGCCCGAGAAGCGGAGCTGGCGAGCTGTGGTTACCCCCGCGGTGGGCGGCCGCGCTCCTCCAGGCCGCCCGCCGGCTCGGAGCCGCCCGGAGAGCGGCGAGGGCCCCCGCCTGGCGGCGGGGGGCAGGGGGCGGCTTCCCTGCCGCGGTGCCGCTGCGGGCGGGGGCCCTCAGCCGCTGCCTCCGCTTCGTGGGGAGGGACCCCCGTTTCCCCAGTGTTTGGCGTTCTTCCCGCTGCTTCCCAGCTCCCCAGAATACTGATACGGCGCTTGCGGGGAAAAATGTCCTCTGGGTTGGGTCAGGGGTGTGTGTCCCAGTTCACCTTTCGGAACGCCTGAAAAGAACCTGATGTTTTCCTCAAACTCGATGGTAAGCGTTTGTGGAGGAACGCCCAGAACCTCTGAAGTGACACAAAAGTTTTTGAAAATCCTGCTCTCCAGGGCTTTGTAGCTTTCATGTCTGATTTTTTTTTTTTTTTTTTTAAATAGCAATACTTTTTGAGGTTTCCCTGGCATTCCAGATGATTTTCTTGTAAGCAATAAATGTTCAAATGTGAGTTCATACAGTACTCAAGCCTGTTACAGTCTCCTGTCAGGAATAAATTAATGCTTCTCCATAATTTTGGCCGTAAAGGGGGAACCTTTAGCTAGATGGTCCAATACATTGCAAACATTATACAGTAGAGGAGATAACGCAGAGAGAAGCTGTGTGATCTTTGGGTTTTTATTTACTGCTAATATGTGAAGAAATAATTGAGCAGTAGAATAATTCCCTGAGCATAGATTATTGGTTTGTTTGGTTTTGTAGTAGGCGGGTAAGAGGAGGAGCATTGCGTGGGATGTATTTTAGCAGATGCTAGTAACTTGCCCATCAGAAATAGTGCCCATGCTGTCTTTCCTGCATGTTTTTCTAGAGGACTCGGAAAAAAAATTGAATTTGAAATATTCCATTTTCAGCTCAATTTGCATTAATCTCAGAAAATATTTTAGATGGTGTTGAAGAAAATAGTGCTATAACTGAATGATTAAGGATGAAGAAAAGGGCTTTCTTGCTAGCATGTCTAGTGGTTGGTTTATAGGTAGTTTTGCTCTGGTATTTGGTTGCATCACCATGATGTCATTAGACTAATTTAGCACTTTGGGAAAAAAATTGGTTGCCCATTCTTTTATATCTGTTGTGACAAGGTACAGCGGTTGTGAATCTCAGCTTGGATAGAGAGCAGGCGGGCCACTGTACGGGAAGGGTAGTTGTAAAACAGCTTGTGTAAAGAACTCTTCTAGTTTTTTACTTTGCTTGAACAGAAATTGTTAGAAAAACTAGAGATTTGGGGTTTTTTCCCTCCTGTTGTTCTCAGGTGTCAGGGATTGGAAAGAGAAATGAGATTTTTCATAGGAGAGGTAACATGCACTGTGGATGTTTCTGTACATTTAGCCCTAGATCGTTTTGGCTGAGAGTTTTGCAGAGTTGGTGTCTTTCTGCTCTTAAGTAAAGGCCAGGTATAGGATGCTCAAGCTTACTGCTTTTGGACTTGGCTGATTCATACTGAGGTGAGCATCCTACACTTGGAAATAGCCTCCATATTTTACTTCCAAGAGTTTTGATTGACATTTGTGGCATTGTGCTAGGTGCATGGTTTTGCATACGGGTATGCTGCATAGGAAATTTTTGAGGACTAGCTGGCGAGTTTTGTCATATCAACTTCTAAGTTGATGTCTTTCAGTTTACGTCCAAATGAAAGACTTGGGAGTATAGGGGAAAACCTTGAAGATCTGCGTTGGCACACGCAGCTGTCTGCATTTTAGAAGAGCACATTTGAAAAAATACATTTTTTTTTTTCCTCTATTTTAAGAGACGTAAAGTAAAAAAGAACAGATTCCTGCAACAGACCATGGCTCTCCTCAGAGAAGACGGCTCGTCTCTCTACTCCATGTGTACTCTAACAGATCCCTGGTGCAATGAGGCTTTTCATGAGTGGGGTGATCTCAGCAGTGTTGTGACCTAGTCCCTGTCGTGGTTTAACCCCAGGCAGCAACTAAGCACCACGCAGCTGCTCGCTCACTCCCCACCAGTGGGATGGGGGGGAGAATCAGAAGGGTAAAAGTAAGAAAACTCGTGGGTTGAGATAAGAACAGTTTAATAACTGAAGTAAAATAAATTAGAACAGTTAAATAGGCAAAGCAAAAACCGTGCACGCAAACAAACCAAAACAAGGAATTCATTCACTACTTCCCATGGGCAGGCAGGTGTTCAGCCATCCCCAGCAAAGCAGGGCTCCATCATGCGTAACAGTTACTTGGGAAGACAAACGCAACCACGCCGAATGTCCCCCTCCTTCCTTCTTCTTCCCACAGCTTATATACTGAGCATTACGTCGTATGGTATGGAATAACCCTTTGGCCAGTCTGGGTCAGCCCCCTGGCTGTGCTCCCTCCCAGCTTCTTGTGCACCCAGCAGAGCATGGGAAGCTGAAAAATCCTTGACCAATATGAGCACCACTTAGCACCTATTTAGCAACATGTTGTGGTTTAACCCCAGCCAGCAACTATGAACCACACAGCCGCTCACTCACTCCCCCCTAGTGGGGTGGGGGAGAGAATTGGAAGGGTGAAAGTCAGACAACTCCTGGGTTGAGGTAAGAACAGTTTAATAATTGAAGTAAAATAAAATAGAATGATAGTAGTAGTAGTAGTAATAATAATAATAATAATAATGATATAATACAATAATAATGTACGATGCAAGTGATACACGACACAATTGCTCACCACCCCCTGACTGATGCCCAGCCTGTTCCCGAGCAGCAATCCCTTCCCCCCTGGCCAACTCGCCCCAGTTATGTACTGAGCATGATGTCATACGGTGTGGAATAGCCCTGTGGCCAGTCTGGGTCAGCCCCCCTGGCTGTGCCCCCTCCCAGCTTCTTGTGCGCCACGCAGAGCATGGGAAGCTGAAAAGTCCTTGACTGGTGTAAGCACTACTTAGCAACAACTAAAACATCAGTGTGTTATCAACATTATTCTCATACTAAATCCAAAACACAGCACTCTACCAGCTCCTAAGAAGAAAATTAACTCTATCCCAGCTGAAACCAGGACACAACACTAAGCACTACTTAGCAAGAACGAAAGCATCAGTGTATCATCGACATTGTTCTCATCCTAAACCCAAAACACAGCCCCATGCCGGCTACCAAGACGAAAATTAACTCTATCCCAGCTGAAACCAGGACAGTCCCTAACAAAGAACTTGGACACAGGTCTGGGAATTGAATGTAGCTCATCTTGAGTTTGTCTAAAACGCTTAATTTCTGTGAAACCAGGTGTATGGTTGGTATTAATCTGAAAAATGTCCTTTATGTACTCGGTCCTTTCTAAACAAGATGCTCTTTACGTACATCTTGCTCAAAGCTGAAACTGTGATTGGAGGTTAGGGAAGAAGAATAACATGAGGCAGATGAAATACAGTTTGTAGCCTGCTTTGCTTTTCGCTCAGGTTCTTTGGGACAAAGGTGGGAGTTTAACAATGATTAAATTGTATGTTAGGTAAATGCATTGCCCAGGTGATTAGGAAAGATAACTGACAATAATTCTTATTTCCACTGCTGGAGATGATGTCTTTATTTTTTCTTTCTTTCTTTACTTTGTCTGCAGCTGTGTCTTGAGCTTTATAGTGTATTTTTAAACCTGTGGAGCAGGAAAACCTCTCATTTATCTTCAGGATCTTGTTCAGTGGACTTTGATGATCAAAACGTGGCTTCAGGGTGCTATTGTATTAAAAGAAATGCTTATATGTGGATATGCCTCATATATTTTACGGCTTACTTATTTGAGACTAAGGTGATATGTTGCTCCCTTTTTTGACACTGTTGCTAGTTATCCTGTAGAAAATGACATTCTGTTTCCTGCTTCCTTCATATTTACAAGAATTAGAAACTACTTGGAGTGACAGGGAGCCAAGAATTGCAAGTCTGGCAAAGAAGCATGATGTAGTTCAGCACGTCAGTTGTAACTGGTGATGTGGAGCCTCTTACAGCAGCAGCCTCTTAAGCCATGCAGAACTTTACAGGGACTGTTCGTAAACATTTAACATGGTTTCAGTGGTACATCAAAGATTAATTTGGCCAGTGAGTGGAAATATTTAAGAAAAAAAAAAAGAAAAATACACCTGTATAACTTCATTTTAGGAACTGGTTTTGTAGCACACAAGTTTGCTTGCATGTGCAGAGTTAGTGTGATCTACAAATAAGAAGCAGTCATGATAGTCAAGAACTAATAAAATGACAATTGGCTTTCACAGAAAACTCATCTGATATATTGTCAGAATTGAACAAAATAAACCAGGTTTTCTTTTCTTTCTCTACCTTGTACAGAAGCATAGTGGCGTCAACATCTCAAACCCAGCTAAAATGAAGCAGTGATTTTTGGCTATCTGGAGGTCTTTGAATGCTGTCATGGCAATTCTTGTTCCAGTCAATAATTCTTCTTCACTGGATATCAAAAGCAAAAAGAGAAAGGGATGGCATATTCTCTAAACTAGATTTCTTCTAATATAAATTGAAAACAAGTGAAAAGAATATTTTGGAAGATTTTTAATAGCTCATGATGACTGTTGCTTAAATTACTGAAGTTTTCTGGATCATTAAATTAGTACTGCTGTTTTCTATATTAAAAATTGCACTGCTTAAGTAGTGGCATACTACGAGTTTTTGTTACATGTTCATGTGAGACTTTTTTCAGGGAGTCCTTTATAATTTTTGAAAATATAAAATGCTTTATAAGATGAAATTTAACAGTCTGTATATGTGGGGCCATTTTCTTGCAAATGTATGTATTGGGGAACATCATATATAACAAAGAAAATCCCAAATTAATTTTAAAAGTGAACACTTCTATCTGTAGTGTCTCTAGTCGTTAGAGTCCACTTTAGGTGACAAAATTCCTTGAACTGGTGGATTTGTGGGTTTTTGGTTTGATTCATATTTTGTAAGATGAGGACGGGTGGAGCTGAGGTGTGGTGGAAGATTTGGTGTCTGTAACAGAAGAACAATATACAAATGAGCTCTAGAAATGTAATGGTTATGGGGTCCCTGGGTGACTGCTGGTGGTAGCGGTTGTTATATGTTAAGGTAACGTTTTGGAGTATGCAGTGTATGTCTACTAATACGGGTAACTTCCTTCATTTCGTCAGGTGCTTTTAGATATCAAGGACTTGAAAACTATGATCCAACTGAACTATCGAAGTATAAGTAATTATAAGAGGATTACTTCATAACTGGTTGCTCAGGCCAAATTAACTGATGCCTTAACAGACACAAAAATAAAACACAGGTTATTTCTTTTGGCTTCCTACAGACTGCTTGCATGTTTTTAGGGAACAACAAACATTGTGGCAAGTGCATCTGTTCCTTTGAACTTGTAATGTTTTGATTTATATGTGCAAAGCTTGCTAATTTAAGAGAACCTAAGACTAAAACAAATGTATCAATTGCTCTGGACCAGCCTATATACATAACAGGAGTAATTGTAATTGAAACTAGACATTTCTTTAACAATTTTTTTTTTTTTCTAAAATCCCTGATTGCTACTGCCCAACCTTGTATTACATGCTGTATGTAGATTTGCCTCCAAGACTTAAATTATTATTGGCTGACTCTCTTGATAGCTTTCGTAGTAAAAAATTCGTTAAGTTTGACAACATCATTGTAAAAAGCCTTGTGTAAATTTTACTGCAGTTTTTATCATTTTTTTTCTTCTATATTTACTTAAAATTCAGTATTGCTAAAACTAATGAGCCTCTCGATAGATTCACATGAATGAGAACACTTATTTTTACTTTGTTTTTCGGTCATCAGCTGATGTACTCTTCTCTGTCCTGCAGTTTTTTTCCATCGTTCTAAATGCTGTACTTGGGTGATGAATGGTAGATGTGTGTTCTGTTATACATAATTCAGACACTATTCCATTTGGAATCACACTGGAATGGAGGCATTGATAATTTCCAAGTAAATGAGTAGGTAGAAATCAGACAGTTTATTTATTTTTATGGGTTTAGCTTGTCAGCTTTTTTGAATGTTTGTGTTCTCTCACATTTCTTGCTGTCTAACCTTGAATTTCCAGGGACCATCATGTGTCTAGAACCATTTAGCTTTACCCGTGCATATGAAACATAACCCTGTGGTGGTTTTGGTTGAATTTCAAAATACAAAATGTAGCACAATAGCAGTCTTATGAGCAATCCGAGATCACTTCAGGTAGATGGAAGAAAGTTCAGCGCTTAATTTTTACTGTCAGTTATGTTAACTATGCATTTGAAGTGCAAGAAAAACTGACAGTGTTTAGATCTATCCTTGCATTTGTTTTTCCAGCTGTTGTAAATTTAAAAAATATTGGCAGCTGTTGTCCTGGTATCTTCCTATTAGTAAAGCCACTGTCTATTAATGAAAACTATTTTCCGTTAAGTTTCCTCAGAATTTGTTCTTGTATATGGAACATCCACACGTATATAAATGTATATGTGTATATAAAATCACATTCTTAGCAATTTCCTCATCCAGAGGATAAATAAAACCTAGGCTAGGTAGTGCTCTCTAGCTGACTTCATGAGTATGCCTGCTGTCTTGGAGATCTGAGTCGTAGTAAATGTACTCTTGAAACAAAAATCCTAGTGCTAAAATAAACCATCTTTTCTGTCTTACCTAGATAAACAGTGATAATTTTTATACTTTTGGGCACTTCCCTGGTGTAAAAAGCCTTCACTTCCATGTCTGCTTTTCTTGAGGCTCCTTTCCATAGGAGCGAGTAGATTCTTTTTAGAATGCAACTTCACATCATTTATCTTACACTGATAAACGTGAGCAGTGATTGAGTTCTCACAGTTTTTCTAATACTTTAAGTGAAAATTTATTCACCTGGAGCAAAAATGCAATTTTGATACTGTTTATAAATGTGTGAAACTACTTAGAAGAAATCTCTTGTAGCCTATTTTTCCTAACCGTGGGTAATGTCCATTAAATTTTATTATTTATAGGATAACTAGGTATAAGGGTTTTTTACTGCATATGGTACTAACCTGAGAGACTGCAAATTTAGAAGTTGAATCAATTATATTAGAGCATGAGCATGGTTTCAGAGGTCTGATACACCTACCTGTTCTCTAGTAGTTTTCTGGTAGAAGTAGTTTAGTAGAAGTCACTTTTTTAGATCTATTGCTCTCTAAACCCATTCTTCATATGTATATTTTCCAGAAATAAAATTCAAATTCCATTACTATCCGGAAATCTCAATATTTTCTTTTTATTTTTTTTCTCCCCTTTGCTCTCAGATATGCGTGATAAAATGAGGAAATGGAGGGAAGAAAACTACCGAAACAGTGAACAGATAGTGGATGTTGGAGAAGAGTTAATTAATGAATATGCATCTAAACTTGGAGATGACAGTAAGTAAACAATAATTATTTTTAAAATTTCCATTATCTGATTTTTATTTTCTCTTTTCAGCCTCTATTTTGTACTTCTGTGTTGCCTTTCTGTATCTGCTGATGTTGATGAAATATATATTACTTTCGTAGTCTTAATAGGTTGCCAGAATTAGTAGATTTTATTTCTTTCCCAAATATGGGCTGCAGTGAAAAGAGATGGAAAAATTACCTACTAGAACTGTTAGTTTGCTAGATTGGTGGTTAGACCATTATGTGAAAACTTACCGTGACACTGTTATCTGGCTGTCATTTGACTGATTTTCTGTTCTTCGACAAGGCAGCAAAAATTGAAAAGTATCTTTTTATAACAGAGAATGCTATTCCTTAATTAAGTCATACATACTTCAGGAATTAATATTAAGGCTGTTTTTATTATGGCATTCCATTTGTGCTATTACAGTTGAATGTAAGTCTAAGTTTCCACTATTCATGAAATTATTATTTTCAGGGGATTTTAACTACCTTATACTAATTTCAGTAGACAGAAGCTTGGATACAATGTTTCATACTAAAAGAAAATTGTTTAGAAACATGTCACAATACAATAGCACTCTTTAAGTATAAAATAAAACAAAGTATAACAAAATGCTATCAAGAATTTATAGGTTTGCATATTAATCTCACACAGGTTTTGATTTTAATGCTCATTCTTTCTTCTTTTTCCCTTTTTTATAATTCAGGTAATTTAATTTAGACATTCTTTAATACACTTCTCTTGTAGTTCTTTACTTTACTCACTGCTGTTTTATAGTCACAAGTGGATTTTAGCAGCCTCTGTAGTGCATTGTATTTAATAAAAGTTACAGTATTCCGTATGATTAACTTTGTTCAGTTAGTTAACTTGTTCAGTTAGTTTAGTAAGGCAATTTTAATTTCAAATACCTAACCTCGTACAGTGTTTCATGAATTAAAATCCACATAGTCATTTCAGAAAGACACTTTGCCTCCCTTTCTTGTCAGGTGAGGAATCTTTCCGTATTGTGTTTAGGGTTGTGCAGATAGGATTTGTTTTATATCGATGCATTGCTCTGGTTCCGTCTTGCACCCTCCGAGCTCTAATTCTGTTCTGGAGTTCTTTCCATTGTAAGGAGCTTGGCCACTGCAAATGTTGTACTTCTTTGGGTATAAATACATGGATAATCTACCCAAAGTATCACGTGTTGAAGACACCTCTGTGCATAGCAGTGAGTCATGAAGTGCATTTGGAGATTCAGTGCCCGAAGAAGGTCTTGCACTGTAACTGTGAGGAACATGCTTGTTTTTAGACTGCATGGGTAAGCTTAATACACCCACCTGCAAAAGAGTTGCCGTAGGTTCCCTCTGCTTTAGCAGAACTTTGAGAACTAACCTTGATTTTACTACTTCTTACCATGTTGCTAGTCATTTATGAGAACTATATTTTGGTAAGAAATTGTTGAGGAGCTTGATACTCCTCTCAGATCTTACCGATGGCTTTCTGAAACATTGTTCTCAGTAATATAGGCTGAGTCATTCCTTTCTTGTCAGTGTTGAGTTTGTCCTTCTTTTCAAGATACATGTATTTTATTCTTTCATAAACTTGGCATTCAGGATTCATGAGGTAAATCAGCTGCAATGTTCCAGAGGTTCTTAGCAAATGCATAAAAGTATCTGAAATTTATTTATGTATTTGCATTTTGTTTAATTATTTTTTTTAAAAAAAGTAGTATCAGAATGGCAACTGTATACAGTTTTAAGAACAAAGAAACAAAAAACAACCACCAAAAAAAACCCCAAACACATGTAGTAGACCTAGAATTCTTTCTTGGGTAGCCACGGAAGGTGGATGAGTTATATATGACAGATGTTAGCCTTGTTGCTTCATGTGTTTTCAGAAGATACCTGGATATTACCATGGCTAATTTCAGGATGCATATAGAAGGGAGAAAAATAAATGCAATGGGGTAGATTATTTGGATATCTCTGTAACTTGCCTCCTCAGGCAGAAGACATCCAGTGTAATTGGGGGGAAAAAACAGATTTTCTTATTAGTGTTTTTAAAATTAAAAGAACTTACTGAATATTCAGTCTAAGGGGTGAGGATACTATTATCCATATCATAATTTTAATAAAAAGTTGGGATTTTCTGAGGGACAATCAGTAGCCTAAAGCTATAGAGATGGACTTCAAAGTAGAGGAATAAGGCCTTTGGTGGTTTTGTTTGTTTGTTTGTTTGTTTGTTTGTTTGTTTGTTTTTAAGCTTTAACAAGAAAGCCCTAGTACAGATTAGAAAAACACATCCCTCTGGGCTGGATACACGATTCTCTTACAAGGGTTCTCTTATGTAATATCTGACACTACCTGTGCTAGAGTTAGAGTATCAAAGTAGAGGTTTGATCGAATGGGGACAGCAATGTCATAAACCATAGAAGTATCTTATTCCCGTGTTTAAAATTCTTTTAAAAAACGTAATATTTAATTTATAGAAGGGATATATGTTATCTATGTTTTATCTGTATCTATGTGTGTATTTTTACATTCATGGAAAGTATGTATACAGTATCTAATAAAAATAGAATATATGTCTTATAAGTAGTTCCAGTGGGGAAGAGGGGTTACAGGCAAATTAATACCTGTTTCTCTTCTTTTGTATACTTAGCAAGAAGTACTAATTTCTTTAAAAAATATTGGAAATTCATATCATAGAAAATATTTTTAAAAATGAGAGGGCCTTTGCTTTTTTTATTTTATATTTTATTTTTATTTTATATTTTTGCTTTGGAAGACATTTGCTTCTGTTTCAGTTCTATGAAATATGGGGTGCACCTGATTGGATTTACATGAGTTCAAAGCACTCAGTACTTCTAATACTCGCGTTACATGTTTTCCTCTACTATAACCTTTCTTTTCTGCACCTTAGTAACTGCACTGTTAAGTTCTTTACATTCAAGACCTTGGTAGGCCTAGAACAGAAATAATGTAATCTGTTACTGATTTAGAGAAATTGTTCAAATTCAGGAAGAACACAACATTTGTAGGACTTTCAGCAGTGAAACAGTTAAAGGAAATTTGTTTTCTTTCTAGCCCAAATGGCTGTTCTCCAGGTCTGATCAGAGAGCAAGTCCTAGTGGGGATCTGTTTAGAAGACTGCAGCTATAATGTTAGGAAAAGCAGAGAATTAGAGCTTTTTTGCCTTTCAAGATGTCAAAAGGTACTTTGTTACTAAAAGCAATAAAATTGCTTAAATGCGTTTTTAATTAATTCCAGCAGTTTTGTAAAATGTCCCTGTTTCAGTAGTGATCCATGGGAGTAGAAGGGGAAAAATATACAGACAGAATTCATTAACCTTATTTACATTGTAGGTGTTTCCTGTTATCTTAAAAAAAAAATCAATTATCTGCATTTAATGTCTCTTTTGTGTCCAGTTTGGATAATATATGAACAGGTGATGATTGCTGCCCTGGACTGCAGTCGAGATGATTTGGCATTGGTAAGTTTTCAAGTTGACTTTACCCTCAAACCTTAAATTTTCTTCTTGGGTATCTCTTCCAGATAGTTCTTTGGTCAGATAGGATATCTGTATAGGATATTCTGTACTCTGTAGCTTGGACTTGCAGAATATCTATCGAGAAATACACTGCTGGGAAGAAACCACCTCCACCCACCTTCTCTAATGTGTAACTTTTGTTTAGACAGATCATGTCTCTTCCAATAGCCATGAAAATATTTACAGCTACTCTTGTATGGGCTAAATGTCAAGAGTAATATTGAAGTTGCCAGATAGTACAGAGAGTGTTTGTTTATTGAAAAACTCTCAAATTATATTGTTTTTTTTTAATGTTTTGAGGTAAAATGTCCTGTCATGCATATCATATTATATGTCATGTTGGCTATCATCAAAGAAAGTCATTGACATATTGGAGCAAGTCTTCAAGATGAATAAGGAGCTGGACTGCATAATGTGTGAGGAAGGGCTGAGAGATCTGGGTTTGTTAAGTCTCGAGAAAGCTGAGAAGGGATTTTATTGCTGTCTTCGAATATGTACTAATGGGAAGGTATAAAGAAGGTGGAGACAGATTTTTGCAGGTGTGGAGCAAAAGACAAGTGCAAGAGACAAGCTGCAACAAAGGAAATTTCAATTAGATATTAGGAAAAAGTTTTTAACAATGAGGTTAGTGAACACTTTGAGACAAGTGGCACAGAGAAGCTGTAGAACATCCTTTGGAGATGCTCAGAAATGGATTGGGATATGGCCCTGCACTCACTTGGAAGCTGGCTCTGTTTTGAGTGGGGATTTGGAGCAGGTGACCTCCAAAGGTCCCTTGCAATCCAAATTATTCAGTGATTCCTGATAAAAATATTATTATTGGATATTTGGGTTTAATCAATTTGTATGCAAATTTATTTGAATTGGACAAATAGCAATTTAGATAAAATGAGTTTATTTAGAACTGTAACACCTGTTCACTAGATTAAAAATGAAAAAACACTGAAACAAACAAACAAACCCAACCAAGCTTAGCTAATCCTTTAAAGGCAGCAACTGAAAAAGTGTATTTTGCAGGCAAATTTTAATAATCTTTCAATCCCTCTTTCACAAAACGCTGGGGAAAAAAAAACATTAGCTTGTCTTGTGCCCTGAAAGCCAGCAAGCTTGAGCTTATTCCGAATAAAAAGCAAGATATTTTCAGGAGTCCAAGTCTTTCATGGGAATTACTCTTCTAGTGCCTTGTTCTCTGTCAGATGGCAAAATACCCCATAAAGTCTTTGAGCTTCATGTGATGTCATTTGGGTGAAACTTAATGGTCTGTGATATACAAGAGGTCAGACTAGAGGATGTAGCTGGGAGAAGGGCAATTTGAAAGTAGGCAGAACTAGACAAGTTTATCTTGCATCCCGTAGGTATATGGTAAAATGGAGTACACTGGAAAATACGGCACAACACGCTGAACTTGTTGTGAACCCACTGAACTTCCCTTTCCTTTGTTCCTCAGAAGAAAATACTGTTGTAGTATAGCTGTCTGTTTAAACAAAACCAAATAGACTTACTGTTTAAATAAATATATTTCTGTTTTCTGTTGTATATGTAAAACAGTTTTGGTCTTTATTTTCAGGGTCTTTTTAGGAAGACACTCACAAAATTGTTGAGGGAGCCAGTGTTGAAAGATCAGTTGTGAAACACTATTTATTTTTACTAAACCTGGCAGGGATTTTAAATTTCAGCTTCTGTGCCCTCTAAGGAATATTGCTTGAGATGACGGAGTGCAACATTTTATATGCAGCTCAGAATGGAGGTTAAAAGCTTAGAGGGAAACTTAGCTGGCTTTTTATTTTTTTAAATTGATTGATTTATAATAAAAAAAGTAGTTAATTCGAACAACTCAACATCATATGTGGCTTTTTGCTACAGCTGTAGCCCAAAAGTAGACAAACAGCTTTGGAACTTCTGTTTTTTAGCAGGAGCTTTTGACAGCTGTGATGCATTTTGCTTAGGGGGATAGGTCTCATCTGCTCCAAATGAGGAGGCTGAGATGATTTTCAGAGTCATTTATCTGACTTTTGTTTTTCCTTTTTCTTTCCTCTTTTTATTAGTTGTTCTCTCTGTCCTGCACAAAATGACTGTGCGTAATGCATGTCCCTACTTCAGTCAGCCAGTTTTCATGCACATGTTTTAGTGAAATCGCCTACTGTTGACACGCACTTGCACTACCAGTGTTTCACATGCTGAAGTCCAGGTTTATATTTCTTTGCCTTTGTCAGACCTTTAAAATTAAAAACCTACGTGATCAAAAAAATGAGAAAGCAAATGAACTGCAAATTACAGTGTCACATACAAATGAGATTTGCCATTATAACTGCTGAGTTTCTGAGAGAACCTCGAAAGTAGATTATTGACATAGTGCAGAACCAGTCCTCAATAACATAAATGATTATGGGGATTACAGGTTAAATTTAAAAAGAGGGCATTCACTGCTGCTGAGTCCAGAACATTCTGAAGATATGGCTAGTGTAGTTTGTTCGTGCACTTTTGTTTCAAAAGTGTGCAGCAAATTGTTTGTGACTGTCTCACAACTTTTCATGTCACTTTTTTGTGTCTGATGTCTTAATCTACAGGAGTTTATTTTGGCATTGTGGCTGCTGTATTCAGCTGAATAATGATCATGTAGTCAGATCTAATGTGAACAGTTCTGGTCTTGTAGTGCTCCGGCACTTGAGTGCTACTTCATCAGCTTTTTTTATATTGTCGATGGCATTTTTCTAGATGTAAAAGTCCATCTGCAGATTGTGGAGTTCAGTATTATTGCAAATGTTAAAATTTTTGACATTTAAAAATTATATTGGAGAAAAGCAGTGCATGTTTTCGTACTGAAAATCCCTGTCCTTTGGGATTCCCAGATCACTGGGCCACAGGGTGAATTTATTGTCTGCAAAAGTTCTTTTTAAAATCTGGAAGGTTGTTTGTACAAAAGCTGGAGTCAAACTACTTTTCTGGAGTCTCATGAAAGTTGTCCTGTCTCTTAAGAATGTTCGCAGATTTGTTCATACCTCATGTAAGGTACTGCTAAGTACACACAGTTTTTTGTGACAATTTCTTGTCCAGAGCAGCAACAGTTCACCTAGACATCACTCAAAGTGCCAGTAAACTGTTTCTGTACTAAACCTGAGTCTTGCTATGTAAAACTGCATTGTTGAGATCTTGGTTCATTGGAAACTAAGATCATCATGATGAAAATATTATGTGCTTAGTGAGGTTAAGCATTACTTCTTTGATTACCGTTTCCTTTCTCTCTTCCTTCTCTATTTTTTGGCATCCGGGAGAGATGTGAATATTTCTCTTTGCTGTGCTCTGGCAACCTGTTTATCTACAGCAACAGAGAGGGAACCTACTAATTCTTACTGATTTGCTTCTGTATTTTTCCTTTGACCAGTGGATGTGGTGAGATGGAACAGATTATGTAGATAGGCCTCTGCTGGAATCTTCGGTCTGAAGAACAAGTTTATAAGCTGAGTTGTATAAATAAATGCCTGGAAAAGGAGGGTTCTGTGTGAAGCTTTTAATGTGATTCAAACCACTGGTCTTTTTGAGAGCCTGGGGACTGTCCTGCCTCCCACCGTAATGAGTCAGCTACAAACTTTGCAATGCTATCTAGCCACATTCATGATACGGTGAGAGTTAGTTTGCTCTGGGGAAGTTGTGACTCAACCCTTCTGCCAAACATCCTTTTTTGCTAATCCAGAGAAATCTGCCTGTGATGAATTCCTTTTATCCAGCCCAGGTGTCTCATTGATTTCAGGAGTTAGAAGCTATGCCTCTTCTGCCAGCAGCTCAACCCAAGCCACTGACAAACATTTTCTTTGGATTTCAAAGTTTTATTTTAAAAATAAACACAGAGCATAGTATTAGCATAGTTTGTTCCATTGTGAGATATCCATTTATTAAAGAAGTATCACGTAAGCTCTTTCTTTATTTTGTTTTTTTACTGTCTCGTGTTATGAGGCAACTAAGTAGACTTCAAGTTTTAAAAGTATCAGAACTGTTTTAGTAGATGAGTTTAATTTTCTAGACAAATAACTATTTCCAAGAAGGTCTGATGATCTAATGACCTGCATGGACGATATTTCTTAGAATTAGTCTTCTAACAGACAAAGTTTTAGTTTCTGATATTCTCTTTATCAATATACTTTATTGCTTATTCCAAAAATTGGTATTTGCTTTTACTCAGAAGTGCTGTTTCAGGTTGTTGAATTATCAGCCAAGGACTTTTTTTTTTTTTCTTTTCTTCCAGCTTCTGTGTAGATAATTATATTCACAATAGTATTTTTGATTTTACTTGTTTAGTTTTGTCTTCAGGAACTAAGGCGGCAGTTTCCTGGGAGCCACAGAGTTAAACGATTAACTGGAATGCGATTTGAAGCTATGGAAAGGTAAAACCTGAATTAAAAAAAAATTACTTTCTGTCTGAAAAGGTGCTTACTATTTCTTAAAAAGGCATTCAGGCTGTATAAAAACATGGCAAAGTAACGTTGGGAAGTTTCTTTATAGAAAATAATCGTGTGCGTGTTCATATTATAATGTTTGGACATTTTTATTGCATTTTTGTGTGTATTATGCAGTGTTACATTTTTGCAATCTTCCTATCAGACTTCATAGATTAAAAAGATCTCTTACTTGACAGCATAAGTCATTATATAGTAAAACACTAGGCACTTTTTTTGGTGAAGTCTGTGAGGTATACATTTCATCTCAGAGAGGCAGAGCAGCATATGAAAATCAGTGCCAGTGTTTTTTTGCCTTCATTGTTCTCCTATGCTCCTTATTACTGCAGGATGTAGCTGTTCTCCCTTGTTTTCTGAGTGTGGATAAATCCAGTAGAACTTAATAAGGATTAAATCTATAGAGTTTGTTGTAGAAACAACTCAAAAAACATATGGAATAGAATGGCAGAAGCTAAAAATCAGACTTATCTTTTTGAAATATCCTATAGAAGGGTTATAACATAGTAAGTTTAACAGGAATTATTAAAATAATGAACAGCTTAAAACTTTACAGCTTTCCAAGATGAATGATCTCAGGGCTTGAGTTTGACCTTTCTTGTCCGCCTTTCTCCTTGGATACATCTTTCATATCTATGATGATATCTATACATCTATGACTGGAGTATTGGAATGGAAGGATACAGGCTCTTTAGGAAGGACAGGCAGGGGAGACAATGAGGAGCTCCACCTGAGGATGGATGAGGAGCCAACCGAGAGCTTATGGGTCAGGATTAAAGGGAGGGCAGGGACAGGTGATGGTTATAGTGGGGGTCTGCTACAGGACACCCGACCAGGAAGACTGAGCAGATGAGGCCCTCTATAGACAGATAAGAGCAGCCTCATGTTCACAAGCCCTGGTCCTCATGGGGGACTTCAACCATCCTGACATCTGTTGGAGGGACAACACAGCAGGGCATAAGCAATCCGGGAGTTTCCTGGAATGCGTTGATGGTAACTTTCTTCTCCAAGTGATGGAGGAGCCAATGAGGAGAGGTGCTATGCTGGACCTTGTTCTCACCAACAAGGAGGGGCTGGTGGGGAATGTGAAGCTCAAGGGCAACCTTGGCTGCAGTGACCATGAAATGGTGGAGTTCAAGATCCTTAGGGCAGTGAGGAGGGCGCACAGCAAGCTCACTGCCCTGGACTTCAGGAGAGCAGACTATGGCCTCTTGAGGGATCTGCTTCATAGAGTACCATGGGGTAAAGCCCTGGAGGGAAGAGGGGCCCAAGAAAGCTGGTTAACATTCAAGGATCACCTACTCTAAGCTCAGGAGTGATGCATCCCAGCAAAGAGGAAGTCAGGCAAAAACCCCAGGAGGCCTGCATGGATGATCAAGGAGCTCCTGGACAAATTCAAACACAAAAAGGAAGCCTACAGAGGGTGGAAGCAAGGACAGGCAGCCTGGGAGGAATACAGAGAAATTGTCCGAGCAGCCAGGGATCAGATTAGGAAAGCTAAAGCCCTGATAGAATTAAATCTGGCCAAGGATGTCAAGGTCAACAAGAAAAGCTTCTATAGGTATGTCGGTGATAAAAGGAAGACTAGGGAAAATGTGGACCCTCTCCGGAAGGAAACGGGAGACGTGGTTACCCGGGGTATGGAGAAGGCTGAGATACTCAACGAGTTTTTTGCCTCAGTCTTCACCAGCAAGTGCTCAAGCCACACCGCCCAAGTTGCAGAAGGCAAAGGCAAGGATGGGGAGAATGAAGAACTGCCCACTGTAGGTGAAGATCAGGCGTGAGACCATCTAAGGAACCTGAAGGTGCACAAGTCCATGGGACCTGATGAGATGTATCCATGGGTCCTGAGGGAACTGGCGGATGAAGTTGCTAAGTCACTGTCCATCATATTTGAGAAGTCGTGGCAGTCCCGTGAAGTTCCCACTAACTGGAAAAGGGGAAACATAACCCCCATTTTTATAAAGGGAAAAAAGGAAGACCTGGGGAGCTACAGGCCAGTCAGTCTCACCTCTGGACTGGCAAGATCATGGAGTGGATCCTCCTGGAAACTATGTTATGGAACATGGAAAATAAGGAGGTGATCAGTGACAGCCAACATGGCTTCACTAAGGGCAAATTGTTCCTGACAAATTTGGTGGCCTTCTACAACAGCTGGTTACAGCATTGGTGGATAAGGGAAGAGCAACTGATGTCACCTACTGTAAAGGACCGATAGAAAATATGGTTTTGTCTCGACATTGCCACTGTAGCGCCATCCAGCATCGCGCTTCGAGAACAACCATCTTCTCCACAGTTTTGAGAAAAACAACCTTGTGCGCCTGCGCAGGGACAAAAGGCACAAAAAGAGCAGAAATGGGGACAGCACGTCTGTGACAAACCGCACGTACACATTTGCGATCTGCGCCTGCGTGAGAACCCCTATATAAGGAGCACACGTGCCCCGCGGGGGCGCGCGCGACCACTCCTTCCCTTCCTCCATCCTCGGGCCCCTCCATTGGTCCCCAATGAAGCCTGAGGCCACCGAAGACCCAGCAGAAGATCCTCGGACTTGGGAAGGTGGCGAAAGACTCCTTCTTCTCTCTCTCCCTCTCCCTCTCTCTTATTCTTTTCCTCTCTTCCCTTGCCCTCCCTCATCCCTCCATTCTCTCCCCCCCCAAATAAAAGTAAAAGGCTGTACAACATCTGACCAATTTCAGCGTCTTAATCTCGTCCTTGGGATCGTATCGAAACGTTTCCCGACATTGGATCAGGACACCTACGTGGACTTGTGCAAAGCATTTGACACTGTCCCGCATGACATCCTTGTCTCTAAATTGGAGACACGTGGATTTGGTGGATGCACCACTGGGTGGATAAAGAATTGGCTGGATGGATGCACTCAAAGACTTGCAGTCAACGGCTCGATGTCCAGGTGGACACCCCTGATGAGTGGCGTTCCTCAGGTGTTGGTATTGGGACTGGCACTGTTTAACATCTTTGTCTGCAACATGGACAGTGGGATTGAGTGCACCCTCAGCAAGTTTGCAGATGACACCAAGCTGAGTGGTGCCATTGACGCGCCTCAGGGACGCGATGCCATCCAGAGGGACCTGGACAAGCTCAAGAAGTAAGCCTGTGTGAACCTTATGAGGTTCAACAAGGCCAAGTGCAGGGTCCAGCACCTGGGTCAGGGCAATCCCAAGAACAAATACAGGCTGGGGGATGAAGAGATTGAGAGCAGCCCTACAGAGAAGGTCTTGGGGATACTGGTGGATGAAAAGTCGGACATGAGCCGACAATGTGCGCTTGCAGCCCAGCAAGCCAGCCATATCCTGGGCTGCATCAAAAGAAGTGTGGCCAGCAGGTCGAGGGAGGTGGTTCTGCCCCTCTCCTCTGCTCTGCTGAGACCCCACCTGGAGTACTGCGTTCAGCTCTGGGGCCCCCAACAAAAGAAGGACATGGACCTGTTGGAGCAGGTCCAGAGAAGTGCCACAAAAATTACCAGAGGGATGAAGCACTTCTCCTGTGAAGGCAGGCTGAGAGAGTTGGGGTTGTTCAGTCTGGAGAAGAGAAGGGTCCAGGGAGACCTTATAGCAGCCTTCCAGTACCTGAAGGGGGCTTATAAGAAAGCTGGAGAGGGAATTTTTACAAGCACATGTAGTGATAGGACAAGGGGTAATCAGAAAGATGGTAGATCTAGATTAGATATAAGGAAGAAATTCTTCGCTGTGAGGATGATGAGGCACTGGAACAGGTTGCCCAGAGAAGTTGTGGATGCCCCATCATGGGAAGTGTTCAAGGTCAGGTTGGATGGGGCTTTGAGCAACCTGGTCTAGTGGAAGGTGTCCCTGCCCATGGCAGGGGGGTTGGAAGCAGATGATCTTTAAGGTCCCTTCCAACCCAAACCATTCTATGATTCTATGATCAACATTCTGTTCTGAAGCACTTGTCTTGGGTGTTGAGAAGGACTTCCAGCTTCCAGTGCCTTTGAATGCTAGCAGATCTGTTCCGTGCCACATTTTGCATATGGAGTTGGTGAGATTTGGAGCCTTTGGGCCATCTTGATACAAAGGAATTAGAAGTAAACCCAAAGTGCTTTTTTTTTTTTTTTTAATTTATTTATTTAGCACATGTTCTTCATCCATCACATTCTTGCAAAATTAACTTTGAAAATGTTATTTGATGTGAACTACCAATGAATGGCCATTGCTTGCATCAAAAGGAGTGGATAACTGGACTCCACAACCACAGAAGCAGTTTCAGGGCAACCAGATGTTCCATATTTCACACTCACTTTATATCAAATACACATTCATGAAGAATTTCCATTAAACTTTGCTCTCTTTCTGTCTTCATTTGATAATAGGGTAGGAAGACAGTGAGAGAATGGCAGATTTCCCCCCCTTCTTGAAACCTGTTCAGAAGTGCAAAAGATCGTAATTCTGTTCAGGCTTATGTGACTACATTGAAGACGTTATTGCATGGGAGCAGATCTTTGTGGGAGATAACTGCTGCACAAACATTATGTGTTGTTTCAGCAATGAAGTGCTATTGAGCCACAGTTTTCTGAAAGTGCTCATACAAGTTCTTGACAAAATTTCTCTATCAGGTTAGATCTTTGAGATTGGAATATCAGGGGAGCAGAGGCATCCATGAAAGCTGAGGTTTCATCTTCATAGATTTTCTCCAGAAGTCAGAGAAGAAAGAGGCCTCAGCTCTGGGTTGTCTTGAACAGGAACCCATCTGCAGGTGCTCTAAGCCATGCCCTGGAGAAGCCTGTCTCTCTCCACTGACTGTAAATGAAGCCTAGGGAGACTTAGGCTGGAGGGATCACATTGTTAGTTGAAGAAGTGAGCTTCTTGTTAAATTCTAAGTGACTGCTAGGATCTAGGAAGGATCCAGCCTTCCCCAGCAGGAAGAGGAAACAGTGAAGAACATTCCTGTAGACTGAGTCATCCCTGTAGGCACTTGCTAATCAAAAGAAGAGTACTCTGGAACTTCACCCTGTAAAGCTGGGCCATCATGTTCAGTCTTGTAAAATACATTTGAGAAAGTAGCAACTAACAGAGAACATGAATACAGTGTTTTACAGCACGTCTGCTCAAGTCTGTAGCAGTCACCTTCTGCTCATTTCTGCTTTTGTGCTTCCTTTTGCATTTGTTCTCATACCTTATGGTAACTGAACTGGACAGCTGAGCTATGCTAATGTCAGCAGTGTTTAGGGAGCAGTGAGAGTACATAAATGGGTGTCCAGGGTGAGAAGGGGATGTGTAGCATCAAAATCAATCAGCAGTACCTCTGGAAAACTACTTGTCAAAGCTATACATGAAGACACAAGGTATGCCCTAGTTATGTGGTGATAGCACAACCGCTGTGTAGTCAAATGTGTTTTGAATTGAATTCTTTCATTTGTCCGGTTTGGGTCATGTACGCAGCTGGCTGAACACATGGAGCTGTTTCGCAGAAGGTTTAAAGCATTAATAGAAGCTGGAGTAACCTGTTCTGAGTATACTTCAAATAGCAGAATTAATTAATAAAACCTATGTAGTGATGGTGGGAAACATTTTCTTTCAAGATTTATGGTATTGTCTAGGGGTGGACTCTTGTGTGAATTCCCCCAGTTTATTGTATGTGGCTGCTTACACTTTATAAGATCATAACAGAAGAAACTTACATGAAGTTTTAAATTACAACAATGAAGTGAAAAGTCATAATTTTGGATGGTCTTTCAAATTTGGGGGTTTCTGTTTCTTGGGAGAGGTGAAAGGGAGAGTTGGGAGGTGATGATTGGACCTATTGAGTACAGAAAAGGAAAGAACAGACGAGAGTAAGAAATTGGGTGTAAAATATATAAGTTGCTGCTGAAACAGTATTCGATGAACCAATTACCATGTATTTTTTTAACTTGGTGACATAAAATACTGCTGTTCATATTTAGCACTCACTCAAGAGAATTTTCTATGAATGTAATTTGCTTAAATATATTCAGTATAAAAAGTGCAGGAGGGTTAGTAACTATTGCAAGGACAGTCAAAAAGTGAGGAGTTCTGTCTTAGCAGAAATAAATGTGAATGATTGCTTTCAACAGGTATGATGATGCTATCCAGTTATATGATAGAATTTTACAAGAAGATTCAACTAACACAGTAAGTTTAAAAGATTTTTCTGAACTGCAGTGGTTTGTTGTTTGAAATCGTGATTACATTTTGTGGGTTTCACTGTGGAAAAACGTGTGTCTGTATTACTGCATTTGTTTCCTTTAGTTTCCTAGTATAATAACCTATGTTACCTTCATTAGAACAAATGAGATTTGTTTCATGATGAGAAGGCATGATGTAATACCTGCTTAAACACTGAATTTAGAAGACAGGATTATAACTAGCAACCTTTCCAGCAGTTTTAGTAGGGTTTAGATTGAGCCATTCAGCTTTTACATTTTCCCTGAATATTTAGTATCTAAAGGACCAGTATAGTCTGCTATGTGTCTTGTTTTCCTTATGGTTAATCTTACTTAAAGATTAAGTATGAATACACTCAGGTAGTGCTTGAATAGCAGTTATTTTGATTTATTGTCTGGGACACTTTACTAGCTTTTGAAAGAAAAAGCTATAAAGCTTGCCAATTGTGTAAAACAAAATCTGAGACAGTCTGTACTTTTGCATTTTTTGAATACTGGTTGTGTAAGCCACCTTGAGCTATTAGATGCCAAAATGAAAGTCTAGGGAAACTTGTAGCAATATATTTTCATACTTTTTTTTTTCCACAAGGATAAAACGAGGAATATGCAGAAACTGTAGAGTTTCAAATTTTTCTATCACATGTTGCACAGTTAATTATTATTAATCATTGTCCGTTTGAGGGTATATGTTTGTCTGTGTTACTTGGTTTCGAGGAACTGGTTCTCTTTATTGGGTGAACTGCTATGTAAATGTAATATTTGGGCTAGTGCCGATGTTTTGGCAGTC
Source organism: Nipponia nippon (assembly GCF_047370975.1). Lineage (NCBI taxonomy): Eukaryota > Metazoa > Chordata > Aves > Pelecaniformes > Threskiornithidae > Nipponia > Nipponia nippon. Next base: position 19,964,977 of record NW_028262290.1, on the reverse strand, counting down.
TCATGTAAACCTTCCTTGGTGCGTTTTGAACCTCTGCCTTTTTTAAGTCAGCTTATTTGATGTGGTCTGCTATTCAGGAGGGGAAAACCCACAGAAACACAGATAACGGGTTAACTAGGATATGCCAGAGCTGGATAGAGATGAAGTGCCATCACTTAAACTAAGTAAACCATTAAAAAAAACCACAAAACAAATTAAGAAAAAAATAAAACAACAACAGCCAAAAACCACCCAAACCCACCACACCAGAAAATTATTTTCAAGGCAACACATCTGAAAATGTTAATACCAAGTTAAGCACTCAGATGACAGTGGTAGGTTAAAGTCTGTGTCTTTTAGCAGTGATAGAACTATTTTTTGTGCAAGGGTAAAAAGAACTATTTCAATTCTTCACTCTTTATTTTTCACCCTCCCTAGAGCAGTACTACTTGAACTGCGTTCTGCAAGACAAATGTAGGTGATCTGCAGTTGTCCTTTGAAAGTCTGTAGTGTTTTTGAGTAGAAGTTTGAGCACAAGGTGCATAGCTGTCTGCAGTAAATGTTGGTGGATTTTATCAGTGTATGGCCCAAGGAGTTTGAGAGGCACTAAGTCTTCAGAGTCACGTTAAAACAAGATGGAACCCATCTGCAGTGAAGGCACAAGAATAGGTCAGCTAGGTGCCCATTTTATGACCTTTTGCTGAAGCCAGTGAAAAATGGTGCACCATATTACAATGACTTCTGTGGACCAAAGATCTTTGAAGTGTGCATTTTTGGCAGTTCTACTCTTCAGCTGTCTCAACATGGCTAACTTCATCTGAGTGGTTTGTTGGACAGATTTATAAAACAAAATGATATATTTAAATAAGTAATATGCATGACTATTACCTAATTTGGATTTCCTCCTTAACAAAATCATACAGATCCATAAAATGGTAATATTTAGAAGCATAAGATGTAAATATTAGAACAGCTGCATGATCTATTGGATTTCTTAAGATCTGAGAACAGAAGTGGAGTGTTAAATGCAAACCAGAGGTTCCTCGCTATATAAGTATAGAATAGGTTGGCTAAGCCTTGCATGTGAAGAGTGAAAGTTAAATAGAAAGTTCTGATAAATTGTCGTGTGCAGATTTCTTTGTGTCTTTTACCTGTTAATTATTTCCATGCACACATGTGGCTGCTGTAGGAAAATAAATATTTCAAGATTTTAAAAAAGAAACTGTTGCTGAGTTTGTCTTGGCACTTCCCTTACCTTATAGCAATTTCTTCTGGTTTGCTGACACATGGAGTTGCTTATATACATTAAATGTTTTGGCAAGTGCTGTAAGTGAAACAGAGACATTTGTTCACACGAATCATGTAAAAATCGTACTTTGCATCAACTGACAGTTTCAAATAGAAGCATGAAAAAAGCTTTTTCAAAAAATTCTTTATTTTAGACATCTAGCAGACTTTTCCATTATGAAAAGTGAACTTTGAACTCAAATCATGTAATGGACATTTGCACTTTTGGATGAGGTTTTTTTGCATGCAAAACTCTGAAACTAAGATAACAGTAATTATTTTATTTCATTTTTTAGGCTGGAATTCAAAGTACTCCTTGTTTTTAAAAGGTGAACATCTCTCAGTGTTTTATCTCACTATGAGCTTACTTGCTGAAAAAGGTGACTCATTTGACAATGGAGCAATGTTAATATTGTCACTTCAGAGATCGTGTTTCCTTTTTCAAAGCATGTAGGTATTGAGTAAGAGTCTGTCCCTTCTCTAAAGAGTTTAACAGTAATGAATGAAATGTGACTCTTGTGAAAAGCACAACTTGTGTGCGTTTTAATAGGATAAGAATGGGAACGTTTTCCATTCTTCTCCATTTTGGTTGAAATGAAGGCTTATTAGAGCTGTAGCTGGCATATTACTCTGTTATTAAGGCTGCATAACGTTTTCCATTGTAGGGACTTTTTTATTAATTGAAATTTAATGTAGTATCCAATTGAAAATCTTTATACTGGTGCCAAACAGTGGCTGAGTTGTTTGTGGATCTTCAGATAAAATGCTTAGTCTGTTTCTCAGAACAAAATAACATTGTTTTTTTAGTAGGGTTGGTAGAAAGGACTTTTTTGTTTGTTTTTGCTGTTAATGTATTTCATTGAGAAATCCTCATCCTGCTCTGCTTTGGAGGAAAGCCTTGCATACCAACAGGAAAAGAGCTCTTGGTAGAATGCAGCTTTTATTATACTATGAGAAAAACACCCAAGCTGGCTAAGTTACAGGCATTTGAAAATCTTTGCTTCATGTTCTCAGTAGAGACTGCTGGAATTTTTATTAAATACATCTTCTTAAAATCCCGTTTGTATTGAGCATGATCTATTCCAGGCTACAGAGATGAAGCAGGACTTCCTTGCAGTTACTCCTCATGGTTGTAGGGCTGTGGGAAAGGGGCAGAAAGTAGGGAAACTCCTTTCCTTTCTGAGTTGCACGCAAACGATGAGCAGGAGAAGGAAAAAAAACATCCAGAAGGAACTGAGTAAAAAGAGAAGGAAGCAGAACTGTGAGGACCGAAAGAGAGAGGGACAAGTAATGGAAGGTTAGGTGGTTAGTTAACAGGAGAAGTCAGATCAGATGTAGCCATGCAACAGATGGCTTGAAGGGTGGGTAGGCCATCAGAACAGAGGGATTTGTATTAACATTAAAATCTTGGGCTTTTTTTTTCCTCCCTAAAAAAATAAATCACATTTTGCCTCGAGGCACTGTATTTTCTGCTGCCAGTAAATAGCTTTGAGACCTACTGGTGAAATGTTTCTTATTCCCTATGGTACCTGGTGTGTATTAGTTCTGTCAGTAACTGGTTTAGCTCTGATAGTGAAGGCATATACCATTTGAATGCTGCACATAACCAAACTTGTAGTTTTACAAGGTGGAATTTCTGTTCTTTCACTAAAGAAAACCCAGGTACATTTCATACCTTCTGGAGATAAGGCTGGATGCTCAACTACGCTACTTAAAAAATGCCAGAATCTGCATGCCCTTAAAATGACTGGTAGTCTTTTGAAGTAAGTAGTTATTGTTTAGCTGTATCCTTTGTAAATTCAGATAATACAACAGCTCAACTTTGATATAATTTTGTAGTATGAGGTGTCATGCCACATTTAAACTTCCAGGCATTTTTGAATCTTAAGTTGATCTTCACAGTGTTCTCAGTATCTTTATTAGTGTTCTGGATATTACACTAGGGATTATGTTTTGGATCATAGAATCATTAAGGTTGGAAAGGATCTCTGAGATCATCGGGTCCAACTGTTAACCTCACTGCCTGGTCCACCTCTAAAGCATGTCCCTAAGCACCACACCCACACGTTTTTTGAACGCTTCCAGGGACTGAGATTGCACCACTTCCCTGGGCAGTCTGTTCCAATGCCTAACCACTCTCTCTGTGAAGAAATTCTTCCTAATATCTAATCTAAATCTCCCCTGGCACAACTTGAGCCCATTTCCTCTTGTCCTATCACTTGTTACTTGGCAGAAGAGACCAACCCCCACCTCACTCCAACCTCCTTTCAGGTAATTGTAGAGAGCAATCAGGTCTCCCCTCAGCCTCCTTTTCTCCAGACTAAACAGCCCCAGCTCCCTCAGCCACTCCTCATAAGACTTGTGCTCCAGACCCTTCACCAGCTTCGTTGCCTTTCTTTGGACACGCTCCAGCACCTCCATGTCCTTGTAGTGAGGGGCCCAAAACTGAACACAGTACTCAAGGTGCAGCCTCACCAGTGCCAAGTACAGGGGCACTATCACCTCCCTGGTCCTGCTGGCTCATGTTCAGGCAGCTGTCAACCAACACCCCCAGGTCCTTTTCCACCAGGCAGCTCTCCAGCCACTCCTCCCCAAGCCTGTAGCCTTGCATGGGGTTGTTGTGACCCAAGTGCAGGACCTGGGATGGATTGCTTGTGTAAAATTCAGTAGGAAATTTGCATGGAATTGATATATCCATATTTTCTATTTGATACGTAAGTCCTCATTTCTGGGAATGGGGCACTTACATAAGAACCTTACAAATGGATGTAGTATCGTGAATTTTTTTTTCTCTCATTTATGCCACAGCAGCCATGTAAGATGAAACAGTACTGCCATTTTACATATGGAGAGCAGATGAAAGCCCATCTCTGTAAAATTATTTAGAACTCGGTTCCTAAACAGGCAGTTAGCTCCCTGATATTGCTATTGATTTCAATTCTGTAATGAATATTAAATGATGAATTTTTAAGCTATGCGTACATGTCTGTGTCAGATTAAGTTGAATGCCTTTTTGCATTATTTTACCCTAGCAAAGATTCTGCTTTTGGGGAGCAAGTCGAATGTAAACCCATCTATTTTAATTAGATAGCTAAACATTTTTGTCAGTCAGGGCCTTCTCAAGGTGGCCTGTCCGGGAGTGCAAAGAAGACTGATGATGAGAAGGGAAGTTTTGCTCATGTATTCAAGACTTAGGTTGGTGTCTAACCCAGTCCACTGTCATCCTAATGCATCTGCAGTTTCTCCTGATTCTCAACTCAACTATCAAGAAGGTTGCAGAGCGCTTGGTCAGCACCAGGGGAAAGTAAGATAAGGCACAAAGTTCTTCCTTAATTCTAATCCACAGAAAATCTGATGTCTTTATTGGGATAATTCTGCTGCTGTTTTTTTTTTTTTAACACTTTTTGAACTAAGCTTTTAATACAACAAGACACTGTATATGCTTGCTTAGCTTAGGGCATGTGGATAATCTCATTAACTTCATGGATCTAGTAATATAATTGTGTGAACGAAGAATTAAAAATAGGATTTTCAGAATAGTAAGATAGTATTCTGGGTGAAGCTGTTGTCTTTCAGCGTTCGTAAAATACTTCACTAACAACTTTGTTGTTTATGGGAATGGGCCATACAAGTGTATGGACAACAGCATGGTCATATGAAGTTATACTTTCCTGTACTATTTTGAGATTCTTTTTCTAGCCAAGCTGGACATGCTTCAGAAAAGGCACAGGAGGTGGTTGAAGACATGTGGGAATCCAGATACTAGATTCAGAGCAAAAAAATTAGTATCATGTGAATAGGCAGCAATTATGTATCATGAATATCTGAGTTCATTCTTCCTAGCATCTCTTTCTATCACTGTGCATTACTGCCATCTTGACTGTATAGGTAACTTTTTTTTCCCCATTCCTTATCTCTATCAAATAAGAAGAGAATAATGAGCACTAAGTCTGAGCATTGGCTATCTATTTATCATCTGAGCAGTGATAATTCTTTAAAACACCTGCAGTAGCTGTGCATTCATTTTGAAGAGACGAGACCTTCTGTTAACTTCTTGCAGATTTGTACATTTATCTACAGGACACTTCAACTTGCGAAAAGGAAAATTGCTCGCTGAATGAAGTGTCTAACAGAGGGAATTTTCTGAGATGATGTGCCTATGTTTCATTAAATATTTTGCTATCACTGCCAGGAAAGAAACAGCTAGTTCTAAACTTAAGTTTGTATAGTGGTACTTTTAAAGGGAATCGAATAAGATAGCTTGGCACTGTGTATGATATAGGATGGAGTTGGTGAGAGATGTGAAGAGCTGCAGCTGCTGCTTCAGATAGTCCCCAAGGAGGATGGATGATTAAGATGGGGATGTACTCCATGGATCCTAAAAAAAAAAAAGTTTTCTTTTGACATTTAGCTTTTGTCATTTACCTTTGCTAGGTTGGTTTTGCTTCTTGCTCAATCGTGATTGGTGAAGTGAGAGAGCAGAGTGCAGCATTTTTCCCATGTTTTACTTTTGTGAGTGTAGCACTTTTAAATGTTGGTGGAGGTTTTGTCCCTTGAAATTGTGTATTTGAGAACTTAAGAACAGCTATACTGGGGTCGTGCCAAAAGTCCATTTTGCTTGTCCTGTTTCTGACAGTGACCAATAACAGATACTGGGAGAAGCGTGTAAGAACAGGGCAGTCATAGAGTATGCTCTGGTCTCTTCTGCCAGTTTCTAGTCATTTTCATGTTAAGGTTTTCCTGTGCCAGAAGTGATAACTGTTTGTAATAGCTCTTAATGAAATTTCTGCATTGATTTTTTTTTAACTGCTTTTTGAACTTGTATAAATTTGGTTGCACGTGTCTACAACATCTTTTGTAAATGAAATTTCGTTATTTATTCATGGATTGGGTAAATCCCCCCCCCCCAAACCTTCAGTCCAACAACGGTGATATCCCTAATTCGTCTGTTATGGTCAACAGTTGTTTTCTGTTCACTTTATTCATGCTCATGATTTTAGGGATCTTCTGCATTTTTCTTCCTGCTAAGCTGAGAAGTCCTAACTTGTCATAAAATCATAGAACAGTTTGGGTTGGAAGGGACCTTTAAAGGTCATCCAGTCCATCCCCCCTGCAATTGGCAGGGACATCTTCAGCTAGATCAGGTTGCTCAGAGCCCTGTCCAACTGGACCTTGAATGTTTCCAGGGATGGGGCATCTAACACCTCTCTGGGCAACCTGGTCCAGTGTTTCGCCACCCTCATTGTAAAAAATTTTCTTCTTATATCTAGCCTGAATCTACCCTCTTTTAGTTTAAAACCATTACCCCTTGTCCTATTGCAACAGACCCTACTAAAAAGTCCCTCTCCAGCTTTCTTATAAGCCCCCTTTAAGTATAGAAAGGCTACAATAACGTCTCCCTGGACCCTTCTCTTCTCCAGACTGAACAACCCCAAATCCCTCAGCCTTTCCTCATAGGAGAGGTGCTTCATCCCTCTGGTAATTTTTGTGGCACTTCTCTGGACCTGCTCCAACAGGTCCATGTCCTTCTTTTGTTGGGGGCCCCAGAGCTGAACGCAGTACTCCAGGTGGGGTCTCAGCAGAGCAGAGGAGAGGGGCAGAACCACCTCCCTCGACCTGCTGGCCACACTTCTTTTGATGCAGCCCAGGATATGGCTGGCTTGCTGGGCTGCAAGCGCACATTGTCGGCTCATGTCCGACTTTTCATCCACCAGTATCCCCAAGACCTTCTCTGTAGGGCTGCTCTCAATCTCTTCATCCCCCAGCCTGTATTTGTTCTTGGGATTGCCCTGACCCAGGTGCTGGACCCTGCACTTGGCCTTGTTGAACCTCATAAGGTTCACACAGGCTTACT